>NW_027142366.1:18874831-19474831 GCF_026170545.1 Melanerpes formicivorus | reverse complement strand
CATCAACCCAGGCTGGGGGGGATGAGACTGAGAGCAGCCCTGCAGGGAAGGCCTTGGGGGTGCTGGGGGGGAGGAGCTGGGCAGGAGCCAGCAATGGGCACTGGCAGCACAGCCTGGGGCTGCCCTTGGCCTCCTGTGCTGCCAGTGCCCATTGCCAGAGCTGTGAGAGAGGATCCTGCCCTCTGCTCTGCTCTGGGGAGACCTCCCCTGCAGGGCTGGGGCCAGGTATGGGACCCCCAGCACAAGAGAGACCTGGAGCTGCTGGAGAGGGGCCAGAGGAGGCCACAGAGATGAGCAGAGGCTGCAGAACCTCCCCTGTGGGGCCAGGCTGGGAGAGCTGGGGCTGTGCAGCCTGGAGAGGAGAAGGCTGCAGGCAGACCTCAGAGCTGCAGTTCAGTATCTGCAGGGCAGCTGCAGGCAGCTGGGGAGGGACTGCTCAGAAGGGGCTGTGGGGATAGGAGCAGAGGCAATGGTTTGGAACTGGAGCAGGGCAGAGTTAGGTTGGACACCAGGAGGGAGCTCTGCAGAGGGAGGCTGGGGAGACTCTGGCACAGGCTGCCCAGGGAGGTGCTTGAGGCCTCATCCCTGGAGCCATTGAAGCTCAGGCTGGCTGTGTCCCTGGGCAGCCTGCTCTGGCTGGAGCTGTCCCTGCTGCCTGCAGGGGCTGGGACAGGATGCCCTTGGAGGCTCCCTCCCAGCCCAAGGCAGTCTCTGAGTTCTCACTCTGAGCCCAGGGTAAATCTCCTGCAGCTCAGAGCTCAGCTGGTGTCTGACTGCTGGGGCAGAATCCCCTGGGTTGTCTTGGAGACAACTCCAAAGCATTCCCAGCCTGCCAGGATCTCACAGAGGTTCAGCACATGATGGAGAAAGCCTCAGGCTCAGTGCCACCAGTGTGACAATTAATCAGTCTGGGGGTGCCAGGGCTCTGCAGGTTCTCCTGCAGCTCAGCACTGAGCTCCCATCTCAGCCCTCATGTCCTGTGCTGCTGGGCCTTGGAAGGCTTCAGCTCTGCAGGGATGGGAGAAGCCATGGTGCAAAGTGACAGCACATGAGCAGCACATGGGAGGTTCTCACCTGGCACAGCCCTCTGCTGGGGGGGCTGCAGCAGGGCCTCCTGTGTGAGCTGCAGCAGCTCTGGAGATGGTCAGACAGAAAACAGGGGAAATGTCCTCTCCCAGCAGACTGCTCTGGCTGGAAGGGACCTTCCAAGCTCACCCAGGGCAAGCCCTGCAGCCAGCAGGGACAGCTGCAGCCACAGCAGGCTGCTCCCAGCCCCAACCAACCTGCCCTGCACTGCTGCCAGCCATGGGGCAGCTCCACCTCTCTGGGCAGCCTGGCACAGGCTCTCCCCACCCTCAGCACCAAACATTTCTCCTTCTCTCCACTCTCAGCCTCCCTCTTGCACTTCAAACCATCCCCCCTTGGCCTGGCCCAACAGGCCCTGCTCAGCACTCTGTCCCCAGCTCTCTTCTGGCCTCTTGAAGCCCTGCAAGGCCCCCAGGAGGTCTCCCTGGAGCCTTCTCCTCTGCAGGCTGCACAAGCCCAACCCTCCCAGCCTGGCCTCCCAGCAGAGGGCTTCCAGCCTCCCAGCACTGCTGTGGCCTCCTCTGGCCCTGCTCCAGCAGCTCCCTGCCTGTGCTGTGCTGAGGCCTCCAGAGCTGCAGCCCATAGCTCCAGATGCTGAGGGCTTGATCCATCTCTATTGGATTCACCTGGAAGAGAGGAGGAGGAAGCAGCATCCTTCCACAGGGGAGCTGTTGCCTGTTCTCCAGGCAGACCTCCCCCCAGCCCCCAGCAGCAGTTGGAATTCTCAGACATCCCTGGTTCAGCCCTGGGGAGAAGCTGCAGAGTGAGCACAGCTCTCACAAGTGCCACTGCTGGCAGCAGCAGGCAGCTGAGCAGCCTCTAGCACCAGCTTCCTGCCCACCCCAAAATGCAGCAGGGGGCCTGCAGACACCAGCTGAGCTCCTCTTGCTCTGAGAGGGCTGTGGGGAGGGGGGCCATAGGCAGCCTTTCTCCTCCTGTGTCACATCAGAGGACATTTGACTGGTGAGCTGAAGGACAGCTGCTGCATACCTGCTGGCCTGGATCAGCAGTGGGCAGCAGGAGCAGGGCAGGGATTGTGCCCCTGGGCTGGGCACTGCTGAGGCCACAGCTCAGTTCCTGGACCCTAACTGCAGGAAGGACACTGAGGAGCTGGAGCAGGGCCAGAGAAGGGCAAGAGAGCTGGGGAAGGGTCTGGGGAAGAGGGCTGGGGAGGAGCAGCTGAGGGAGCTGGGGCTGTTGAGCCTGGAGAAGAGGAGGCTGAGGGAGACCTCATTGCTCTCTGCAGCTCCCTGAGAGGAGGCTGCAGCCAGCTGGGGCTTGGGCTCTGCTCCCAAGGAACCAGGGACAGGACAAGAGGCAATGGCCTCAAGCAGCCCCAGGGGAGGTTCATGTTGGAGATGAGGAAAATGTCTTTGGTGCCAGAGTGGTCAGGGCCTGGCAGAGGCTGCCCAGGGAGGTGGTGGAGTCCCCATGCCTGGAGGGGTTCCAGAGCCCTGTGGCCATGGCAGCTGGGGCCAGGGTTTGGTGGCCATGGTGGGGTTGGTGTTGGACTGGGTGAGCTTAGAGGCCTTTCCCAACCCAAACTGTTCTCTGCTTTGTGACACCTGCTGTGGTTGTAGATGTCCCTGCTCACTACAGGGGGCTGCATTAGATCACAGTGTCACAGTACATTAGAGGTTGGAAGGGTCCTCCATGGATCATCCAGTCCAAGCCCTCTGCCAGGACAGGGGCACCCAGGGCAGGGCACCCAGGGACACATCCAGGTGGGCCCTGAAAGTCTCCACACAAGGAGGCTCCACAGCCTCTCTGGGCAGCCTGCTGCAGGCCTCCAGCAGCCTCACTGCCGAGAAGTTTCTCCTCATGTTGACCTGAAACCTTCTCTCTTCCAGTTTGTCTCCACTGCTCCTTGGCTCATTGCTGTGCGGCACTGAAAAGAGCTTGGCCCCCTCCACCTGCCCCCCAGCCCCCAGCTACTGACAGGCATTGATCAGATCCCTCTCAGCCTTCTCCTCTCCAGGCTAACCAGCCCCAGGGCTCTCAGCCTCTCCTCACAGGGGAGATGCTCAAGTCCCCTGAGCATCCTTCTGGCTCTCCCTTGGACTCTACCCAGCAGGTCTCTGTCTCTCTTGAGCTGGGGAGCCCAGAACTGGACACAGGATTGCAGCTGTGGTCTCAGCAGGGCAGAGCAGAGAGGGAGCAGAACCTCCCCAGCCCTGCTGGCCACACTTTGCTTGCTGCACCCCAGGATCCGAATAGGATAGGATAGGATAGGATAGGATAGGATAGGATAGGATAGGATAGGATAGGATAGAATAGGATAGGATAGGATAGAATAGGATAGGATAGGATAGAATAGAATAAACCAGGTTGTAAGAGAGCTTCAAGATCATCGAGTCCAACCCATCATCCAACACCACCTAAACAACTAACCCATGGCACCAAGCACCCCAGCAAGTCTCCTCCTGAACACCTCCAGTGATGGTGACTCCACCACCTCCCCGGGCAGCCCATTCCAGTGGCAATCACTCTTTCTGTGTAGAACTTCCTCCTGACCTCCAGCCTGAACCTCCCCTGGCAATTGCCCCTCATGGCCACCAGGGCACATTGCTGTGCCATGCAGAGCTTGCTGCCCACCAGCACTCCAAGGTCTTTCTCCATGGAGCTGCTCTCCAGCAGGGCAGCCTCTAACCTGTCCTGGTGCCTGCTGTGACTCCTCCCCAGGTGCAGGGCCCTGCTCTTGTCCTGATTGAACTCTTCCATCCCAAAGCAGTCCCTGGTTCGTGTTGTGGTGGGGAGACTGATCCTGCTTGCAGGATGTGTGGTGGTGGCCGTGGTCCTCTCTGAGCAGCAGCAGCCTGTGGTGGTTTGACTGCCAGGGCCCTGGCTGAGAGCTTTCTCCCCAGGCCTTGGTTCAGCAGGAGGCAGCAAGTGCTCCGGGGGGCAGCGATGGCAGTGTCTGCCTCGGCAGGGGCTCCCTGTGGCTCCCCTGCTCCCCCAGCAGGCTGTCAGCAGAGCTGAGCCCCGCGGCAGCCCGGAGCGCTGCTGACACCAGGCAGAGCCTCTCCAGGGGTGAACTGCAGCTGTAGCAGCAAAGGCTCAGCACTGCTCACAAATGACCCTGGGGGCAAAGGGGCTGGGGCCAGGCTTGGGCTCCCCACTTCAAGGGGAGAGTGCAAGAGGACTGGAGAGAGTCCAGGGGAGGCTGTGAGGATGCTGAAGGGACTGCAACAGCTCTGCTGTGAGGAGAGGCTGAGAGCCCTGGGGCTGCTTAGCCTGGAGAGGAGAAGGCTGAGAGGGATCTGATCAATGTCTGTCAGTAGCTGGGGGCTGGGGGGCAGGTGGAGGGGGCCAAGCTCTTTTCAGTGCTGCACAGCAATGAGCCAAGGAGCAGTGGAGACAAACTGGAAGAGAGAAGGTTTCAGCTCAACATGAGGAGAAACTTCTTGGCAGTGAGGCTGCTGGAGGCCTGCAGCAGGCTGCCCAGAGAGGCTGTGGAGCCTCCTTGTGTGGAGACTTTCAGGGCCCACCTGGATGTGTCCCTGGGTGCCCTGCCCTGGGTGCCCCTGTCCTGGCAGGGGGCCTGGGCTCAATGATCTTCAGATCCAGCCCCTACTGTTCTGTGACTGCCCAGAGAGGTGGAGCTGCCCCATGGCTGGCAGCAGTGCAGGGCAGGTTGGTTGGGGCTGGGAGCAGCCTGCTGTGGTTGGGGATGTCCCTGCAGGGCTTGCCCTGGGTGAGCTTGGAAGGTCCCTTCCAGCCTACCCCCCTGAGACTCCTTCCCAGCCAGGGCCGAGCCAAGCTGAGCTGTGCCGAGCCATGCAGTGCCGTGCCGAGACGTGCCGAGCCAAGCTGTGCCGAGCTGGGCCATGCCCAGCCGTGCAGTGCTGAGCCCTTCTGAGCCAAGCCATGCCGAGCTGTGCCGTGCCGAGCCGAGCCGTGCCGAGCTGTGCTGTGCCAAGCCGTGCCGAGCCAAGCTGTGCCGAGCCGTGCTGTGCCGAGCCGTGCCAAGCCGTGCTGTGCCGAGCCGTGCTGAGCCAAGCCGAGCTGAGCCGAGCCGTGCTGTGCCGAGCCAAGCTGTGCCGTGCCGTGCCGAGCCGTGCTGTGCTGAGCCGAGCCGAGCCGAGCCGTGCTGTGCCGAGCCAAGCTGTGCCGTGCCGTGCCGAGCCGAGCTGTACTGAGCCGTGCCGAGCCAAGCTGTGCCGAGCCAAGCTGTGCCGTGCCGTGCCGAGCCAAGCTGTGCCGAGCCGTGCCAAGCCGAGCTGTGCCGAGCCAAGCTGTGCCATGCCGTGCCGAGCTGTGCCGAGCCAAGCCGTGCCGAGCCGAGCTGAGCCCTGCCGAGCTGTGCCGAGCCGTGCCGAGCCGTGCCGTGCCGAGCCGCCCTCAGGGAGGGCCGTTGCCGTCCGTGGGTATGCTGCGCGGCTGCCCGGGGAGCACACCCGGCCCAGCCCTGCGCACTCCCTGCAGGGTTTTGCTCTCCCCACAGCCGCACTCAGCAGCGCTGCAGCAGCACTGCCGGCGGCTCCCGGCCAGCCTCCCCCCATGGCCCTCCGGCTCCGTGGAACCACAGAGCTGCTGAGGCTGGCAGAGCCCTTGGAGCACTCACCCAGAGCTCACAGCCCAGCCCTGCTGCTCAGCCACTGCCACCAAACCTCCTCCCCCAGCACCACAGCCAGGTGGCTCTGAACCCCTCCAGGGTTGGGGACTCCACCACCTCCCTGGGCAGCCTGGGACAGGGCCTGAGAACCCTTGCTGGGAAGAGCCTGAACCTGTCCTGGGGCAGCTTGAGGCCATTGCCTCTTGTCCTGCCCTGGTTCCTTGGGAGCAGAGCCCAGGCCCCAGCTGGCTGCAGCCTCCTCTCAGGGAGCTGCAGAGAGCAATGAGGTCTCCCTCAGCCTCCTCTGCTCCAGGCTCAACACCCAGGGCAACAGAGCTGGGGAAGGGTCTGAAGGAGAGGGCTGGGGAGGAGCAGCTGAGGGAGCTGGGGGTGTTGAGCCTGGAGAAGAAGAGGCTGAGGGAGACCTGTCTGGAAGGGTCTGAGGCCAGCCTCAGTGTGCTTCTGGTCATGGTGTTGACCCAAAAGTGTGGTTGTGTGCAGACACAGGACAGGCACAAAGCCCTCCTGGGTGGGCTGCTGGAGTTGGGCTTCATTTGGTCACAGTTGCTGCCCTGGGAATCTCAAAGGGGGATGGAGCTGCAGAGCTGTGGGACAAGAGGCACTTTGGTGTCTGCTCCTCTGCCTGTCCTTGGGGAAGCAATGTCCCCACTGGCCCCAAAGCCTTCCTGCTGCTGTCAGAGAGGCGAAGGGAGCTCCTGTGCCATTCACACACCCGGGAACAGCTGACAAGTGACCACCCTGGCTTAACTTTGTATTGATTAGGCAGAAGAAAACACAGTGGGGAATGGCTGAAGCTGCTGGACTGAGCTCCAGATCCAGTCCCTGGTGGGGACTTGGTAGCAAAAAGCCTGAAAATCCCAAGGAAATTCATCTGTTGTGTTCATGGAACCCCAGCAGGGAGGGGCTGGAAGGGAGCTCTGGAGCTCCCCCACACAACCCCTGCTCCAGCAGGGCACCCCCAGCACCCTGCCCAGCAGCACAGTGCCCAGGGGGGGTTGGAAGCTCTCCACACCAGCAGACTCCACAACCTCTCTGGGCAGCCTGCTCCAGGCCTCCAGCAGCCTCACCCCAAACAACTTTCTCCTCCTGCTCAGCTCCAACCTCCTGCCTGACACTTTCTGCCCCTTGCTGTCCCTTCTGCTGGCCCTGGGCAGCACTCAGCAGAGCCTGGCCCCAGCCTCTTGCCCCCCACAGCTCCTTTAGCTCTTGCTGAGCATTGCTCAGCTGCCCTCTGGGGCTGCTCTTCTGCAGGCTCTCAGCCCCAGGGCTCTCAGCCTTTGCTGCTCCCAGAGCTACTCCAGGCCCCTCACAGCTCTGGGCTCTCTCCAGCACTTCCCTGACTCTCCTGCACTGGGGAGCCCAGAGCTGGGCACCAAGGTGTTCTTGTTTCATGCCTCCATGGAGCAGCTCTGCTCCCCAGGAGCCATGCAGTGGGATGGTCTCTCCCTGCCTTGCTTCTCCAGAGCAGCCAGCCCTAGATCTCTCAGCCTTTCGGCTCAGGGCTGCTTGGGGGAGAGGGTGGTGTGTAAGCCAGGCACAAATGTCCCTGAAGGCAGCACTCCAGCTCAGGGCTGTAGTAAGAGATTCATTTTCTAGTCAGAGAAAAGCCTCCTGGAGTGTTTGCCTTGCACAGGATAGCTTGGAAGGAGTTTGGAAAGCAAAGACCTTGAAGCCTTATCTTGAGCTGCAAGCACCGTGTGGGCCCAGGAACCGTGGGAGCAAGGCTCTGCAGGGGGCTGCCAGCAGCCAGGCAGGGCTGCAGCAGAGGGGTCTCAGGAAGGGTCTGAGGGGCACAGCTGGCAGTGGTCAGGGTCTCCTCCCTGGCTTTGCTGTAGGGGCATTGGCTTCAGGCTCCTCACCGTGGTGCTAGCTCCCAGAGGGAGGGGAAGCAGAGGAACTGGGAGAGCCAAAGAGCTGTGACCTGCTCTGCTGGCTCGGGGCAGAGCCAGGAGGAGAGGTTAAAGCATAACTGGTGAGCAGAACCTGCTTCTGCTGGGCTCAGCACGGAAGGGCAGCTGCTTATCAGGGTACAAGAGGCTTGCAGGCAGTGCTGCTGCTGCAGTTCCTGCTCAGAGCACCGTGCTTCAGCAGGGATGTGGCCCGGGGCAGAGGGAGCAAGGAGAAGCTGCAGAGGATGTGACTGTGAAGGTAATGGAAGGAGGGAGCCTCACAGGGTGGGGGATGCCTGCAGGACAAACAGAGGAGCAGCCACAACCCTGCAGAGCTGTGGGTCTGAGCCCTGCAGACTGCCAAGGGCTGCCCTGGGGAAGGGACAGTCCTGGTGCTGGCTGGGACAGGGTCCTGCGCTTGCAGGCAGGAGCTGAGGCCGCTTGGCCAGCAGCCTGCCCTCCCCAGCCTGCTGCCTGGCTCACCCAGTGCTGACTGTGGTGATCCCTGGGGAGCAAGGCAAGGGGAGTTCAGCTTCCTCTCTGTGCCCATAAGGAAGAGGTTTGTCAGGTAGTGTTAAATATTCACCAGAACTCTCAGGAGGGTGAGGTGAGCCCTGGAGACATCTGCAGAGCTTGCACCCAGGGGGGGTTAGGCTTGACAGGAGAAGAAACTTCTTCCCTGCAAGGGTTCTCAGAGCCTGTCCCAGGCTGCCAGGGGCTGGCTGAATCCCCAGCCCTGGAGGTGTCTCCCAGAGGCAGAGCTGTGGTGCTGAGGGCCAGGGCTCAGCCCCAGCCTTGCAGAGCTGCAGGAGGGTTGAACCTGATGATCTTCAAGGTCTTGCCCAGCCACAACAACTCCACGGAGCAGGGCTGGCAGTGGGTGGAGCTCTGCAGGCGTGCTTTCATTGTGGTGGTGGCCTGGCAGGGAGGGCCCTGTGCCAGCCTGGCTCTCCCTGCTCCTTATCACGGGACAAAAGGAGCTGTGTTGGGAGCTGGCCCCGCCGCCCGCCCTGCCTGTGCTGCCCTGCCGCCTGCAGGAGCTGCTCTGGGAGCTGCGGTGCCCAGCTGAGGGGCAATGTGCCCACAGGTGGGTCTGAGGGCACAGCAGGGGGAAACTGAGGGCTGCAGCAGCTCTGCTGGGAGCACAGGCTGAGGGAGCTGGGGCTGTGCAGCCTGCAGAGGAGAAGGCTCCAGGGGCTCCTCAGAGCTGCTGCCAGGAGCTGAAGGGATCCTGCAGGAAGGCTGCAGAGGAACTTTGGCTGAGGGGGTCTGAGGCAGGCCCAGGGGGAAGGGTTTGGAGCTGAGGCAGAGCAGGGTTAGAGTGGAGCTGAGGAAGAAGTTGTTGAGTGTGAGGCTGCTGAGGCTCTGGCACAGGCTGCCCAGGGAGGCTGTGGCTGCCTCCTGCCTGGGGGTGCTGAAGGCCAGGCTGGATGAGGCCCTGAGCAGCTGAGTCTAGCTGAGAGCTGTCCCTGCCCAGGGCAGGGGTTGGAGCTCTGAGCCATGCTGTGGTTGGGCTTGTGGAGGGTGGCAGATCCATGCTCCCAGGGTGGCTCTCAGTTCTGGAGGTGCTGGGAGGAGGCAGGGTGGGATTCACCCAACAGCCACTTGCTGTTGCCCTGCTGGGTTGATGCTGTGCAGCTTGCTTAGGAACAACCTTTCCCCCCTGTAGTCCAAGGGAACTTCATCATGCTCCCTGCCTGGCTCTTCCTGGGGGAGCTGCACTGGAAGGAGTGGTGGCTGCCAGCTTTTGGGGTGATGAGGACAGTCTGCCAGATCTGGTGTCCAGAGAGCTGGGCAGCTGAGCAATGCTCAGCAAGAGCTAAAGGAGCTGTGGGGGGCAAGGGGCTGGGGCCAGGCTCTGCTGAGTGCTGCCCAGGGCCAGCACAAGGGACAGCAAGGGGCAGAAAGTGTCAGGCAGGAGGTTGGAGCTGAGCAGGAGGAGAAAGTTGTTTGGGGTGAGGCTGCTGGAGGCCTGGAGCAGGCTGCCCAGAGAGGTTGTGGAGTCTGCTGGTGTGGAGAGCTTCCAACCCCCCCTGGGCACTGTGCTGCTGGGCAGGGTGCTGGGGGTGCCCTGCTGGAGCAGGGCTTGGCTGGGTGAGCTCCAGAGCTCCCTCTGATTGCAGAGCTTTGAGGGTGGTTGTATTAAATCAGACTCAGGTGGGACCAGAAACACAACCCAGCTGCCTTCTCCTGGTGGGCTAAAGCCACTTTTGAGCACAGAGCCTCTCAGGCAGGTGTCCCCAGCAGGCTGATGGCACCAGAGCCATGCTGGGCTGGTGTCCCTGGCTGGGCTGCCTCTGTGAGGCAGGATCAGAGAATCCTGGGGTGGTCTGGGTTGGGTTGGAAGGGACCTCAAAGATCCCCCAGTGCCAACCCCTCCCCTGGGCAGGGACACCTCCCACCAGCACAGGCTGCTCCAGGCCTCATCCAGCCTGGCCCTGGAACACCCCCAGGGAGGGAGATGCTGCCCCAGCACGTGGGGGAGGTGCTCCTCATCCCTTCTGCTCTGGATGGAGCCTGTGCAGCTCCCTGGGCATGGGCAGGGCAGCGCTGCCAGGCCAGGCTGTCCCTGGGGCAGGGCTGGTGCCCCCAGCTCCTGTCCCCTGCCTGTGCTGTGTGCACTGCCAGCTGGGCTGTCCTCTTGTTGGGAAAGCAGAGCTGCTCTTCCCTTTTCCTCTCCTCCCACTTCCCTTCCTGAGCTTCCAAGCATTTGGGGCCAAGGACAGCAGAGCTGCAGGAAGCTGGGAGAGCAGAGCTGCAGGAAGCTGGGACAGCAGAGCTGCAGGAAGCTGGGAGAGCAGAGCTGCAGGAAGCTGGGAGAGCAGAGCTGCAGGAAGCTGGGACAGCTCTGGGCATGAGCTGGGGACCAACCCTGCACAAAATAAATCCCTGGGAGGAACTTCTCTGGAGCCAGACTTTGCTCTTCTTTCCAAGGCAACACCTCACCAGAGCTTGGGCTGAAGAAGCTGCTGACCATCACAGATCAAAGTTTAGCTTGTCCCTGCCTGGACCTCAGCAGTCTTCTCCCCTCTGCTCATACTCAAGTGGGTTGTGACCAGCAGCACAGGGAGGGGATTCTGCCCCTCTGCTCTGCTCTGCTCAGCCCCCACCTGCAGCACTGCCTTCAGCTCTGGGGCCCCCAGCACAGGAAGGACCTGGAGCTGCTGGAGAGGAGCCAGAGGAGGCCACAGAGATGATCAGAGGCTGCAGAACCTCCCCTGTGGGGCCAGGCTGGGAGAGTTGGGGCTGTGCAGCCTGGAGAGGAGAAGGCTCCAGGCAGACCTCAGAGCAGCCTCCCAGTACCTGAAGGGCTCCAGGAGAGCTGGGGAGGGACTTGGGACAAGGGCTGGGAGTGCCAGGCCCAGGGCCAATGGCTTTGAGCTGGGAGAGAGGAGACTGAGAGTGGAGAGGAGGAAGAAATTGTTTGCAGTGAGGCTGGGGAGACTCTGGCCCAGGCTGCCCAGGGAGGCTGTGGCTGCCTGCTGCCTGGAGGTGTTCAGGACCAGGCTGGATGAGGCCCTGAGCAGGCTGTGCTGGTGGGAGGGGTCCCTGCCCATGGCAGGGGGCTGGAGCTGGAGGAGCTTGAAGGTCCCTTCCAGCCCAGACCATGCTGAGCAGCTGTGAGCCTGTGGATCAGTTTGGGCTTTATAGCACTTAGGACATTCACTCCATGGTCTCTTCTCCAGTGTGGAGTCATGCCCAGGGCAGAAGAGCTGCTGCTGAAGTCTCCCAGAAGTGCTTCACCACCACCCCTGCTCCATCAGGGCACTCTCTGTCACCTCTCTGTTGGTTTCATCCACTCATTTCCTGGTGGAGGGAGAAGGGCTTGGGGTGGGCTCCAAGTCCCTGGGCACCTCAGAGCAGGCTGAGGTGGGCAACATCCCACCCAGGAGGGCAAACAGGTCTGGCCCTGGGGGAGAGGCTTGGAGTCATGATGACCTGGGTTCAGTTCAGGCTCTCTCTGTGTCCCCCTTTTAAGGGCTGAAGTTTGCCTGAAGCATCTCAGGGGCTGTTTTATGTGGCTGCTGCTGCCACCAACCCCACTCTGAACCTTCCTCTCCTGTGAGGAGAGGCTGAGAGCCCTGGGGCTGTTCAGCCTGGAGCAGAGCAGCCTGAGAGGATCTGATCAGAGCTGATCAATACTTCACGGGTGGGTGTCAGGAGGGTGGCACCAGGCTGCTGTCAGTGGTGCCCAGAGACAGGACAAGGGGCACTGGGCACAAACTGGCACATCACAAGTTCCATCTGAGCATGGGGAGGAACTGGAGGGTGCTGGAGGCCTGGAGCAGACTGCCCAGGGAGGTGCTGGAGTCTCCATCTGAGTCATCCCAACCCCCCCGGATGGTCCCTGTGTGACCTGCCCTGGCTGCCCTGCTCTGGCAGGGGATTTGGGTGGGTGGTCTCCAGAGGTCCCTTCCAACCACTGCCACTCTGTGACTGTGTTCCCTGCAAGGCCTCTGGGGCAGCTGTGCCCAAGCCCCCCACTGGCCTGCAGTGCACCTGGAGGGTTGCAGCTGGAAGAAGTGGCTTCCCTTCTGCCTGCTCACAGAGCAGCAAACCTGGAGAGAGGAGGCAGGGGGGTTGAAGGGTGAGAGCACAAAGCACCTGCTCCTGAGGCCAGAAGAAAGGTTTTGTGGCTGCCCCTCTGCCCAGGGCCCAGGAGCTTGGTCTTGCTGCCCCTGGCTGCCCCTGCCTGCAGTCCCCTTCCTGTGCCTCTGCCCTCCTTGCATCTTTCCTCGGGCTTTGGTTACTTAACCTGTGCTGAAATGCAAGGCAAAGGTCTCCAGGCTGCTGCTCAGGAGGAGGCCTTTGTGTACAGCTGCAGCTGCCTCTGCACTCATTAACCACAGGGGCTCTGCTGGGCCAGGTCTCAGCCCAGGCTGCTTTGGCAGGAGGGAAATTGGTTTCCTTCTCTGGACACCAGCAAAGTTTTGCCATCTGTGCTCCAGACCAGAAGCAAATCCCTGCCCATGCCTGCTGTGCCTACAGGAGGGTGGCTCCTGGGCTCCTCTGGGGCCTGCTTCAGGCTCTGAAGGGCTGACCACAGGAGGTTGGAGGGGACCCCAGGGCTCATCTGGTCCAAGCCTTCTAGGTGATGGAGTTGAAATGAGCTGGCCCAGCAGCCTGCCAAGCTGAGGCTTCAAAGTGCCATCCCCCACCGCCCCTGGGGGCTGAGTCCAGGTTTGCTGACGGCAGGCAGAGTCTGAGAGCCATAGCAAAAGGCAGAGGGTTCAAAGCCACCCTGTGACAGCCACCCCTGCCTCTGGAGGTGCCCTCAAAGGCCAGGGACACAGAGCAAGGGTCAGCAGGTGCCCAGCCATGAGTCAGCAGCTGCTCTAGTCCAGGGCTATGAGCAGAGCTGCCTGCTGCCATGTCTGGATGGCTTTGGGCTGTGCATGGGAGACAAGCCCATGGTCAAAGCTGGCTGGAGAGTCAGCAGCTGAAGCCTGGTCACTTGGCTAGAGCCTCAGCACAGCAGCTGCCTGGGGAAGCATCCAACCTCTCCACACCAGGTAATGCTCATCAAAGAACTGCCTGGGAGGCATTTGATAGATAAATCCTGGAAAGGCTCAGGCTGGAAGGGAGCTCAGAGCTCATCTCCAACCCCCAGGGACAGCTCTCAGCTAGGCTCAGCTGCTCAGGGCCTCATCCAGCCTGGCCTTCAGCACCCCCAGGCAGGAGGCAGCCACAGCCTCCCTGGGCAGCCTGGGCCAGAGCCTCAGCAGCCTCACACTCAACAACTCCTTCCTCAGCTCCACTCTAACCCTGCTCTGCCTCAGCTCCAAACCCTTCCCCCTGGGCCTGCCTCAGACCCCCTCAGCAAAAGTTCCTCTGCAGCCTCCCTGCAGGATCCCTTCAGCTCCTGGCAGCAGCTCTGAGGAGCCCCTGGAGCCTTCTCCTCTGCAGGCTGCACAGCCCCAGCTCCCTCAGCCTGTGCTCCCAGCAGAGCTGCTCCAGCCCTGGCAGCATCTTTGTGGCCTGCTCTGGCCTCTCTCCAGCAGCTCTGTGTCCTTCTGCTGCTGGGGAGAGCAGAGCTGGAGGCAGGATTGGAGGTGAGGGCTGAGCAGAGCAGAGCCCAGGGGCAGAATCCCCTCTGCTGCCCTCTGCCCAGCCTGCTCTGGCTGCAGCCCAGCACTCAGCTGCCTCATCCCACTGATGCCCTGAGCTGTACTGCTCCTGGCAGTGCTTCCCCTCAGCAAAGGTGACCACAGCAGGGGGTTCATCACTGGTGCCTGGAGTGCTTTGGGGTTACCTGTTTGGGCTCTGGGCAGCAGTTGTGTTCACTGTGTGCTCCCTGGAATCATGGAATGGGTTGGGATGGAAAGGACCTTTAAGATGACAGAGTCCAAGCCTTCCCCCAGCACTGCCAGGTGTGGAACCCCTCCAGGACTGGGGACTGCACCACTGCCCTGGGCAGCCTGGGCCAGGGCTTTATTCATAGATTCACAGAATGGTTTAGGTTGGAAGGGATCTTCCTCCCCAGTCTCCTCTCTCCCAGCTCAAAGCCATTGTCCCTGGGCCTGGCACTCCCAGCCCTTGGCCCAAGTCCCTCCCCAGCTCTCCTGGAGCCCTTCAGGCACTGGGAGGCTGCTCTGAGGTCTGCCTGGAGCCTTCTCCTCTGCAGGCTGCACAGCCCCAGCTCTCCCAGCCTGGCCCCACAGGAGAAGATCTCCAGATCATCTTTGTGGCCTCCTCTGGCCCCTCTCCAGCATTCTTTTGTCCAGCCCCAGCTCTCCCAGCCTGGCCCCACAGGGGAGGTTCTGCAGCCTCTGATCACCTTGCTGTCTTCTCTAGACCCTCTCCAGCAGTTCCATGTCCTTCTTGTACTGGGGGCAATGGGTGAGAGCTCCTGCCTGGGAGCAAAGCCAAGGTGCTGACTGCTTGCTCTGCTCCCCAGCACTGATGCAGCTTAGAAACCACTTCTCCATCCATCCCTCCAAAGCTCTCAGAGCTTCTGCCCAGAGTCTTGCAATCTCTTCTGGTCTCAGGTGTGTGGAGGCAGCCATGGGTGAAACAAAATGAGGTGCTGAGAAATTCTGCAGAAGTGCTCTGAGAAGAGCAGAGAGAGGCTGGAGCAGGGCCTGGAGCTGGGGAAGGGTCTGGAGAAGAGGGCTGGGGAGGAGCAGCTGAGGGAGCTGGGGGTGTTGAGCCTGGAGCAGAGGAGGCTGAGGGAGACCTCCTTGCTCTCTGCAGCTCCCTGAGAGGAGGCTGCAGCCAGCTGGGGCTTGGGCTCTGCTCCCTAGACAGAAGGAGAGGCAATGGCCTGAAACTGTGCCGGGGAGGGTTAGGTTGGAGAGGAGGCAAAATGTCTTTGCTGCCAGAGTGGTCAGGGCCTGGCCCAGGCTGCCAGGGAGGTGGTGGAGTCCCCATGGCTGGAGGGGTTCCAGAACCCTGAGGCCATGGCAGCTGGGGCCAGGGTTTGGTGTCCCTGGCGGGGTTGGGTGGGTGTTGGACTGGGTGAGCCTGGATGTCTCTTCCAACTGTTTCACTTCTATCATTCTCTGGTCATAGAATCACAGAATATTAGGGGTTGGAAGGGACCTCCACAGGTCATTGTGTCCAGTCCCCCTGCAAAGCAGGACCCCTTAGGGCAGGTCACACAGGAATGTGGCCACATGGGGTTGGAAGCTCTCCACACCAGCAGACTCCACAACCTCTCTGGGCTGCCTGCTCCAGGCCTCCAGCAGCCTCACCCCAAACAACTTTCTCCTCCTGCTCAGCTCCAACCTCCTGCCTGACACTTGCTGCCCCTTGCTGTCCCTTCTGCTGGCCCTGGGCAGCACTCAGCAGAGCCTGGCCCCAGCCTCTTGCCCCCCACAGCTCCTTTAGCTCTTGCTGAGCATTGCTCAGCTGCCCTCTGGGGCTGCTCTTCTGCAGGCTCTCAGCCCCAGGGCTCTCAGCCTTTGCTGCTCCCAGAGCTGCTCCAGGCCCCTCACCATCCTCACAGCTGTCTCTATGCACTGAACTCTCTGCAGTAGTTCTCTGTCCCTCTTGTAGTGATGAGGCCTTGGACCTGTGGTCAAAGCAGCACCCAGCTGTGTGGTGCAGCTCTCCCTGCTCTGAGGAGGTGGATTTCTGCCCACAGTCATCATTAGCTGCCCCAAAGCATTTGCTGCTGCTGGGGGGTAAGCCATGGAGCTGACCCTCTGCCACGGAGCTAGCCCTGAGCTAGCCCTGGGACTATCCCTGAGTTAGCCCTGGAGCTCTCCCTGGCCCTGGAGCTCTCCTTGGCCCTGGAGCTCTCCTTGGGCCCTGCAGCTTTCCCTGAGCCCTGCAGCTCTCCCTGGGTCCTGGAGCTCTCCCTGAGCCCTGGAGCTCTCCCTGAGCCCTGCAGCTCTCCCTGAGCCCTGGAGCTCTGCCTGAGCCCTGCAGCTCTCCCTGAGCCCTGCAGCTCTCCCTGGGCCCTGCAGCTCTCCCTGGGTCCTGGAGCTCTCCCTGAGCCCTGGAGCTCTCCCTGAGCCCTGCAGCTCTCCCTGAGCCCTGGAGCTCTGCCTGAGCCCTGCAGCTCTCGCTGAGCCCTGCAGCTCTCCCTGAGCCCTGGAGCTCTCCCTGGGTCCTGGAGCTCTCCCTGAGCCCTGGAGCTCTCCCTGGCCCCTGGAGCTCTCCCTGGGTCCTGGAGCTCTCCCTGACCCTGGAGCTCTCCCTGGCCCCTGGAGTTCTCCCTGACCCTGGAGCTCTCCCTGGGTCCTGGAGCTCTCCCTGACCCTGGAGCTCTCCCTGGCCCCTGGAGCTCTCCCTGAGCCCTGGAGCTCTCCCTGGGTCCTGGAGCTCTCCCTGACCCTGGAGCTCTCCCTGGCCCCTGGAGCTCTCCCTGGGTCCTGGAGCTCTCCCTGACCCTGGAGCTCTCCCTGGCCCCTGGAGCTCTCCCTGGGTCCTGGAGCTCTCCCTGGGTCCTGGAGCTCTCCCTGACCCTGGAGCTCTCCCTGGGCCCTGGAGCTGTCCCTGGGCCCTGGAGCTCTCCCTGACCCTGCAGCTCTCCCTGGGCCCTGCAGCTCTCCCTGACACTGCAGCTCTCCCTGGCCCCTGGAGCTCTCCCTGACCCTGCAGCTCTCCCTGGGCCCTGGAGCTAACCCTGCTCTGTGCTGCTGTGTCCCCAGGCCAATGAGGTGACAGACAGTGCCTACATGGGCTCGGAGAGCACCTACAGCGAGTGTGAGACCTTCACAGACGAGGACAGCAGCACCCTGGTGCAGCAGGAGCTGCAGGACGAGGTGGAGACCGACAGCGCCACCGACTCGGCTGTGCCCTCCGAGCTGCCCGACCCCGCCGAGGAGCCCCAGCAGGGGTGAGTGGGGGTGGGCTCACAGCTGCCCTGCCTGGGTGCTGCAGCAGCCTCCAGCCCAGCCCTTCTGCAGCTCTGCCCAGGCTGGGGCTGAGCCATGGCCCTCAGCACCACAGCTCTGCCTCTGGGGCACCTCCAGGGGTGGGGACGCAGCCAGCTCCCTGGCAGCCTGGGGCAGGCTCTGAGAACCCTTCCAGGGAAGAAGTTTCTTCTCATCTCCAACCCAACCCTCCCCTGGCACAGCTTCAGGCCATTGCCTCTCCTTCTGTCCCCTGAGCCTAAGGAGCAGAGCCCAAGCCCCAGCTGGCTGCAGCCTCCTCTCAGGGAGCTGCAGAGAGCAAGGAGGTCTCCCTCAGCCTCCTCTGCTCCAGGCTCAACACCCCCAGCTCCCTCAGCTGCTCCTCCCCAGCCCTCTTCCCCAGACCCTTCCCCAGCTCTCTTGCCCTTCTCTGGCCCTGCTCCAGCTCCTCAGTCTCCTTCCTGCAGTGAGGAGCCCAGAGCTGAGCCCAGCACTCAAGCTGTGGCCTCCCCAGTGCCCAGCCCAGAGGCACAATCCCTGCCCTGCTCCTGCTGCCACCCCACTGCTGCTCCAGCCCAGGCTGCTGCTGCCCTTCTTGCCCCCCTGGGCACCCCCTGGCTCCTCTCCAGCTGCTGGCCCCCAGCACCCCCAGGGCCTTCTCTGCTGGGCACTTTGCAGCCACTCTGCCCCCAGCCTGGAGCCTTCCTGGGGTGGTTGTGACCCAAGGGCAGGACCCAGCCCTTGGCCCTATTGAACCTCATTCCCTTGGCCTCAGCCATGGCTGCAGCCTGGCCAGGGCCCTCTGCAGAGCCTACCCTCAGAATTCAGGAGCATAACTCAATTTGCAGGGCAAGCTGGGACCAAACTGGGAGTGAGGGAGACAGAGGCTGAGCACCTCAGCTGCAGTGGGCTGAGTGTCTTGCCGGGACTGGTTGCTTTGTTGTGTGTGGTGGTAGCTCCTTGCAGGACCAAAATAGCTTCTTTGTAATGATGATAATTAGCCTGCACCACACGTGGGCTGCCCCTGGAGCTGGGCCTGGCAATCTCTTTGAGTTAATCTTTCCTGGCCTTGGGAGAACTTCAGTACCCTCATTAGCATCCCTCACCTCCCAGCTCCGCTCTGGGGCCATCCCCACACCCAGGGCTGCTCCCAGTTTCTCATCCAGCACACACCAGGCAATTTGCCACCGGGGAGGGGAGCTCCTCCTGAGCTTGTTTTGGCTAAACAAGGCTGCACCCTTTGATGTGCAACCACCTCCTGTGAGAGCTGGTTTGGAAATGCTGCCTGGAGCACTCAAGTGTGAGCTGAGATCTTTGTCCCCACGTCTGAACTGCTGCTGGCAAAACTGCTCCTGCTCCTCACTTCCTGAACTGTGTTTTTCTGTGTCCTCAGGGTGAAACTGGGATGTTGGGAGGCAGGAGAGGGGAGAACAACTCCTTTAACAATGACCCAGCAGGGGAAGGACATGGGGTCTGTGAGAGAGGAGCAGAGGAGGGCCAGCAAGATGGACAGGCTGGGAGAGCTGGGGCTGTGCAGCCTGCAGAAGAGAAGGCTCCAGGCAGACCTCAGAGCAGCCTCCCAGTACCTGAAGGGCTCCAGGAGAGCTGGGGAGGGACTTGGGACAAGGGCTGGGAGTGCCAGGCCCAGGGCCAATGGCTTTGAGCTGGGAGAGAGGAGACTGAGAGTGGAGAGGAGGAAGAAATCCTTTGCAGTGAGGCTGGGGAGACTCTGGCACAGGCTGCCCAGGGAGGCTGTGGCTGCCTCCTGCCTGGAGGTGTTCAGGGCCAGGCTGGATGAGGCCCTGAGCAGGCTGTGCTGGTGGGAGGGGTCCCTGCCCATGGCAGGGGCTGGAGCTGAGGGATCCTGAAGGTGTCTCCCAACCCATTCTGTGAGTGTATGACCCATGAGCACCTATCTGCTGTGAAGCCTCTGGACCATCCTTGTTTCATGTCACACACACAGGGCCCTTGGCCATGACCACCACCCAGGCTGGGTGCTCAGATGAGCACTCACAGCCCTGTGCACCAGGGGCCAGCTCCAGCCCAAAGGCACATCTGGGACATCAGAGATGCAGTGGGTGATCAGCAGTGCTTATGAGGAGCAGCTGAGGGAGCTGGGGGTGTTGAGCCTGGAGCAGAGGAGGCTGAGGGAGACCTCCTTGCTCTCTGCAGCTCCCTGAGAGGAGGCTGCAGCCAGCTGGGGCTTGGGCTCTGCTCCCTAGGAGCAAGGGACAGGACAAGAGGCAATGGCCTCAAGCTGCCCCAGGGGAGGTTCAGGTTGGCCATGAGGAACAATTTCTTTGCTGCCAGTGATCAGGGATTGGCACAGGCAGCCCAGGGAGGTGGTGGAGTCCCCATGGCTGGAGGTGTTCAGGCAGTGTGGCCATGGCACTCGGGGCCAGGGTTCGGTGCCCATGGCGGGGTTGGGTTGGTGCTGGGCTGGATGCTCTGGGAGGGCTTTGCCAACCCCAACCCTTCCCTGGTTCTGTGCCTGTAGGAACACTGCTGGCTGCTCAGCTCTGGGGCTGAAAGGGTGCAGTGGATTAGGGGAGAAATGAGCTTAGGAGGCTGTGCTGTGCTGGCCCAGGCAGCCTGTGCCCAGTGACCCTGGGCTCGGGAGCTAAGCGGCGCTGAGCCGCGGGGCTGCTGCCCGGGGGCCATGGCCGCCTGCCTGCCTGCCCACCCGCTGCCCACCCTGCCCTGCCTCCGCCTCACCTGCCTGTAGGTATCAGCTCTGCCTGGGGAGGGGGCTGTGGGCATGCCTGCTGCTGGGGGGGGGTGGGAAGGTGCTCTGGGGCTCCTTCGGGTGCTGCGGAGCCTGCTGGCTGCGGTGCCGCACCACGGAGCCCGGCCGGGCAGGGCAGCAGGGCAGGGGGAGGGCTGACCTGGCCTCCAGATTTGCAGGCTTTGGGATGGACACAGCTGGCATTCCCTTCCCAGGCTGCAAATTATCAAGGAAAAGTCTTCCTTTGGCCTAAAGGTTTCAAAAGGTTGGGATGGAGGAATTCTCTGGAATTGCCTTCCCAGGCCGCAGGAAAGGAAAACAAAGCAGAAGGGAAAAGGCTGCTTGGAAAGCTGGGGAGGCAGGCTCCCAAAATCTCCTTCCCAAGCTGCACAACAAAACAAAGCAAGGGGGAGGAAAAGTTGATTTGGCTTAAAGGTTTGGAAAGCTGGGGCTGGAAACATCTGGAATTCTCCTGGATGTGGGTGTCTGGGATAGCTGCTGCCAGAGCCCAGCAGGACAAAGGCTTTGCAGCCCAAGGGCCCAGAGCTCTGCCAGGGGACAGGCAGTGGCAGCCAAGCAGAGTGGCTGGGGGCTGCTCACAGCCTCAGGCTGCTCCTCAGGAGCTCTCCAAGACCAACATGCATTAGGTGGCTGGGGCTCAGTGGTTGGGGCTCAGTGGTTGGGGCTCAGTGCTTGGGGCTCAGTGGTTGGGGCTCAGTGGTTGGAGCTCAGTGGTTGGGGCTCAGTGGTTGGAGCTCAGTGGTTGGGGCTCAGTGGTTGGGGCTCAGTGGTTGGGGCTCAGTGCTTGGGGCTCAGTGGTTGGAGCTCAGTGGTTGGGGCTCAGTGGTTGGGGTTCAGTGGTTGGGGCTCAGTGGTTGGGGCTCAGTGATTGGGGCTCTGGTTGGAGCTCAGTGGTTGGGGTTCAGTGGTTGGGGCTCAGTGGTTGGGGCTCAGTGGTTGGAGCTCAGTGGTTGGGGCTCAGTGGTTGGACTCAGTGGTTGGGGCTCAGTGGTTGGAGCTCAGTGGTTGGGGCTCAGTGGTTGGGGCTCTGGTTGGAGCTCAGTGGTTGGAGTTCAGTGGTTGGGGTTCAGTGGTTGGGGCTCTGGTTGGAGCTCAGTGGTTGGGGTTCAGTGGTTTGGGCTCAGTGGTTGGGGCTCAGTGGTTGGAGCTCAGTGCTTGGGGTTCAGTGGTTGGAGCTCAGTGGTTGGAGCTCAGTGCTTGGGGTTCAGTGGTTGGAGCTCAGTGGCTGGAGCTCAGTGGTTGGGGCTCAGTGGTTGGAGCTCAGTGGTTGGGGCTCAGTGGTTGGAGCTCAGTGGTTGGGGCTCAGTGGTTGGAGCTCAGTGCTTGGGGTTCAGTGGTTGGAGCTCAGTGGTTGGAGCTCAGTGCTTGGGGTTCAGTGGTTGGAGCTCAGTGGTTGGGGTTCAGTGGTTGGACTCAGTGGTTGGGGCTCAGTGGTTGGGGCTCAGTGGTTGGAGCTCAGTGGTTGGGGCTCAGTGGTTGGAGCTCAGTGCTTGGGGTTCAGTGGTTGGAGCTCAGTGGTTGGAGCTCAGTGCTTGGGGTTCAGTGGTTGGAGCTCAGTGGCTGGAGCTCAGTGGTTGGGGCTCAGTGGTTGGAGCTCAGTGGTTGGGGCTTAGTGGTTGGGGCTTAGTGGTTGGGGCTCAGTGGTTGGACTCAGTGGTTGGACTCAGTGGTTGGGGTTCAGTGGTTGGGGCTCAGTGGTTGGGGCTCAGTGGTTGGGGTTCAGTGCTTGGGGCTCAGTGCTTGGGGCTCAGTGGTTGGGGTTCAGTGGTTGGAGCTCAGTGCTTGGGGCTCAGTGGTTGGGGCTCAGTGGTTGGAGCTCAGTGGTTGGACTCAGTGGTTGGGGCTCAGTGGTTGGAGCTCAGTGGTTGGACTCAGTGGTTGGACTCAGTGGTTGGGGCTCAGTGGTTGGGGTTCAGTGGTTGGAGCTCAGTGGTTGGGGCTCAGTGGTTGGGGCTCAGTGGTTGGAGCTCAGTGGTTGGACTCAGTGGTTGGACTCAGTGGTTGGGGCTCAGTGGTTCTTGAGGCTGTGTGCAGTAAGCACCAGGAGGGGTTCTGGGAGTGCTGGGGGGCAGCAAGTTCTGCATGGGACAGCAATGTGCCTGGGGGCCAAGAAGGCCAATGGGGTCCTGGGGTGCATTCAGAGCAGTGTGTCCAGCAGAGCCAGGGAGGTTCTCCTCCCTCTCTGCCCTGCTGAGACCTCATCTTGAGTCCTGTGTTCAGTGCTGGGCTCCCCAGTCCAGGAGGCATCTGCTGGAGAGAGTCCAAGGGAGGCTGTGAGGATGGTTAGAGGACTGCAGCACTGCCTGGGGAGGAGAGGCTGAGGGACCTGGGGCTGTTCAGTCCAGAGAGGAGAAGGCTGAGAGGGATCTGATCAATGTCTCTCAATAGCTGAGGGCTGGGGCTCAGGAGGGAGGGGCCAGGGCCAGGCCCTGCTCATTTGCTCCCTGGGACAGGCCAAGGAGCAATGGATGGAGGCTGCAGCCCAGGAGGTTCCACCTCAGCAGGAGGAGGAACTTCTGCCCTGTGAGGCTCCCAGAGGCCTGGAGCAGGCTGCCCAGAGAGGTTGTGGAGTCTCCTGCTCTGGAGCCTTCCCAGCCCTGTCTGGATGTGTTCTGTGTGCCCTGTGCTGGGTTCTCTGCTCCTGCTCTGGCAGGGGGCTTGGACTGGATGATCTCTTTGGGTCTCTTCCAACCCCTGACATCTGTGAGCTGTGATTCTGGATCCTGAAACCACAAGAGCCCCCCGAGCCCTGGGGCTGTTTTGTCAGGAGAAGGGAAGGCTGAGAGGGGACCTGATCAATACCTATAAATATCTGGGGGGTGGGGGGCAGGGTGAAGGGTCCAGGCTCTGTTTGCTGGTGCCCAGTGAGAGGATGAGGGGCAGTGGCCACAAGCTGGAGGTTCCACCTCAACATGAGGAAAACCTTTGTACTGTGAGGCTGCTGGAGGCCAGGAGCAGGCTGCCCAGAGAGGCTGTGGAGTCTCCTGGTGTGGGGAGCTACCAAAGCCACCTGGATGCATCCCTCTGTGCCCTGCCCTGGGTGCCCTGCCCTGGCAGGGGGGTTGGGCTGGATGCCCTCTGGAGGTCCCTTCCAACCCCCCCTGCTGTGAGGCACTCTCAGCATTTATTGCCTGAAGCATCCCTGGCTGGGGGTTTCCAGGTGCCTCCCCAGATCTGCTTCTGGATGGTGCTTATCAGAGCACAGCCCCAAATTTAGAGAGCTGGGGGGGCTGGTTTTTGGCTGCGAGCTCCCAGTTCCACCCCCTGCCTGCTATTCCTGGAGAGCTTCCTGCGGCTCGGGGCTGTGACTCACTGCCGGCAGGGTGGGAGGGAGGCTGCTGCCTCCTGCCCCTCCTGCAGGATGCCCCCGGGCTGCAGGGGCTGGGCTCTGCTGCTGCTTAGCTGGGGGGGGAGAGGCTGTGATGAGGGGCAGCAGGGCAAACCCCTCAGGTGCTGCAGCTGTGGGGCAGGGAAGGCTCCTCTGTAAGGTCTCTGCTGCCTGCCTTAGTGGAGCAGGCAAGCCTCAGCACCAGGATGTGCCCCAGCCTCAGCAGCAGGATGTGCCCCAGCCTCAGCAGCAGGATGTGCCCCAGCCTCAGCAGCAGGATGTGCCCCAGCCTCAGCAGCAGGATGTGCCCCAGCCTCAGCAGCAGGATGGGTCCCAGCCTCAGCAGCAGGATGGGTCCCAGCCTCAGCAGCAGGATGGGTCCCAGCCTCAGCAGCAGGATGTGCCCCAGCCTCAGCAGCAGGATGGGTCCCAGCCTCAGCAGCAGGATGGGTCCCAGCCTCAGCAGCAGGATGGGTCCTGGCCTCAGCAGCAGGATGTGCCCCAGCCTCAGCAGCAGGATGTGCCCCAGCCTCAGCAGCAGGATGGGTCCTGGCCTCAGCAGCAGGATGGGTCCCAGCCTCAGCAGCAGGATGGGTCCTGGCCTCAGCAGCAGGATGGGTCCCAGCCTCAGCAGCAGGATGGGTCCCAGCCTCAGCAGCAGGATGGGTCCCAGCCTCAGCAGCAGGATGTGCCCCAGCCTCAGCAGCAGGATGGGTCCCAGCCTCAGCAGCAGGATGTGCCCCAGCCTCAGCAGCAGGATGTGCCCCAGCCTCAGCAGCAGGATGGGTCCCAGCCTCAGCAGCAGGATGTGCCCCAGCCTCAGCAGCAGGATGTGCCCCAGCCTCAGCAGCAGGATGGGTCCCAGCCTCAGCAGCAGGATGTGTCCCAGCCTCAGCAGCAGGATGTGCCCCAGCCTCAGCAGCAGGATGTGCCCCAGCCTCAGCAGCAGGATGTGCCCCAGCCTCAGCAGCAGGATGGGTCCCAGCCTCAGCAGCAGGATGGGTCCCAGCCTCAGCAGCAGGATGGGTCCTAGCCTCAGCAGCAGGATGTGCCCCAGCCTCAGCAGCAGGATGGGTCCCAGCCTCAGCAGCAGGATGGGTCCCAGCCTCAGCAGCAGGGCTTATAACAACGCAGCTGGGGGTGTGCTTAACACTGACTTTGGAGACAAGAACGGTGCCAATCCCCACACCCCCACCCCCAGGCACTTAGCTGTGGCTCCCAGACATGTGGGCTGCTCCCACAGCCTGCTCCTTGCATGGCCCTTTCAGAGAGCCCCAGGCTGGCATGGGCTGGAAGGGACCTCAGAGACCATCCAGCTCCAGCCCCTGCCATGGGCAGGGACCCCTCCCACCAGCACAGGCTGCTCAGGGCCTCATCCAGCCTGGTCCTGAACACCTCCAGGCAGGAGGCAGCCACAGCCTCCCTGGGCAGCCTGGGCCAGAGTCTCCCCAGCCTCACTGCAAAGGATTTCTTCCTCCTCTCCACTCTCAGTCTCCTCTCTCCCAGCTCAAAGCCATTGGCCCTGGGCCTGGCACTCCCAGCCCTTGGCCCAAGTCCCTGCCCAGCTCTCCTGGAGCCCTTCAGGTACTGGGAGGCTGCCCTGAGGTCTGCCTGGAGCCTCTTCTTCTCCAGCAGCCCCAACTCTCCCGGCCTGGCCCCACAGGGGAGGCTCTGCAGCCCTCTGAGAAGACCCCAACCAAAGCAAAGCTGAGGCAGCCAAGGAGAGCCTTCCCCTGCAGAGCATGGCTCCAGCAGCCAAGCAGGCAGGGCAGCAGCCCCCTGGCAGGGCAGGAGCCCCCTGGCAGGGCAGGAGCCCCCTGGCAGGGCAGCAGCCCCCTGGCAGGGCAGCAGCCCCCTGGCAGGGCAGCAGCCCCTCTCCTCATTACCTGCACCTAAGGTCTTCCTGGAGCCTTCTCCTCTCCAGGCTGTTGCAGCTGCCCAGGGGAGCTCATGTGGCAAAACCTTGAGGTGTCCTGAAGAAAACCTGCTGCAGAGTGAGAGAGGAGCCTGGGCTGCACCTTCAGCACTCAGGGCACAGGTGGCTGTGCTGGAAGGCAGAACTGCTCTGCACAGATGGGAGACCTGACTTGGAAGTGGATGTGCTGGCTGCAGTTAGAGTCATAGGAGAGTTTTGTTGGGAAAGACCTCCAAGATCTTTGAGTCCAACCATCAACCTACCCCCATCATGGCCACTGCACCTCTGGTGTCACCATAAAGCTGGGGAAGGGTCTGGAGAAGAGGGCTGGGGAGGAGCAGCTGAGGGAGCTGGGGGTGTTGAGCCTGGAGCAGAGGAGGCTGAGGGAGACCTCCTTGCTCTCTGCAGCTCCCTGAGAGGAGGCTGCAGCCAGCTGGGGCTTGGGCTCTGCTCCCTGGGAGCAAGGGACAGGACAAGAGGCAATGGCCTCAAGCTGCCCCAGGGGAGGTTCAGGTTGGAGAGGAGGCAACATGTCTTTGCTGCCAGAGTGGTCAGGGCCTGGCAGAGGCTGCCCAGGGAGGTGGTGGAGTCCCCATGGCTGGAGGTGCCCCAGAGCCCTGTGGCCATGGCAGCTGGGGCCAGGGCTTGGTGCCCATGGTGGGGCTGGGTCGGTGTCAGCTGTGAGCTATGAGGTCTCCTCCAAGCAGGCCAATGCTGTGCTCCTGTGATGTCCCCATGGCCTGGTTTGCTGTGGTGGTGTCCCTCTGAGCCCTTCCCCTGTGTCCCCCCAGGTGCCACGGGCAGGAGGCGGCGCTGGGCTCGGCGCTGGGCCCGCTGGTGACGGCGCTGCGCGGCGAGGAGCACTTCGAGGACTATGGGGAAGGCCACGAGGCAGAGCTCTTCCCAGAGGGGCTGTGCAACGGGGAAAGCAGCTTTGGCAGCTCCTTCCTCTCGCCCAGGTAATGCCCACACGGCCTCTGAGCTGCTGAGTGCCCTCCCTGCAGGCTGTGCCTTGGGTGCAGCGGGATAAGCAGCTCGGGGCTGGAGGAGGAGCTGCCTCCCTCATCCTTCCCTCCCCGGCACGGTGCCCATCCCCCCTGCCAGGGGCACCGAGGCCTGGCACCTCTGGGAAGCTGCATCCCAGCCCTGCTCCCTCTGCTGGGGAGGCCATTGTCCAGCTGGCCCTCTGCAGCTGGTGACTGCTTGCCTGAGTCTGGTCCCTCTCCTGCTGTACCTCTGGCTTTGCTGGGATGCCAGGGTGGCTGCCACTGCTCCTGGGGGGCTGCCACAGCTGCTGGGGGGCTGCCACAGCTCCTGGGGGGCTGCCACTGCTCCTGGGGGGCTGCCACAGCTCCTGGTGGCTGCCACAGCTCCTGGGTGGCTGCCACAGCTCCTGGGGGGCTGCCACAGCTCCTGGTGGCTGCCACAGCTCCTGGGTGGCTGCCACAGCTCCTGGGGGGCTGCCACAGCTGCTGGGGGGCTGCCACAGCTGCTGGGGGGCTGCCACAGCTCCTGGTGGCTGCCACAGCTGCTGGGGGGCTGCCACAGCTCCTGGGGGGCTGCCACAGCTCCTGGTGGCTGCCACAGCTGCTGGGGGGCTGCCACAGCTCCTGGTGGCTGCCACAGCTCCTGGGGGGCTGCCACAGCTCCTTGGGGGCTGCCACAGCTCCTGGTGGCTGCCACAGCTCCTGGTGGCTGCCACAGCTCCTGGGGGGCTGCCACAGCTCCTGGTGGCTGCCACAGCTCCTGGGGGGCTGCCACAGCTGCTGGTGGCTGCCACAGCTGCTGGGGGGCTGCCACAGCTCCTGGGGGGCTGCCACAGCTCCTGGGGGGCTGCCACAGCTGCTGGGAGGCTGCCACAGCTCCTGGGGGGCTGCCACAGCTCCTGGTGGCTGCCACAGCTCCTGGTGGCTGCCACAGCTCCTGGGGGGCTGCCACTGCTCCTGGGGGGCTGCCACAGCTCCTGGTGGCTGCCACAGCTCCTGGGGTCTGCCACAGCTCCTGGGGGCTGCCACAGCTCCTGGGGGGCTGCCACAGCTGCTGGGGGGTTGCCACAGCTCCTGGGAGGTTGCCACAGCTCCTGGGGGGCTGCCACAGCTGCTGGGGGGCTGCCACTGCTCCTGGGGGGCTGCCACAGCTCCTGGGGGGCTGCCACAGCTCCTGGGGGCTGCCACAGCTCCTGGGGGGCTGCCACAGCTCCAGGGGTCTGCCACTGCTCCTGTGAAGCCCCAGGGACATGTGGAGCAAGGAGCAGGTTGTGGCATTTGCTGCCCTCCTTGCCCTGGTGCCTGAGAGCAGGCAGAGGCTGGGTGGAGGACGGAGCTGCTGTGACAGCCCAAAGCCAACCACCACCAACTGCCTAAGGAAGAGGCCAGGCTGGAGTGATGCCCTCTGCTGCAGCACACAGAGCTCTCTGAAGGCCAGGACAGTGGCCTGCACCAAGCAGTGCATCTCCATGCAGGCAGAGTGTCCCTGCCAGCCCCTGGTGGTGGAGAAGCCAAGAGCTGCCTGCTTCCCATGGGTGCTCCCATAGCTCAGACTTCCTGAGCAGTGCCAGCTTGGCCACTTCCTTCTGCTGGCTCTCTGTTTCCCACCAGCTTCCCAAACACTGCCTAGATTGGGCACTTCTGCTTGCCCAGGGCTGATGGGGAGGAGCTGCTCTCAAACCCCCACACATGGGCTTGGGGCAGTCAGGCATCACTCAGGGCTTGGTGCTGCCATTCAGCATCACCAGGCTGTGGCTGCAGGAAAGCAGTGACCCAAAGCTGCCTGTGATGGGCACTGAGGGCTCACAGCTGGGTGTGAGGGCACTGAGGGCTCTCAGCTGGGTGTGAGGGCACTGAGGGCTCTCAGCTGGGTGTGATGGGCACTGAGGGCTCAGGGCTCTCAGCTGGGTGTGAGGGCACTGAGGGCTCACAGCTGGGTGTGAGGGCACTGAGGGCTCTCAGCTGGGTGTGATGGGCACTGAGGGCTCTCAGCTGGGTGTGATGGGCACTGAGGGCTCAGGGCTCTCAGCTGGGTGTGATGGGCACTGAGGGCTCAGGGCTCACAGCTGGGTGTGAGGGCACTGAGGGCTCAGGGCTCACAGCTGGGTGTGAGGGCACTGAGGGCTCACAGCTGGGTGTGAGGGCACTGAGGGCTCTCAGCTGGGTGTGATGGGCACTGAGGGCTCTCAGCTGGGTGTGATGGGCACTGAGGGCTCAGGGCTCTCAGCTGGGTGTGATGGGCACTGAGGGCTCAGGGCTCTCAGCTGGGTGTGATGGGCACTGAGGGAGCAGGGCTCACAGCTGGGTGTGAGGGCACTGAGGGCTCTCAGCTGGGTGTGATGGGCACTGAGGGCACTGAGGGCTCTCAGCTGGGTGTGAGGGCACTCTGCTGGTTCCCTGCAGTCAGGGCCATGTTGCTGATCCATGCCTGCTGTCTGCTGGCACTGCCCAGGGGTGCCCAGTGCTGCTGGGGCCCTGGTGCTGCAGTGTGGGAGGTGCCCTAAGATCAAGAGCCAGCCTTGGTGTTCCTGTAGAGCTGCTCTCAGGGGTGGCCTCCAGGCTGTTCCAGAAGGCTCCTGGCAAGGACAATCTTCAGCTGATGGAGCTCTGTGCTCAGCTCAGCATCTCCTGTGACAGCAGGCTGCAGCCCCTTGCTTCCCTGCTCTCCCCATCTTCAGCTCCTGCCCTCTCAGGGCACCCTGTGCCCAGCACCCCTGTGCCTGGATCTCTCCCAGGAGCTGATGTCCTGCAGCAGCTTCCCTCTGCCAGGGGCAGCTTGCTGAGCACTTGGCCATGCAGCTCCTGCTGCTCTGTGCTGGACACTCACTGCTGGGTCTGGCTGCAGACCCAGGCCCCTGAGGCAGGGCTGTGGCTGTGTCTGCCAGAAGGTTTCCTCACAGCTCCAGACCTTCACCAGAGGACTGGTGCAAACCCCACAAGCCCTCAGGCACCACCAGGGTCCCTGCATTGTCCTGCTCAGGCTTCACCCCACACAACCTCAGAGTATCTTTGGCTGGAAGAGACCTTGGAGGTCGTGCAGCCCAACCTTCAGCCCAGCAGTGCAAGGCCACCAGCTGGGCCTGTGGCCTCTTCTCTTGGCCCTCCATCCCCTCCTGCCACATCCCCTGGCAGGAGAAGCCTTTCTGCAGCACTTGGTGGGAGATGAAAGAGGAGCTCCTCACCCCCCCCTGCCTCAGCTGCCAGCCTGCTGTGGCAGGGAGCTGCCATGGCTTGAGGCTGGGCTGGGCACTAAGGGGGTGCCAGAGGCTCTCCAGGAAGCCCTCTGCCTCCCCAAAGGGAAGAAGGGAATGAGACTGATGGGGTGGGAAAGAAACTGGAGCAGCTGGGGAGAAACAGGAACAGTCAAAAGAGAGCAAAATCCATCAGAGCAGAATGAAGTCTGCAGCTGATCAAAGACTGAAGAGTCCAGAGTGCCCTCAGCAGCAGGCAGCAGCTGGATGCCAGAGCTGGCTTCTGGAACTGGATGCAGGAGCTCCTGGGCTGGGCTCAAAGGCAGAGCATTCAGAGCCCTCCTGGGACACTGATCTCTGAAGAAGAGGCTTGGCCCTGGGGATCCCTCAGCTCTCTCCTGAGGATGCCCTCCACAGGCTGCAGTCCCTGGGTGGGCAGCTGAGGGTCCCTGTGCTGTCTGCTCCTCCCCACAGCTGCCACCTCCTGCCCCCCAAGGTGTGGCACAAGCTGTGGCAGTGCCCTTGGTGTGCCAGGAGCAAGTCTCAGGCAGAGCCCTTCTGCCCCCCAGGCCTTGGCAGGAGCTCTGCCCCTCAGCTCCTCCCTGCCAGCAGCAGCCCCTGGCTGTGCCAAGCTGCCCTGAGCTGCAGGAGCCTCAGTGAGCAGGGCCTGAGCTGGGCAGGGCCAGCCCTGAGCAGATCAGCTGTGCTCTGGCTCAGAGCAGCACAGAAGCAGCAGTGGAGGGCTGCAGGGCTGTGCTGTGCTGAGCTGAGTGAGCAGGCAGGAAGGCTGCAGGGGGGTGGTGGCAGCTTGCCACGGGGGGGGGGGGGGGGATGCCCCAGGCTGCAGTGTGGTTGGGCTCTCACCCACTCAGTGGGCAGCCAACCAACACAGCCAGGGGCCACCTATCCTCCACACAGCCTGGGCCTGGCTTCTGCATGCTGCAGCTGCCATTTGCCTTCCTGCTGGCTTGGGCTCAGGGTGGCTCACCCAGGGGAGCCCAGGAGCAGGGTGAGGTGGTTCTGCCTGGGGGTCCCTCCAGACAGGGCTCTTGTTCAGCCAGGCACAGGCAGAGAGCCCAGCAAGGGCCACAGCACTTCCTGCAGCTGCCACAGAGCTCCTCTCCCCCTGCTCACAGCCTGAGTGCCCAAGCTGGCTGCTGCTGAAGGATGATGAGCCTGGGCCCAGGCCTGCCCCAGAGGGCAGGGGGAGTGAGCTCCAGCTGGGTTTTCCTTTTCCAGGAATGGGGAGAAATGAACAATTCTGAGCATGGCCAGCTGCCTGTCCTGGGGGGGCTGGGAAACACTGCACAGACAGCACAGCCTCACTGCTGGCCCTGGGGGGGCTGGGAAACACTGCACAGACAGCACAGCCTCACTGCTGGCCCTGGGGGGGCTGGGAAACACTGCACAGACAGCACAGCCTCACTGCTGGCCCTGGGGGGGCTGGGAAACACTGCACAGACAGCACAGCCTCACTGCTGGCCCTGGGGGGGCTGGGAAACACTGCACAGACAGCACAGCCTCACTGCTGGCCCTGGGGGGGCTGGGAAACACTGCACAGACAGCACAGCCTCACTGCTGGCCCTGGGGGGGCTGGGAAACACTGCACAGACAGCACAGCCTCACTGCTGGCCCTGGGGGGGCTGGGAAACACTGCACAGACAGCACAGCCTCACTGCTGGCCCTGGGGGTGATGGGCTGCTGGTACAGGGGGTGATGGGCTGCTGGTACAGGGGGTGATGGGCTGCTGGCCCTGGGGCTGCTGGCCCTGGGGGTGATGGGCTGCTGGTACAGGGGGTGATGGGCTGCTGGCCCTAGGGCTGCTGGCCCTGGGGGTGATGGGCTGCTGGCACAGGGGGTGATGGGCTGCTGGCACAGGGGGTGATGGGCTGCTGGCCCTGGGGCTGCTGGCCCTGGGGGTGATGAGCTGTGGCCCTGGGGGTGATGGGCTGCTGGCCCTAGGGCTGCTGGCCCTGGGGGTGATGGGCTGCTGGCCCTGGGGGTGATGGGCTGCTGGCACAGGGGGTGATGAGCTGTGGCCCTGGGGGTGATGGGCTGCTGGCCCTGGGGGTGATGGGCTGCTGGCCCTGGGGCTGCTGGCACAGGGGGTGATGGGCTGCTGGCACAGGGGCTGCTGGCACAGGGGGTGATGGGCTGCTGGCCCTGGGGGTGATGGGCTGCTGGCCCTGGGGGTGATGGGCTGCTGGCACAGGGGGTGATGAGCTGTGGCCCTGGGGGTGATGGGCTGCTGGCCCTGGGGGTGATGGGCTGCTGGCCCTGGGGCTGCTGGCACAGGGGGTGATGGGCTGCTGGCACAGGGGCTGCTGGCACAGGGGGTGATGGGCTGCTGGCCCTGGGGGTGATGGGCTGCTGGCCCTGGGGCTGCTGGCACAGGGGGTGATGGGCTGCTGGCACAGGGGGTGCTGGGCTGCTGGCCCTAGGGCTGCTGGCCCTGGGGGTGATGGGCTGCTGGCACCCCACTGCCCCCAAGACCATCACTGAGGGGTTCAGCAAAGGCACTTCTGAGGCAGCACCTCCCAGGCCAGGCCTCACCTGTGTGCCTGTGCCATGGGGCTGGGTGGCCCTGCCAGCTGCCAGCTGGGTTTCAGCTTGCCTGTCTTTGCTCACACCTGACCTGTCTCTCCTGACCTGCTCTGGTTTCTCACTCTGAACCTTCCTTGCACTGCAGGCTGTGGCTTCCAGGTGGGTGGCTCTTCTGCAGGACCCTAAAGTAAGCCAGGTCCTGCTGGTCAGCCCCCCTTGGCCAAACTCCATCCTGCCCAGGCCCTGTCAGGTGGCCAGGGGGCTGGCTCCCTGCTCTGCTGGGCAATGGTGAGTGCCTCAGAAGTTTGTTTTCCATGGCAGCAGCCAACAGTGAGGTGTGGATAGGCCCCATGAGCTCCCCAGGCTGCTGAGCATCCTGGAGACCCCCATGGCCCCTTGCCAGGAGAGGTTCCCAAGAGACAGAGCTGCTGCTTCCACCTCTCTGTGCTCTCCTGGGTAGGAGGCAGAGGAATCCCCAGCACCTTTGTGAGCTCAGCTTCAGAGCTCTCTGCAGTGCAGATCTGACCCTGTGCCTCACAGCACCACAGCTGCTCTCTTCCTACAGCATCTCACTGTGACCCAGGCAAGGAGCAGGCTCAGGGGGCCCAGCCCAGGGCCTGCACTGAGCCACACCAGCACCATGCCCAGGGCCTCTGAGACAGGTTGCTGGGGAGACACTGGAACAGGTTGCCCAGAGAGGTTGTGGGTGGCCAGGCCAGGCTGGGTGAGGCCTTGAGCAGCCTGTGCTGGTGGGAAGGGTCCCTGCCCATGGCAGGGGGCTGGAGCTGGAGGAGCTTTGGGGTCCCCTCCCACCCAACCCATTCCATGCATCTGTGCCAGTGGTGGTGCAGAATGAACTTGGTAGCCATGCAGGCTTGGGGAGGTGTGGCAGGCCAGGCTCTGCCTTTAGGCTAGGAGCTACAGCTGGGGTGAAAAGGAGAGCACAGATTTCGTTGGTCAGATGTGAGCTGTGCCGTAGCTTTTGTGGAGGTCTGTGGCTTAAACCAGCCCAGAAGGCTGCCCCAGGCTCCTGGGGGTCTGCTGCAGGCATGGAAACACAGCCCATGGAAACATGGGTGAGCTCAGGCCCCACCAACATCTTGGGTCCCACCAACATCTTGGGCCCCACCAACATCTTGGGTCCCACCAACATCTTGGGCCCCACCAACATCTTGGGTCCCACCAACATCTTGGGCCCCACCAACATCTTGGGCCCCACCAACATCTTGGGCCCCACCAACATCTTGGGTCCCATCAGCAGGAACTTTCTATCCTGTGTCACAGCTCAGGTGAAGTTTCTGGGTGTGAGGTCTGCTTGTCTGGAAAGGAGGACAGGTGAGGGAGCTGGGGCTGTTCAGCCTGGAGAGGAGAAGGCTCCAGAGAGACCTCAGAGCAGGCTCCAGTGCCTGAAAGGCTCCAAGCAGGCTGCAGAGGGACTGTTCCCAAAGGGCTGAGGGACAGCCCCAGGGGCAGTGGTTTGAGATGAGAGCAGAGCAGATGGAGCTTGGATGTGAGGAACAAGTTCTGCCCCAGGAGGCTGCTGGAACCCTGCAGCAGGCTGCCCAGGGAGGTGGCTGAGGCTCCAGCCCTGGAGATGTTCTAGGTGAGGCTGGAGAGGGCTCTGGGCACCCTGAGCTGGTGGAGGCTGTCCCTGCTGGGTGCAGGACTTGGGCTGGGTGAGCTCTGGAGCTCCCTCCCAGCCCAGAGCAGGCTGTGATTTCTGTGAGCACTTCACTGTGGGCTGCTGCCATGGGAAAGAAGCTTCTGAGGTGTTCCCAGCCCTGGGCAAAGCAGGAGGCACTGCCCCCTGGCCGGGCCTGGGTCAGGTGGGGTTGGCCAAGGTCTCTGGGCAGGGGAGGATGAGTGCTGCTGGTTTACAGCAGCTCCACACTGGCTGTGATTTGGCTTCTGCAATCGAGGGGGGAGCTCACCCAGTCCAGCCCCATGACACTTGCCATGCCAGGCTCGCCGCTGCCCTCCCCCAGGGGTTCAGCACCGCGCTGGGGTGGGGCCGGGGCTCGGGCTGTCTGATCTCAGAGGGCTCTGCCAGCCAGTTGCAGGATTCTGTGATCCCTCCATGTGGAAGCCACAGCTGAGCAGCAGCCCTGTCTTGTTCTGTCCTCTCCAACTGACCCTTCTGATCTCTCCAGCTCCCACCCCCTGGCTGCCAGGCTGCGCAGCGTGCTGGCAGAGGAAGCCTTTGAGTTTTACTGTAGCCAGTGCCACAAACAGATCAACCGCCTGGAGGACCTCTCTGCTCGCCTCTCTGACCTTGAGATGAATAGGTAATGAGGAGAGGGGCTGCTGCTGCCCTGCCAGGGGGCTCCTGCCCTGCCAGGGGGCTGCTGCCCTCCCTGCCTGGCTGCTGGAGCCGTGCTCTGCAGGGGAAGGCTCTCCTTGGCTGCCTCAGCTTTGCTTTGGTTGGGGTCTTCTCAGAGGGCTGCAGAGCCTCCCCTGTGGGGCCAGGCTGGGAGAGTTGGGGCTGCTGGAGAAGAAGAGGCTCCAGGCAGACCTCAGAGCAGCCTCCCAGTAGCTGAAGGGCTCCAGGAGAGCTGGGGAGGGACTTGGGCCAAGGGCTGGGAGTGCCAGGCCCAGGGCCAATGGCTTTGAGCTGGGAGAGAGGAGACTGAGAGTGGAGAGGAGGAAGAAATCCTTTGCAGTGAGGCTGGGGAGACTCTGGCACAGGCTGCCCAGGGAGGCTGTGGCTGCCTCCTGCCTGGAGGTGTTCAGGACCAGGCTGGATGAGGCCCTGAGCAGCCTGTGCTGGTGGGAGGGGTCCCTGCCCATGGCAGGGGGCTGGAGTTGGATGAGCTTTGAGGTCCTTTCCAACCCAACCCATTCTGTGGCTCTTTGACTGCTGCATCCCAGCACCCAGCTGAGCCCCTCCAGGTGCTGAAGGCTGTGGTGATGTTCTGGAGGTTTCCAGGAAGCCTGGCAGACAGTGAGAGCCTTCCCTGCTGCTCTGGGCAGCCTCTCTGCATGTCCTGCTGAGTGCTTCTCCACACTCCTTGTCCTGGAAGCCTCCAGCTGACTGTGTACAGCATTTCTGTCCCCAAGGAGCAGGCTGCCAGCTCCTCTGGCCAGGAGCTCTCCTCCCTGCTGGCTCAGCCTGGCAGGGCAGCTCCAGCCTGTCCTGCTGCAGCAGTGCCCTGGACACAGCAGCTTGCTCCTCTCTGTGCCCTGCCACCTCTCTTCTCAACTCTCTTGCTTTGCAGCAACACAATCTGATCCCACCCAGCTTCCCCAGCTGCCTGCCCAGCCAGGTGCCACCTCCAGCTGGCAGATGTGATGGGTGCCAGGGCCTTGGTGTAGGAGCTGCAGGAGCTTTGGCTCTCAGGAGATCCAAAGCCAGCAGCTGAGATCCTGCAGGCAGCAGCTGGCCTTGTGGGGAGGGACTCCTAGCAGCCTCTCTCTTGCCCCAGCCCCCTGGCCTCAGGGCTGGTGCCTCTGGTGGCTGCTCCTCTGCCTGCTGTGCTTCTGCCAGCCCAGCTCATGGGCATGGCCTCTCCAGGGACAGCGACCTGGGAGCTCTCCTGGGCTGTGGGAGGAGAGAGGAACCTGCCCTCGAGTCTTTAGCTAGGCCAAGCCCTTCCCTCCCTTCTCCTTCCTGGCTCAATGGCTGTTGGAGGCCTTGGTGCTCAGTGGTGCTGTGGGGGTCAGAGCCAGGGGTGAGGGTCAGGGGTGGCTCTCAGGCTGTGCAGTCAGGAAGGAGCCCTCTGGACAGCTCTGCACACAGCAGCAGCCCCCCTGCCGCTGAGGCTTCCTCCAGCAGTGCTGCCTGCAGAGCTGAGCCAGCTCAGAGCCCCCTGGGGTGGGTGGGATTGCCAGAGGAGGCTTCCCTGGGCCCTGCTGGGAGGTCCATGGGATGTGGTTGAAGAGGGACTGCTTGGGCTCAGGGGGAGCTCTCCAGGTTCCTCCACTGTCTCTGGGCCTTCCCATGCACAAGTCTGCTGAGATCTGTGCCAGGGGTGCTGCTGGAAGGGACAGCCCCCAGCCCCTGTGTGCTGTGGCAGTGTGAGCTGTCCAGGCAGCATGGGGGACGTGGCAGGGCCTGTGTGCCCCCAGCACCACCAGCAGCATGAGGCCCTCAGTGCAGGGGCTGAGGCCTGGGCTGCAGCTGAAGGGAGCAGCAGCAGCAGCTGGACCCAATCTGGGCCAAGCAGCCTGAGCCTGTGCCTGGGAGGGGAAGGCTGAAGACAGCACTGCAGAGGGTGCCAGCAGCTGGGGGCAACCACAGCCTGGCTCTTAAGGGCTGTGGGTGTAGGTCTGGTGCTTTATACTTGGAGGCAGGGGAGGAGCTTGGTCCTGGCACCAGGGCACTGCTGCTGGAGCCCACAGCACAGGAGAGCAGGAAGAAATGCACCAGGAACTTGGGATGAGCCTGTTTGGGGCCAGCATGCTCTGTTGTGGTGCCCTTGAAGCAGCAGTGGGGGGTCCCAGCCCCTCCTGAGGCCCTGCAGCAGGCTGTGTGCCCAGGAACAATATTTGTCCTCCTCAGCTGCTGGGGCCATGCTGAGTGCTGCTGGGGCCATGCTGAGTGCTGCTGGGAGCATGAGCCCTGACCTGCTGCCCCGGGGTGGTGCTGAGTGGCCTTGAAGCATGGCCAGCAGCAGCTCCTGGGCTCCTCAGCAGGAGGCTGGGGGTCAGGATGCCCTTCTGACAGAGGAGCCCCTGGCTGGGCATTGTTCTTTGGGCAGAGAAACGCTGCTCAGCTATTTTTGATTCCTCCTTCTAAGAACTGCTCTTGGAGCCTGAGGCAGGAGTGGGCTCCTGGGGCCTTTGTTTGTTGGCTTTCACTTCAGGCTGAGCTAAGCCCTGGGGAATGCAGCTGCTGCCCTCAGCTTGGGCTGGAGCTGGCTTTGCTTCCACCCTCCGGTGGTGGTCGAGTGTCAGAGAGGAGTCCCCTGGTGGCATCTCCTTGGGGGGGAGGTGAGGAGTGAGGCCCCAGCCCTGCTGGCTGCACTGCCACAGTCACCACCCACAGGGCTGGCAGGGGCAGCCCAGGAGCCATCCCTGCAGGCAGAGCCTGCAGCCCCCCAGGAGGGGCAGTGCCAGGGCAGCTCAGCCCCTGGCAGTTGTGCCATGGGTCAGGCTGAGCAGGAGCTCAGCCCTGCCTGCTGTGCCATGGTGGCAGCTGGCTCAGGCACACACAGAGCCAGGGCTGAGCTTGGGGTTAGCTGTGCAGGGCTCCCAGCCCTCCCCTGCCTCACAGCCAGGCAGGACACCAGCAGCAGCTCCTCGAGTCAGCAGCAGCTCTCTGCTCATCCACAGCCAAACCACCCTGGGGAGAAGCACAAAGCAGTGTGCAGAGGGCTGGAGGAGCCCCCAGTGCCCCAGCCCCTGGGCAGGGGTGCAGTGGGGGTGGCAGGGCAGCGGGGCTGGGTGCTGTGGGGTGCAGGAGCTGCAGCTCAGCAGTGCCAGGCTGTAGCCCATGAGGCTATTATTAGCACTTCTCCTTGGGGGCTCAGCTTTCAGGCCAGGGAGCAGACAGCAGAGGTGGTGAGCTGTGGGCTTCCTCCCCTGGCTTCATTCTCACCCTGGGGGGCAGGGCAGGAGGGGCTCCTGGTGGGGCAGGGCTGGAAGAGGACTCCTGGAGGCTGAGGGCAGGAGGGGTTCCTGGAGGCTGAGGGCAGGAGGGGTTCCTGGAGGCTGAGGGCAGCAGGGGCTTCCTCAGCCCTGCCTTTGCCCTGAGCTCTGCATGCCAGGGGCGCTGCCATGGCAGAGGACGTGCCCCGGGCTGCTCCCAGCTGCCTCTTTCCCTCTCCCCACTCTCAGCTCTCCTAACTCTTCCCTGGTTTTTCTTCATCTTTTGCAGTCCAAACAAGAGGCTGTCCAGCAAGAAGGTGGCAAGGTAAGCTCATGCTCTGGGGCTGCTTGGGCAGGGGGGTGCCTGTGCCAGCTGCTGTGCCCAGGGGAGGAGGGCTGGCAGAAGAAGCCCAGGGTTGTCCTTCTGGAGGTGCTGGGAAGAGCAGGGCCGCAGGGGCTGCTCTCCTGAGGTGGGGGTGTTCTCACAGGCTCTCACCCTGACTGCTGCCAGGGTAAAACCAGGGCTGGTCCTGCCCTCCTTCCTGCCAGTGCCCCAGCAGAGGGCATGTGGAGTGGGGCAGGAGGCTCCAGGAGGCCATGTCCCTCTGTCCTGCTTGGCCAGGCTGTCCCCTCCCTGCTGTCCCTGTGGAGGGTTTCTAGATGACAGCACAGCCACTCAGAGGGACTTCTGCAGCACCCCAGCAGCCTCTCTCTGGGCTGTGTTTGGCATTGCTCAGTGCCACCCTCAGCCCCTGGCCTTGCAGCTCCCCCTGCTCCATCACAGCTGTGGGGAGCTCCTGAGGGCTGGCTGCAGCTAAACCCATCCTGGGGGTGCTGAGCTGCTTCTGTCCCATGGGATGGTCCTGTGGTTCCAAGCAGCCTCCCCTGGGGGCTGCAGAGGGAGAGCTGCAGAGTTTGCTCTGAGCTGTTGGGGTGGAGGGTCCAGCCCCTTCCCACACCCCTGGTGCTCATTATTCCATTCCATGCCCTCCTGCCCCCAGGCTTGTAAGGATATCAGCCAGGGGGTGCCCAGGGGGGCAAGAAGGGCAGCAGCAGCCTGGCCTGGAGCAGCAGTGGGGTGGCAGCAGGAGCAGGGCAGGGATTGTGCCCCTGGGCTGGGCACTGGGGAGGCCACAGCTTGAGTGCTGGGTTCAGCTCTGGGCTCCTCACTGCAGGAAGGAGATTGAGGAGCTGGAGCAGGGCCAGAGAAGGGCAAGAGAGCTGGGGAAGGGTGTGGGGAAGAGGGCTGGGGAGGAGCAGCTGAGGGAGCTGGGGGTGTTGAGTGTGGAGCAGAGGAGGCTGAGGGAGACCTCCTTGCTCTCTACAGCTCCCTGAGAGGAGGCTGCAGCCAGCTGGGGCTTGGGCTCTGCTCTCAAGGAACCAGGGACAGGACAAGAGGCAATGGCCTGAAGCTGCCCCAGGGCAGGTTTGGGTTGGCCATGAGGAACAATTTCTTCCCCTTGAGGGTTGTCCAGGCCTGGCCCAGGCTGCCCAGGGCAGTGGTGCAGTCCCCATGGCTGGAGGGGTTCCAGAGCTGTGTGGCTGTGGTGCTGAGGGCCATGGCTCAGTGGTGCTGAGGGCCAGGGCTCAGTGGTGCTGAGGGCCAGGGCTCAGTGGTGCTGAGGGCCAGAGCTCAGAGGTGCTGAGGGCCAGGGCTCAGTGGTGCTGAGGGCCTGGGCTCAGTGGTGCTGAGGGCTGTGGCTCAGGGGTGCTGAGGGCCAGGGCTCAGTGGTGCTGAGGGCTGTGGCTCAGTGCTGCCCTGGCAGTGCTGGGTAAGGCCTGGACTCCAGGCACCCAAAGGCCTTTTCCAGCCTACACAATTCCCTGGCTCCATACCTGACCTCCACCCCCTGCCCCCGTTGCCCTCTCCGTTTGCTTTGCTCCCTGCAGGTAGCGGCGCAGGGCAGCAGGCAGCTGGCTCTGGGTGCTGCTGGCAGCCCTCTGCCCTGGCCCTTCCTGCTCCCTGCAGTGAGCCCAGCAGCTGCTGGCTCTGCTCTCAGATCTCTCCCTGCTCCCTTTCCCTGTGCTCAGCAGCTCTGCCCTGGCACCGTGTCCCCTCCTGGCGAGGAAGCAGCTCCTTGATAGCGCGTTTCCCGCTTCCAGTCTGCTGCCTGCCAGGGCTGTGTCCCCGACACCGACAGGAAGGGAGGCAGGAGGCAGCAGCCTGGCCCCAGCTTCCTCCGGCACCACCGGGCTCTGTCCTGAGCCTGTCAAAGCCAATAGTTCATGTGGGGCTGGAGCTGCCCTCTGCCATGGGGGACTGACCCTTCTGCCCCTGGCTTTGAGGAGATGCTTCTGGGAGAGCAGGAGAGCAGCCCCCGTGGGGTTAGGCACACATTGGCTCATTTGGGAGCAATCCAGTTGAGGTTGTGATAACAAGAGAGAGATAACAGAGTCTGGGGAGAGCTGAGCAGGGCCCGCAGCACAGCCTGGGGGGAAGCCCTGTGTGCCTCAGGCTGTGGTCACTGGAGAGCACCCAAACCTTTGCCTTCAGCCAGCGGAGCTGAGGCTGCTGAGGCCTCTGCCCTCAGGTTTCTCTGTTCTGCAGGTTCTGCTCCCACCAGGAATCTCAGCTGCTGAGCCTGTTGTGCTTGGCAGCATCTGAGTGACAGAGGTGCCCAAGGCTGGGCAGCTCGGTGTAGGCTGAGGGGTGAGGATGGGAACCCCAGGGTGTGGAGCCAGTTATAGAACCACAGCATGGCAGGGACCTCAGAGCTCATCTACCCCAGCCCTCTGCCATGCCCAGGGACACCTCTCAGCTAGACTCAGCTGCTCAGGGCCTCATCCAGCCTGGCCTTCAGCACCCCCAGGCAGGAGGCAGCCACAGCCTCCCTGGGCAGCCTGGGCCAGAGCCTCAGCAGCCTCACACTCAACAACTTCTTCCTCAGCTCCACTCTAACCCTGCTCTGCCTCAGCTCCAAACCATTCCCCCTGGGCCTGCCTCAGGCCCCCTCAGCCAAAGTTCCTCTGCAGCCTTCCTGCAGGATCCCTTCAGCTCCTGGCAGCAGCTCTGAGGAGCCCCTGGAGCCTTCTCCTCTGCAGGCTGCACAGCCCCAGCTCCCTCAGCCTGTGCTCCCAGCAGAGCTGCTCCAGCCCTGGCAGCATCTTTGTGGCCTCCTCTGGCCTCTCTCCAGCAGCTCTGTGTCCTTCAGAGCAGAGCTGGAGGCAGGATTGGAGGTGAGGTCTGAGCAGAGCAGAGCCCAGGGGCAGAATGCCCTCTGCTACCCTCTGCCCAGCCTGCTCTGGCTGCAGCCCAGCACACAGCTGCCTGAGGGCTGCAGGAGGCACTGCTGGCTCCTGGGGAGCTGCTCAGCACCCAGCACCCCCAAGGCTCTTTCTTCAGGGCTGCTCTCAACTCACTCTGCACCCAGCCTGGATTTGTGCCTGGGCTTGGCCTGACCCAGCTGCAGGACCTTGCCCTGGGACTTGTTGCACCTCCTGCAGCTGGCCCTGGCTCACTTCTCCAGCCTGTCAAGATCCCTCTGGAGGATATCTAAGTGTGCCCAGGGCTTGAGCATCTGAGCATAGGCTGGAGGTGAGGCTGGAAAGCAGGCTGTGGTGCCTTTGGTGGAGCCAGTGGTGCTTCATGAACACTTGCAAGAGCATATTGTGAGTCAGGGAGGATCTGAGAGCCCATGCCACAGGTTCCAGGAAAACACCAGGAGAGGTTCAAGGAGAGCTGTGGAGTTCCTGCTCATCCCCTGCTGGAAGCAGCAGTGGCTGCAGAGGTAGCTGAGGCTGCTCCTGGTTGGGGTTAGGTGCCAGGGCAGAGTGCTTTGTCTGCAGGCAGCATCTGCAATAGAGTCATAGAATTGTTTGGGCTCTTGAAGCCCTCTGAGGGCATTGATTCCAACCACCCTGCCCCAGGGCTGGGGCTAACAGCACCACAGCTCTGCCTCTCTGAAACCCCTCCTGGGATGGGGATTCAGCCACCCCCCTGGGCAGCCTGGGCCAGGCCTGGACAGCCCTCAAAGGGGAAGAAATTGTTCCTCATGGCCAACCTAAACCTGCCCTGGGGCAGCTTGAGGCCATTGCCTCTTGTCCTGTCCCTGGTTCCTTGGGAGCAGAGCCCAAGCCCCAGCTGGCTGCAGCCTCCTCTCAGGGAGCTGCAGAGAGCAAGGAGGTCTCCCTCAGCCTCCTTTGCTCCAGGCTCAACACCCCCAGCTCCCTCAGCTGCTCCTCCCCAGCCCTCTTCTCCAGTTTTATTGCCCTTCCCTGGCCCTGCTCCAGCTCCTCAGTGTCCTTGCAGTGAGTGGTACACAGCTGATCACCAACCCTCCACGTGGCAGTGGTGGTTTCCTGGGGCACAGCATGATGGAGCTAGGGGAGGCTGTGGCTGCCTCCTGCCTGGAGGTGTTCAGGGCCAGGCTGGATGAGGCCCTGGGCAGCCTGTGCTGGTGGGAGGGGTCCCTGCCCATGGCAGGGGGTCCCTGCCCATGGCAAGCTCCCTTCCAACCCAACCCATTCCATGATCTGCAGCTGTGCAATGAGGTTCAAGCACAGCTCAGGCCCCGTGCAGGTCCTTGGGCTCAGCAGCAGTCTGTGCACAGCAGCGTCCTGAGGCCTGGCTGATGATTAGCTCAGCCCTGGCTGTCCCAGCAGCGCAGGGAGCTGGCCTCAGCGGTTTCACAACAGCCCCAGGAGCTGTTCTCCCCCTCCCAAGCCTTCCTCCGGCTGCCTCCCGCTCCTTAGGGACCTTATCAGCGGCCGGAGCAGAGGACTCTGTCCTTTGCTGGGTAACACCTGGCCTTGGGAGGCTCCTAAAGATGGAAAGTGAGAGGAGCAGACTCTTATCTCTGCCCATTCCAAAGAGCAGGAGCGCGGTGTCCCTGCCGGGCGCCCGGGCTCGGCGCTGCCCGCTCGGGAGCCTGCCGGTGAGGAGCGCTCGGCGGCGATGTCCGCGGCTCCGCCAGGGCCCCTGCCCCTGCTGGCCCTGGCCGCCAACCTGGCAGCCCGGGAGTGGGCAGTGCTCTTCAGCCCCCTGGAGAGGGAGCTGGCAGCCGAGGAGGGCAGAGCGGGCGGCGGGCCCTGCCAGAGCTGCTGTCCGCCCGAGTCGCCATGTGGCGCGGCCGTGGCCCTGACCTTGGGGCTGCTGTGGGTTGGGCTGGGCTGTCTCTGCTACAGGCAGCTGCACCACACCGGCGCGCTGGCCGCCATGGAGCAGGACTGCCGCGGCGCCCTGGAGTGCGCGGAGGAGGACATCACCGACAAGGTGAGAGCGGCGCCGGGGCGGGACGGGACGGGACGGGATGTGCCGGGACGGGACGGGATGGGATGTGCCGGGACGGGATGTGCCGGGACGGGATGTGCCGGGACGGGATGTGCCGTGCCAGGCTGGGCAGTACAGGGCCGTGCCGGGCTGTGCCGTGCCGTGCCGGGCTGTGCCGTGCCGTGCCGGGCTGTGCCGTGCCGGGCTGTACCGGGCCGTGCCGGGATGTGCTGTGCCGGGCTGTGCCGTGCCGGGCTGTGCCGTGCCGTGCCGGGCTGTACCGGGCCGTGCCGGGATGTGCTGTGCCGGGCTGTGCCGTGCCGGGCTGTGCCGTGCCGTGCCGGGCTGTACCGGGCTGTGCCGGGATGTGCTGTGCCGGGCTGTGCCGTGCCAGGCTGGGCTGTACCGGGCCGTGCCGGGATGTGCTGTGCCGGGCTGTGCCGTGCCAGGCTGGGCTGTACCGGGCCGTGCCGGGATGTGCTGTGCCGGGCTGTGCCGTGCCGGGCTGTGCCGTGCCGTGCCGGGCTGTACCGGGCCGTGCCGGGATGTGCTGTGCCGGGCTGTGCCGTGCCAGGCTGGGCTGTACCGGGCCGTGCCGGGCCGTGCCGTGCCAGGCTGGGCTGCCTGACAGCCTCAGCCTGGGGTCCTGCACAGCTCTCGGGGGCACACCGCGGCTGGGGGGACACGGGAAGCCCTCCACGTCGAGGGGATGGAGAATGAGCCCAGCCGCAGCGGTGTGGTGCTGGGTCAGGGGGGAGAGGTGGCTCAGGGGGCTGAGCCCGGCTGAAGTTTCTGCACAGCTCCCACTGGGCAGAGCAGGGCAGGGGACATGCACAGACCTCCACATCCAGGGGATGGAGAATCAGCCAAGCTGCAGAGGTCTGCTGTGGGGCTGGCTCGGGAGGGGGCACTGCTGCCTGTCCCAGGGCTGGAGGTGCCTGTCCCAGGGCTGGAGGTGCCTGTCCCAGGGCTGGGGCTGCCTGTCCCAGGGCTGGAGGTGCCTGTCCCAGGGCTGGGGCTGCCTGTCCCAGGGCTGGAGGTGCCTGTCCCAGGGCTGGAGGTGCCTGTCCCAGGGCTGGAGGTGCCTGTCCCAGGGCTGGGGCTGCCTGTCCCATGGCTGGGGCTGCCTGTGCCAGGGCTGGGGCTGCCTGTCCCAGGGCTGGAGGTGCCTGTCCCAGGGCTGGAGTGCCTGTCCCATGGCTGGGGCTGCCTGTGCCAGGGCTGGGGCTGCCTGTCCCAGGGCTGGGGCTGCCTGTCCCAGGGCTGGGAGTGCCTGTCCCAGGGCTGGAGGTGCCTGTCCCAGGGCTGGGGCTGCCTGTCCCAGGGCTGGAGGTGCCTGTCCCAGGGCTGGGAGTGCCTGTCCCATGGCTGGGGCTGCCTGTCCCAGGGCTGGAGGTGCCTGTCCCAGGGCTGGGGCTGCCTGTCCCAGGGCTGGAGGTGCCTGTCCCAGGGCTGGAGGTGCCTGTCCCAGGGCTGGGGGTGCCTGTCCCAGGGCTGGAGATGCCTGTCCCAGGGCTGGAGGTGCCTGTCCCAGGGCTGGGGGTGCCTGTCCCATGGCTGGGGGTGCCTGTCCCATGGCTGGAGCTGCCTGTCCCATGGCTGGGAGTGCCTGTCCCAGGGCTGGGGCTGCCTGTCCCAGGGCTGGAGGTGCCTGTCCCAGGGCTGGAGGTGCCTGTCCCATGGCTGGAGGTGCCTGTCCCAGGGCTGGGGGGTGCCTGTCCCATGGCTGGGAGTGCCTGTCCCAGGGCTGGGGCTGCCTGTCCCAGGGCTGGAGGTGCCTGTCCCAGGGCTGGAGGTGCCTGTCCCAGGGCTGGGGCTGCCTGTCCCATGGCTGGAGGTGCCTGTCCCAGGGCTGGGGGTGCCTGTCCCAGGGCTGGAGGTGCCTGTCCCATGGCTGGAGGTGCCTGTCCCAGGGCTGGGGGTGCCTGTCCCATGGCTGGGAGTGCCTGTCCCAGGGCTGGGGCTGCCTGTCCCAGGGCTGGAGGTGCCTGTCCCAGGGCTGGAGGTGCCTGTCCCAGGGCTGGGGCTGCCTGTCCCATGGCTGGAGGTGCCTGTCCCAGGGCTGGGGGTGCCTGTCCCAGGGCTGGGGGTGCCTGTCCCAGGGCTGGAGATGCCTGTCCCAGGGCTGGAGGTGCCTGTCCCAGGGCTGGGAGTGCCTGTCCCAGGGCTGGAGGTGCCTGTCCCAGGGCTGGGGCTGCCTGTCCCAGGGCTGGGGCTGCCTGTCCCAGGGCTGGGAGTGCCTGTCCCAGGGCTGGAGGTGCCTGTCCCAGGGCTGGGGCTGCCTGTCCCAGGGCTGGAGGTGCCTGTCCCAGGGCTGGGAGTGCCTGTCCCATGGCTGGGGCTGCCTGTCCCAGGGCTGGAGGTGCCTGTCCCAGGGCTGGGGCTGCCTGTCCCAGGGCTGGGGCTGCCTGTCCCAGGGCTGGGGCTGCCTGTCCCAGGGCTGGGAGTGCCTGTCCCAGGGCTGGGGGGTGCCTGTCCCATGGCTGGGAGTGCCTGTCCCAGGGCTGGAGGTGCCTGCCCCAGGGCTGGGGCTGCCTGTCCCAGGGCTGGAGGTGCCTGTCCCAGGGCTGGAGGTGCCTGTCCCAGGGCTGGGGCTGCCTGTCCCAGGGCTGGAGTGCCTGTCCCAGGGCTGGGGCTGCCTGTCCCAGGGCTGGGAGTGCCTGTCCCAGGGCTGGGAGTGCCTGTCCCAGGGCTGGGGGTGCCTGTCCCAGGGCTGGGGCTGCCTGTCCCATGGCTGGGGCTGCCTGTCCCAGGGCTGGGAGTGCCTGTCCCAGGGCTGGGGCTGCCTGTCCCATGGCTGGAGGTGCCTGTCCCAGGGCTGGGGCTGCCTGTCCCATGGCTGGAGGTACCTGTCCCATGGCTGGGAGTGCCTGTCCCAGGGCTGGAGGTGCCTGTCCCAGGGCTGGAGGTGCCTGTCCCAGGGCTGGGGCTGCCTGTCCCAGGGCTGGAGGTGCCTGTCCCAGGGCTGGAGGTGCCTGTCCCATGGCTGGGGCTGCCTGTCCCAGGGCTGGGGCTGCCTGTCCCAGGGCTGGAGGTGCCTGTCCCAGGGCTGGGCTGCCTGTCCCAGGGCTGGAGGTGCCTGTCCCAGGGCTGGGAGTGCCTGTCCCAGGGCTAGGGGTGCCTGTCCCATGGCTGGGAGTGCCTGTCCCAGGGCTGGAGGTGCCTGCCCCAGGGCTGGGGCTGCCTGTCCCAGGGCTGGAGGTGCCTGTCCCAGGGCTGGAGGTGCCTGTCCCATGGCTGGGGCTGCCTGTCCCAGGGCTGGGGCTGCCTGTCCCAGGGCTGGGGCTGCCTGTCCCAGGGCTGGAGGTGCCTGTCCCAGGGCTGGGGCTGCCTGTCCCAGGGCTGGAGGTGCCTGTCCCAGGGCTGGGGCTGCCTGTCCCAGGGCTGGAGGTGCCTGTCCCAGGGCTGGGGGTGCCTGTCCCAGGGCTGGGGCTGCCTGTCCCAGGGCTGGAGGTGCCTGTCCCATGGCTGGAGGTGCCTGTCCCAGGGCTGGGGGTGCCTGTCCCAGGGCTGGTGCTTCCCTGCAGCTCAGCTGCCTGCAGGCTGGGCTGTACCTTCTGTTCCATGCTCTCCAGTTCTGCTTGTCTGAGCTGAGCAAGATCTCAGCAATGACCTCATTCTCCTGGCACACTCCTACTGCTGCTCCTTGTGCCATTAGGGTCCCAAGCTGGCACTGTGCTGGTCCTGGTGGGTGCTACAAGAACAGGTTCCAGGAGGAGGTGGGAGCTGGGCAGGAGAACAGGAAAGCTTCAGTGTGGGCAACCCAAGTTAACCTGGCTGAGGAAAGGAGCAGAGTTAGAGATGGGGGAGCTGTGGCCTGGGGGAGTGCCTGCTGCAGTCCTGCTGTCCTGAAGCTGCTTGAGAGTGGCTTTGGAATTCTGGAATCTGCCTGGGGCAGCAGGAGGACACTGCCCAGGAAGAATCCTTCCACACCAACAGTTCCCCACCTCTGGAAGTTGCACAAAACACTCCTGTTCCTGCAGGCATCTGCCCTGGGGAGCCACCTGTGTCCCCCTGCAAGAGGGCCTGTGACTCTGCCTGCCTCTCACTTGCCCTTCCCAGTGGGTTGGGGTTTGCAGGCACACTCCTGATTGTCTCTCTGCCATGGTTATCCTTCTAGTGGTGCAGATGGGCACCACAAACTCTGACCTTCTGCAGCCTCCCTGCTGGGGTGGGAAGCAGAGCAGCATTTCTGCACCTCTTTGCTCTGTTGTGCAGCATTGAGGCAAAGGAAACACAGCTGCAGTGCCTGCTGTGAGCCCAGGGTCCACCAGGGCTGCTCTCAGGTACAGCAGAGCTCTCCAGATCCAAGTCTTGCCCTCTAGACCTCCAGGTGGGATATGGAATTGTTTGAGTGGGGCCAGAGGAGGCCACAGCAGTGCTGGGAGGCTGGAAGCCCTCTGCTGGGAGGCCAGGCTGGGAGGGTTGGGGTTGTGCAGCCTGCAGAGGAGAAGGCTCCAGGGAGACCTCCTGGGGGCCTTGCAGTGCTTCAAGAGGCCAGAAGAGAGCTGGGGACAGAGTGCTGAGCAGGGCCTGTTGGGCCAGGCCAAGGGGGGATGGTTTGAAGTGCAAGAGGGAGGCTGAGAGTGGAGAGAAGGAGAAAGGTTTGGTGCTGAGGGTAGGGAGAGCCTGTGCCAGGCTGCCCAGAGAGGTGGAGCTGCCCCATGGCTGGCAGCAGTGCAGGGCAGGTTGGTTGGGGCTGGGAGCAGCCTGCTGTGGCTGCAGCTGTCCCTGCAGGGCTTGCCCTGGGTGAGCTTGGCAGGTCCCTTCCAGCCCAGCCCAGTCAGTGATTCCATTCTACAATAGCATCATGAAGGGCATGAGGAAAGGAGAGAGCTGGGCCCCTGTGGGTACCTGGGGCACATGAAAACCTGGGAACCAAGGAGCAAAAGGACATTTGGTGTAGGCCCCAGCCCTGGGGTGTTCAGAGCCCCCTGCAGTGGTGCTGAGGTTGGTGGCTGGCTGGCGGCCGGGCAGCAGTGCTGGGCGGTGAGCTGCGGCTGTGGGGCTGGGCTGGGTGCTCCGGGGGGGTCTGGTGTTGATGTGCCCTGTGCATCCCCAGGTGGTGTTCCTGGAGCAGAGGGTGACAGAGCTGGAGAAGGACACGGCTGCCACCGGGGAGCAGCAGAGCCGCCTGCGACAGGAGAACCTGCAGCTGGTGCACAGGTCGGGAGCGGCGCCCCCCGCCCGGCCTCCCCCCCGCACCTGGCCTCCCTTCCACCTCCTGTGACCTCATGGGTCTGCATCCTCTGCCCTCGCTCTGCCTGGGCTCCTCCTGGCCCTCCCTTCCCTCTCAGGGTAGCTGGAAGCTGCAGCAGGGTCCCTGCCGCCCCCTCCCCCTGCCCAGCCCTGCTCCTGCTGCTTCCTGCTGTGCTGCAGCCCTGTGGCTCCTGTTTGATGTGAGCAGTGTCTCCACTAATCTGCCAGCAGAGTGCTTGCCCTGCAGATAAAGGCAGCAGAGTTTATCTTTAGGGCTGTAAGGCTGTTAGGTAACAGCCAGGGCAGGGGTCAGAGCCCTTCCAGCAAAGCCCTGCTGAACTCTGCAGCCAGGGAAATGCTTTCACTTGAGCAGCTTGGCCCAGAAGCATCTCTCAGCTCCTGAGCAGGTAAAGCCCTGAGTCTTCTCCTTGCTGGGTGAAGAATAGCTGCAGCTGGCAACAGCCTCCCTCACCTGCCTCTGCCAGAGAAAGGAGATTCTGCCCCTGGGCTCTGCTCTGCTCAGACCTCACCTCCAATCCTGCCTCCAGCTCTGCTCTCTCCAGCAGCAGAAGGACACAGAGCTGCTGGAGAGAGGCCAGAGGAGGCCACAAAGATGCTGCCAGGGCTGGAGCAGCTCTGCTGGGAGCACAGGCTGAGGGAGCTGGGGCTGTGCAGCCTGCAGAGGAGAAGGCTCCAGGGGCTCCTCAGAGCTGCTGCCAGGAGCTGAAGGGATCCTGCAGGAAGGCTGCAGAGGAACTTTGGCTGAGGGGGGTCTGAGGCAGGCCCAGGGGGAAGGGTTTGGAGCTGAGGCAGAGCAGGGTTAGAGTGGAGCTGAGGCAGAAGTTGTTGAGTGTGAGGCTGCTGAGGCTCTGGCCCAGGCTGCCCAGGGAGGCTGTGGCTGCCTCCTGCCTGGGGGTGCTGAAGGCCAGGCTGGATGAGGCCCTGAGCAACCTGGGCTGGTGGGAGGGGTCCCTGCCCATGGCAGGGGGTCAGAGATGAGCTCTGAGGTCCCTTCCAACCTGAGCCCTGCTGTGACTCTGTGATGATTTTATCCAGGGGATGTGAGATTGGGAGATTTGGGCTCTGAGCTCCTGCCCCTGGGCAGCAAGTCTGGGTAAGGGCAGGGAAAAGAACCCAAAATGCTAGAAGAGGCTGAAGGAGAATCTCCCTGCCATGGCCACTAGCAGTGAAAGCACAGCCCTGGGGTTGGTGATTGGATTCAATGCTCTCAAAAGGCTTCTCCAACCTAGAAAATCCTGAGAGATGCTGATTAAGGAGCTTGCTCTGGGGAATGCTCTGATATGTGGAGCCCTGGCTCCAGCTCTGGGCTCCCCAGCTCAGGAGAGTCAGGGAACTGCTGGAGAGAGCCCAGGGCAGGCTGCAGAGCTGCTGAGGGGCCTGGAGCAGCTCTGGGAGCAGCAAAGGCTGAGAGCCCTGGGGCTGAGAGCCTGCAGAAGAGCAGCCCCAGAGGGCAGCTGAGCAATGCTCAGCAAGAGCTAAAGGAGCTGTGGGGGGCAAGAGGCTGGGGCCAGGCTCTGCTGAGTGCTGCCCAGGGCCAGCAGAAGGGACAGCAAGGGGCAGCAAGTGTCAGGCAGGAGGTTGGAGCTGAGCAGGAGGAGAAAGTTGTTTGGGGTGAGGCTGCTGGAGGCCTGGAGCAGGCTGCCCAGAGAGGTTGTGGAGTCTGCTGGTGTGGAGAGCTTCCAACCCCCCCTGGGCACTGTGCTGCTGGGCAGGGTGCTGGGGGTGCCCTGCTGGAGCAGGGCTTGGGTGGGGGAGCTCCAGGGCTCCCTTCCCCCCAGGCTGGCACTCTGTACCTCTGCCCCACAGGCTGTGGTTTACAAAATGATTGATGTGCCTTCACCTCAGTCCCTTGTTGGTCTCCCCCTGGAGGAGTTTGATGTTGCTTGGAGCCTTAAAGCTATACAGGGACAAAGCCCTAGGGTCCCAGAATGGGCTGGGCTGGAAGGGACCTGCAAGATCAGGCAGTTCCAAGCCCTGCCCTGGGCAGGGACAGCTCCACCAGCCCAGCTTGCCCAGCAGCTGCCACCTGGGCACTTGCTGTGGCTGCCCTGTTGGTCACCGGGGGGTTCCACGGGCCCTGTTCCTTTCCCCCGGGGCTGGAGTGAGCCCCTGTGCTGCTGCTGGAGCTGCTGCCCCTCAGAGCTTGCTCTGCTGCAGCCTTCTCCCTGCTCCCTGCGGTGGGAGGGGAGCTGGGAGGAGTCTGGTCCTGCCGGGGGGGGCAGCGCAGGGTGAGCCATCAGGCTCAGTTAATCCTCTCTTTCCTCTCCCCAGGGCAAATGCTCTCGAGGAACAGCTGAAGGAGCAGGAGCTGAGAGCTGACCAAACGCTCCTGGAGGAGATCAAGAAGCAGAGGGAGCTGCTGAGCAAGATGGAAAGGGAGAAGAGCATTGAGATAGAGAACCTGCAGGCCAGGTGGGGCTGGGGCAGGGCTGGCTGGCAGCAGGGCTGCTGGAGCCACCCCCAGCAGCTGGGCCCCAGCACAGGCTGCTGCTCTGCAGCTCCTGCCTTTGGGCACACGGGGTGGGGAGGCTTCACGTGGCTAAGGGTGACCAAGGTGATGACAAACCCTGAGCCTGGCTCCAGCCTTCACTCCCACAGCAGCCCCTGAGGGATGCTGGGCCCAGGCTCTGCCCTCCCCTGCTGCCCATGCCCTGCCCCACCACCTGTCACCAGGCAGCTGGCTTGGCACCCCTGGCGCCCACCCCGGTGCCCACCCCTGGTGCCCACCCCTGGCCCTTGGGAGTGTGTTTGGTGCTCAGGTGTGTTCCACCTGCCCGTGGCAGGGGGCTGGAGCTGGATGACCTTTGAGGTCCTTTCCAGCCCATTCTGTGATCCCATGGAAGAGGCCTGGGAGGAAGAGCCAAAGGCAGAGGCCCAGGGAGCCAAAGGGAGACGTGGGGGGTTCCTCTCACCCGCCACGGCTTCGTTGCTGCCTCTGCAGCCCGGGCTTTGTCTGCTCAGCCCTCGCAGCGCAGCAGAGGCCAAGCCCGAGCCCAGGCCCTGCTGCCTTGCCTTCAGCAGCTGCGGGCCGGGCCCTGCCCGTGGTGCTGCAGCCGGGCCGCTGGGCTGGGGCAGCCGCTGATGGGCTGTGTGTGCCTGCAGGCTGCAGCAGCTGGATGAGGAGAACGGTGAGCTGAGGTCCTGCCTGCCCTGCCTGCGGGCCAGCATCCAGCGCCTGGAGGAGGTGAGCACCGCCGGGCTGCGCTGCCCTGCCCCCTGCCCCCTGCCAACCTGCTCCTCTGCTTTCTGCCACCCTGCCCCCTGCCAACCTGCTCCCTGCTCCTCTGCCCCCTGCCACTCTGCTCCTCTGCTCCCTGCCACCCTGCCCCCTGCCCCCCTGCCACCCTGCCCCCTGCTCCCTTCTCCCTGCCCCCTGCTCCCTTCTCCCTGCCACCCTGCTCCCTGCTCCTCTGCTCCCTGCTCCTCTGCTCCCTGCTCCCTGCCCCCTGCCACCCTGCCCCCTGCCAACCTGCTCCCTGCTCCTCTGCCCCCTGCCACTCTGCTCCTCTGCTCCCTTCCACCCTGCCCCCTGCTCCTCTGCTCCCTGCTCCTCTGCTCCCTGCCCCCTGCTCCCTGCTCCCTGCTCCTCTGCTCCCTGCTCCCTGCTCCCTGCCCCCTGCCACCCTGCTCCTCTGCTCCCTGCCACCCTGCTCCTCTGCTTCCTGCCACCCTGCTCCCTGTTCCCTGCCCCCTGCTCCCTGCCACCCTGCCCCCTGCTCCCTGCTCCCTGCCCCCTGCTCCCTGCCACCCTGCCCCCTGCTCCCTGCTCCTTGCTCTTCTGCTTCCTGCCACGCTGCTCCCTGCCACCCTGCCCCCTGCTCCCTGCTCTTCTGCTTTCTGCCACCCTGCTCCCTGCCACTCTGCCCCCTGCTCCCTGCCACCCTGCCCCCTGCTCCCTGCCCCCTGCCACCCTGCCACCCTGCTCCTTTGCTCCCTGCCACCCTGCTCCTCTGCCCCCTGCCACCCTGCTCCCTGCTCCTCTGCTTCCTGCCACCCTGCTCCTCTGCTCCCTGCTCCCTGCCCCCTGCTCCTCTGCCCCCTGCTCCCTGCTCCTCTGCTCCCTGCTCCTCTGCTCCCTGCCTCCCTGCTCCTCTGCTCCCTGCTCCCTGCTCCCTGCTCCTCTGCTCCCTGCCTCCCTGCTCCCTGCCACCCTGCCCCCTGCTCCTCTGCTCCCTGCTCCTCTGCTCCCTGCTCCCTGCCACCCTGCCCCCTGCTCCTCTGCTCCCTGCTCCTCTGCTCCCTGCTCCCTGCTCCTCTGCTCCCTGCCACACTGCTCCCTGCCACCCTGCTCCTCTGCTCCCTGCTCCTCTGCTCCCTGATCCTCTGCTCCCTGCTCCTCTGCCCCCTGCTCCTCTGCTCCCTGCCACCCTGCTCCCTGCCACCCTGCTCCCTGCTCCTCTGCTCCCTGCTCCTCTGCTCCCTGATCCTCTGCTCCCTGCTCCCTGCCACCCTGCTCCCTGCCACCCTGCTCCCTGCTCCCTGCCCCCTGCTCCTCTGCTCCCTGCCACCCTGCTCCCTGCCACCCTGCTCCCTGCCACCCCTGCTCTCTGCCCCCTGCTCCTCTGCCTGCAGCTCAGCTGCCACACACCCCTGGTCAGGCAGGTTCCCAGGCTCTGGAAGCTGGGCTTAAGTAACTCAGCTCCAGAGGAAGCCACAGAAATGGTCATTGCTGGGAGGCCAGGCTGGGAGGGTTGGGCTTGTGCAGCCTGCAGAGGAGAAGGCTCCAGGGAGACCTCCTGGTGGCCTTGCAGAGCTTCAAGAGGCCAGAAGAGAGCTGGGGACAGAGTGCTGAGCAGGGCCTGTTGGGCCAGGCCAAGGGGGGATGGTTTGAAGTGCAAGAGGGAGGCTGAGAGTGGAGAGAAGGAGAAATGTTTGGTGCTGAGGGTGGGGAGAGCCTGTGCCAGGCTGCCCAGAGAGGTGGAGCTGCCCCATGGCTGGCAGCAGTGCAGGGCAGGTTGGTTGGGGCTGGGAGCAGCCTGCTGTGGCTGCAGCTGTCCCTGCTGGCTGCAGGGCTTGCCCTGGGTGAGCTTGGCAGGTCCCTTCCAGCCCAGTCCATGATTCTCACCCATCCCACACCAGGCTGTGGCCGTGCAGGCTGCAGGAAGCCACAGCAGCTCAGTGCCAGCCCTGTGCTGGCTCAGGAGGGCACTCTGCCCTCTTGTGGAAGCTTGTCCCCATCCCTGCAGGGACAGCACTGCAGGGGAGGAAGAGGAGCAGCCATGCTTCAGCTGCAAGTCCTGCCTGGGCAGATAAGGCCTTGCTGGGATCTGAGCTGAGACTCCAAAGCACTCTGGGGGCTCCCAGATGCTCTGCCCTCTCCCCTTGCTCAGGAGGCAAGGCTGGGGTGGGATTCTCCCCAGCCCTCTTCTCCAGACCCTTCCCCAGCTTTGTTGCCCTTCTCTGGCCCTGGCACAGCCTCTCAGTGTCTCTCTGGCAGTGAGGGGCCCAGAAGTGGCCCCAGGACTCCAGCTGTGTCCTCAGCAGGGGCAAAAGGCCTTGGACTCCAGGCTGCTGCAGCACTCAGTCCTGGGCAGCCTTCTGCTCCACTGCTTGCCCTTGGCCTGCAGCCCCACTGCTGGCCCTGGCCCTCCCAACCATGCCCCATGCCAGCACCACCTGCCCAGAGAGGGGGAGGGCAGCTGAGGCCCCTCCTGGCCCCTCCCTGCCGGCAGCACTGCTTTGGTCTGTGGCTCCTCTCACCCCTGCCAGAGCCCTGCAGGCTCCATGCAGCCAGGGCCATGCCAGAGGAGCCTCCCTCCTCCAGAGGGGCCTTCCTCCCCACACTGACAGGAGTCTTCCTCCTTGAGAGGACCCTTCCTCTTGCAGAGGAGCCTTCCTCCCCAGGAGGAGCCTTCCTCCCCCCCACCAGGAGCCTTCCACCCCGCCGTGCCCAGCACGTGAGCAGGAGGGGCCCTGGCAGCCCCTGTGAGCCTCCTGTGTCCTCTCCCTGCAGGAGAAGCAGAAGCTGCTGGATGAGATGGAGGAGCTCAGTGTGCAGCTGAGGGAGGAGCAGGAGAAGAGGAGGAGGATGGGGGACAAGCTGAGCCAGGAGAGGCACCACTTCCAGAAGGAGAAGGAGTCGACCCAGGAGGTGAGCAGAGGCCTCCTGCCCTGCCTGCCCAGGCTGGGGCTGTGTGCAGCTGGAACTGCAGCACCTGGGGCTGCTGGGCACAGGGGGCAGGGACTGAGCATCTCTGGGGGGAGAGGCTGAGAGCCCTGGGGCTGCTGGGCACAGGGGGCAGGGGACTGAACATCTTGGGGGGAGAGGCTGAGAGCCCTGGGGCTGCTGGGCACAGGGGGTAGGGACTGAGCATCTCTGGGGGGGAGAGGCTGAGAGCCCTGGGGCTGCTGGGCACAGGGGGGTAGGGACTGAGCATCTCTGGGGGGGAGAGGCTGAGAGCCCTGGGGCTGCTGGGCACAGGGGGTAGGGACTGAACATCTCTGGGGGGGGAGAGGCTGAGAGCCCTGGGGCTGCTGGGCACAGGGGGTAGGGACTGAACATCTCTGGGCAGGGAGAGGCTGAGAGCCCTGGAGCAGAGCAGCCTGAGAGGATCTGATCAATGCTGATCAATACTTCATGGGTGGGTGTCAGGAGGGTGGCACCAGGCTGCTGTCAGTGGTGCCCAGAGACAGGACAAGGGGCACTGGGCACAAACTGGCACATCAGAAGTTCCATCTGAGCATGGGAGGAACTTCTGTGACTGAAGGGTGCTGGAGGCCTGGAGCAGGCTGCCCAGGAGGTGCTGGAGTCTCCTCTGGAGAGCTTCCAGCCCCCCTGGGTGGTTCCTGTGTGTCCTGCTCTGGGTGCCCCTGCTCTGGCAGGGGGCTGGGCTGGGTGGTCTCCAGAGGTCCCTTCCAAGCCCTGCCAGCCTGTGATTGTGTGAGGGTTGCACAGAAGCTTCACTGTGTGACATCTGCATCAAAACTCCCCTGAGCTCCTCTGCAGCTGCAAACCCAGGGGGGCTGTGCCACCCTGGGCCTGCCCACAGGGCTGCTTCTGCCTCTGCAGCAAAGGAAGGGTGGCAGAAGCCTGGTGACAATGGCACGTGGGACCAGCAGGCAGGAGGAGAGGGAGCTGAGGTTGCTTGGGTGGGAGCTGCCAGCTCCTGTGTGCCTGGGGGCAGAAACACAGCCCCCAGCCCCCTCCTAGCCCCTGCCAGGCATCTGTGGCTGGAGATCCCAGCTGGAAGCTTGAGCCAGGCTCACTGCTGTGGTGGGGAAGGAGCCTGGAGGTGGGCATGGCTGCCACTGGTGGTGCTGGGAGCACTGGGCTGAGCCAGGCACTCCCAGCACTGAGGCAGGAGGGGGTTACCCACCTTGCTGTGGGGGTCTGATGCTGCAGCAGCCCCAGAGCCAAGTCAAGGCTGGGGTGGGATTCTCCCCAGCAGGGGCAAAAGGCCTTGGACTCCTGGCTGCTCTCCTGTGTGTGAGCAGCTGCCCCTCTCCTCTTGGCTGGAGGCAAGGAGGGGAAGGGGCAGCTGTGGCCCCTCCAGGGGGCCTGCTGGAGCTGCAGCAGGACTTGTCTGGGCGTGTGGCACTCAGCTGTGCTCCTGCCCCCTGCTGCAGCTCATCGAGGACCTGAGGAAGCAGCTGGAGCACCTGCAGCTCTTCAAGCTGGAGGCTGAGCAGCGCAGGGGCAGGAGCAGCAGCGTGGGGCTGCAGGAGTACCACAGCAGGACGCGGGAGACCGAGCTGGAGCAGGAGATCAAGCAGCTCAAGCAGGTAGGAAGGGCTGGGCAGGGAGGGAGGTGGTCTGCCCGCTCCATCTGCCGCCCAGCAGCGCTCGCTGCGGCCCGGGGGCCCTGTGCCAGGGAGCTGTCCCTCTGCTGCGACAGGAGAGCTTGGCTCCTCCTGCAGGGCTGCAGGAGCACTCCAGAGCCCCTCTCTGGGTGTCCCTGGATCTCCCCTGCGCAGCCCTTCACAGAACCACACCCAGCCGTCCCCAGGCTGCGGAGCCGTCTGCAGCTCCCAGCGCGGTGAGCTGCTGGTGGGGGCAGAGCGCCCTGCGCCCCCCCCGGTGGGTCTGCCCCGGGGCCTGCCTCAGCGGCAGCCTCGCTGTTGCTACAGGACAACAGGACCCTGAAGGAGCAGAACGATGAGCTCAATGGGCAGATCATCAACCTCAGCATCCAGGGAGCCAAGAACCTCTTCTCAGCCTCCTTCTCCGAGTCCCTGGCAGCAGAGATCAGCTCAGTCTCCAGAGACGAGGTGGGTGCCAAGGGAGCTCCTCACCTCACAGCACATCTGCCCAGGGAGCCTCTCTCCTCTCCTCTCCTCTCCTCTCCTCTCCGTCTCCTCTCCTCTCCTCTCCTCTCCTCTCCTCTCCTCTCCTCTCCTCTGCTCTCCTCTGCTCTCCTCTCCTCTCCTCTCCTCTCCTCTCCTCTCCTCTCCTCTCCTCTCCTCTCCTCTCCTCTCCTCTCCTCTCCTCTCCTCTCCTCTCCTCTCCTCTCCTCTCCTCTCCTCTCCAAACCTCTCCTCTCCAAACCTCTCCTCTCCAAACCTCTCCTCTCCAAACCTCTCCTCTCCAAACCTCTCCTCTCCTCTCCAAACCTCTCCTCTCCAAACCTCTCCTCTCCAAACCTCTCCTCTCCTCTCCAAACCTCTCCTCTCCTCTCCTCTCCAAACCTCTCCTCTCCAAACCTCTCCTCTCCAAACCTCTCCTCTCCTCTCCTCTCCAAACCTCTCCTCTCCTCTCCTCTCCAAACCTCTCCTCTCCAAACCTCTCCTCTCCTCTCCTCTCCAAACCTCTCCTCTCCTCTCCAAACCTCTCCTCTCCTCTCCAAACCTCTCCTCTCCAAACCTCTCCTCTCCAAACCTCTCCTCTCCTCCTCCTCTCCAAACCTCTCCTCTCCTCTCCTCTCCAAACCTCTCCTCTCCCCCCTCCTCTCCTCCCTCAGCCATCCCTGAGCAGCAGCCTGCTTGGAGTGGACTCCATGCTCTGAAAGGTCTTTTCCAAGCAAAATGGTGCTGTGAGGCAGGGGAGGCAGCCTGGATGGGTGGCAGCCTGGGTATGAGGCAGGGGAGGAAAGCCTGGGTGTGAGGCAGCCTGGGTGTGAGGCAGCCTGGGTGTGAGGCAGGGGAGGCAGCCTGGGTGTGAGGCAGCCTGGGTGGGAGGCAGCCTGGGTGGGAGGCAGCCTGGGTGGGAGGCAGGGGAGGCAGCCTGGGTGGGAGGCAGCCTGGGTGGGAGGCAGGGGAGGCAGCCTGGGTGGGAGGCAGCTTGGATGGGAGGCAGCCTGGGTGGGAGGCAGGGGAGGCAGCCTGGGTGGGAGGCAGCTTGGATGGGAGGCAGCCTGGGTGGGAGGCAGCCTGGGTGGGAGGCAGGGGAGGCAGCCTGGGTGGGAGGCAGCTTGGATGGGAGGCAGCCTGGGTGTGAGGCAGGGGAGGCAGCCTGGATGGGTGGCAGCCTGGGTATGAGGCAGGGGAGAAAGCCTGGGTGTGAGGCAGCCTGGGTGTGAGGCAGCCTGGGTGTGAGGCAGGGGAGGCAGCCTGGGTGTGAGGCAGCCTGGGTGTGAGGCAGCCTGGGTGGGAGGCAGGGGAGGCAGCCTGGGTGGGAGGCAGCCTGGGTGGGAGGCAGGGGAGGCAGCCTGGGTGGGAGGCAGCTTGGATGGGAGGCAGCCTGGGTGTGAGGCAGCCTGGGTGGGAGGCAGCCTGGGTGGGTGGCAGCCTGGGTGTGAGGCAGGGGAGGCAGCCTGGGTGGGAGGCAGCCTGGGTGTGAGGCAGCCTGGGTGGGAGGCAGGGGAGGCAGCCTGGGTGTGAGGCAGCCTGGGTGGGGAGGCAGCCTGGGTGTGAGGCAGGGGGAGGCAGCCTGGGTGGGAGGCAGGGGAGGCAGCCTGGGTGGGAGGCAGCCTGGGTGGGAGGCAGCCTGGGTGGGAGGCAGGGGAGGCAGCCTGGGTGGGGAGGCAGCCCTGGGTGTGAGGCAGCCTGGGTGTGAGGCAGGGGAGGCAGCCTGGGTGGGAGGCAGCCTGGGTGGGTGGCTGCCTGGGTGGGAGGCAGCCTGGGTGGGAGGCAGCCTGGGTGGGTGGCAGCCTGTGTGGGAGGCAGCCTGGGTGGGTGGCATGTCCCAGTGGTGGTCCCTGGGCAGGGGTCTCTCAGTGCCTTTGTGCCCTGTGGTGCAGCTGATGGAAGCCATCCAGAAGCAGGAGGAGATCAACTACCGCCTGCAGGACTACATCGACAGGATCATCGTGGCCATCATGGAGACCAACCCCCTCCATCCTGGAGGTCAAGTAGGGGGCAGGGGCGGCCTGGAGCCGCCCACCCCGTGCGGATTTGGTGCTCTGAGAGGATGAAGAGGGCCTGGAAACGTCTTTGCTCTTGATGAAGGCACAAGGAAGCGTCTCGGCACTGCAGGGGGCCGAATGGAGGCCCCCCAGGGGTCCCTCTGGCAAACCGGCAGCCAGGCTCTGCTGCCTGACTCTTGTTTTGAAGCCCTCCTGGCTGCGAGGGCTGAAAGGGAACCTGGAGAGAGAAAGGCAGGCGGCAGGCAGCGGGAGGAGGCTGCCCCTGCAGCTGGGAACTGTCCCATCGGCTCCTCTGGCACCTGCTGGGCTGGGGGACGGGAGCTTGCCTCCTCAGGGGGGCTCTGAGGAGAACCTGGGGGGGTGGTCTCCAAACTGCAGGCTAAGGGACGGAGAAGGAAGCTGCCCTGCCCTGCCCTGCCCTGCCCTGCCCTGCCCCTGCTTTGCCAAAGTGTCCCTGACACACAACTCACTGGGGCAGGGCTGGCAGAGAGGGAGCCAGCGGCCTGGCCTTGGCCGGGGGTTTGGGTTTGGTTTGTGCTTTGTTGGTTGTTATTTTTGCTTCCTTAGCTTGCTGCAGATGTCCTCAGCTGGCACAGCCACTGCCTGCTGCTGGGGGGGGCAGGGCAGGTGGCTGCCCGGCCCTGGGCAGCGAGGGGCAGGGCAGCAGCTGCCCCCGGGGGACACAGCATCACAGCACTTTGTCACCTGCCTCCTTAGCTGTGCTGTCCTGGCTCACTCCCCGGCACACCTTGGTGTTTGTGGCGCTGCCACCCTCCCCTCCCCGCTGCCACGGGGGCTGTGGGTGTCTGAGCCGGGCCGGCTCCGGCAGCGGAGGTCCCCCCGGAGCCACCGCTGCGGGGCGCACGGAGCTGTCCAGCCCGCGGGGGCTCTGCCGCTGAGCCCAGCCTGGCGACACGCAGCAGGCAGGGGCCGCCTGAGCTCCCCACCTCGCACCCTGGGCTCCCTGGGCACAGCCACCGCTGCCATCGCCAGCTGGAGCAGGGCTCTGCCCGTCATAGCTGCAGGCCTGCAGGGAGAGCCTGCCCTGGCCGCCTGGGCTGAACCCTCTGTGCTCCAGGGCAGAGCAGAGCAGGGACCAGCAGAGCAGCTCCCTGGGGGCCCAAAGCCAGGAGGGCATCAGCCAGCTTCTGGCTGGCTGGCCACCAGGGAGCCCACCGCAGGCACCCACCCTGCTCCGGGAGCCCGTGGCCAGCACAGTGCCAAGGATGCAGCTCTGCCAGGCCCCAGCAGCTCCTCTGCTTCCTGCCAGGCAGGCTGGGGACAGGCCACAGAGGCCTGAGGCAGCAGCCACAGCGATCCCTTGGCCGCTGGGCTGGGGCTGGGGGGTGCCTGCACCTCCCCAGAGCACTCCCATGTGGGTGGCACCCCATCTCCCGTGCTGGCACCCCCGTCTCCCATGGTGGCACCCCATCTCCAGTGGTGGCACCCCATCTCCAGTGCTGGCACCCCATCTCCCGTGGTGGCACCCCATCTCCTATGGTGGCACCCCATCTCCAGTGGTGGCACCTCTCTCTGTGCCCATGGTGGCACAGCAGCCAGCTCCCCCATGGTCCGCAGGGGGCAGCTGGAGAGGGGAGGCAGCTGCCACAGCCTTACACCCTGCTCGGGGGGATGGAGGTCTCTGGTGGCTCACAGGCCCCTGGGGCCATCAGCCGAACCCCGGAGCCAGCCAAGCCTCTTCCATCAGCCTCCTGCTTCCACACCTCCTGTGGCACTGAGTGAGGGCCAGCAGGGTGGGCAAGGCCCCCAGGAACCACACAGCACAGAGCAGCACTCAGCAGAGCAGCACTCAGCAGAGCAACACTCAGCAGAGCAACACTCAGCAGAGCAGCACTCAGCAGAGCAACACTCAGCAGGGCAACACTCAGCAGAGCAACACTCAGCAGGGCAACACTCAGCAGAGCAACACTCAGCAGAGCAACACTCAGCAGAGCAGCACTCAGCAGGGCAACACTCAGCAGAGCAACACTCAGCAGGGCAGCACTCTGCAGAGCAACACTCAGCAGGGCAACACTCAGCAGAGCAACACTCAGCAGAGCAGCACTCTGCAGAGCAACACTCAGCAGGGCAACACTCAGCAGAGCAACACTCAGCAGGGCAACACTCAGCAGAGCAGCACTCTGCAGAGCAACACTCAGCAGGGCAACACTCAGCAGAGCAACACTCAGCAGAGCAGCACTCAGCAGAGCAACACAACACAGAGCAACACTCAGCAGGGCAACACTCAGCAGAGCAACACTCAGCAGAGCAGCACTCAGCAGGGCAACACTCAGCAGAGCAACACTCAGCAGAGCAACACTCAGCAGAGCAACACAACACAGAGCAGCACTCAGCAGAGCAACACTCAGCAGGGCAACACTCAGCAGAGCAACACTCAGCAGGGCAACACTCAGCAGAGCAGCACTCTGCAGAGCAACACTCAGCAGGGCAACACTCAGCAGAGCAACACTCAGCAGAGCAACACTCAGCAGGGCAACACTCAGCAGAGCAACACTCAGCAGGGCAACACTCAGCAGAGCAACACTCAGCAGAGCAACACTCAGCAGGGCAACACTCAGCAGAGCAACACTCAGCAGGGCAACACAACACAGAGCAGCACTCAGCAGAGCAACACTCAGCAGGGCAACACTCAGCAGGGCAACACTCAGCAGAGCAGCACTCAGCAGAGCAACACTCAGCAGAGCAACACTCAGCAGAGCAGCACTCATCAGGACAGCACTCAGCAGAGCAACACTCAGCAGAGCAACACAACACAGAGCCACACTCAGCAGAGCAGCACTCAGCAGGGCAACACTCAGCAGAGCAACACTCAGCAGGGCAACAGCAGAGCAGCACTCAGCAGAGCAACACTCAGCAGGGCAACACTCAGAGCAACACTCAGCAGAGCAACACTCAGCAGGGCAACACTCAGAGCAACACTCAGCAGAGCAGCACTCAGCAGAGCAGCACTCAGCAGAGCAACACAACACAGAGCAGCACTCAGCAGAGCAACACTCAGCAGGGCAACACTCAGCAGAGCAACACTCAGCAGGGCAACACTCAGCAGAGCAACACTCAGCAGAGCAAAACTCAGCAGAGCAGCACTCAGCAGGGCAGCACTCAGCAGAGCAACACTCAGCAGAGCAACACTCAGCAGAGCAACACAACACAGAGCAGCACTCAGCAGAGCAACACTCAGCAGAGCAGCACTCAGCAGAGCAACACAACACAGAGCAGCACTCAGCAGAGCAACACAACACAGAGCAGCACTCAGCAGAGCAACACAACACAGAGCAGCACTCAGCAGAGCAACACTCAGCAGAGCAACAAAACACAGAGCAGCACTCAGCAGAGCAGCACTCAGCAGAGCAACACTCAGCAGGGCAACACTCAGCAGAGCAACACTCAGCAGGGCAACACTCAGCAGAGCAGCACTCAGCAGGGCAACACTCAGCAGAGCAACACTCAGCAGAGCAACACAACACAGAGCAGCACTCAGCAGAGCAACACTCAGCAGGGCAACACTCAGCAGAGCAGCACTCAGCAGAGCAACACAACACAGAGCAGCACTCAGCAGAGCAACACTCAGCAGAGCAGCACTCAGCAGGGCAACACTCAGCAGAGCAACACTCAGCAGAGCAACACTCAGCAGGGCAACACTCAGCAGAGCAGCACTCAGCAGAGCAACACAACACAGAGCAGCACTCAGCAGAGCAACACAACACAGAGCCACACTCAGCAGAGCAGCACTCAGCAGAGCAACACTCAGCAGAGCAGCACTCAGCAGAGCAACACTCAGCAGAGCAACACTCAGCAGGGCAACACTCAGCAGAGCAACACTCAGCAGGGCAACACTCAGCAGAGCAACACAACACAGAGCAACACTCAGCAGGGCAACACTCAGCAGAGCAGCACTCAGCAGAGCAGCACTCAGCAGAGCAACACTCAGCAGAGCAGCACTCAGCAGAGCAACACTCAGCAGGGCAACACTCAGCAGAGCAGCACTCAGCAGAGCAGCACTCAGCAGGGCAACACTCAGCAGAGCAGCACTCAGCAGAGCAACACTCAGCAGGGCAACACTCAGCAGAGGAACACAACACAGAGCAGCACTCAGCAGAGCAACACTCAGCAGAGCAGCACTCAGCAGAGCAACACTCAGCAGGGCAACACTCAGCAGAGCAACACTCAGCAGAGCAGCACTCAGCAGAGCAGCACTCAGCAGAGCAACACTCAGCAGGGCAACACTCAGCAGAGCAACACTCAGCAGAGCAGCACTCAGCAGAGCAGCACTCAGCAGAGCAGCACTCAGCAGGGCAACACTCAGCAGAGCAACACAACACAGAGCAGCACTCAGCAGAGCAAGACTCAGCAGAGCAGCACTCAGCAGAGCAACACAACACAGAGCAGCACTCAGCAGAGCAACACTCAGCAGGGCAACACTCAGCAGAGCAACACTCAGCAGAGCAGCACTCAGCAGCGCCACCCTCAGCAAAACCCACCACCACCAAACCAAGCAAAGCAAATGGACACAAAACAGCCCAAACCCAAGCAACCCAAACCCAAACCTTGGCCCATGGGGGAGCAGGGGCCCAGCCCTCTCCCCCTGCTGGCTTGCCCCTGCCCCTGGGCCGCAGCCAGGTCCCTGTACAGCAGCAGCAGCAGCAGCAGCAGCAGCAGCAGCAGCAGCAGCAGCAGCAGCAGCAGCAGCAGCAGCAGCAGCAGCAGCTTTTTGGTGTAAATCAGTTGTAAAGTTGGAGAGGGAACATTTTTTCTACCTTGTAGAGTTTAGGTATTTTTATAGAGGGGAGGTTGCTCATTTTTTTAACACTTTCAAAGAAGAGAGAAATGTATCTCAAAGCATCTATATATAGCTGTATAAATCTATAAATATCTGAGATCTGCCTTTCTAGCCTCAGGATCCTGCATCCCCAGGCCTCCAACAGTCCTCTCCTAGGGCTTGGGAGCTTTTCTTTCTGTGATTTTTTTTTTCCCCCCCCCCAAGAGGTACTGTAACTGTAAATAGGCACCAGGGAAAGAGAAGAAATCCCAACCAACCAAGAGCTCTTCAGCCAAGCCAAGCCAAGCCCTGTCTTGCACATCCAGCACCCTTGAGAGGCTCTGTGGAAGGGGAGAAATAAAGCAGAACATTATTTAAAAACCAAGGAATTTGTCATTTCCCCAAAGGTTCTTTTCCCTCCCCCCCCCCCCCCCCAGCCTGAGAGGTGAAGGAAGTTTCCTGCCCCCCAACCCCCACAGGTCCCAGAGGCAAGCCCAGTGTTGTCTGCCATGATGTATCGATTCTCGTGGGATTAAAAGCTGTTTCCACTGCTGCCTGCAGACCTTCTTTGCACAGGGATGGAGCATCCCAAGCCTGGGAGCAGCCAGGCAGGGAGGGGTGGCAGTGGGGATGCCTCTGCCCCAGGAGTGCAGGGTCTGGGCAGGGATTGTCAGCACTGGGGAGGCCACAGCTCACATCCTGGCAGCACGGAAGGACCTACTGGAGCAGGTCTGGGGAAGGGCAACCAAGCAGGGGAAGTCATGGAGAGCACAAACCCCAGAGCTCCAGCAGGACAGCCTGGCTGTGCCAGCAGGGACATGGCACACCCTGAGCACAGCAGCAAGCTCTCAGACCCTCCCTCAGCCCAGCCAGCCCTGGGCACCTGCCTGCTGCCCAGCCATGGCCTCAGGCCTAGCAGTCAGATGGCTTTTGCAGCTTCAGGCTGCTGGAGCTGGCCTGCTGCTGGGTCCTGTAGTGCTGTCCCACCCCCTGCCCACCAGACATCAGCTCCACTGTGCCATGCCAGGGGAGAAGCACTGCTGCCTCCAAGGAGAAGCTCACCAGGAGCAGTCTGGCAGCACCATCCCCACACTTCCTATGGGTGTTTGAACTTCAGCAGCAGCCTCACCCCAGGGAGGACATTGAGGAGCTGGGGCAGGGCCAGAGAAGGGCAACAGGGCTGGGGAAGGGTCTGGAGAAGAGGGCTGTGGAGGAGCAGCTGAGGGAGCTGGGGGTGTTGAGCCTGGAGAAGAGGAGGCTGAGGGAGACCTCCTTGCTCTCTGCAGCTCCCTGAGAGGAGGCTGCAGCCAGCTGGGGCTTGGGCTCTGCTCCCTAGGCTCAGGGGACAGAAATGTCCTCAAACTGTGCCAGGGCAGGGTTAGGTTGGAGATGAGGGAAATGTCTTTGGTGCCAGAGTGGTCAGGGCCTGGCAGAGGCTGCCCAGGGAGGAGGTGGAGTCCCCATGCCTGGAGGGGTTCCAGAGCCCTGTGGCCATGGCAGCTGGGGATATATTTTAGAGGCCACGGTGGGGTTGGGTGGGTGTTGGACTGGGTGCTCTGGGAGGGCTGTTCCAACCCAACCCATTCAAGGATTCTGTGGTAAGGATGGGGGAGGACAGACCTGGCTGGCTGTGGCTCCCCACAGGTGGGACGTGGGTGGTCTTTCACCCTGCACTTCCCTGCTGGCCTCCAGGTTGGGTGAGGGACATTGAGAGCTGGACCTGTCACTCCACCCAGGGCCTGGGGAGGCTGGGATGGGGCCAAGCTGTGGCTTAGCACCAGCAAGGACTTGCTTGGATGTGCTCCAGCTGAGGCCATGGAGGCTTCCCCTTGTCTTTGCCACACTCCGCTAAACCCCTCGGAGCACCGAGCTGCTCTGAACCGCTCCAACAATCCCTTAAATGCTCTAAAGCACCCTGCTAAGCTGCTCCACGCCCCTCTAAGCTTCCCCACGCCTCCTCCCAGCCCTCCCAGCCACCCCAAAGGGCTTGAACGTGCAAAATAAACTCCCAGGTCTCAGAGTGCCTTTGGATAACTCCAAACTGTTGCTCTGAACTCCTTGGAGCAGCCCTGGAGCACCACAAGCTGCTGCAAAGAGCTCAGGGTGCCTCTACGTGCTGGGAAGTGCCTCTAACACACCCTGAGCTCTCTGAGACACCCACAGTGATTCCAAACAGCCTGCTCTGAGCTGCTCTGAACCACCCCTGAGCTGCTCTGAGCTATCCCCGAGCTGCTTCCAATATCTCTGGGTTGTTCTCAAGCATCTCTGAGCTGCTCCCAACCATCCCTGAGCTGCTTCCAACCACCCCTGAGCTGCTTCCAACCACCCCTGAGCTGCTCTGAACTACCTCTGACCATCTCCAAACCACCTCTGTAAAGCCCCAAGCTGCTTTCCACCCACCTGGGCAGCTCCAGTGTGCACCAAGGTTTCCCTCAACACCTCTCAGCAGCCCCTTAAGAATCCCCCTGCACGTCTGAGCCTCCAGCAGCCTGAAGCTGCTCCACCAAAGGGGTGAAGTACCCAGCCCTGGGGGTGCTGCTGCGGCGCTGGGTCACTCCCAGGAGCTGTGAACCACCCCTGAACAGCCTGGAGCTGTGGAAGGAGGGACCTCGAGGCAGCACTGAGGCACTTGAATTGCTCAAATAGCTCTCAGGCTCCTCCAAGCAGCCCTAAAAGGCTCCCAGATGCTACAACTGCTCCAAGTAGCTCTTTAAAGTCCTCTAAACTCTTCTCAAACTCCTTGAAACAGCTCCAAAAGGGTCATAAAAAGAGATGATGTAGCAGCTCTGAAGCACTCGAAGCCTCCTCTGCGTGGTTGTGAAATGCCTCAAGTGCTCCAACCCCCTCTGAAAGGCCTCTTGGACCTTCCCAGTGGACCTCTCCACAGCACCGAAACTCCTCAGTGCCGTCCCCAGGCTTCTCCAAACAGTTTGAGCCCCACCCCCATGCCCCTCTGACGGACACCCGAGGTGAGAGTGGCCCTGAAACCTCTCCCTGCTGCTCCAGCACCCATCCAAAAGCATTTGGAGCTGCTCAGAAGCTCTTGAGCTCTTCTGCACACCCTCTGAAAAGGTCTCTCAAAGTCTTGTAGCCTCTCCCATCCTCTTCAAAGCTGCTCCAGAAGAGCTCTGAAGATCTCTGTGTGCTTCAGAACATCTCCAGAGCTGGAAGCCAAACTCCCCTGGAGCTGCTCCAGCTCACTCTTCCCCATTCCTGTGGTGCTCTGGCACCACGCTAGCAAGCCTTGGAGCAGCTGGGGGGGGGGGCTGGGAGTTACCAGTTGTTAGGGAAAGAAAATGAAATCCACCTCAAGAAATATCTTTGCAAGAGGTTTGCGGAGCTGTGGCAGCTCCAGAGCTCCTCAGGGAAGCTGAGCTGCTGCTGAAGTGCTGCTCTGAAAGCCACCAAAGAGCTTCAGCTTCTGCCTTCTTCACGGTGGGATGCCCTAGGATGGGGGAAACCAGCAGGCACTGAGCAAGGGTTGGCCTCTGGCTGCGGTGCTGGGGATCCCAACCAGCCCCCGTCCTGGGGGCAGGCTGCCTGCTCCTTGCTCCCAGCCCCTGTGGGAGAGCAGAGCAGAGCTGCTCCTCCCCGGCTCAGCCTGGGCCTGGCCCTGACCCCAAGGGCAGCAGCACTCTGATGGAACTGGCAAGCAGCTGGTGAGCCCCCATCCAGCCCCTCACCCCGGGGCACACCGCTGAGTGTCCCCCAGAAGGGGGGGACTGAGCTGGCGCTGCTGGGTTAAGGTTTGGAGTGGATGATCATGGAGGCCTCCCCCTACCCAAACCTGGCCAAATTCTGAACCTGGTCATGACCAAGACCACCATGACCAGGTCCCAGGACACAGCAGCAGGGCCACATCTGGCAGGGCCACATCTGGCAGGCTCCCGGGGGCTGTGCCCCCAGCCCAGGCCCGGCACAGGAATGTGCTCCAGCAGAGGCTGCTTACTCGCAGGGGCAGCTGGAGGGGCAAGGAGCAGAGCTGGAGCTGGGGACCCCTGCTTAGAGAAGGGATTTCCAGCTCCTTCCCCTTCCACATCTGCTGCCAGGATGGGGCTGGGGGTGGGGGATGCCCCCCACCCTGAGCATCCCATAGGGCTTAAGAGGGACAACCCCAGTGCAGCCCCTTGGTGCCATGGTGCTGCCAGCATTGCCATGGGCACAGCCACCCGGGATGCTCCCAGGGAGCTCAGTCCCTTGCAGCTGGTCCCCAGGGATGCTCCCAGAGCTCAGGGGGTGGGACAGGAGCCCAAGCAGGGAGAGCCACACCTGGGGACCCTAACACCCCCACAAACACCACCGCCACCCCCCAGAGCAGTGAGGGGCAGCCCTGCCTGCACTCCTCTTGCGCCAGGGTGGAAATCCTGGGGGAAGCAGAGCTGGTGACGTACAGCCTGCCAGGGACCCCCCAGTCTAACTGGGACCCCCAGCCTGGACAGGACCCCCTGTCCTTCCTGGGATTCCCTAATCTCACCAGCCCCCCCTCCCCCCCCCCCCAGCCTGCCCAAGCCCCCCAGCCTGCCTGGAACAACCCCCCACCGTCCTTCCCTCAACCCCCAGCCTGGCCAGGACCCCCCCTGTTCTTCCCGGGGCCTCTCAGTCTGTCCAGGGCCTCACAGCCTGGCCAGGACACCCCATGCTGACAGGGCACCCCACCCTGGCCAGCCTCCCCAGCCTGAGCAGGAGCCTCCCCAGCCTCGCCCCCACCAGCCACGCTTCCCAGGCAGCCCCCGCGGCACGGAGCACCAAGGCTGCTGGCTGCACCCCAGCAAGGGGGAGCCCCCTGGTGGGGGTCAGGCAGGGGAACCCCTCCTGGCCCTGGGCAGGGCCCGTGGGGGCCTCAGTTCAGACCATCGCTCTCAGCCTCCGCAGGGCTCCAGGGGCGGCGGGGGGAGGGGGGGGGGGGGGCGGTGTCCATCCTCCCCCAGTGCCCTTTGGTGCGGTCCCGGCCAGGCTGCAGCATCCCAGCGCCCGGGGGACACGGGGGTGGGGGCGGACACAGAGCAGCGGGGCCCGTGGGAGGGGGCTGGCGGCGGGGGGCCGGACCGGGGGGCGGGGGGCATCCGGAGCGGGGCGGGAGCGGGGGCAGCGCCTCCTCCCTCCCCTTCTTCCCTCCCCCGGCCCCGCTCCCCTCCTCCTTCCCCTGCCCGCCGAGGGCAACCGGCGCCGTCCCGTCCCGTCCCGGGGCTCGGCGGCTCCGCTGCGCTCCCCCCAGCACCGCCGCTCCATGCGGGAGCCGCGGGTGGGAAGCAGCCGCCGGCAGCCCTCCCCGCCCGGCATGGCTCGGCTCTCGGTCAAGGAGCACTTGGATGGGATCCTCTCCGACTTCGAAGGTGCGGCCGCGGCTGCGGGAACTCCCCCGCCTCCCACCCCCGAGCAGCGCTGAGTCCCCCGGCCCCGGGGGCTGCGACCCCCGCTCGGGGCTGAAGACTGGGGGTTGAGATCACCTCCCCGGGGGCTGAGCATCGGCGGGGGGGCTCGGCTCCAAGCCCCGTGGCCTGGGTAACCGGGGGGGGGGCTTCGACCTACACTCATGGCTGGGTATCGGGGTGGGGTTGCTGCTGCAGCTGGGCATACTGGGGGGGGCTGACATACCGCCCCCGCCCCCCCCCCACCCCCACCTCCGGGGCTCAGCATCGTAGGGGACTGCGCTCCACACCCTCAGGTCTGGGTAACTGGGGGGAGCTATGCACCCCCCCGAGGGATGCGACCCCCGCTCGGGGCTGGGCAGGGGAGTTGGGGGGAGGATGATGCTGGGGCTGAGCGTCCTGAGGATGGGGGGTAGGGGGGAAAGGAGGGGTGAGCGGGTGCGGGATGCCTCCCAAAAGGGCCCAGTTTTGGGGGGGGCTGCGCTACTCCCCCACCTGGAGGCAGGATTTCGTCCTGGGGGAGGGGGGGGGGCGGGGGGATTACCGCCGAGAGAGCATGGCGAGGACCCCCCCCCCGAAGTGGGCATCTTGGAGGGGCTGCGCTACCACTCACCCGACTAAGCATATTGGGTGGTCGTTTCCCCCACACTTCGGGGGCTGCGCATCGTGGGGTGACCCCCCCCAGGACGAGGTGCGCCCATGAGGAGCGGTGTGGGTGCCTCAGGGTGGGGTGTGACCGGGGGGGGGGGGGGGTAGGAGGGCTGGAGGGGTTCAAAGTGCTCCAGTGGGGGTGGGGGCTGCGTGTGCAGCCCCCGTGTGCGCGCTGCATGCTGCAGCCGTGCCCCCCGCTCCCCCCAGGGCTGGCCGGGGGGTGCTGGGCTGCGGGGGGGCTCCCGCCCGTCCGGGGCTGAGTTTCTCCCGACCGCGATGAGCCGCAGCCGCTTCCTGGAGGCTGGGGCGGGAGGGACCGGGGCTGGGCAGGGGCCGGGAGGGGTTGAGGTGGGGCGGGGGTGGGGGGGCCGCGAAACCCGACCCCGGGGCTGCTGCTGCCCTCGCCGGGGAGGAATGTGTGCATCTACCCCGGGCACCTTAACCCCGCCGCTGCCGGGCTGCCCCTACCCCATGGACCCCCCTCCATCCTTACCATCTCCCCCCCGCCATCCCTCCCATCCCCCCATCCACACCCCCACCAAATTCCCTGCCACCCCCCTGCAAGCCTCCCATCCTCTGCCACCTCCCCAACTACCCTCCTATACATCCCCCCACTCCTCTAAACCCTCTGCCACGCCCCCGACCCCTGCCCCCCCGACCCCTGCCCCCCCCGACCCCTGCCCTCCTCACATCCTCTCCCACACTCCCCCCAAGCCCCTCACCACACCTTGACAGCCCCATCACCCCCTGCCCCCAGCCCCCAACTCCTCTGCCCCCTCTCCCCCCCAGACTCCCTTTTGCCCCCCACCCCCTCCCCACCCCCGGACAGATCTGGAGTCAGGGTGAGGCTGCTGCCGGGGGCAGGTTTGGGGTGAAAAGAGGCATTTTGACCTGCAGCAGTGAGATGGAGGGGGGGACGGACAGCAGCCCCACGCCCCCCACCCCCATGACCCCTTGGCCCCCACCCGGCCACAGAAATGCCTGCCCCGGGCAGAGCTGTGATTAGCAGCACCCCCTCCCCCCCCCGACCCCTGACCCCTGCCCAGCCCCGGGCACAGAGCTGAGCTGGGGAGGGCACAGGGCATGACCCCCACCCCCCGCCGCCCCCAGCGCTGCGGCCGAGCCCAGGCAGCAGCCATGGGGCTGGGGAAGAGGAGGGCGAAGGCAGCTTCACGCCAGCGGGTGCCATGCCAGGGCAGGCTGGCACATGTGCTGGCACAGCAGGGATGAAGGGGGGCAGCGTGGGCAGCCCCTCTCTAGCTACCTGCTGGAGGCAGCCACCCACTGCCTGGCAGTGGAGCAAGGAAGGCTGCCTGGGGGCTGGGGCATGGACCCCCTGCGCTCTCCTCAGGGGCTGGGGAGCCAACCGTGGGCACCACACGGTGCCCCTTTGGCAGGGCTGGCAGGAGCAGGGCTCCCACAGAGGGGCTTACTGCAGGGCAAGAGGCTTTGCAGGGATGCCCAGGGGAGGGTGCTGGGGGTGTCCTTGTGTGGGGGCAGGTTGGCAGTGCCGCCAGCCCCCTGCAGGGCCCGTCAGAGGCGGGCTGCCTCCCCGTCAGTAGGCTTCAGGGTTAACACCACGTAAGGGGGCAGGAAGCCTTCCCAGCAGGGATGGGGCAGGGGGAGAGGGGTGGGCTGGGGGGATCTGGTTACTCGGGGCCGGATCCCTTACAGGGGGAATAAAGCGGGCACTGTGCAGCGGCACCGCCGGGCACAGCCGCGGCGAGGGGAGTGAGGGTGAAACAAAGCAGCAGCGCCCTGAGCCGCTGGCGCTCAGTGCATTCCCAGGCAGGGTGGCATCACAGGCAGCCCTCTGGCAGCCAGCTGCGAGGAGGGCACCTTGAGCACTGGGCAGCGCCCAGCAGGTGCCTGGCCGGGGTCCCTCGGATGCCGCTCTCATGCCACCATCTGTCTGTCTCTGTCCCCAGCGCTCAAGAAGTCCTTTGAGGCAGAGGACGGCAGTGAGGTGCCCGGATCCGCACCAGCGTCCCCCCTGGGCACCGCCGAGAGCCACCTGTCCCTGCAGCTTGGGCACCTGCCACGCGTGGGCGCTGCCACGAGCCCCGGCCCCACGCCGCGCAGCCTCTCCCTCAGCCAGGCCAAGGGCACCGCCGCCGCCCGCGTCGCCTCCTTCCAGTCTCGCCAGGGCTTCGCGGCGGGGCCCGGCAGCGATGGCGAGAGCCTCCGCAGCTCCTCCTCCAGCCTGGAGAGCCCGGCGCCCACCGGGCCCCCGCTGCCGCCCGGCACCAGCCCGGGCCTGCCGCGGGTCCCGTCCCACGGCAGCGTCTCCCCGGTGGAGCTGGAGAGTGCCCTCTGTGGGGCTGGCCCCAGCGCCGTGCCCCTGCTGGACCTGCACATCGCTGAGGAGCCGGGCATGGGCATGGGCACGCCCCCACCGCAGAGCCCTGTGACCCTCCCTCGAACCCGCCAGCCTTCCTCCTCCTCCTCCTCCGCCTCCTCATCCCCATACGATGGCACCGAGGCCGCCCCAGGGCTGCCCAGGCTCACCGAGGGGCCACGGGGGTGGGACACAGACCCCCAAATGCTGCCCCAACCACAGCTGAGGGTCAGCCTCGATGTCAGCCTTAGTGCCAGCCCCAGCCTGGCTCACCGGCCCCCACCAATGCCCCGGGGCCTGGGGGAGGCAGCCCTGGTCCCCGCTGCCCCTTCTGCAGGCAGGGCTGAGGGGCTGCCGCCACCCCCAGCCCCCCAAGCAGCCCCCTTCAAGCTGGTGTCCCAGCCACAGACAGTGCAAGTGAGCTCCCAGCCTGCCTTCCTCGGGGGGCTGGTGCTGGTGCCAGCCCTGGGGACCCTGACAATGCCCCGCGGAGCTGGGATGAGCTCCCCGAGTGCCAGGCTGGTGGGGCCACAAGGACCCTGCACGGCGGCAGCGTCTCCCAGCGAGGCTGTGGATGGCGACTGGGCTGCAGTGACACCAGAGCACGGTAGGACTCGCTCCGAGCCCCTCCCCCCACGCTGCCGGACCTCCTTGCTGGGCACAGTGTTGCCACCCCCCCCCTCCACAGTGGCCCGTGTTACCTCCAGCCACCCTGGCACTGTCAATGCCAAGGTGGCCGTTGGTGCAGGGTGACAATGACACTGGGCACAGCGTGAGCCCCACCGGCTCACTGCTCCCCACTGGGGGACACGGGGGGCGCCAGATGCCACCCGGCACAGCGTGGTGCGTGGCAGGGGGCCTGTGCGGCACGGTGCTGAGCGTGGTGCTGGCAGCACTCCAGGCCCAGCCAGCCCCGGGGTGCCTGGCGAGCTTCCCGGGGTGCCTGGCGAGCTTCCCGCGCCGCCCCAGCTCTGCTGTCTTCCCGCGGGCGCAGGCAGGTTGGGCCCCGTGTGCCCCACCGGGGCCGTGCCAGGCGTGTGCCCCACCGGGGCCGTGCCAGGCGCCGGGGCCCCGCGCGTGCCGCCTATCGCTGCGATCTTGTCCCGCGTCCAGGGATTGCTGCTCCCCCTCCCCCCCATCCCTCCTTGCCCTGGCACGGGGACGGTGCTGTTCCTCCCTGCCCCCGGGGGACACAGGAGGTGGCAGGGTGCCAAGGCGCGCTCGGGTGTGCGCCTTGCGCCTGGGGGAGCGACGCGGGGCACAGCGGTGCCCTCGGCTCCCACTCTGCCGGTGCGGGCACCGCCAAGCCCATGCCCACCCCGAGGCGGCGGGTGGGGAATCCCCAGCGTCTGCCGCTCCGGGCAGGCTGCAGGGCGCTGGGTGGCCGGGAGCCGGCCGCCGCTGCCGGTGCTCCCTGTTTGGGTGCTTGGGGCTCCTGGCTGCCTGTGTGCGGAGCCGCGGCGCCGGGCGCTAAGTGCTGACGCTGGGCAGGCATCCATCCAGCTGGGGTGAATCATGCCCCAGCAATGCCCCCGGACTGCTGCCCAGCTGGCCTGCCCGCCCTGCTGACCCTGGGGTGCTGGAGGACACGGGGACAGTGCCTCGGGCTGAGCTGGAGTGTTTGGGACGTGGTGGTTGGGGTGAGCCAGGGTGATGGGGACATGAAGTCAGTGCTCAGGGCCACATTTGGGTCATGGGGACATGGGGACAGTGGTTGAGGGTGAGACAGGGGAATGGGGACAGTGCTCAGGGCCAAACTGGGGTGCTGGGGACTTGGGGACAGTGCCTGAGTCTGAGCTGGGTGCTGGGGACACAGGCCCCAGGGGACAGTGTCAGGGTGCTGGGGTCTGTGAGGAATGGTGCTCGGGGTGTAGCCAAGGTGCCAGGGACATGGGCATGGTGACCAGGGGCAGGCTGGGCTGCCGGCAGGGCAGCTGAACCAGAGTGAGGCACCGGGCAGCAGGCAGCCTGTGGGCACCGGCTGCTCTGCAGATGGCACGGGACTGGCAGACACTGCTCAGTGATCTCTGCCAGGAAGAGGTGGGGATGTGCCATTTCCTCCCCCGGGAGGCCACCCTGGCCCCCAGCCAGTGACACCCGTGGGTGGCCATCCCGTGGCCCGTGGGAGGAAGCACCAAGCCAGCCCTCGGCTGCCGTCTCTCACTTCCACTCTGCCTTTCACTTCCACGCCTGGGTCGCCCACGCAGGGCCCCGGGCAAGGAGGAGGAGGAGCGGAGGAGGAGCCGTGGGCTGCAGCCACCCTCCCTGCCCTTGCACCCCAGGAGCCATTTGGCCCTGGTGACCAGCACTCGGCGACAGCAGCCCCGGCTCCGGCCGCTCACCCAGGTAGGGCTGGCCAGGGGGCAGGGGGTGGGCAGGGGGTGCTGCCAGCAGGGCAGGGGGTGCTGCCAGCAGGGCAGGGGGTGACCTCTCGGTACCCTGCGGGCAGGCGCAGGGTTTCACCCAGCAGCTCACTTCTGCTTCTGCTCAGCACCAGCACGCCTCATCCCCCAGCCCCAAGCTGTGGCTCCTGCCTGCACCACAGCCAGCTGGGCAGGGTGGCACCGGGTCTGGCCAGGGGTGGGAACTGTCACCATTGTCCCCCTGGGTGGCACTGGGTGCCAGGAGGGGCGCTGGCGTTTCTGGGTCAGGCTTGGCCGGGTGGACGGAGCTGTGGTGAGCTCCTCACTTGCCACCATGACAGCCTCTCCCTCTGCATCCCCCAACTGCTCCATCCCTTGGCCAGAGGGCTCAGCTCCGTTGTGCCCACCTGACCCGGGGTCACCCCTTCCGATGCCCAGCTCGGCAGCCAGGCTGGGCACTCTGTCCCAGACCACCCTCTCCCAGCAGCCTCCCTGCCAGCAGCCTGATTGCAGGCGTCCCCAGGGAGAGGCCAATTAGTCCTGCAGCAGTAATTAAAGCCAGCAGGAGCCGATGGACTGCTGGGCCCTGCCTGGCAAGCAGCAGCATCTCTGCCGGCCCGGAACAGGTCTGGCTGCAGGAGCCATCAGCCCTGGAGGTGCCACGGGGATGCCCAAGAGCTCCCACGAGGCTGCCCTGCTGCCAGCCCCTGCCATTGGCCTTCAGCAGCGAGGGCAGGGGCACTGGGGAGTGATTCTGGCCCCACGGGGGTGGGTGAAGCACCCAGGGCTGGCACACACCCCATGGCTCCACCCATCACCCCTCCAGCTGTTTGTGTCTGCTTGGCAGCACTGCTGGCACAGCATGGCACAGCATGGCATGGTAGGAGGTCGTGGGTGATGGCTGAGCCCCTGTGCAGGTGATGCACCCCAGGGAGCTGGGGGGAAACTGAGGGGGGGGTGTGCAAGCACCACACCCTGCTGCCGTGGGGGTTGGCATCCTGGGTGGCAGCAGCTCCATCGCTTGGCTTTGGATCCATCCTGGCAGCCGGCCACTGGTGCTGGCAGAGACTGGGGCAGGGGGGCAGGGGTGGCAGTGTCCAGGAGCACTGGCATGGGCAGGGGGGCATCGAGGGGATCCCACCTCCCCATGTGCCTGCAGAGTGGGTGGGTCCCCACAAGGGTGGGCACCCTGTGTGCCCCTGGTCCTTCCAGCTGTGTCACAGCTGTCACCAGGAAGTGCCCAGCTGGTTCACCACTTCCGAGGGACACCCTGCCTGGAGGATGTGAGGGCAGCTGGCACACATAGCTCTGCTGTCCCCAACCCCACCACCTCTGCGGGCATCCCGCCATCGCCACCAGTGGGCATCGGGTGCTGGGTGCCCCTACCCAGGATGCTGTTGCCATGCTGCTGGGCACGTTCAGCTCCATCATCTGGTACCCCAGGGCTGGCTCGGGCTGGACGGTGCCCACATGTCCCTTGTGCCCAGGCTGCGTGGCACATGGCACATGGCAGGGTGGCTCAGCTCCCCAGCCACCAGCAAGCTGCCGCTCACGCCTCGCCAACGCCGGGAACAGGCTGGCACATATGTGGCAGATGGGGAGGCTGTGGCGTGGGGCACGCAGGCGCCGTGGGCACTGCGGCAGTGGGGTGGATGGCAGGGCCAGCACCCCTCACCTCACCCTGCCGTGCCCATGACACCCGTGGGTGTTGCTTGAGGGGGGCATGGTGCCAGGTGACCTCCAGTGCCAAGGAACCGGTGAGTGCCAGCCGGGTTGGTGCCCACAGCCAGGCACTCCTGCTCCTCTTTGGTGCCACCACAGCCACCCACGGGGGCGGGGGCTGCTGTGGGGTGGGAGGGCAGCCCTGTGATGTGATCTCTGTCCACATCAGCCTGGCTGGACAGAGCAGTGCCATGTGCTGGGTGGGCATAGCCAGGTGGGCACCTTCCCCACCCCAGCGGGCACGTGTGAAGCTCGTCTCAGGGTCTGCGCTGTGGTGGGGAGGGGGCTGCACGGGGGGCAGGGCCATTGCCATGCTGGTCATGCGTGGGAGCGGCAGCTCGCTGGAGCCGGGACCGGTGCCAGCCGGGGGCTGGCAGGAGGAGAGGCAGCCGGGCAGCAGCGCCGATGGGCAGGGGGATGCTGGCGGGGCTCGGGGCACCACCCCCGGCTGCAGCCGGGTGCTGAGCGCGGGCGTCGCTGAGGTAGGAGATGAACAATGGCGGTGGTGGGCAGGAGGAGGAGGAAGAAAGAGCTCAGGGGCCCCCTGAGCTGCGCACAAAGGGCTGGGGCGGGCACGGGGCTCTGCTGGCCCCCGAGCTGGGGCACGCTGCGGGCACAGTCCCCAGACAAACCCTGCGTGTCCCCGCGGGCTGGGGGTGCCTGCCCCTACCCAGGCCGCGGGAGGATGCCCCTCGCAGGGGCCGGTGCCCGGCTATGAAGCAGGGTGGCACATCCTGCCCCACGGCCGGGTGCTGCAGGAGGTGGTCTTGGTGTGGGTGGCAGCTGGGCGAAGGGTGCTGGCAGTGGCTGTGGTGCCCGGTACAAGCACCTTGCAGAGCAACCGGTGGCATGGCAGGGGGTGGGCAGCGCTACCCGGTGGCATGGCCACCGCTATGGCACCTTCTCATCCCCCCTCTGCTCGTGGGGTGCCAGGGGAATGGCATGCCCCGTTGCCATGCCAAGCCTCACCGGCTGCCAGGAATGTACTGGGGCCGAGTGCCCGCCGGGACGGCTGCTGCTGGGGCAACAGTGCTGCCAGAGGAGGGGGCACCGGTGGGGGGGGTCCAGGCTCACCCATCTCCACCCCACCATGCAGGGAGCAGCCTGGAGCACGAGGAGCACAGCATGGAGCCGCCAGCCGTGCCCGAGCAGGAGGAGGAGGAGGAGCTGCCCCTCAGCACGGTGCCCGGCCCGGCGGGATGCCAGCTCTTTGGTTACGTGGGCATCGAAGCTGTGCTCGACCAGATGAAAGTCAAAACCATGAAGATGGGCTTCGAGTTCAACATCATGGTCGTGGGTGAGCACTGGGCACAGGCTCTGCTGCCAGGCAGGGGGCAGTCCTGGCTCTCGTGCCGGTGTGCCAGGGGAAACGGTGGTTTGAAGGGAGCCTGAGGGATTTAAGCAGGATGAGCTGGGGAGCAGCATCCTGAACCCCAGCACCTGGGGATGGTGATGATGGAGGAGCTCATCACACACACTGGGATGCTGCCAGGTGGGCACCACGGGGGCATCAGCCTGGAGAATAAATGTATTGGGGAATAGAGTTGAGCTACCCTGGCCTCTGGGGTGCTCCAGATGGGTACTGAGCTGCAATCCCCTCGGGGGAGTAAATCTGAGGGGACAAAGTGAAGCTCTCCCAGCCTCTGGGATGTTCCTAAATGGATAGCCAGGAATAAATTCATCAGGGGGATAGCCTGGAGCTCTCCCAGCCTCTGGGATGCTCCCAGATGGATACTCAGGTGTTATTGCCCTGAGGGAATTAACCAGGGGGACAAACTGGAGCTACTCAGCCACTGGGATGCTCCCAGGTGGATATTGAGAGCTGTACATTTACTGGGGGGGACAAACTGGAGCTACTCAGCCACTGGGATGCTCCCAGGTGGATATTGAGAGCCTGAGGGGACAAACTGGAGCTACTCAGCCACTGGGATGCTCCCAGGTGGATATTGAGAGCTGTACATTTACTGAGGGGGACAAACTGGAGCTATTCAGCCACTGGGATGCTCCCAGGTGGATATTGAGAGCTGTACATTTACTGGGGGGGACAAACTGGAGCTACTCAGCCACTGGGATGCTCCCAGATGGGCACTGGGCTGAGTTCGGGGGGGGGGCAGACCGGAGCTAGCCCAGTCTCTGGGCTGCCGCCAAAGGAATGCCAGGGTGGTGCTGGCCTGTGGGGGCACCAGGCGGAGCTGCTGCTGCGCCCACAGGGCAGAGCGGGCTGGGGAAGTCGACGATGGTGAACACCCTCTTCAAGTCCAAGGTGAGCCGCAAGGCCTCGCAGCCCGGCCAGGAGGAGAGGATCCCCAAGACGGTGCAGCTGCACTCCATCACCCACGGTAAGCTCCTGTCCCGCCAGCCCTGCGGGGAGCTGGGGCAGCCGGCGCAGGCCTGCGGCCCCGCTGAGCCCCATCCCTGCCTCCCAGTCATCGAGGAGAAGGGCGTGAAGATGAAGCTGACGGTGACGGACACCCCGGGCTTCGGGGACCAGATCAACAACGAGAACTGGTAGGAGACTGAGGAGGTGCAGCATCCCGGCCCGGGGGGTGGGGGTTGAGCTCAGCTGACAGCCCCCAACTCCTCATCCTCAGCTGGGATCCCATCATCAAATACATCAACGAGCAGTACGAGAGGTACCTGCGTGAGGAGGTCCTCATCACCCGCAAGAGGAAGATCCCTGACACCAGGGTCCATGGATGTGTCTACTTCGTGCCCCCCACGGGCCACTGGTGAGTCCCCACCCACATCACCCGGGGGTGCTCCTTGCTTGGTGGTGTGGGTCACCCCGGGGGGATGGTGGTGAGGTCACCTTGGAGCAGTACTGTCACCCTGGTGATGATGGGGTCACCTTGAGGTGATGGTGGGTGGCATTGGTGCAGGATGTCTCTCCATGGTGATGGTGGGGTGGTCACCCTGGGCTAGAGGTGGGGTTGGTCACCCCACAGTGACAGTGGGGTGGTCACCCTGAGGTGGTGGTGGCAGGGTCACCCTGGGGTGTTAGTGGTGCAGGTTACTCTATGGTGACAGGAGGGGGGTTATCCTGGGGTGCTGGGGGGTGTTATCCTGGGGTGCCTGGGGGGTTATCCTGGGGTGCTGGGGGGTGTTATCCTGGGGTGCCTGGGGGGTTATCCTGGGGTGCTGGGGGGCTTATCCTGGGGTGGGGGTGGTGTAGGTCGCCTTGAAGCGATGGTGGTGGGGGTCACTACCCCTTGATGGTGGCACAGGTCACCCCAGGTGGGTGGTATCACCCTGAGATGCTGGTGGTGTGAGTCACCCCAATGCCGGGGTGGTGTGGTCAGCCTGGCAGGGGTGGTTGGTGGGACCCCCTGAGGAGGATGGTCGGTGAGGCCACCCGAGGGTGAAGGCTGGCAGGGTGACCGCGGGGGGGTGGTGGCGGTCCCCGGCAGGCTGCGCCCGCTGGACCTGGAGTTCATGCGGCGGCTCAGCAAGATCGTCAACGTGGTGCCAGTGATCGCCAAGGCAGACACCCTCACCCTGGAGGAGCGAGCAGAGTTCAAGCAGCGGGTGAGGGCGAGTCCCCGAGGGGCTCCCGGGGTGCCCCCCATGCCCCCCGAGCCCGGCTCAAGCCCCACCTCCCGCAGATCCAGGAGGACCTGAAGGCCCACGCCATCAGCCTGTACCCGCAGCAGGACTTCGACCAGGACCCGGAGGACCGGGCGCTCAACGACAGGATCCGGGTGGGCACCGGGGTGCTGGCACGGGGCATGCCACCCGCCGAGGAGCATGGCAGGGGAGAGATGGCCCTAAGGGGGTGCCCAGCAGCAGCCCTGGGTGAGCACATTCCTCTGCACCCACAGGAGAAGATCCCCTTTGCCGTGGTGGGGGCAGACCAGGAGCACCAGGTGAATGGCAAGAGGGTGCTGGGCCGCAAGACCAAGTGGGGAATCATTGAAGGTGAGAGGAGCCCCTGGAAGCCCCAACCCTCCCCAGCTACAGAGCGCCTGCTGAGGGTGTGGGGAAGGGCACCCATGGGTGCATCCCTGCCTGGGTGGGCGCTGGGGGGAGCGGTGCTGGCATGGAGCCGCATTGCTCTGGCACTCCCTGGGGTGTGCTTCCTGGGCACCCTGTGCCCGCCCAGTGCCCGCCCAGTGCCCGCTGGTCTTTGTCTTGCAGTGGAGAACCCTGCGCACTGCGAGTTCCCCCTGCTGAGGGACCTGCTGATCCGGTGAGCAGGGCACAGGCTGGGGGGGCGGCTCCCTAGCGGGGGCAGTGCCAGGGACAGGAAGGTAGTGACTTGATGCCCTTCCTCCCTGGCAGGTCCCACCTGCAGGACCTGAAGGACATCACCCACAACGTCCACTACGAGAGCTACCGCGTCCGGCGGCTCAGCGAGAGCAGCCGCCTGGCACTGAGCCCTCTCAACGGGCTGCCCGCCAAGGGCGAGCCTGGCAGTGCCCTCTGAGACGCCACGGCCACCCCGGAGCCGCCGCTGGAGCCCCGTGGCTGTGCCCGGACCCCGCCTGGGTGAGGAGCCCAATGCCAGTTTGGGCTGAGGAGTCGCCCCCAAGAGTTGCCCTGGGTTGGGTCCCCCTGGTCCCTCCTCCCCAAGCTCTGCACAGACCCCTCGGACCTTGCACTGCATTAAAGGTCAGCTTGGAGCCTTCAGCCTTCACCATCATCATCCTCCTCTGCTGGACCCCGTACTTCTGCCACCACCCTCCTGGTTGCTCTGGTCGCTGGGGCCATGGGGTGAGACATCCCCATCCTGGTGCTGGCAGGGTGCCTGGTGCCGGTGGTGGTGCTGCTGGCAGGGTGCTGCTGGTGCCATGGGTGGCCAGGGCGGGCAGAGTGCAGGTCCCCTCCCTGTGGTCACCCCACCTGCCCTGCCTGGTGACAGCAGCTGGCACAGCTGGACTTTGAGCCCCTTATCAGTGGTGAAGGTGCCAGGAGAGGTGTGGAGGTGCAACCCGTAAGGGTGTAGGGAGGGTACACCCAGCCACTTCCCACCGTGGCATGCCCCTGCCAGGAGCACCCAGCAGTGGGTGCAGCCCCCAGAACCCCTCGGGTGGACCCATGGGTGCTGCCCGCTGGCTGCCAGCCCTGGCACTGTGTGGGGATGGGGAAGTCAGGGCAGCCCCCCCCCCAGTACTCCAGGGGTGCTCAAAAACTCCCCTTTGTGCCACCATCCACGGGCAGGGCCAGGGCACGGTGCCAGGCCGGTGGCACGTGGTAGCTCCCAGCCCCCTCTGGCCCCACGGCAGGGCTCAGCGTCACCAGCAGCACCCTTCGCCCGGCCCCACGTTAATGATCCACCCGCCCGTGCCACTGCCATTGCCACCACCACTGCCAGCCCCAGCAGCCCCCCTGGCGACCTGTGCCTGCCGGCAGCGGTGCTGGCAGTGGTGGCGGAGCCGGGGGTCCTCGGCAGGGGCGGCTCAGGGGGCCGGCTGCTCCCTGCCCTGTGCCCCACCCCTGGGTGCCAGCGCCGCAGATAAGGGCAGCCGCGGGCAGCACCCATTGTGCGGCACGGCGCGGGTGGGAGAGCCGGGCCATGGCGGCGCCCGCGCTGAACCTCCGCGCCCTCACCTCCTGGGTGGGCATCGCCCGGCTCCTGGCCGTGCTGCTGTCCTGCATCGCCTTCAGCCTGGTGGCCTCCACGGGGAGCTTCGGGGACTCCTACGGGACGTGGTGCATGTTCAGCTGGTGCCTCTGCTTCGCCGGGACGCTGCTGGTGCTGCTGGCAGAGCTGCTGGAGCTCTGCTCCCTGCTGCCGCTCTCCTGGGACGACCTCACCTCCGCCTTCTCCATGCTGGCAGCCCTGATGGTCTTCACCTCCTCGGTGGTCTTCCCCTCCACCTCCATCAGCAGCCCCTGCAGCGGCAGCGTCTGCGCCCGGCAGGCCGTGGCCACCGCCGCCTCCTGCCTCTGCTTCCTGGCCTACGCCCTCGAGGTGGGGCTCACCCGTGCCCGGCCGGGGGACATCAGCAGCTTCCTCTCCACCGTGCCCGGGCTGCTCAAGGTCTTCGAAGCCTACGTGGCCTGCCTCATCTTCTCCCTGCTGGATGGCTATGGCTCCGCCGCCGGTCTGCAGTGGTGCGTGGCTGTTTACTCCATCTGCTTCATCGTCACCTTCCTCATCATCGTCTTCACCATTGGCCGCTGCCTCAGCTACATGCCCTGCCCGCTGGAGAAGATCCTGGTGGGCTACAACGGCCTGGCCTTCCTGATGTACCTCACGGCCACCATCCTCTGGCCCCTCTACAGCTTCAAGGACAGCCAGCGCCCCAACCCCTGCAACAAGGACTGCCTGTGGAACAAGCGCCTGGGGGTCACCTTCCTCACCATCTTCAACCTCATCGCCTACTTGGTGGACCTGGTCTACTCCACCAGGATGGTCTTCATCAGGACACCTGCCTGAGGCTCCCGGGTGGCCCTGCTGGGGCGAGGGGTGCTGGGATGCAGCTGGCTGCCAGAGTGGGGCTGCCAGCGGAGCTGAGGAAGAGGCTGGATGCCTTGGAGAGCTCCTCCTCCCCATGCTCCCAGGGGTGCTTCTGGCCACGGGGCCTGGGGGGGGGCAGCTGGGGGGGACCAGGGTGCTCCCAAAACCCTGGAGCTGGGTGAAGTCTGGGATTAAATTGGGTCATTTTTCACTTGCTTCTGCCTCCTCCGTCTTCTCCCCCTCCTCTCCCCCGACCCCCCCAGGCTTTCTGTGGAATCCCCAGTGGCACAGGGAGGGTCTCCGGGGTGGGCAAATGGGAAGCACTGATAGCACTGGGATGGGCAGTGGTAGCACTGGGATGGGCACTGGTAGCACTGGGGTGGGCACTGGTAGCACTGGGGTGGGCAGTGGTAGCACTGGGGTGGGCAGTGATAGCACTGGGGTGGGGCACTGGTAGCACTGGGATGGGCACTGGTAGCACTGGGGTGGGCAGTGGCAGCACGGGGGTGGGCACTGGTAGCACTGGGATGGGCAGTGGTAGCACTGGGGTGGGGCACTGGTAGCACTGGGGTGGGCAGTGGTAGCACTGGGATGGGCACTGGTAGCACTGGGGTGGGCACTGGTAGCACTGGGGTGGGCAGTAGCAGCACTGGGATGGGCACTGGTAGCACTGGGGTGGGCACTGGTAGCACTGGGGTGGGCAGTGGTAGCACTGGGGTGGGGCACTGGTAGCACTGGGGTGGGCACTGGTAGCACTGGGATGGGCACTGGTAGCACTGGGGTGGGCACTGGTAGCACTGGGATGGGCAGTAGCAGCACTGGGATGGGCACTGGTAGCACTGGGGTGGGCACTGGTAGCACTGGGGTGGGCAGTGGTAGCACTGGGGTGGGGCAGTGGTAGCACTGGGGTGGGGCACTGGTAGCACTGGGATGGGCACTGGTAGCACTGGAGTGGGCAGTGGTAGCACTGGGGTGGGCACTGGTAGCACTGGAGTGGGCAGTGGCAGCACTGAGGTGGGCACTGGTAGCACTGGAGTGGGCAGTGGCAGCACTGAGGTGGGCACTGGTAGCACTGGGGTGGGCACTGGTAGCACTGGGGTGGGCAGTGGCAGCACGGGGTGGGCACTGGTAGCACTGGAGTGGGCAGTGGCAGCACTGAGGTGGGCACTGGTAGCACTGGGGTGGGCACTGGTAGCACTGGGGTGGGCACTGGTAGCACTGGGATGGGCAGTGGCAGCACTGGGGTGGGCAGTGGCAGCACTGGGGTGGGCAGTGGCAGCACCAGGTGGGCAGTGGCAGCACTGGGGTGGGGCAGTGGCAGCACTGGGGTGGGGCACTGGTACCACTGGGGTGGGGCACTGGCAGCACTGGAGTGGGACACTGGTAGCACTGGGGTGGGCAGTGGCAGCACTGGGATGGGCACTGGCAGCACTGGGGTGGGCACTGGTAGCACTGGGATGGGCAGTGGCAGCACTGGGATGGGCAGTGGCAGCACTGGGGTGGGCACTGGTAGCACTGGGATGGGCAGTGGCAGCACTGGGGTGGGCAGTGGCAGCACTGGGATGGGCAGTGGTAGCACTGGGATGGGCAGTGGCAGCACTGGGATGGGCCCTGGTAGCACTGGGGTGGGCAGTGGCAGCACTGGGGTGGGCAGTAGCAGCACTGGGGTGGGCACTGGTAGCACTGGGGTGGGCAGTGGCAGCACTGGGATGGGCCCTGGTAGCACTGGGGTGGGCAGTGGCAGCACTGGGGTGGGCAGTAGCAGCACTGGGGTGGGCACTGGTAGCACTGGGATGGGCCCTGGTAGCACTGGGGTGGGCAGTGGCAGCACTGGGGTGGGCAGTAGCAGCACTGGGGTGGGCACTGGTAGCACTGGGATGGGCCCTGGTAGCACTGGGGTGGGCAGTGGCAGCACTGGGGTGGGCAGTGGTAGCACTGGGATGGGCAGTGGCAGCACTGGGATGGGCCCTGGTAGCACTGGGATGGGCAGTAGCAGCACTGGGATGGGCACTGGTAGCACTGGGGTGGGCAGTGGTAGCACTGGGGTGGGCAGTGGTAGCACTGGGATGGGCAGTGGCAGCACTGGGATGGGCCCTGGTAGCACTGGGGTGGGCAGTGGCAGCACTGGGGTGGGCAGTAGCAGCACTGGGGTGGGCAGTGGTAGCACTGGGATGGGCCCTGGTAGCACTGGGGTGGGCAGTGGCAGCACTGGGGTGGGCAGTAGCAGCACTGGGGTGGGCACTGGTAGCACTGGGATGGGCCCTGGTAGCACTGGGGTGGGCAGTGGCAGCACTGGGGTGGGCAGTGGTAGCACTGGGATGGGCAGTGGCAGCACTGGGATGGGCCCTGGTAGCACTGGGATGGGCAGTAGCAGCACTGGGATGGGCACTGGTAGCACTGGGGTGGGCAGTGGTAGCACTGGGGTGGGCAGTGGTAGCACTGAGGTGGGCAGTGGTAGCACTGGGATGGGCAGTGGCAGCACTGGGATGGGCCCTGGTAGCACTGGGGTGGGCAGTGGCAGCACTGGGGTGGGCAGTAGCAGCACTGGGGTGGGCACTGGTAGCACTGGAGTGGGCAGTGGCAGCACTGAGGTGGGCAGTGGCAGCACTGGGGAGGCACCAGCAGCAGCAGAGGGGGCACTGGGTGGGCAGCAAAGCCTCTCTCCCCTTGTTGGCTTGTGCCAGAGTGAAGCAGGGCATGACCAGGAGGAGCCAACCCGGATGCCTTTGCCCTGGCACCAGCACAGCACCTGGCCAGACGGGTTCCAGAGGAATGTGGCTGCTGGTGGAGAGGCTGACAGCCTGCTGTGTCCTATTCACTTGGCACCACCAGGTCCTTGGCACCACTGCTGCCACCCTAGTGGAAGCCCAGCCGGATTCGGTGCCGCTGGCAGCAGCCCTGGGCCTCTTGCTTTTCCCTTTGGGGGCTGCTGGTGAATCCCTTTGCCTGGGGGCACACAAAACAAGGGGGGGTGGGGGGTGGCTGTCACCCAGTGCCACCAGAGCTGGGGGGGGTTCAGACATGTCACTGGGAAGAGGGTGGCACCACAGGCTGGTATACCAGGAAGAAGGTGGCAGAACACTGCAGGCAGATCAGGGCTGGGGCAGGCAGGTTAAGGTGTGCCCAGCGGGCAGAGATCCTGGCACAGCACTCCCGGATGTGGGATGGGTGTCCCATGGGGCACCCCAGCAGGTTTTGGGGCCACCATCTCCAGACTGGGCTGGACCCTCTGCTGCTGCTTGCCCTGGCCCTAGCCACAGCCTGGGGCTGCCCCCACCACTTCAGGGCTGCCGGTGCCACGGGCATGCTGCCTCGGGGCTATTGAGGCCATGCCAAGGTCCAGCCCAAATACCTCAGGGCTGTTGGCACCATGCCAGGACACATCTCCACCACCCTGGGGCTGCTGGGGCCATGGAGCATTCAGGGGTCCATCACCACTGCCTTGGGGCTACTGGAGGCCATGGGGCAGTGCCCTTCACAAGATGGCACAGGCCAGCTGCACCCAGGGAAGGTGGCAAAAGAGCTTGGGCCCAGCATTAGGCAGTGCCTAGGCACCCATGGGTGCCAGGGTGCCCAAGCAAGTAAGACCTCCACGCCAAGTTCCAGGGCAGCCACAGTAGCAGGTCCCAGCACTGCCAGTGATGCCAATGCCAATGCAGGGCAGCCTGGTGGGTGTCCCCTTCACCCTGCCCATGTGCCCGTGGTGACCATCGCCCCATGACCAGCAACCTGGCACCCATGTGCCACTTCCCTGCACCCAGAGCACAGCACTGTGCCATGCTCACAGAGAGCAGCACAGCTCAGCCTTCCCCATCCTGGCAGTGCCATCGGAGCTGCTCACTGCAGAATTCCTGGGCAGAATTTTGGGAGCAAATGAAGGGAAAACCGCAGTGGCCGGGCACAGCCCTGCCCAGCGCCCCAGCGTGGCTATTTTTAGTGCCCAGGTTGATTGAAATTCCCGGAGGAAAGGGGCAGGGGCCGCGCGGTGACGCCGCTTGGTGCCGGTAACACATTCGGCTCTGGATGGCACACGGGCGGTGCTGGCACATGGGGTGCGGTGAGGCTGGGGTGCGGGGCTGGTTGGTGGGGTGCAGGTGAGTGGGGAGGGGGCAATGGGGGCGCAGGGGAAGCTTGTCGGGGGAGGGTCCCAGCGCCTTGCATCCGGCTCGGGGGGAGCAGCCCAGTGGGAGAACCTGGGCCAAGGTGGGGCTGTGGCTGGGTGAGATCCCCTCCGGGCATCTCCCGGTACTGAGGCTCCCCGGCAGCAGCTGAGACGCCGGTGGGTGTGGGGAGCCCCGGTGGGTGTGGGGAGGCCAGGTGCCGGTCTGTGCCGTGCTGGAGTGTCTCGCAGTGCCGTGCCGTGCTTGGCAGCCCCGGTGCCAGGGCAGGTCCGGTGCCAGCGCCGTGCCATTGTCAGTGTGGTGTCGATGTGGTCCCGGTACCGATGCAATCTGGCGCGGTGCTGGTGCTGTGTAATGCTGATGTGGTGTGGTGCTGGTGTGGTGCAGTGCCAGGGCGGTGCCGGTCCCGGACTCGGTGCCGGTACAGGTGCTGGTGCTCATCCCGATGCTAGTGCAGTGCCGGTGCCGGTCGTGGGGCCGGTCCCGCTGCGGATGCGGGTCCCGGTGCGGAGCAGATGCGATACTGGCGCGGGTGGTACTGGTGCCAGTGCCGTGGCAGGGCAACGCCGGCGCCGTGCAGTCCCAGTCCCGATGCCAGTGCAATGCCGGTCCCGGTTGCGGTGCAGTTCCGGTCCCGGTGGGGTCCCGGTTGCTTTACGTTGCCGATGCTGTTGCAGGTCCCGCTGCAGTCTCGGTGCCGGTCCCAGTTCCGCCGCGACGCCGTTACGCTGTCGGTGCCGGTCCCGTTAGGTTGCCGGTCCCGTTAGGTTGCCGTTGCCGGTGATGGTACCGTTCCCGGTGCCGGTGCATTCCTCCCCCTAGGGGTCGGTGTGCCGCGGCACGGGAGGTGGTGCGGGAGGCGGTGCGCTCCTACGCACGGCCCGGGGCGGCCGGGGCACGGCGGCGGCGGCGGGGAGCGGGCACCGGGCACCGCCGCGGGCCCGGGTGAGTGCGGCCGGGGCGAGGGGTGGCTGCGGGGAGCCCCGATCCCACAGGAGATGCGGAGGAACGGGCCGGGCCCGGCGGGAGGGGAGAGGCGGGTGGGGAGGGGGCGGTGGAGACCGGGGCTGGGACGGGGGGGCAGCGGTGTCCGTGCTGCCGGTCCCGGCTCCGCGGTACCTGGACATCGCCCGCTTGTCCTGGTGTCACGGCCGCCTGAAGCTCCCTGGCAGCCCCGGAGCCCATCCCTGCCACGGACGGAATGTCCGCCCCCGCCGGGGCAGTCCCGGACCCCCCGGGGCTGGTCTGAGCTCCCCCGGTGCCGGGCTGGAGCAGGGCACCCGGTAGCCCTGGGGCGGGGCCGTTTCGGGGTGCTCCCGGGGGTGTCGCTGGGTTGTCCCCTCCCTCACCGCACCCTGTCGCATGCCGGGGCTGCCGCGGGGCCCCAGGACCGGCTGAGAAGCACCGCGGGGCTGCCGCGGGGGCTTAGGGCTTCCCGCAGCCTGGCACCAGCACCCAGCCCCCTTCCCTGTCAGTAGGGTGCCTCTGTGTCCCCCAGTGTCCCCAAGGATGACCCTGTGTCCCTCTGTGCCCTCAGAGACGCCCTTGTGTCCCCCAGTGCCCCAGAGATGCCATTGTGTCCCCAGCTGGACAAGCTGTCCCCAGATAAGCCCCCTTGTGAGCCCCCATCTGCCCCCTCCCAGGCCTGGTCTCCGGGTCAGGATGACTGCCTGGGGGGGGCTCATGTCCCCTCCCTGCTCCCTTGGGGCTGGGGGTCACGGCCAGGAGCCCCCTGAGCTGCTCCCTTACCCACCCTGAGCACCTCCATTCCGGGCTGGAGCCAGGGCCACGGTGCGGGGCGAGTGGGGCAGGCTGGAAGTGGCGCTGGCCGGGATGGGTGCTGGGAGGCACATCTGGAGTGGGTGTTGGCCGTGGTGGGCGCCGGGAGGCAGCCCTGGGGCGGGTACTGGTCGAGGCAGGTGCTGGGATGAAGCTCCGGGGTGGGTCCTGGCCGTGATGGGTACCGGGCAGCAGCCCTGGTGCAGGTGCCAGTTGCGACCTGTGCTTGTGGGGCAGCCCTGGGGTGGGTGCTGGCAGGGGTGGGTGCTGGGGGGAACCTCCAGAGTGGGTGCTCCAGTTCCTGCCCAGGGAAAGGATGTACATACCAGTGACATGACCTGGGTGCTCCTTGAGGTCAGGCCAGAATGTGGGTGCCCAGGAGTGGGTCCCTGTGGGCATCAGCAGGTCTGATGCCATCCTGGTGTCCCTGAAGCCCTCAGTGCTGGCCACCACGGGGTGGGGGTGGGTGTAGCACCCCAAAGGGATGGCACCGAATGTGGGGGGGGCACACGTGTGCCGCCTGGGGGAGTGTGTGTGTGTGCCTGGCAGGGAAGGGGTTAACACCACGGAGGGTTCCGGGGGTACCAGGGTGTCCCCAGGCAGGGTACACCCAGGCTGCTCCTCGCCCCGGTGACCTCACGCCAGTGCCATAGCAACGGCTCACGAAGTCCCTGGTGCCGGGAGCGGGGCTGCCGCCCGCAGCGTGGGTGATGGGCTGGGAGGGTGGCAGCTGCCGAGCACCGCCCTTCCCCCCCCCCCAAACCTCACCCTCGGCTCCCCCCAGAATGAGCTGTGCCCCCGCCTCGGCCTGACCCCTGCCCTGCTCGTGCCACCATGCTCATCAAGGAGTACCGCATCTGCATGCCGCTCACCACCGAGGAGGTGAGTGCAGGGGGACTCGGGGGGCACTGAGGAGCTGCCTGTGCCCCCAAGATTGGGGTGGGTAGGTTGGGAAGAGGGGTGCAGAGGTGAAGGGAGCCTCAAGCCCCCAGCCATGGGTGCCAGGCATAGCTCAGCTGCAGGGACCTGATGATGGAGGGGGTGGTGGGTGGGGACCCACAGCAGTAGGGTGCCAGGAGGTTTGGTGCCTGCCTGGGCAAAGGACCGGGTCACACAGTGGTCACCTTTGCTGTCCTTTTGTGGGCACCTTGGCCAAGCCACCAAGATGTTCTTTGCCCACAGCCATTGGGCTCAGGGTGCTCCACAAGCGCTGAGCTAAGTTCTGGGGGGTAGGCAGGGGGCACATCCCACTCCTGGGTACCATCACCTTGGGCCACAGAGGCCAAAGGCAGCACTGGGGACTGCTGGGGGGTTACCCACCCCTGGAACCACAGGATGAGCCAGTGGGCAAAGGGCAGCAGGGGTTAGGGTGCCAATGGCACCACGGCACTCAGGATGGTCACTCTGATGGGCGGCACAGGCTCCGTCCTTGCTCTGGCAGGGAGCCCGAGTCCTGGCTGGCAAGCCACGGTGATAGCTGGTGGCTGGCAGCATCCCTGATTAAAGGTCACTTGTGAGCAGCCGATGCCGGCAGGGCCGTTACGGGAAGGGGGGAGCTGTTCCGGGCAATGCCCATGCCGGGCAGTGCAGCCCTCCCTTGGCACTGGCTTTGTGCTCGCCCCAGGGCAGGGTTTTGGGCACTGTGCAATACCCTGGGGAAGAGCAGGGCGGGCAAGGCTGTGTCTCTCACCCAGGCGCTGGAGCAGCTCTGGGAAAGGAGAGATTGGAGCAGGGTGTCCCAGGAGACCTCTGTGTCATGGCACAGCTCGGGGTCTGTGGCTCTGCCTCCGTTTCACTTCCCAGCGGTGCGGCTGGAAACCACTTAGCCCAGCCAAGGGGAGGGCGGCAGGGCAGGGGGTGCAGGCGGTGCTGAGGCCCTGGTGCTGTGGGCGCAGTACCGCGTGGGGCAGCTCTACACCATCAGCAAGCACAGCCACCAGGAGAGCGAGAAGGGCGAGGGGGTGGAGGTGGTGAAGAACGAGCCCCATGAGGACCCCGTCCACGGCCCCGGGCAGTTCACCGAGAAGCGAGTCCACCTCTCCAGGTGAGCTGTGCCTGCCAGCAGCCCAAGCTGGCACCGCGGGGGGAGGGGGCTGGGGGTGGGCAGGCGGGGGGGGGTGGGCTGGCAGTGCGCTGGCCCTGTCCCTCCCTCCTGAAGGCCTGAGGAGCAGCCTCTCAGGGCTCTTGATGCCCTGCAGGTGGCTGTGCCCATTGCCCGAGGGTGCCTCCAGCTCCTAAGGGGCATCCACTGCACTGCAACCATTTCCCAGGGGGGCACCCATCTCCCAGGGGTGCCTTCATCTCCCAGGGGTGCACCCAAGTCCTGGAGTGCACCCATCTCTGAAGGCTGCACCCATCTCCTAGGGGCTGCACCCATCTCCTAGGGGCTGCACCCATCTTGCAGGGGCTGCACCCATCTTGCAGGGGCTGCACCCATCAGCAGGAGTGCAGCCTGAGGTGCAGATGAGGGTCCTGGGGAGGTGTCAAGGGTCCTTAGGAGAGTCCTTGATTTGGATCTGAGGGTTCATGGTGGGGGGATGCTGAGGCAGAGGTGAGGGTCCCGGGGAGCAAGCAGCATTCCTGGGGAGGGGCTGGGGGTCCCAGAGCCGGGACTGTGCTCCGTGGAGCAGGGTCGGGTGGCAGAGTGGGCACCCTTGTCTGGGTACCGGTGGCTCTCAGCGGGGCTGCCTAGGCTGTGCTCACCCCGTCCCCGTGGGTATCCGCTGGGCACATGCTGGCAGCCGGCAGCGCTGTCCCCGAATCCCCGCTGCCAGCTGTGGCACGTTGTGGCGTGGGCACGGGCTGCTGGCGTCGCTGGCGTGAGCTGCGCTATTTTTAGCGGCGCGGCTCACGATCCCCTCTCGGGGCTGGTATTCAGAACGCTGCCGATTCATCGCCCCCCGCCCCCACGGGGCCCCATCCTGCGCTGCCAGCGTGGGCAGCCGCGGGGTGCTGCGCAGGGCTGCCTAGGGGCACCGCGGGGTCGTGACACTGGGGAGGAGACGAGTGTCCCTGGGGAGGTGGCAGCAGTGCCCGGGGTGGTGGTGAAGCTCCTGGGGAGAGGATGAATTCACTGGGGTGGAGGTGAGCGTCCTGGGAAGGTGGCATGGGTCCCTGGAGGGGGCTGTGGTGCAGATGACTGTTCTGGGGAGGGGGTAAGGATCCTTGGTGATGGTGAACATCCTGGGGAGGTGGCAGTGGTTCTTGGGGAGTGGGGGGCGGGAGTGTCTTGGTGGTCTTGAGGTGCAGATGAGTGATGTGGGGAGGTGGCATGGCTCCTTTGAGGGGTTCTGGAGCGTGGATGAGGTTCCTGGGGAGGTGCCAAGGGTCCCTGGGGAGTGTCTTGGGGACCTGGAAGGTGTCAGCAGTCTCTGGGGGCACACTGGGGTGCAGATGAGAGTTCTGGAAAGGTGCCAGAGGTCCTGAGGGGAGTCTCTGGGGTGGAAATGAGGATCCTGGGGATCAGGTGAGGTCCCTGGGGAAGGACTGGGGGTCTCAGAGGCAGGGCTGCGCTGTGGGGGGGCTGCATTCAGTGGAGCAGGGCTGGGTGGCACTGGGCAGGGCTGTGCCCACTGGCTGTGTCCTGCCCTGGGCATTGTCCCCCACAGCAAGCTGCCAAGCTGGGCTCGGGCGGTGACCCCCCGCATCTTCTACATCACGGAGAAGGCCTGGAACTACTACCCCTACACCATCACTGGTGAGGGCATGGCCATGGGCACCGCTGGGTATCGCCGGGCACCCTGCCCCTCCCCTGTGGGCTGCAGGGAGAGTCCAACCATGGCCACTTCCCAGTCTCACCACTCTCTCTTTCCCCTGTGGTGCCACCTGGCAATGCCCCCCCATGATGCTGATGTGCCATGGTGCCACTGCAGAGTACACGGTAAGGAGGTGGTGGCATGAGGGCACCTGGCATGACTGCAGTGGGTGTTCCATGGGTGGGGCATCCCTTGGGGTCAGCATCTTTAGGGGTGGCTCTTCCCTGGCCCTGGGCATCTCCTGGGGGTGGATGTGCCTTGGGATGGGTGTCTGTGGCGGGGCATCCCTTGGAGGTGAGTGACCCTGGGTCTGGGTGTCCCCTGGGCTTGGGTGTCCCTTGGGGTCATCATCTTTAGGGGTGGATGTCCCTTGGGGCTGAGCACCTCTTGAGGGTGGCTGTGCCTTGGGATGGGTGTGTTTGTGAGCAGGCATCCTTGGGGTGCTTGTGCCTTTGGGCTGGATGTCCCTTGGGGCTGGGCTTCCCTTGGGAGTGGGAGTGCTTGGAGCTGTCTGTCCTTTGGCTGTGAGTGACCTTGGGTTTGGCACCCCCTGGGGCTTGCTGTTCTTCGGGGTGGGCATACCTTAGAGTGGGTGTCCTTGGGGGTGGGCACCCTGTGGGGGTGGGCGTCCCTGCAGGTGGGTGTGTCATGGGGTGGATGTCCCTGGGTGGGGGCATCCCCCAGGGCCAGCTGATGGCCGCTCCCTGCAGTGCTCCTTCCTGCCCAAGTTCTCCATCTACATCGAGACCAAGTACGAGGACAACTGCGGGGACAGCGAGAACGTGAGTCGGTGCCACAGCCAGCTCCTGCCGGGGCTGGGGGGCACACACCAGCTGTGTGGCCAGCACCTCTCACCCTCCCTCCTCTCCCCAGATCTTCCACAGCGAGAAAATCCTGGGGGACCACGAGGTCTCCTTCCTGGACATCGCCTTCGACGAGATCCCTGAGCGCTACTACCGCAGCCTGGAGGTAGCAGGGCTGGGGCTGCTGGGGAGCGGCCTGGGGCCACTCTGTCCCCTGGGGGGGGGCTCACGGCCCCTCCCTGCCCTCCTCCTCTCCAGGACCCTCGCTTCTTCAGCTCGGCCAAGACGGGCCGGGGCCCCCTGCGGGAGGGCTGGCGCCAGCACACCAAGCCCATCATGTGCTCCTACAAACTGGTGAGCGTCAAGTTCGAGGTGTGGGGGCTGCAGACCCGCGTGGAGCAGTTCGTGCACAAGGTGAGGGGGGGCCCGGGGTGGGGGGAGCCTGCAGGGAGGCGCAGTGGCAGGCTGCTGAGCCTGCGGTGTGCGGTGCAGGTGATCCGGGACATCCTGCTGATCGGGCACCGGCAGGCCTTCGCCTGGGTGGATGAGTGGTGTGGTGAGTTCCCGGGGGGCACGGATCCCGGGGTGGCCCCGGGCCCCCAAAATGGGGGGAGGGGGACACGACGTGGGTTTAACTGCTGATGCTTCTAACCCCACGGGCAGCTCCTGCTCTTCCTGTGGCTCCCTGCAACCGCTGCCCGCTCTGCTCTGCTTGCCCTGCCCTCACACCTGCCTGTGCCCAAGTGCTGCCCGCTCCGCTGCCCGCCTGGGCAAGGCTTGCCCGAAGCATGGCTGGGGGAGGGGGGGAGGGTGAGCCCCAACATCCCTGCCTGTGCTGCCTGCACCCTGGGGCTGGCAGGGAGACACACTGCAAGTGGCTGCCACATGTGGGCACAGGGCTGGGAGCACCAGGGTTTGGTGGGGGCTGGCAGCAGGGGCTGGCAGCAGGGGCTGGCAGCGGGCGCGGGGTGGTCCCAGCGAGCAGCTCTCTGCCTTCCAGACATGTCCCTGGAAGAGGTCCGGGCCTTCGAGACTCAGATGCAAGTGGCTACAAACCAAAAGTTGGGGAGCCAGCCCCCCTAGCCCTGCGTGGGCAGCCCTGCCTGTGTGGCATGGGGACCTCGGACCCCAGCATGGTTCCTGTCCCCCAGCATGCTGCCTGTGGGGGACAGGGACCCTGGACCCTGGAATGCTGCCCGTGGGGGATGGGGCCCCTGTCCCCCAGCATGCTGCTTTTGGGGGATGGGGACCCTGGACCCTGGCATGCTGCCTGTGGGGGACAGGGACCCTGGACCCCCGTAGGCTGCCCGCAGTGGGTGCAGGCAGAGGGGCTTGTGCATGGTGCCCGCTGAGCCCCCCCTGCACCCCGCAACAGTGTCCCCCCTGCCCTGCCCTCCTTCCCACGTGTCCCCTGCCTGCGCTGCCTGTTTGGCCATTCCCCTCCCTGCCTCCTGCCCACGGCCCCTTGCCGCCCCCCAGCTGGGGCAGGTGTGGGGGTGCCGGCGCGGCCGTGCCGAGCGGCCCCCAGCGCGGCTGTGCTCGCAGGGATGACGATGGAGGACGTGCGGCGCTTCGAGCGGGAGACGCAGGAGGCCACCAACGAGCTCGTCGGCCTGGTGGCACCAACCATCTCGGTCAGCGAGGTGGCACCGCCCGCCGCCACGCACTCGGCCCCCGCCAGCGCCCCCTCCACCCCGCTCAGCGACGAGCCCCCCGAGTTCCTCGCTCCCCCCAAGGCTCGGCCGCGCAAGAAATCGGCGCCGGAGAGCCTGACGCTGCCCCGGGACCGCGCCGGTGCCGAGTGACGCCGGCGGTGCCACGCCGTGCCAGCCCTGCCGCCCCCGCGGCCCCTCCGGCGGGCGCTGAGCACAGGGCTGCTGGGGCGCGGGGAGCCCCGGGGCGGTCCCGACCGCCGCGCAGCGCTGCGGGTGCCCGCATGGGATCTTGTCACCATCGCTGTGCTGGACCCGCTGGCTGTGCAGGGAGGGGACGTCAGACCGGTTCGAGGGGTCCCTGGCAGCATCGAGGGATGCCACGGGAGCTGGATCGGCAGTGCCTGTGGCTGGGCTGGGCACTGGTGCCGGTCTGAGGAGCGATGCTGGAGCACCACCCTGCAGGGTAGGCACTGGCGCAGGGCACAGCACCTGTGACAGTGACAATGACAGCCAAGTCCTGGGCTGGGGCTCCCCACGGGACCCTGGCACGGCAGGTCCCACAGTCGGGGTCCCCTTCGCTGTCCCTCCAGAGGTGGGGCTGGGGCAGGCTCAGCCTCCCGTTTTGGGGGAAAACAAAGACCTTTTAGGAAATAAAGCTCCAGACACAGAGGCCAGCTGGCAGGGGTGGTTTGTTTAGTGCCACCAAAGGTGCCGCCTTGGGACTGGATGTGTGGCACAAGGGACGGCTGGGTCGTGGGGGCACTGCTGGCTGCGTGAGGTTAGCCAACCCTGGGGTGTCACACCGGTGGCACTGGGATCCCCTCCCTGTCAACCATCCTCATCCTCCAGCTCCTCAGCCCCTGGCACAGCCGATGCTGCCAGCCCCAGCAGGGCAATGAAGTGGGAGCTGCAGTAGACCGGCGCCTTGTTGGGGCTGGAGTAGACCTGCTCGGGTCGCAGCGAGGCGAAGGGGTTGGCGGCGTAGCCCAGGATGCGCATCTCGAGCTCCACCAGGATCTGCAGGGAGGCCTTCAGCTCCTGCTCGCTGCCAGGAGGAGGAGAGGACAGGCCCTGGTTAGCAGCTGGCTGTGCACAGGCGGCGGGCGGCGGGGCTGAGCTCACCTGTAGACGGTGAAGAGGACGGGCAGGCGGTAGTCCCGCAGCAGCAGCAGGGTGGGCAGCCAGCCCGCCAGCAGGTCTGGGCAGGCATGGAAACCTGGGGGGACAGGATGGTGAGGGTCCCAGCACCCTCCTGTGCCACCCCAGCACCGAGGAAAGCCAGTGGTGATGGCACCTGTGCCGTGCCACAGACCTCCAGCGGGCATGGTGATGCTGGCACTAGGGTTTGGCAAGCTCTTGGCAAGGTAGGTCCCATGGCCCACCAGTGTGAGGGACACTCAGCTCTGGATCCTGGGCTGAGCCAGCACAAGACCTGAAAGCAGGGACCCCGTTGGGTGTTGCTTGCAGCCACTGACCAGCAGGTGGGTGACACTGTCAGGACACTGAGTGCCTGGAGGGGGGATTAGGTGGGTGGCACAGGCAGGATGCTGGGTGCTTGGGGAGGGACCAGGTGGGTGACATGGGCAGGACGCTGGGTGCCTGGGGAGGGACCAGGTGGGTGGCACAGGCAGGATGCTGGGTGCTTGGGGAGGGACCAGGTGGGTGGCACAGGCAGGATGCTGGGTGCCTGGGGAGGGACAAGGTGGGTGACACTGGCAGGATGCTGGGTGCCTGGGGAGGGACCAGGTGGGTGGCACAGGCAGGATGCTGGGTGCTGGGGTTGGGGGATAAGCCCTAGAGTGGCACCCTGGTTGCTCTGCCTGTTGTTGCTTGCTGCAATGCCTTGGGCATGTCCCAGGCCACCACAGGCTCAGCTCCAGGCACTGCTTGGGGGAGCTCAAGGTCTGCTTTGCACCCAGCCAAGGATGTCCCGTGCCAGGCAGTGGGGTGAGGAGGGTCTGGGCCCCTTCCTGGTGTGGGCACTCACCTGGGTGAAAGCCCACCACCAGGTCAGGGCGGGCGGCCAGCTTGGTCTCCACGTGGCTCTCCCAGAAGTCATGGTAGAGCCCCTTGTAGCTGCTGAGATAGACCTGTCCCGGGGGCGCCGGCGTGGCCAGGGGCGGCCTCATGATGGGTCCCTCCACCACGTCCACCCCCACCATCACCACCTCCACCCCGCGCAGCCCCGGGAACATCCGCGCCAGCTCGTCGTAGTCGGTGGGGCGGGTGTTGAGGGTCTCCACGTGGGACGCCCCCACCACGTGCACGGTGAGGGCCTTGCCCAGGGGGCTGATGCCGAAGAAGCGCAGCCCCAGGCTGAGGGTGAGCGGCCGCGAGTGGAAGTCGGTGACCAGGCGCCGGACGGAGTCGCGCAGCTCCCAGTCCTCCGGCCGCGGCTTGCCCGCGTTGGCCCACAGCAGGCTCATGTAGCGCCCGGCCACGATGCTGCCCAGCTTCTCCTCCAGCTGCCCCTGCATGCAGAACCAGTCCTCCCAGCCCCTCACCTCCCCGGCGGGCTTTGTCCAGGGCTCGGTGGGGAAGGGGATGTCTCCTAGAGGGAGGTGTTGGAGGTCACGGTGGTAGCTTTGCAGCCCGGTATGCCCATCCTGTGGGGATGCTGGGCCAGGACAGAGGGGGTGGATCCAAGAGGAGGGACCCCAGAGCCCTCCACGGGACCCACGTCACCTGTGCTGCCCCACGCACGGTGTCCCCTGCCCACCTGTGAAGACGAGCCACTCCACCAGCCGATCCAGGGCCACCAGCTTCAGCTTCTTGCAGAACTTCTTGTGCAGCGGCCAGTTGGCACGCTGGCACACCACGCTGCAGTAGTACACGTTCTGGCACCTGGGGGGACAGGCAGTGTGCCCAGCCATGGTGTGGAGGGGTGGCTGGTCAGGATCTAACCCACTGAGCCTGGCTCCCTGGCAGCCTCCCCCAGGGCTGTGTCGCTGTTCTGGGGGTGCCCGGTGGCGGGAGGTGGGTGTGGGGCCACACTCCCCTGCCCAGCGGGTTGGAAGTGGCAGGACAGATCCAGCCCCAGGCCATCAGATCAGCCCCCACGCACACCCCTCCATACCTCTTGCACCGCCGGAGGCTTTTGGGGTCAGGGAGGGCATCAGGGAGCTTCTTGCACTCGGCACAGAACTTGAAGGTGTCCTCCATCTTCTGGAACATGTCGAAGTACGTCCGGATGCCGAAATCGCTGCCGCGCTTCCTCCCGTCCATGGCAGACCTGCAGGTGCCACCGGGCAGAGTCGAGCCCACCCTGCTCTGCCATCACCATGGAGCTGATCTCCTCCCTCCAGCCAGGAGCATCCTGGCCCAGGGTGTGGAGCTGGGCTCCCCGAAGGAATCTGGGGAATGGGCAGGGGGAGGAGGGGTACCCAGGAGCCACAGCAGAGCACCTGGTGCGTGGGCTGAGCCAGAAGGGTAGGATGAGCCAAGAAGGGTCCTGCATGGACACACACATAGGGTGCTCTGGCTGGGGCAGGGGAGAAGTATGCCCCCATGGCAATCCCAAGCACTGCTAGAGGCTGGGCAGGGACTGGCTGGAGAGCAGCCCTGAAGGAAAGGCCTTGGGGGTGCTGGGGGAGGAGAAGCTCAGCAGGAGCCAGCAGGGAGCACTTGCAGCCCAGAGAGCCAAGCAGAGCCTGGGCTGCAGCAAGAGAAGTGTGGCCAGCAAGGCCAGGGAGGGGATTCTGCCCCTCTGCTCCACTCTGCTGAGACCACAGCTGGAGCTCTGGGGCCAGCTCTGGAGCCTCTGTGCCAGGAAGGATCTGGAGGGGCTGGAAGGTGTCCAGAGAAAAGGCCACGAGGAGGAGCAGAGGGCTGGAGCTGCTCTGCTCTGAGGACAGCCTGAGAGAGTTGGGGCTGTGCAGGCTGGAGAGGAGAAGGCTCCCAGGAGACCTCCTTGTGGCCTTTCAGGATCTGCAGGGGGCTGCAAGAAAGCTGGGGAGGGATTTTGGAGGGTGTCAGGGAGGGATAGGACTGGGGGGGATGGAGCAGAACTAGAAGTGGGGAGATTGAGATTGGCTGTGAGGAAGAAGTTGTTCCCCATGAGGGTGGTGAGAGCCTGGCACAGGTTGCCCAGGGAGGTGGTGGAAGCCTCCTGCCTGGAGGTGTTTGCAGCCAGGCTGGAGGTGGCTGTGAGCAACCTGCTGTGGTGTGAGGTGTCCCTGCCCATGGCAGGGGGTTGGGGCTGGCTGAGCCTTGAGCTCCCTTCCAGCCCTGGCAGCTCTGTGATTCCTTCCAAAGGGACTTGCAAAGGGAGGGTTTAGAGTCAAGGAAAGGCTTCCAGCTCCCTCCAGAAGCAGAGAGTGCTGTGGTGTGAGGTGTCCCTGGCCATGGCAGGGGGTTGGGGCTGGATGAGCCTTGAGGTCCCTTCCACCCTGGCAGTTCTATGATTCTATGGTGCTCACTCACTTGTAGTCCTCATAGCTCTTCATGTTGAGCTTCTGGAGGATGACTTGGGACAGCCCCGGCACGTTCAGCTCCATGGCCTGGAAACCCAGCGAGTCCACGTCGGGAGCCCTCGCCGCCACCTCCTGCGTGGGCTTCTTGGGGCAGCTGCTTTTGGGGGCAGCTCCTGCCGTTGGTTGGGCCGCAGTGGCTGGGGGAGAGAGGGTTGCCGGCGCGGGGGTGGGCTCAGGGTTCCTCGGCTGCTGCCGGGGTCTGCCGCGCCGCCCGCCGCCGCCGCGCCGCCGCCCGCCGGCCATCCCGCTGCTGTCCCCGGCCGTGCCCGAGGGAAGGGCGGACGAGCCGGGGATGGAGGGTGGCCCCAGCACGCAAGGGAGCGCTGGGCTCAAATGTCAGCCCTGAAATGATAGCGACAAAGAGCGGCCGCGGCCCCTGGGGCAGGCATCGGATAGCGCAGCTATTCTGGTCCTGCCCTCCCGGGGAGCAGCCAACCCGCTCGGGGGTCCGGCACCCGCCCCAGAGCCCGCGGTGACATCATGTCTGTGCCTGCGTCCTGCCCGGGGCCACCACAACCCCACGAACGCTGCAGGCTTGGGGCAGAGTGGCTGGAAACTGCCCAGGGGGAAAGGGCAACAGCGACTGGAGAGGAGCCAGCGGTGCCCAGGTGGGCAAGAAGGGCACCAGCAGCCTGGCCCCGATCAGCGTGGCCAGCAGGAGCAGGGCAGGGATTGTCCTGTGCTCAGCACTGGGGAGGCCACACCTCAAATAATGGGTTCAGTTCTGGGCCCCTCAATTCAAGAAGGGCATTGAGGAGCTGGAGCAGGGCCAGAGGAGGGCAAGAGAGCTGGGGAAGGGTCTGGGGAAGAGGGCTGGGGAGGAGCAGCTGAGGGAGCTGGGGGTGTTGAGCCTGGAGCAGAGGAGGCTGAGGGAGACCTCATTGCTCTCTGCAGCTCCCTGAGAGGAGGCTGCAGCCAGCTGGGGCTTGGGCTCTGCTCCCAAGGAACAAGGGACAGGACAAGAGGCAATGGCCTCAAGCTGCCCCAGGACAGGTTTGGGTTGGCCATGAGGAACAATTTCTTCCCCTTCAGGGTTGTCCAGGCCTGGCCCAGGCTGCCCAGGGCAGTGGTGCAGTCCCCATGGCTGGAGGGGTTCCAGAGCTGTGTGGCTGTGGTGCTGAGGGCCATGGCTCAGTGGTGCTGAGGGCTGTGGCTCAGTGGTGCTGAGGGCTGTGGCTCAGTGGTGCTGAGGGCTGTGGCTCAGTGGTGCTGAGGGCCAGGGCTCGGTGGTGCTGAGGACCAGGGCTCAGTGCTGCCCCGGCAGTGCTGGGGTTAGTGGTTGGACTCCAAGACTCTAAAGGTTTTTCCAACCAAAACAGTTCCATGACTCCATGCTGCCGTCGAGGTCCTCCGAACCCCCTTCTGCCGTTCAGGACGACCGAGACTAGTCGCCCAAGTGCCGGGCAGCAACTAAGGGCTGCCCACACTCATCATGGCGGCGGCAGCCTCAGGGCCAGTCCCGCTTAATCCCGTTCAATGTCGCGAGATCTCGCCGGGAGCGGCCTGGTCGCCGCGGTTACGCGACGCAGAAACTCCGCTGCGGCAGGTGAAGACCGCGGGTTCGAATCCTCCCTGCGCCGCCGCTGTGTCAGGGCTGGGGTAAGGCCTGCAGTCGGTTGAGGTGCCGCGAGGGGCTGCAGGCCCTCCCCCGAGGCCTGGGGGGGTGCAGGGTTGTTGGGCTCAGTCTTTGTGTCTCGCAGAAGCATGGAGGCCGGTTGCAGAGGGGGGTCGGCGGGGCTGGCCGCCGCCCTGCCCAGCCAGCCGCCGCTGCGCATCGCCGTGGGCAAGGCTCGGGAGCTGGTAAGGCTCTGGTGGGTGCGGGGAGCTCGGACAGGGGCTTCCCCCCTTCCAGAGCCGCTGTGGGGAGCGGTGAGGAGAGCTGGGATTCTGCCGAGGGTCTGGGCTGGCTGAGGCCGGAGGAGCACCGCAGGACCACGGCCTGGGCTGGGCTGGGCTGGAAGGGACCTTCCAAGCTCACCCAGGGCAAGCCCTGCAGCCAGCAGGGACAGCTGCAGCCACAGCAGGCTGCTCCCAGCCCCAACCAACCTGCCCTGCACTGCTGCCAGCCATGGGGCAGCTCCACCTCTCTGGGCAGCCTGGCACAGGCTCTCCCCACCCTCAGCACCAAACATTTCTCCTTCTCTCCACTCTCAGCCTCCCTCTTGCACTTCAAACCATCCCCCCTTGGCCTGGCCCAACAGGCCCTGCTCAGCACTCTGTCCCCAGCTCTCTTCTGGCCTCTTGAAGCCCTGCAAGGCCAGCAGGAGGTCTCCCTGGAGCCTTCTCCTCTGCAGGCTGCACAAGTTGGTGAGGGGTTTGGAGCACAGCCCTGTGAGGAGAGGCTGAGGGAGCTGGGGTTGCTTAGCCTGGAGAAGAGGAGGCTCAGGGGTGACCTTATCACTCTCTACAACTACCTGAAGGGAGGTTGTAGACAGGCAGAGGTTGGTCTCTTCTCCCAGGCAGCCAGTACCAGAACAAGAGGACACAGTCTCAGGCTGTGCCAGGGGAGGTTCAGGTTGGATGTTAGGAAGAAGTTTTACACAGAGAGAGTGATTGCCCATTGGAATGGGCTGCCTGGGGAGGTGGTGGAGTCACCATCACTGGAGGTGTTCAGGAGGAGACTTGCTGGGGTGCTTGGTGCCATGGGTTAGCTGTTTGGGTGGGTTGGATTGGTTGATGGGTTGGACAGGATGATCTTGAAGGTCTCTTCCAACCTGGTTTGGTTTATTCTAAAAATAAAGGTTTATTCTAAACCCCAACCCTCCCAGCCTGGCCTCCCAGCAGAGGGCTTCCAGCCTCCCAGCACTGCTGTGGCCTCCTCTGGCCCTGCTCCAGCAGCTCCCTGCCTGTGCTGTGCTGAGGGCTCCAGAGCTGCCCCAGCCCTGCAGGGAGGTCTCAGCAGGCACAGCAGAGGGGCAGAATCCCCTCCCTGCCCCTGCTGCCCACACTGCTGGGGAGCAGCCCAGGCCAGGCTGGGGCTGGGCTGGCAGCACTCAGTGCCAGCTCCTGGCCAGCTCTGCACCCCCAACTCCTGCTCTACAATAAGGTTTGTTTTACTGGTGCTGTGTTGGAACATCTCTCTCTGCCTTCTCTGCCTCACTGACAAGATTTTAAAAGCAAAAATGTCTTCTCAGGGAGACAAATACCTCTGCAAAGAGCTCACATGGGCCATAAAGTCAGATTTTCATCTCAGCTGCAGTGATTTCAGTCATCTTGAATCCATTTGCGTGGCTCTGCTTTGAAAAGGCTGTGGCTGCAGCACCGTTCCAGGGCAAGACCACGGTGGGCTGGTTGGGATCAAACTGTGACTGCTTCCACATTCTGTGTGATCCATCCTGCTGCCCTTGGAGCCTTCTAGAGGCACTGGCATTTAGGAGGGAACGTGGAGAAGCAGCTCAGCTACTGCTGCTAGCAGGACAAATGAACATCTCTGCTTCTGCTCCAGCAGCAAAGACAGAAACAAAATCAAAGCAACAAAGCAAACAGAGGCAGCAGTCTGGCTGCTTCTTTTCTGAGGTTTTCACTGTGTTTAAGTGCCTCTCACGCTGAGAGTCTGCAAACAGCCTCTCAGGTGAGCAGTAGAAGGTAAGAGGAGGGAAAACAGAGGAGGGATTGCCTCTGGAATGTTGGGGTTTGAATCTGATGGCTCCATCTTGGAAAAGGCTTTGCAAAAGGAGAGAGAGAAGTGGAGAAGTGCAGTAATAGCAGCAGCAACATGAAGAAACACTCCAGCTGTAAGAGCTATGGAATCTGCTTAATTAGAAGTGAGGTAGAGGAGGATGAGAGAGGAGCCTGGGATAATTAATGGCACAGAGAAAGGTTAATGGGAGTCTTCTGTTTAGCCACTCATTAGCCACTTGTAGCTCAAGGAGAGAGTCAGGAGGACTGAGGGGAAATTGATGGGGACAGACTTCTGAGCAGGGCCTGTTGGGACAGGCCAAGGGGGGATGGTTTGAAGTGCAAGAGGGAGACTGAGAGTGGAGAGAAGGGAGAAATGTTTGAGCCTGAGGGTGGGGAGAGCCTGTGCCAGGCTGTCCAGAGAGGTGGAGCTGCCCCATGGCTGGCAGCAGTGCAGGGCAGGTTGGTTGGGGCTGGGAGCAGCCTGCTGTGGTTGGGGATGTCCCTGGGGACTGCAGGGCTTGCTCTGGGTGAGCTTGGAAGGTCCCTTGAACCCAAACCAGTCTGGGATTCCATTCTGTGATATCATCATAGAGGGGATGATGAAAGGAGAGAGTGGAGCATCTGACACCATCCTGTACATGGGAGACATGGAAACCCCAGGCACCTTCACAGCATTCTCTGATCCTGTGCAAACTCAGCCGAAGTGAAGGAAATCTCTTCCTCTGCAAGAGCCACCTTGGAACTGATCAGCCCAGTGACAGGGAGGGAGGGAGGGAGGTGGAGGGGAGGCCCTTGGAGCTCAGCTGTCCCTTGGCTCAGGGTGAGAGACAAGCTGGCTTTGGGCACTCAGTCCTGTGGTCAGGGTGGCCTCTGCTCTTCCCTACACAGAGATGCGAACTGTGCTCCTCCTGCCAGGAGGCTCTTTGGTGTCTGCCTGGCTCAGCACTTCTTGTGCTGCCATGGAGGTGCCCAGTGCTGCCTGCTGGTGCTGCCTGGGCACACGGTTGCCTGCTGCCATGCTCTCAGCACTCACCAGCCCTCTTTGTCCTTGTTTCACCCCCTCTGTGGAGCTGTTTTAAAAGGCAAGCATCCTCCCTGTGCTTACAGCAAGAGGTGTTGAGGCTGGGGGTGACAAATTGCAGAGCTGCCTACAGAGCTTGCTGGAGCCCCTCTTGGATGTCAAGGCATTCTGCAGCCAGGTGATAGGCACAAGGAAGCTCAGTCATGCAGCTCAGGAGCTGCTTTCTTGGGAAGTGACAAGCCTCAAGCTTCCTGGAAGCACAAGAATGTCGATGGGAGGCTCTGGAGATTTGCTTTAGGTGTGGGGAAAAGGAGAATAAGGAGAAAGTTGTTTGGGGTGAGGCTGCTGGAGGCCTGGAGCAGGCTGCCCAGAGAGGTTGTGGAGTCTGCTGGTGTGGAGAGCTTCCAACCCCCCCTGGGCACTGTGCTGCTGGGCAGGGTGCTGGGGGTGCCCTGCTGGAGCAGGGCTTGGGCTGGGGGAGCTCCAGAGCTCCCTTCCAACCCCTGCCTGCTGGGATTCTGGGATCTTGTGTCTTTCATTGCCTTTCCCTGGGGTGAAGCCTGGACCTCTCCATCTCCCCTGCTGCATCTCTTGATGGTGTCCTTGGGGCACCACAGGATGCTGAGCAGGCAATTTCCCTCCTAAAGATAGGGGAAGGGTGAGGTCTGGGCATGGCCAAGCTCTGCTCCTCTTGCCTAGCAGTGAGCCTTCTCCTGGGGCTGGGCTGGGCTGAGCTGCCTGCCAGAGGCAGCTTTCATCCTGGGCCTGCCGCTGAGGAGCCAGCTGCTGAGGAGCCAGCTGCTGAGGAGCCAGCTGCTGAAGGTGCTGCTTTCTGGACAGAGAGCCATCAAAAGTGAGGTGTCAGCCACTCTGGTGCGTGTGGAGTACAAGGGGAGCGTGCTGGGGGACTCCTCCAAGGCCGATGTGTCAGCAGATGGGACAGCAGAGTACAGCCTGGAGTGCAGCCTGGAGTGCAGCCCTGCCGGCCCCACCGCCCTGCACGACCTGGCGCAGCAGCCGCTGCTCCGTGAGTACCTGAGGCTGCCAGCACCTCCCTCTGCCCCCCTGCTGCTCACTGCCTCAAGAATAGCTCTTTGCTGAGGAATCTCAGCCCTGCTCTTCCCATCCCTGCCAGCTGGAAGAGTCTCCTTTCAGCTTGGCCTGTGCTCCTTGGCTCCTGTGCTGTCAGCCTTGGGAGATGAGGAGGGAGCCTGTGCCAGAGCTGCACAGATCCTTTGCAGCCCTGACCTGCTGGGCTGAGGAACTCTTCCAGCTCCTCTCTCTTTTCATCTCTCTAGTGACAGTGATAGAAGTGTTGCCAAAGGACAAGAAACAGAAGGAGAAGACCATGCCTCTTGCCCAAGCTGTGGTGGACCTCCTGCCCCTGCTGCAAGGTGTGACACTGACTTCCACAGCCTCCATAAGCACTTCTTGCTCCCTGATTTACTCCACTCGATCATACAATCACAGAAGGGACCTTAAAGATGGTCTAGTTCCACCCCTGCTGCTGTGTGCAGGGACACCTCCCACCAGAGCAGGTTGCTCAAGGCCTCATCCAGCCTGACCTTGAGCACCTCCAGGGAGGAGGCAGCCACAGCCTCCCCTGGCAGCCTGTGCCAGTCTCTCTCCACCCTCACTGGAAGGACCTGATGACCTTAGAGGTCTTTTCCGACCTTAATGGTTCCAGAGCAGAGGAGCTGTAAACCATCTGATTGTCTGCTAACAGAGGAGAGTCTGAGCACACCACATCTTCCACCCTGGCCTCACTTCTTGCACCCTGGCACTTCCTGACCGTTGCTTATGGCCCCCAGACTCTGACTTCCCTCCCTTGCACCAGATGCCCTTCACAGCCCCCGGGGCTGGGTGAGGAGGGGTTGGCATCAGGAGTCAGTGTTGGAAGCCAGGCCATGATTTCTCTCTAGATGCTCTCATTTATGCTGTCCTCATGCCTGTGTCTTCCCAGGACAGTGCTCACTGAAGGTCTCAGCTCCTTTGTATGCAGTGCCTACCTCACCCTCAGAGAGCCTTCACCCCCAGGCCAAGGTATGTGGGGTTTGGACCTGGCTGGGGCTCTGCTGCTCCTCGCTGGGAAGGTGAAAGTGACTCAGCCACCTCCCTCAGCACAGGTGTCCTAGGGGCTTGGAGGCCTTTCCTACTCCTCTTGACATCTGTCCCTGGTCACCTATGATAGGTGAGGTGGGGCTGGGAAATGTTCATGTGTGCAGCTACCAAATAGCCCTGGGAAAAAAAGCAGTGGAGGGGGAAAGCATCTTGCTGAAAACACAGCCAGAGGCAGAGGCAGCACTGCCTGCCCTGCTCCATCGCTCTGCTGTGCAGCAGAGCTCTCAGAGGCCATTATTGTTCAGGCTCTGATGGCCTCTCCTGCAAGGTCCTCATTCACTCAGCCTCTTGAGGAGTCCCCAGGGAATAAAGCAGGGAGTGAAGGATGGGGCTGGGCAGTGTGCCTGGCTGTGCTGCTGGCCTGCCTGTGGTTAGCACTGCAAGGGAGCTGGAGGGCTGGATGTGGCACTAACTCCTCTGTGTTGAAGAGGTGTTGCAGAGTAAGCAAGGCAAGGAGGCAGGGGGAGTCTCATTAGGGAGGGGAGATAATAAGTGCTGAGCAGCTGGTTTTGCATCTCACCCCATCCAGCCAGGGCTGGGACAGGGAATTACAGAGTGTGTGAGGATGGGGCCTGAGCTTGGCAAGCTCTGAATCACCACAGGAAAATCAGCACTTGCCATCACCCCTGCTGCTCTCTCCCTCTGGCTCCTTTTGGGAGCCCCTGACTCTTCCTCCCTGGCTCCCTTGGGGCACATCCCATGCCTCAAGCAGGCAAACAGCACAGTTCAGACAAATTGATGATGAGTGTTCCTTTCCTGTGCTGCTCTCTTCTCTTTCCCACCTGAGGTGGAGAAGAACACAGGATGATACATTCTGACCTTGGCTTAGCTTCTCCCTCAAGAGCAGGAGAGTTCTAACTGGGTGGTTACTGGCTCTGCTTTATCCTTCTCTCACAGGGTGGCCTTGAAGTGACAGTGTGCACCCCAGAGCCCCTGCTTTCTGCAGCCCAGCTTTCCAGTGGGAACCTCCTGAGCATCACCCTGGAGGCAGCTTACTCTGTCCCTGAAGCTCTTGCCCCAGCAGGACCCCTGCAGAGCTATGTGGCTTGTCTGCAAGTGCCAGCAGCTGGGGAGGTGAGGACTGCTTCAGGCATGCTGAGAGTGGCTTAGCTGCTACAGAATTATTGTTCTCCTACATTACCCTCTGGGGAACAGTGTCCAGGCCCATGGGGTGCACAGCTCCTGTACTTGTGCAACAGCAGCCTTTGGAACCAGGGAGTGGTTTAGGTTGGGAGAGGCATTTGAGACCATCCAGTGTAAGCCCTCCCCCAGCACTGCCAGGGCACCACTGAGCCCTGGCCCTCAGCACCACTGAGCCCTGGCCCTCAGCACCACAGCCACACAGCTCTGGAACCCCTCCAGCCATGGGGACTGCACCACTGCCCTGGGCAGCCTGGGCCAGGCCTGGACAGCCCTCAAGGGGAAGAAATTGTTCCTCATGGCCAATCCAAATCTTCCCTGGGGCAGCTTGAGGCCATTGCCTCTTGTCCTGTCCCTGGTTCCTTGGGAGCAGAGCCCAAGCCCCAGCTGGCTGCAGCCTCCTCTCAGGGAGCTGCAGAGAGCAAGGAGGTCTCCCTCAGCCTCCTCTTCTCCAGGCTCAACCCCCCCAGCTCCCTCAGCTGCTCCTCCCCAGCCCTCTTCTCCAGACCCTTCCCCAGCTCTCTTGCCCTTCCCTGGCCCTGCTCCAGCTCCTCAATGTTCTTCCTGCAGTGAGGGCCCAGAACTGAACCCAGCACTCCAGGTGTGGCCTCAGCAGTGCCCAGCACGGGGGTGTGAGTGCTCAGGGTCCCTGGGGCATGGGCTGTGTCCCAACTGAAGCTCTGCTTTGCAGCTGCCAGGAGTGTTTGTTGTTTCTCTCCATGTGGCTATTTATTTTCTCTCCTCTCTTTGTTTGCTGGAGCAGCTTTTCCAAGCCAGGCCCCTGCCCTGCTGCTTGGCTTGGTTAGGTGCAGCTCAGAGCAGCTGGTGCTTGCTGCTGCTCCTGTTGGAGATGAAAGGTCTTTTCCCTCTCGTGTCTCTAGCAGGACTTGCCCTTGCTCTTCAAGAATGGCCTCCTGAAGCTGCCTGGGGAGAAAGAGCCACTGCCCCGCCCCAAGAAATGGCCCCTTGATGACATCCTGGCCCCTGCAGCTCTCAGCATCCCCAGCTCCTTCATCCTTGGTGGTCCCTTTGAGGATGAGGATGGAGAGCTCAACAAACCAGAGGTGAGGGAGGTGGCTGGAAGAGAGCCTCTGGGGGTCTCTGAAGGGGCTGAGAAGGACCTGCAGAGACTTGGGAGGGCAGGAGGAGGTGGGTGGTGGGTTCTCTGCAGAGTGTTCAGACAAGGAGAGGGTTCCCCTGGGAGAGCAGGCCCAGGAGGCTTCCCTGGGGTGCTTCTGGTCCCCGGGAACCTGCCTGCTGCTGAGCTGCTGGGCTTGGAGTTGTGTTGCCTCCTTGTGAGCCGAGCTCTGGGGCTGCAGGGGCGGCTTGGCCTTGCCGTGTGGTGGGTTGGACACCTCTCTTCTTCCCCAGGAACCACTCTGAGGGATGACCTGGGAACGATGCAGGCTCTGGAGACTGTGGTCCTGGTTCTAACCACCTGCTGCTTCTCACAGGACAGGGAGTTTAGGACCCAAGCAGAAAGCAGGAGGAGGATTGTGTGGGACACGGAGAGCCGCCGGTACCTGGATCCTGCTGCTGTGCTCCAGTAAGGGACCTGAGGAGCTCCCTCCCAGCATGGTGGGGACAAAGCACCTGGCAGGGGATTAGCTCTTTATAGCTGTTGGTGTCACAACTGCACCCAGTGGTGTGGATGGAGAGCAAAATGTGCTGTTCTGGGCTCCCCAGTTCAGGAGAGAGAGAGCTGCTGGAGAGAGCCCAGGGCAGGCTGCTGAGGGGCCTGGAGCAGCTCTGGGAGCAGCAAAGGCTGAGAGCCCTGGGGCTGAGAGCCTGCAGAAGAGCAGCCCCAGAGGGCAGCTGAGCAATGCTCAGCAAGAGCTAAAGGAGCTGTGGGGGGCAAGAAGCTGGGGCCAGGCTCTGCTGAGTGCTGCCCAGGGACAGCAGAAGGGACAGCAAGGGGCAGAAAGTGTCAGGCAGGAGGCTGGAGCTGAGCAGGAGGAGAAAGTTGTTTGGGGTGAGGCTGCTGGAGGCCTGGAGCAGGCTGCCCAGAGAGGTTGTGGAGTCTGCTGGTGTGGAGAGCTTCCAACCCCCCCTGGGCACTGTGCCCCAGGGCAGGCTGCTGGGGGTGCCCTGCTGGAGCAGGGCTTGGGCTGGGGGAGCTCCAGTTTCTGCCCCAAGCACACGTTCATGTGGCCTGGGTGGGAGCAAACCCACGTGGGGGATGTTCTGGGGCAGAAAGGAGGGTGGGGTGGCTCTCAGGCTCGGTTCCTGCCTCTTCTCAGTGCCCTTCCTGTGCCCTCAGCCTGCAGCAGCAGATCCTGGAGTGCCGGTGCTGGCCTGTGGAGCTCTGCAGGGTGTCCCTGGCCTCACCCAGCAAAGGGAAAGGCAACAAAGCTGACAAGGTGAGAGCAGGGGGGGATGTGCTGGCCTGGCTTGTCAGTCACCAAGCATTTTCCTTTCAATGCCTTTGTGATACCCAACAAGGCTTGGCCCTGCCAAAGGCAGGCAGGGAGCTGGAGCCTCTGTGGAGGGATTCGCTGGCCTCCCAGAGCTGCTGAGCAGACAAAGGGTCAGAGGCTTTCCTTCCTGCTGGGCTGTGGCAGCTGGGTGGCAGGGCTCTGGGTAGAGGGTGCTTCTGGGAGGTAAAGTAACTCCCTAAGCTGCTGGGATTTTGAAACATCTGGAAGGAATCCTGTGTCTTCCTGCTTGAGGTGTGAAGAGGTTTTGCTTTCATGCATGAGCTGAGGTCATCCCACAGAGAAACATCCTCTTGGTGCTGCTCCTGGCAGCTGACTGTGAGAGCTCCTAAGCTGTTACAGGGTGAAGTTACAGAATCATGGCCTGGGTTGGGCTGGAAAGGAGCTTCCAAGCTCACCCAGTGCAAGCCAGCAGGGACAGTTGCAGCCACAGCAGGCTGCTCCCAGCCCCAACCAACCTGCCCTGCACTGCTGCCAGCCATGGGGCAGCTCCACCTCTCTGGGAAGCCTGGCACAGGCTCTCCCCACCCTCAGCACCAAACATTTCTCCTTCTCTCCACTCTCAGCCTCCCTCTTGCACTTCAAACCATCCCCCCTTGGCCTGGCCCAACAGGCCCTGCTCAGCAGTCTGTCCCCAGCTCTCTTGAAGCCCTGCAAGGCCCCCAGGAGGTCTGCCTGGAGCCTTCTCCTCTGCAGGCTGCACAACCCCAACCCTCCCAGCCTGGCCTCCCAGCAGAGGGCTTCCAGCCTCCCAGCACTGCTGTGGCCTTTGTGCCAAGCCCTGGATCCTCAGTGAAGTTGTGTCCCAGATCCCCCCAGTTCCTCCCTGCCTGCTTCAGGAGGAGGTAGTGCAGCACAGGGTAGTTGTAGAGCTCTCTGAGAGGTGTTTCCCCAGAGCCTGAACACAAGCTGGGATCAATCCCTTCCAGCCCTCACTGCTGCCAGGGTTTTGCATCTCTGCTGGAGATCCTTGTCCCCTACACTCAGTGCTGCTAGCCTGGGCTCCAGACCTCCTGGGTACCTTGCTTCAAGCCCCAAGCTGCAGAGCTCTGGTGGGGATCACTTGGATTTCTAACCATACCCTTGGCAGCTCTGCAGCACTAGCTCCAAAAGAGCACCCTGAGGGCTGGCAGAGTGTGGGCACTGGGAAAGCTGCCCTGCAGGGCTGGGATCAAGTGGGCATCCTCCATAGCAAACAGCTCCTCTCAGCTGGGTTGTCTCAGCTGGGTGCCAGGGAGCCAGTGGCTCCTCAGGTTTGCTGTGTGGCCTCCTCTTCATGGGACCAGTGACCTTGTTTCCTTCAGGAGAGCTCCAGGCTGCTCAGTATCTCAGTGCCTTGCTCTGTGTTTCCAGGGAGATGAGGACAGGCAGCTCTCCTTCCACGGGGTGGCCTATGTCAACATGGTGCCTCTGCTCTGCCCTGGGGTCAGGTGCCTCCGAGGAGCTTTCCCTGTCCACAGCTACCAAGACAGCGAGGTGCTGGAGAAGGTGAGAGCACCACCAGAGAGGCAGGCTCTGCCCAGCCCTGGGCTGCTGCAGAGTGGGGCTGGCAGCAGGCAGGGTGGTGCTGGAGGAGCTCACAGAAGCTTCCAGCTGCAGACTTCTCGAAGGCAGAGGATTTTTGAGCGTGCAGAAGCAGCTCTGGGGGCCGAGAGAGGCTCCAAATCTCACTGCAGTGCTTTCTGTGCCAGGTGCTGAGCAGGGAGGGCTGGGACCAGGCTCCTCTCCCCCCAGCCTGAGCAGCAGCAAAGGAGCTGCCTTGCTGGGAAGAGCAAACAGTGGCTCTGGCAGGGGAGTGTTTCCCCAGGCAACCACCAAAGAAGCTCTCACTGGAGGTTTATTTGTCTTGGTGGCTCTCCCCCTCCCTGTTCCTGCCAGTGACACTTCCAGCTCCTTTTTCCCACACTGCTCCCACGACAGGCCTGAGCTTCTTGCAGGAGGGCAGATGCACAGCCTGCATGCTCTGCCCACAGCCCCCACAGTGCCAGGCTGCAGGAGCTGGGTGGGTCACAGCCCTTCTCCCTGGGCCAGGCTGCTGGAGCTCAGGGGAGGTTCAGGTTGGAGATCAGAAACAGTTTCTTTGCTGCAAGAGTGGTCAGGGAGTGGCACAGGCTGCCCAGGGAAGTGGTGGAGTCCCCATCCCTGGAGGTGTCCCAGAAGGGTGTGGACATGGCCATGGTGGGGTTGGCTAGATGGCTGCTCTGGGTGCCCTGCTCTGGGTGCCCTGCTCTGGGTGCCCTGGGAGGGCTTTTGCAACCCAAACCATTCTGGGATTCTGTGATAGCCTAAGCTGAGGCTCCACAGCTCTGTGGTATCAGAGCTTGCCTTGAGCACCAGCAGCTGAACTCCTAGGAGGGGAGGATAAGGCTGCACAGCTGCTTCATGCATGCAGGACCCTGACAAAGTGTTTTGCCAGGGCAGAGGTTAAGCCAGAGGGCTGGGGAAGCCCAGCTGGGCCCTCGATTCCCTCTCTTCCCTCTGTTCTCTTTTCCAGACCAAAAGGCAGCACAGTGCTTTCAGGGATCTCAGGACACAGCTCAGCCTGAGTAAGGAAGGGTCATGGACCCCAGGAGCTGGCAGTTCCAGACCTGCTCCCAGCAGGGCTCAGAAGGAAGACAGAGAGAAACCTCTCGTCCGAAGGGTGAGGTCCAGAGGGGCCCAGCACAAGGTCCCTGCTCCACTGCCACCTCACAGGGGCAGGAGCTAGGAACTGAGGGCATGCAGCCTCTGCCAGCTGAGAGATCCTCAGGAGCTGCCTGGGCAAATGCCCACCTCACATCCTCAGCTTGGAATGATGGAATCATTTAGGCTGCAAAAGGCCTTGGGAACCAAGGAGTCCAAGCCCTGCTGGTGGGGCTGTGAGGGCTGCTGAAGCTGAAACAAGAGAAGCCTTTTCTTTTGCTTTAACAGATGTCCACTGTGTCCAAGATGCAGTCAGATGCTTCTGCAGAAGCTGACAGCATGGCCAGTGCCAGCCTCGATGGACAGGTGAGTGGGGGGCAGGGAAGGGAAAGGGAAGGGAGGGGAAGGGGAAGAGGAAAGGGAAGAGAAGGGAGCTAGACCAGCACTGTGCTGCTGGCTCCCACACAATGAAACCCCTCAGGAGCCAGTCAGCAGCTGATGTTTTATGGAGATGCTGACCTGGAGTTCTCCAAGTGAAGTCCAGCTGGAGGGTAGCCTGCCATGGGGCTGGAAGGTCTCTGTAAGTAGCCAAGGAGTTAGTTGAAAGCGTTCCTTCTCATGGAATGGAAGAGAAGGCTGCAGGGAAACTTTAGGTCATCCTTCCAGTAGCTGAGGGGCTCCAGGAGAGCTGGGGAGGGACTTGGGCCAAGGGCTGGGAGTGCCAGGCCCAGGGCCAATGGCTTTGAGCTGGGAGAGAGGAGACTGAGAGTGGAGAGGAGGAAGAAATCCTTTGCAGTGAGGGTGGGGAGACTCTGGCACAGGCTGCCCTGGGAGGCTGTGGCTGCCTGCTGCCTGGAGGTGTTCAGGACCAGGCTGGATGAGGCCCTGAGCAGCCTGTGCTGGTGGGAGGGATCCCTGCCCATGGCAGGGGGCTGGAGCTGGATGGTCTCTGAGGTCCTTTCCAGCCCAGACCATTCTTTGAATCTCTGATTTTCTGATAGCTTGGCTCACAGCAGGATTCACTGTGAGCAGACTGAGCCTCTGAGCTCCCTCCTTTGTGCCAGGCTGAATCCTTCCCTCAGCTGAATCCTGCTGCTGTAAATCATTCTGAGGGCAGCTCCTTCTCTGCAGCCCCAGAGAGGATTTGCTGCAGATCTCTATCTCCATGTTCAGTCTTTCATGCTGCCAGTCAGGGCTCTGGGCAGCACAACTCTGAGGGGGCAATGTTTGTCTCCACAGCAATATGATGAGGCAGGAACCTTCCTGCTGCTGGAGATAAAGCTGGACAAGGCCCTGGTGCCCAGGCGGGCACAGGAGGAGCTCAGCAGACGGTGAGTAAAGCCCAGCTGCAGCCTCTGCAGCAGGGACAGACTGCTCTGGAAGGACAGCTGAGGCCTGAGCCAAAGCCCACTGCAGGCAGGAGGAGAGTTTGGTCAAACCTGCTTAGGAGATGGCATCTGGTGTGTTGGGAAGACACCAGGATTCATCTGAGCTGGCACCTCCCTGCCAGCCTGCCCAGAAAGGAGACACCAGAGCAGCAGCAGCAGCAGCATGGTGTCTGCCTGCAGCAGCAGCAGCATGGTGTCTGCCTGCAGCACCACACTGCATTCCCAGCTGTACTTTGTTTCCCCTTAATCCCTGTGGGTTAGCCTCTGGCATGTCCAGCTGCTTGCTCAGGACTGGCTACCAGCATAGAGTGTCCTGGGCACCCCTGGGTGGTGGCTGCCCTGCCCCTGGGTGGTGGCTGCCCTGCCCTGGGTGGCAGCTGCCCTGCCCCTGGAGAGGCTGCCCTGCCCCTGGGTGGTGGCTGCCCTGCCCCTGGGTGGTGGCTGCCCTGCCCCTGGGTGGTGGCTGCCCTGCCCCTGGAGCAGCTGCCCTGCCCCTGGAGAGGCTGCCCTGCCCCTGGAGCGGCTGCCCTGCCCCTGGGTGGTGGCTGCCCTGCCCCTGGAGCGGCTGCCCTGCCCCTGGGTGGTGGCTGCCCTGCCCCTGGAGCAGCTGCCCTGCCCCTGGAGCGGCTGCCCTGCCCCTGGAGCAGCTGCCCTGCCCCTGGAGCGGCTGCCCTGCCCTGGGTGGCAGCTGCCCTGCCCTGGGTGGTGGCTGCCCTGCCCCTGGAGTGGCTGCCCTGCCCTGGGTGGTGGCTGCCCTGCCCCTGGGTGGCAGCTGCCCTGCCCTGGGTGGCAGCTGCCCTGCCCTGGGTGGTGGCTGCCCTGCCCCTGGAGCGGCTGCCCTGCCCCTGGGTGGCAGCTGCCCTGCCCTGGGTGGTGGCTGCCCTGCCCCTGGAGCGGCTGCCCTGCCCCTGGGTGGCGGCTGCCCTGCCCCTGGGTGGCAGCTGCCCTGCCCCTGGAGCAGCTGCCCTGCCCTGGGTGGTGGCTGCCCTGCCCTGGGTGGTGGCTGCCCTGCCCGTGCTGTGGCTGCCCTGCCCCTATCATTGGGCTTTGGCTTTTTTGGCTTTTCAGAAGTTTTCTCATGATCTTAGAATCACAAAACCATGAAATGGTGACCTTAAGTCTTTCCAAACAAACCTAAGTCCAAGCCTTGCCCCAGCACTGCCAGGGCACCACTGAGCCCTGGCCCTCAGCACCACTGAGCCCTGGCCCTCAGCACCACAGCCACACAGCTCTGGAACCCCTCCAGCCATGGGGACTGCACCACTGCCCTGGGCAGCCTGGGCCAGGCCTGGACAACTCTCAGGGGGAAGAAATTGTTCCTCATGGCCAACCTAAACCTGCCCTGGGGCAGCTTGCGGCCATTGCCTCTTGTCCTGTCCCTTGTTCCTTGGGAGCAGAGCCCAAGCCCCAGCTGGCTGCAGCCTCCTCTCAGGGAGCTGCAGAGAGCAAGAAGGTCTCCCTCAGCCTCCTCTTCTCCAGGCTCAACACCCCCAGCTCCCTCAGCTGCTCCTCCCCAGCCCTCTTCTCCAAACCCTTCCCCAGCTCTCTCCACTTGACCACAGCTTGCAAGAATTCAGTGGAATTCCTCCTTCCCCTGCCATGTGCAGCTGCAGATACCAGGCCTGCCAAATGATCCCTGCTGGGTGGTGGGAAAGGCTCTGCCTTGGGGAGCTCCAGGTGGTGCCACAGCAGCCTAGGCTTCACAGTTCATTCTGGGTCTGAGACTTCGTTGCCCCTCCCCAGGCTCCTGTGAGGTGTCTCAGGGACAGGCTGGAGCCCTCCCCCTGCAAGCTGCCAGGGCCCAGGACAAGCCAACACTGCTGGCAGTGTCTGACTGATCTCTTCTGTCCTCTCCTTGGCAGGATCAAGGAGATGATTCCTCCTCGCCCTCCCCTGCCTCCTCGGACTTCAGGAGCCAAGAAGGTACATGCAGGAGCCTGTGGCCTTGCCCCCACTGCCTCCTCATCCTGCCCTCATCCCCCTCACACAGGAGAATCTTCATGCTCAGCTGCAGCTGCACAGCAAGGTGTAGATGATGTCTGAAGAGAAAGCAGACATGAGAGAGGCTGCAGGGGCTGTGATCTGCACAGCCCCCGTGGGAGGCATTCCTGGGCTGTGTGACTCATGTTGGCAGCCCGTGCAAAGGGGACAGATGTAGCAAAGGCAGGGAAGGAGCAGTGTGGAGGTGTCTGGAAGGAAACAGGCTGCTGGAGAAAAAGGGGCTGGTAGCCTCCATGTTTACCTGATGCACTCCCAACAGGTTCTTGACCCAGACTGACTCAGGGGCTTCATCCATCCCAGGCAAACATGGACAGAATCAGCCCCAGGCAGAGGTTGTGAGGACTTCTGTGCATGACATCCACAGGAAACTCTGAGAACTTGCTTGGCTCCTGTGGCTACAGCCATGGAAGGAGAATGGCCTTGGGGGTAGCCCCTGGCTGATGGGGAACTCAAAGCAACAGTGGAGGAAGAAGCAGCACTTCAGTGACTCCCCCCTGCTGCTGCAGGACTGCTTTGTGCTGGGCTGTCTGGAGTGCACAGCTGATTGTCAGTGGGGGGAAGCTGCTGCCACACAGATGATGGTTGTACCACCCAGGTTATGAGATACAAAGCTGCTGAGGGGCCTGGAGCAGCTCTGGGAGCAGCAAAGGCTGAGAGCCCTGGGGCTGAGAGCCTGCAGAAGAGCAGCCCCAGAGGGCAGCTGAGCAATGCTCAGCAAGAGCTAAAGGAGCTGTGGGGGGCAAGAGGCTGGGGCCAGGCTCTGCTGAGTGCTGCCCAGGGACAGCACAAGGGGCAGCAAGGGGCAGAAAGTGTCAGGCAGGAGGTTGGAGCTGAGCAGGAGGAGAAAGTTGTTTGGGGTGAGGCTGCTGGAGGCCTGGAGCAGGCTGCCCAGAGAGGTTGTGGAGTCTGCTGGTGTGGAGAGCTTCCAACCCCCCCTGGGCACTGTGCTGCTGGGCAGGGTGCTGTGGCTGCCCTGCTGGGGCAGGGGTTGTACTGGGTGAGCTCCAGAGCTCCCTTCCAGCCCTGCTGGCACTCTGGGTTTGCAGACTGCTGGGTTTACAAAGCCCTCAGCAATGGGATCTGTTTGACTCCCAAGCAGTTCCACTGCTGTAGGCAAGAGGACAAGGAGTGAGAAGCTGACTGGTGCCTGTACAATCCAGCAGCAGCAGTGTCTCATTCTGGAGATACTGCTCTGACCTCTGGAGATGATGAAGACCTTTTGCCTTTACATGTGGGTGTTTTGTCAGCCCTCAGGCATGGGCAGGACAGCTGAGTGCCAGACTAAGCCTGAGTCAGGTGGAGTGTGTGGCAGATGTGGCCTCTGGCAACTCAAAGAGATCCCAAGGCTGGTGGCACAGGAGTTGAGTTGGAGCTCTTTCCTTGCTAGGCTGTGGAAGATTATCACAACCATGTCAGCAGCATTGCTGTCTCCATCCTAAGGGAGTACCATGAGCTGTTTGGGAAGCAGCTGCCTGAGCAGGGAGCCATTGACCACCAGGCCCTGGAGGATCAGAAGCATCAGCTCTGCTTTAAGCTCAACACCTCTGGGAAATATTTTGCTTTCAAGGAGCAGCTAAAGGTGAGGAATCCTTCTCTGCTCTTCACCTTCCTCACCTGCTTTGTACCTGCCAGCTTCTCAGTGAGGAGCTGCTGCTGCTGCATGGTGGTAACTTCATCATAGACTCAGGGAATGGGTTGGGTTGGAAGGGACCTTCAAGACCAGCCAGCTCCAAGGACATCTCCACTGAGCTTGTGGAGGCAAGGAGGGGAGCAGTGTCCTCTGCAGCTGTCTGGGAGCTGGGGAGGATTTATGGATTCATAGAATGGGTTGGAAGGGAACCTCAAGATCATCCAGTTCCAACCCCCTGACATTGACCCCTCCCACCAGCACAGGCTGCTCAGGGCCTCATCCAGCCTGGCCCTGAACACCTCCAGGCAGGAGGCAGCCACAGCCTCCCTGGGCAGCCTGGGCCAGAGTCTCCCCAGCCTCACTGCAAAGGATTTCTTCCTCCTCTCCACTCCCAGTCTCCTCTCTCCCAGCTCAAAGCCATTGGCCCTGGGCCTGCCACTCCCAGCCCTTGGCCCAAGTCTCTCCCCAGCTCTCCTGGAGCCCTTCAGTACTGGGAGGCTGCTCTGAGGTCTGCCTGGAGCCTTCTCTTCTGCAGGCTGCACAGCCCCAGCTCTCCCAGCCTGGCCCCACAGGGGAGGTTCTGCAGCCTCTGATCATATTCATGTTGCTCCAGAAGTCCTCTTACAGAGCAGGCACCAAGCTGCTTTGCTCACACTCCAGGAGAGCCACTCTGGAGGGCAGTCTCCAGAGCTGGTCACATCCATGTGCCCCATGCCCAGGGCCTGAGGCAGGCAGAGCTGGCTGCTCCTGCATGCTGCCAGCCCAGCCTGGCAGCACAAGAGGGTTGCCCTCTGTCAGCTGCTTTGCCCTGGCTGCACTCTGCCCATAGACCACAGTTCTGTACCAAAGGGATCACCCTTCCCACAGCCTGTCCCTAAATGGACACAGGTGTGCCAGGGAGCCAGGGCAGGGAGGTGGGATGGGAGCTGCCCCCTGACTTCTGCTGATGCTCCAAGCTGGAGCTTCAGCAGGAAGCAGCAGCATGTGGCTCTGTGTGACCACAGAGCTGTGGGGGAGCAGAGGGCCCCTGCCTTGTCCAAGCCTCTCATGTCTCACAGTATGCTGTAGTGAACATTGTGAGGGAGAAGTATCTGAAGACCACAGCCTTTGAGAGCCAGGAGCAGCTCCAGGCTTTCCTCAGCGAGCTCTACGTGTACCTGGTGGAGCAGATGCACATTGCCCTGAACCAGGTAGGCAGAAACTGGGGGGATCTGGGACACAACTTCACTGAGGGTCAGGAGCAGGGCCAGAGGAGGCCACAGCAGTGCTGGGAGGCTGGAAGCCCTCTGCTGGGAGGCCAGGCTGGGAGGGTTGGGGTTGTGCAGCCTGCAGAGGAGAAGGCTCCAGGGAGACCTCCTGGGGGCCTTACAGAGCTTCAAGAGGCCAGAAGAGAGCTGGGGACAGAGTGCTGAGCAGGGCCTGTTGGGCCAGGCCAAGGGGGGATGGTTTGAAGTGCAAGAGGGAGGCTGAGAGTGGAGAGAAGGAGAAATGTTTGGTGCTGAGGGTGGGGAGAGCCTGTGCCAGGCTGCCCAGAGAGGTGGAGCTGCCCCATGGCTGGCAGCAGTGCAGGGCAGGTTGGTTGGGGCTGGGAGCAGCCTGCTGTGGCTGCAGCTGTCCCTGCAGGGCTTGCCCTGGGTGAGCTTGGAAGGTCCCTTCCAGCCCAAAGCAGTCTGTGAGTGGATGTTGCCCTGTCCCTGGCAGCAGAGGTGCCCAGGCACACCAGGGCCATGGCTCACCACATCCAGGAGCTGGAGCAGCTTTGCCTTTCCAACCCACCCAGCCTGTGCTGCCAGAGTGCTGGACTGGGAGCTGCTGCTGGACTGGGATCACACCATCCACCCTCACTAACATTGTCTGCTTCCCTGCCAGCTGCTGTTTGAGGAACCTGCTCCGCCAGCCCCTCCAGCCCACACCCCCCAGGAGCAGCTCTGGCTCTGCGCTCGGGAAGCTGAGTTCAACAAAGACTACAAGCTGGCATCTCTGTACCACCAGCAGGTGAAGAGCCTCTGCTTCCTCCTGCCCATCCTGTGCTGGCAGCACCACACTGTGGTGGCACTGGTGCCGTGGGGCTGTGGCACACTGTGGCACTGGTGGCTCTGGTGCCGTGGGGCTGTGGCATGCTGTGGTGGCGGTGGCTCTGGTGCTGTGGGGCTCTGGCACGCTGTGGTGGCAGTGGCACTGGTGCCGTGGGGCTGTGGCACACGGTGGCGGTGGCTCTGGTGCCGTGGGGCTGTGGCATGCTGTGGTGGCGGTGGCTCTGGTGCTGTGGGGCTCTGGCACGCTGTGGTGGCAGTGGCACTGGTGCCGTGGGGCTCCGGTACACTGTGGCACTGGTGCCGTGGTGCTCCGGCATGCTGTGGCACTGGTGCTGTGGGGCTCCGGCATGCTGTGGTGGTGACACTGGTGCCATGGGGCTGCGGCACGCTGTGGCGGTGGCACTGGTGCTGTGGGACTCCGGCACATGGTGGCTCTGGTGCCGTGGGGCTGCGGCACGCTGTGGCAGTGGTGCCGTGGGGCTGTGGCACGCCGTGGTGGTGGTGGCAGTGGTGCCGTGGGGCTGCAGCACGCTGTGGCACTGGTGCCGTGGGGCTGCGGCACGCCGTGGCGGTGGCTCTGGTGCCGTGGGGCTGCAGCACGCTGTGGCGGTGGCTCTGGTGCCGTGGGGCTGCGGCACGCTGTGGCAGTGGCACTGGTGCCGTGGGACTGCAGCACGCTGTGGCAGTGGCTCTGGTGCCGTGGGGCTGCAGCACGCTGTGGCAGTGGTGCCGTGGGGCTGCAGCACGCTGTGGCACTGGTGCCGTGGGGCTGCGGCACGCCGTGGCGGTGGCTCTGGTGCCGTGGGGCTGCAGCACACTGTGGCACTGGTGCCATGGGGCTGCGGCACGCTGTGGCAGTGGCTCTGGTGCCGTGGGGCTGCAGCACGCTGTGGCAGTGGCTCTGGTGCCGTGGGGCTGCAGCACGCTGTGGCAGTGGCTCTGGTGCCGTGGGGCTGCGGCACGCTGTGGCAGTGGCACTGGTGCCGTGGGACTGCAGCACGCTGTGGCGGTGGCTCTGGTGCCGTGGGGCTCCGGCACACTGTGGCGTTGGCACTGGTGCTGTGGGGCTCTGGCACACGGTGGCACTGGTGCCGTGGGGCTGCGGCACATGGTGGCCGTGGCACTGGTGCCATGGGGCTGCAGCACGCTGTGGTGGCGGTGGCACTGGTGCAGTGGGGCTGTTTCACACAGTGGTAGTGGTGCCGTGGGGCTCTGGCACGCTGTGGTGGTGGCACTGGTGCCGTGGGGCTGTGGCACACTGTGGCAGTGGCACTGGTGCCGTGGGGCTGCGGCATGCTGTGGTCGTGGCACTGGTGCCGTGGGGCTGCGGCACGCTGTGGCAGTGGCTCTGGTGCCATGGGGCTGTGGCACGCAGTGGCGGTGGCACTGGTGCCGTGGGGCTGTGGCACGCTGTGGTGGTGGCAGTGGTGCCGTGGGGCTGCGGCACGCTGTGGCAGTGGCTCTGGTGCCGTGGGGCTGCAGCACGCTGTGGCAGTGGCTCTGGTGCCGTGGGGCTGCGGCACGCTGTGGCAGTGGTGCCGTGGGGCTGTGGCACGCCGTGGTGGTGGTGGCGGCAGTGGTGCCGTGGGGCTGCAGCACGCTGTGGCACTGGTGCCGTGGGGCTGCGGCACGCCGTGGCGGTGGCTCTGGTGCCGTGGGGCTGCAGCACGCTGTGGCGGTGGCTCTGGTGCCGTGGGGCTGCGGCACGCTGTGGCAGTGGCACTGGTGCCGTGGGACTGCAGCACGCTGTGGCAGTGGCTCTGGTGCCGTGGGGCTGCAGCACGCTGTGGCAGTGGTGCCGTGGGGCTGCAGCACGCTGTGGCACTGGTGCCGTGGGGCTGCGGCACGCCGTGGCGGTGGCTCTGGTGCCGTGGGGCTGCAGCACACTGTGGCACTGGTGCCATGGGGCTGCGGCACGCTGTGGCAGTGGCTCTGGTGCCGTGGGGCTGCAGCACGCTGTGGCAGTGGCTCTGGTGCCGTGGGGCTGCAGCACGCTGTGGCAGTGGCTCTGGTGCCGTGGGGCTGCAGCACGCTGTGGTGGTGGCACTGGTGCCGTGGGGCTGCAGCACACTGTGGCACTGGTGCCATGGGGCTGCGGCACGCTGTGGCAGTGGCTCTGGTGCCGTGGGGCTGCAGCACGCTGTGGCAGTGGCTCTGGTGCCGTGGGGCTGCGGCACGCTGTGGCAGTGGCTCTGGTGCCGTGGGGCTGCAGCACGCTGTGGCAGTGGCTCTGGTGCCGTGGGGCTGCGGCACGCTGTGGCAGTGGTGCCGTGGGGCTGTGGCACGCCGTGGTGGTGGTGGCAGTGGTGCCGTGGGGCTGCAGCACGCTGTGGCACTGGTGCCGTGGGGCTGCGGCACGCCGTGGCGGTGGCTCTGGTGCCGTGGGGCTGCAGCACGCTGTGGCGGTGGCTCTGGTGCCGTGGGGCTGCGGCACGCTGTGGCAGTGGCACTGGTGCCGTGGGACTGCAGCACGCTGTGGCAGTGGCTCTGGTGCCGTGGGGCTGCAGCACGCTGTGGCAGTGGTGCCGTGGGGCTGCAGCACGCTGTGGCACTGGTGCCGTGGGGCTGCGGCACGCCGTGGCGGTGGCTCTGGTGCCGTGGGGCTGCAGCACACTGTGGCACTGGTGCCATGGGGCTGCGGCACGCTGTGGCAGTGGCTCTGGTGCCGTGGGGCTGCAGCACGCTGTGGCAGTGGCTCTGGTGCCGTGGGGCTGCAGCACGCTGTGGCAGTGGCTCTGGTGCCGTGGGGCTGCGGCACGCTGTGGCAGTGGCACTGGTGCCGTGGGACTGCAGCACGCTGTGGCGGTGGCTCTGGTGCCGTGGGGCTCCGGCACACTGTGGCGTTGGCACTGGTGCTGTGGGGCTCTGGCACACGGTGGCACTGGTGCCGTGGGGCTGCGGCACATGGTGGCCGTGGCACTGGTGCCATGGGGCTGCAGCACGCTGTGGTGGCGGTGGCACTGGTGCAGTGGGGCTGTTTCACACAGTGGTAGTGGTGCCGTGGGGCTCTGGCACGCTGTGGTGGTGGCACTGGTGCCGTGGGGCTGTGGCACACTGTGGCAGTGGCACTGGTGCCGTGGGGCTGCGGCATGCTGTGGTCGTGGCACTGGTGCCGTGGGGCTGCGGCACGCTGTGGCAGTGGCTCTGGTGCCATGGGGCTGTGGCACGCAGTGGCGGTGGCACTGGTGCCGTGGGGCTGTGGCACGCTGTGGTGGTGGCAGTGGTGCCGTGGGGCTGCGGCACGCTGTGGCAGTGGCTCTGGTGCCGTGGGGCTGCAGCACGCTGTGGCAGTGGCTCTGGTGCCGTGGGGCTGCGGCACGCTGTGGCAGTGGTGCCGTGGGGCTGTGGCACGCCGTGGTGGTGGTGGCAGTGGTGCCGTGGGGCTGCAGCACGCTGTGGCACTGGTGCCGTGGGGCTGCGGCACGCCGTGGCGGTGGCTCTGGTGCCGTGGGGCTGCAGCACGCTGTGGCGGTGGCTCTGGTGCCGTGGGGCTGCGGCACGCTGTGGCAGTGGCACTGGTGCCGTGGGACTGCAGCACGCTGTGGCAGTGGCTCTGGTGCCGTGGGGCTGCAGCACGCTGTGGCAGTGGTGCCGTGGGGCTGCAGCACGCTGTGGCACTGGTGCCGTGGGGCTGCGGCACGCCGTGGCGGTGGCTCTGGTGCCGTGGGGCTGCAGCACACTGTGGCACTGGTGCCATGGGGCTGCGGCACGCTGTGGCAGTGGCTCTGGTGCCGTGGGGCTGCAGCACGCTGTGGCAGTGGCTCTGGTGCCGTGGGGCTGCAGCACACTGTGGCACTGGTGCCATGGGGCTGCGGCACGCTGTGGTGGTGGCACTGGTGCCGTGGGGCTGCAGCACGCTGTGGCAGTGGCTCTGGTGCCGTGGGGCTGCAGCACGCTGTGGCAGTGGCTCTGGTGCCGTGGGGCTGCAGCACGCTGTGGCAGTGGCTCTGGTGCCGTGGGGCTGCGGCACGCTGTGGCGGTGGCTCTGGTGCCGTGGGGCTGCGGCACGCTGTGGCAGTGGCACTGGTGCCGTGGGGCTGCAGCACGCTGTGGCAGTGGCTCTGGTGCCGTGGGGCTGCGGCACGCCGTGGCGGTGGCTCTGGTGCCGTGGGGCTGCGGTACGCCGTGGCACTGGTGCCGTGGGGCTGCGGCACGCCATGGCACTGGTGCCGTGGGGCTGCAGCACGCCGTGGCACTGGTGCCGTGGGGCTGCGGCACGCTGTGGCACTGGTGCCGTGGGGCTGCGGCACGCCGTGGCGGTGGCTCTGGTGCCGTGGGGCTCCGGCACGCCGTGGCACTGGTGCCGTGGGGCTGCGGCACGCTGTGGCTCTGGTGCCGTGGGGCTGTGGCACACAGTGGCACTGGTGCCGTGGGGCTCCTGCTGCTGGGGGCTCAGGCAGCCCCAGCCGCTGTGTGGGGGGCAGGAGGTGTCTGTGCGCGGCGGCAGTCCCGGCAGTCCGTGAGGGCTTTCCTGGGCAGATGCTGCTCTCTGCAGGATGTGAGGCACAGCCTGGCCTGGTCACTGAGGACCTCAGCCCCCAGGCCGGGGGAACTGGGGTGACCTGGTCCAAAAGGTGTGCTGGGTGGTGCTGGGAACACTGGGGCCTCCGGTGGGAGCGGAGGAGGAGGAGGTCAGCTGGAGGAGGACCTGTGCGAGGTGAGGGGAGCTCAGATGAAGCCCAGAACAGCCCTAGCCAGGGGATACCCTGGCATGTGGTGGGACAGGGGCTTGAGTGGTGCTTAACGGGGCTGGGCTGGCCATGGGATCACAGAAGGGATCTCTGGAGGTGACTGAGTCCAAGCCCCCTGGCAGAGCAGGGTCACCTGGGGCAAAGCAACGCAGGAGCACATCCAGGTTGGCTTTGAAAGTCCCCAGAGGACACTCGACAACCTCACACCAAAGAATTTCCTCCTCATGTTGAGGGGGAAGCTGCTGGGTCCCAGCTCACCTCCATCATTCCTTGTCCTCTTCCTGGGCACCACTCTCAAGAGCCTGGCAGCCTCCTCTTCCCTCAGCTACTGACAGACATTGATCAGATCCCCCTCAGCCTTCTCCTCTCCAGGCTAAGCAGCCCCAGGGCTCTCAGCCTCTCCTCACAGCAGAGCTGTTCCAGGCCCTTCAGCATCCTCACAGCCTCCCCTGGACTCTCTCCAGCAGGTTCCTGTCTCTTGAGCTGGGGAGCCCAGAGCTAGGCTCAGCATTCCAGCTGTGGCCTCCCCAGGGCAGAGCAGGGTGGGAGGAGAACCTCCAGGCCTGCTGTCTAGGGCAGGAGGAAGCCATGGGCTGTGCAGTGGTGTCCCCAGCCCAGTGATGCTCTCCTTTGTCTAGAGGGTGGCTCAGGACCAGTGCAATGCCCAGCCCTGGCTGGACTATGGCATCTTCTGCCTCCTGCTCCAGGATACACCCAAAGCCCAGCAGTGCTTCCAGCAGGCTCTTTCTCTGGACCCCCACAACCTCCAAAGGTGCTCATGGGGGGTGGGTGGGAGCTGGGAGCGTGCCCCCAGTGCTGCCTGGGGGCTGTCTGACCAGCCTGAGCCTGTCCCCAGCTTGCTGCTGTGTGGGATTGTGGCTGTCACCCTGCAGCACTGCGAGGAGGCTGAGATCTTCTTTGAGTCTGCCTGCTGCTTGGAGCCCTCCAGTGTGGTGGCCTGGACCCTATCAGGTATCAAAGCAAACAGGTCCTGAAATCACTTGGGCTGGAAGGGAGCTGTAGGCTCACCAGGCCCTACCCCAGCACTGCCAGGGCACCACTGAGCCCTGGCCCCCAGCCCCACTGAGCCCCGGCCCCCAGCCCCGCTGAGCCCTGGCCCCCAGCCCCGCTGAGCCCTGGCCCCCAGCCCCGCTGAGCCATAGCCCCCAGCCCCACTGAGCCCTGGCCCCCAGCCCCACTGAGCCATAGCCCCCAGCCCCACTGAGCCATAGCCCCCAGCCCCACTGAGCCCTGGCCCCCAGCCCCGCTGAGCCCTGGCCCCCAGCCCCGCTGAGCCATGGCCCTCAGCACCACTGAGCCATAGCCCCCAGCCCCACTGAGCCATGGCCCCCAGCCCCACTGAGCCATGGCCCCCAGACCCGCTGAGCCATGGCCCTCAGCACCACTGAGCCATAGCCCTCAGCACCACTGAGCCATGGCCCTCAGAACCACTGAGCCATGGCCCCCAGCACCGCTGAGCCCTGGCCCCCAGCCCCACAGCCACACAGCTCTGGAACCCCTCCAGCCATGGGGACTGCACCACTGCCCTGGGCAGCCTGGGCCAGGCCTGGACAACCCTCAAGGGGAAGAAACTGTTCCTCATGGCCAACCCAAACCTGCCCTGGGGCAGCTTGAGGCCATTGCCTCTTGTCCTGCCCCTGGTTCCTTGGGAGCAGAGCCCAAGCCCCAGCTGGCTGCAGCCTCCTCTCAGGGAGCTGCAGAGAGCAATGAGGTCTCCCTCAGCCTCCTCTGCTCCAGGCTCAACACCCCCAGCTCCCTCAGCTGCTCCTCCCCAGCCCTCTTCTCCAGACCCTTCCCCAGCTCTCTTGCCCTTCCCTGGCCCTGCTCCAGCTCCTCAATCTCCTTCTTGGAATGAGAGGCCCAAAACTGAACCCAGGACTTGAGCTGTGGCCTCAGCACTGCCCAGTCCAGAGGCACAATCCCTGCCCTGCTCCTGCTGGCCTCACTATTGCTGCTCCAGGCCAGGCTGCTGGTAGCCTTCTTGGCCACCTGGGCACTCCCTGGCTCATCTCCAGCCACTGTCAGCCTTTCCCACCAGGCAGTTTCCAGCAGTTCTCCAGGCTGGGGCATTGGAGGTGGTGTTGAGGACTCTAGAGCCAGGCACAACTTCTGTCCTGATCCTCTTCTGCCTGCTCTGACCTGGGGGTTAGGGGAAGAGTTCTGCTCTGGCTTCCATGTCTGCTTCTGCTGCTCTCTGTCCCCCACAGGTTTGTTTTATGAGCTGCAGGCCAATGATGTCCAGGCAGAAATGGACTTCAGGGAAGCCAAGAAGCTGCTGGGAGCACAGGGGAGGAGCATCCCCGAGGCTCTGCAGGGAGAAGGAGGACAAGAGGACACTTCCAATGGGTGTCTGAGGTCACCCAGCCCAGCCCCAGAAGAACCTGGGCCAGGTAATGTTTGGTGAAACCAGAAGGTGCCCTGGCAACCCTGAGGAGGGGTCTCAGGGTAGTGTAGGACATGATGGACAGTGGAAGGAGAGGAGGAAACCTCCAAGTGTTTCACTGTGAGGGTGGGGAGGCACTGGACCAGGCTGCTCAGAGCATTTGTGGAGGCTCCAAGCCTGGAAGTGTTGAAGGCCAGGCTGGATGAGGCCTTGGGCAACCTGGGCTGGTGGGAGCCCATGGCAGGGGCTTGGAGCTGGAGGAGCTTTAAGGTCCCTTCCAACCCAACCCAGTCTGATATTCTAAGAGGAGAAATACAAAGGGTGAAGGAAGAGGCTGTGGAGTGTGAGCTAGAGCAGAGTGAGCACAGTGAGGGGCAGCAGCAGGCCCTGTGCTGCTGTCAGTGGTGCCACTTTCTGCTGGCAGTGCACCAGAGCCCTGCCTTACCCACAGCCTGCCAGAGGCTCTGCCCCAGCCCAGTGCTGCAGTGACTGCTTCACAGACTCTGAGCATCTGCAGATCAGAGACCTTTATTACTCCATTCTTTGTGCTTATGACTGACTTCTGCTAAGCCAGGGGCTGGCAGGGTGCAGCCTCCAGCTCACAGCTCTCCTGCAAACAGTAGAGCTCTGCAGTGGCTCTGCTGCCACTGTGCACAGCTCCTTTGTTAGCTTCTGGAAGTTAGCCCCCATCCCACTGCTCACTGGAGATCCCCTCACAGGGCATCTGTGCTGGTCTCAAACAGATAACTTTGTTCCATCAAGGCTGAACTCACTGGCTCCCACAGTTGCCCCTTGGTGTCTTTCTACAGCCAAACCTTGCTGTTCCATTCCCTGCCACGTTGTGGGTAGGCATGCCAGCAAGCACAGGGGAGCCTTCAGCACACACAGCAGCATCCCCACTAGCACCAGTCCAGCTTTTGCCAGGCACAGCAGCCAGCCTGAGATGCCCCACTCACTGAGCCAGCCTTCCAGCCCCAGGAGCCCACTGCCTTCTCTCAGCTTCCCCTGCCCCACCAGCTCCTGTGTGTTCCTAGGAATGGAAGGGTGGGCAGTGAGGTTCACCTCATCCCCTCGAAGTTCTGAGATCCATGGCCATGTGTGAGTGACAAGAAGCCAACAGCAGCCCTATTTTGCAAGGCAGCATGTCTAACAGAGCCCTCACCTGCAGCTAATGGGCACTTCAGAAGCCAGAGTGTTCTGCCTCACCACCCAGCAGCCATCCTGCTGAGCTGTGCCAAGGCCTTCCCTGCTGCTGCACCAGGAGCAGAGCCTGGCAGCGATTATCCACAGGTCTATATTAGCCTCACAGCTGGGGTCAGTCCCCTGTGTGCCTGGCTTCTGTCTGTGCTGGGACAGCTGGGTGTGGTTTAGACCATTGTACCCTTGGGGGTTAAGATGGGCAATGCCCCCAGGGAGCACTGCCCCTGCAGCATGGGAGGGCAGCCCAGGCCAGGCAGCAGCCCTGTGCAGGGCCAGGCAGACCTGGCAGGCCCTTTGCTGAGGTGCTGGAGGGAATGTTGCACCACAGAGAGGTGTTCCTGAATGCTGTCTCCATGGGGGTCACATCCTGCCCCACCTGTAGTTCTGTAAATTGATGGGATCTGCTCCCCTGGCATATGTGAAGCAGGTGCAAGCTGATGTCCTGCTGCTGCCCCATAGAATCAGCTCCTCTGGCTCCAGCTCAGCACTTACATGACTGGCACAGGTCACTTTATCCAGCTCCCACCTGGAAGCAGACACCACCACTAAGCTGTCTGTCAGCAGTGTACCACTGAACAGCTATGGAGAGGCTGCTCTGGGCATGCTGGGGAGACACAAACCCACCTCTGGTTCAGTGCTGTCACTGACATGCCCCAGGTGGCTGCACAGATGGGCAGGGTCCAAGTGCCAGGTCCTGCCCTCTGGCCACAGCAACCCCAGGCAGAGCTACAGGCTGGGGGCAGAGTGGCTGAGAGCAGCCAGGCAGAGAGGGACCTGGGGGTGCTGGCAGACAGCAGCTGAACATGAGCCAGAAGTGTGCCCAGGGGGCCAAGAAGGCCAGGGGCATCCTGGCCTGCATCAGGAAGAGTGTGGCCAGCAGGAGCAGGGAAGTCCTTGTGCCCTGTGCTCAGTACTGCTCAGGCCACCCCTTGAGTCCTGTGTCCAGCTCTGGGCTCCTCAGCTCAAGAAGGACATTGAGAGACTTGAAGGTGTCCAGAGAAGGGCAACAAAGCTGGGGAGGGGTCTGGGGCACAGCCCTGTGAGGAGAGGCTGAGGGAGCTGGGGTTGCTTAGCCTGGAGAAGAGGAGGCTCAGGGGAGACCTCATTGCTCTCTGCAACTCCCTGCAGGGAGGTTGGAGCCAGTGGGGGTTGGGCTCTGCTCCCAGGCAAGCAGCACCAGAGCAAGAGGACACAGTCTCAAGCTGTGCCAGGGGAGGTTCAGGCTGGAGGTGAGGAGAAAGTTCTTCCCAGCAAGAGAGATTGGCCACTGGGATGTGCTGCCCAGGGAGGTGGTGGAGTCCCCATCCCTGGAGGTGTTCAGGAGGGGATTGGATGTGGCACTTGGTGCCATGGGTTAGCTGTCAGGAGCTGCTGGGTGTCAGGTTGGACTTGGTGACCTCTGAGGTCTGTTCCAACCTGATTGATTCTATGGTTCTGTGGCTGTGTGGCTCTGTGGCTATTCTGTGGTGTCAGGGGGTGAGGGTTTGGCAGGACCATCGCTCTGCTGTGACAGATCCTGCTCCTCAGCAGTGCCAGTCCTGCGATGGCGGCGCAGGTGGTGTGCGGCGCGCAGGGAGCCACCGTGCTCCATGGCAGAGCATGGCCGAGGAACTCAACAGCTCCCACACACTGCTGCTGCTGCTCTGCTGCTGTGGGCAGTGGCCAGAGTGGCTGGAGGGCTCCCCTGGGATTCTGGGGCTGTGGGAGGGCAGAGCTGTCCCTGTGGCAGTCATATATGAGGGGTACCCAGGCTTAGGTGTCCTGAAAGCTGTTGCTGTGACTTCTGTGAGGGCTCAGTGCCCACACCTCCATCAATGAGCTGAGTGAGGACATAGAGGCAGCCTCAGGCAGCTTGCAGATAACGTCAAGGTGGGTGGCAGTGTTGATGTTGTGCAGAGGGCCCTGGCCAGGCTGCAGCCATGGCTGAGGCCAAGGGGATGAGGTTGAACAAGGCCAAGGGCTGGGTCCTGTCCTTGTGTCACAACCACCCCAGGAAGGCTCCAGCCTGGGAGCAGAGTGGCTGCAAAGTGCCCAGTAGAGAAGGCCCTGGGGGTGCTGGGTGCCAGCAGCTGGAGAGGAGCCAGGGGGTGCCCAGGGGGGCAAGAAGGGCAGCAGCAGCCTGAGCTGGAGCAGCAGTGGGGTGCCCAGCAGGAGCAGGGCAGGGATTGTGCCTCTGGGCTGGGCACTGGGGAGGCCACAGCTGTGCCGCCCTGCGCTGAGCTGAGCTGCTCTGCGCTGCGCTGTGCTGCTCCGTGCCGCCCTGCGCTGCGCTGTGCTGGGGATCAGCTCTGCTCTCAGGTTCTGTGGGTGCCTCACAGGGCTGTGCCTTGCTCCAGGCTCTGGTGCCTTGCAGCTCTCCGGCACAGCCTCCTCTGCCTTCACATTAACTGAAGCTGTGGCTATGGGCACCTGGGGTACTGCAATTGATTAATTCCTCGTCGAATGGAGCTCACTGGAACAGCCCCCTGCAAGAAACATTCCTTCCCAGCTCTTTTCTCTTTCTTCTCTTCCCCATTCCTGCCCAATTTTGCTCCAAACTGGGCAGCTGATGGCAGACTCCTTGCTTGCACTTGATGGTTGTTGGTCTCTTTCCAGAGAGGGCTCCAGATGGCTCAGCTGACAAACTGCCCAAGGTGGTGGAGCCTGCCCGAGCCTGTGCAGCACCCAAGGAAGAGGCCACAGCACCTGAGACAGCCCCAGGAGGTGAGGGGATGGGGTCTGGGAGATGGCCTTCTGCCGTCAGTAGGGAAGGAAGCACTGAGCTGTGGCCATCCTGATGCCAAGGCAAGACACTGAGGCTGGTTCTACAGAGTCACAGCATGGTAGGGGCTGGAAGGGACCTCCAAAGATCATGCAGTCCAGCTCTCTGTGTAATGTGGTGGGTTGGAACGTCCCACTACATTAACTAAGCATGACCAGCTCAACTGGAAGCAAATGGAAGCTGTATTTACAAAGCAAAACTACACTCTGCAACGGAATGCAATGAATCTGTACAAAGTGGGCAGGAGCTGCAATATTATACAGGGACTTACAATCAGCATGGAACCCCCCCTGGTCAAAACGACCAGGGAAGCTGCACCACTGCCCCCCAAACCACCTCCTTTCCCCCTGGCATTGGAAGACAAGAGATGTTAGGAGAAATGTTAGTTCAAAGCAGCAGTGTTAGTGTCCTTATCTGCAAGGGCAGGAGCGTGATCCTCCCCAGCAGAACAGCCACACCAGAGAAGAAAAGAAGGAATGAATGAAATGTGTAAGACTGTTAGGGTACATCTGCCTCCATCCCACACATTCTAGCCAATGAAATTCGTTTAGAGTCATCTTCTGTTCTCCTTTCTACACCCAACAGTGAATTGTTTCTATTTTTCTACTTTCCTGCTCGAAAGCTGCAGCTAAATTTTAAAGGCGTAGCCTAAACCTGCCACAATCCATCCCTGCTGAACAGCTGCATTGGCTGTTGGTACTATTCATCCAACAACCCCAGGCAGTGCTGCAGGCTGCGGTCAGAGTGGCTGAGAGCAGCCAGGCAGAGAGGGACCTGGGGGTGCTGGTTGATGGTAGGGTGAACATGAGCCTGCAGTGTGCCCAGGCAGCCAGGAGGGCCAAGGGTATCCTGGCCTGCATCAGGAAGAGTGTGGCCAGCAGGAGCAGGGAGGTCATTCTGCCCCTGGACACTGCACTGGTTAGGCCACACCTTGAGTCCTGTGTCCAGTTCTGGGCCCCTCAGTTTAGGAAGGAGGTTGACTTGCTGGAACGAGTCCAGAGAAGGGCAATGAAGTTGGTGAGGGGTTTGGATCACAGCCCTGTGAGGAGAGGCTGAGGGAGCTGGGGTTGTTTAGCCTGGAGAGGAAGAGACTCAGGGGAGACTTCATTGCTCTCTACAACTACCTTAAGGGAGGTTGTAGCCAGGTGGGGGTTGGTCTCTTCTCCCAGGCAGCCAGCAGCAGAACAAGAGGACACAGTCTCAAGCTGTGCCAGGGGAGGTTTAGGCTGGAGGTTAGGAGGAAGTCCTACACAGAAAGAGTGATTGCCCATTGGGATGTGCTGCCTGGGGAGGTGGTGGGGTTGCCATCACTGGAGGTGTTCAGGAGGAGACTTGATGGGGTGCTTGGTGCCATGGGTTAGTTGATTAGGTGGTGTTGGATGATGGGTTGGACATGATGATCTTGAAGGTCTCCTCCAACCTGGTCCTATCCTATTCCTATTCTATTCTATTCTATTCTATTCTATTCTATTCTATTCTATTCTATTCTATTCTATTCTATTGGTCCCTCACCAGCAGCAGGATCTCGCAGCTCCCCTCCTGCATCTGCCTTGCGCTGGCCTCTCCCATCTAGAGCCACAATTTGTTGTTTAGTTGGGGCTGTGGTTGACTTTACAGCAGGCTTGGCAGAAGCAGTGGAGTCTGCAAGGAAGCAGTGTTGGTAGACGAGTTTTGAGATCCAGCAACTGTTGCAGAGGCCACCTCTGGTCCTGCTGCTGCAGGAGGAAATGATGTTGCCTCTCCAGTGGCTGCCGATGACACCGCGGTCGCCGTCCTAGGTGCTGCCGCTGGCTGCATGCCGCTGCGCCCATTCGGAGCTGCCTTACCGGTAACTCCTCCCTGCCTGTTTCTCCTCATCACTAGAAATCTCTGGGTTTGGGTTAGAATTGCTTCTTCTACACCTGTGCTTACTGCCTTTAAAACTGAAGGATGCCCCTGTGCCCGTCTCTCCCCAGCAGCGCCGCTGCCGCACACGCTCCTTCGTACCGGCAGCAGCGTTACGCGCAGCAGACAAATCACTCTGAGGCGTCTCCATGGATGTTACCCCACAAGTCATCCATGAGTGTGACATTTGTCACAGGGGAGGGGGCTTTTAGAGGTGTTATGGTAAACTGAGGCAGTAACAGCTCCCCTTTGATAGCTTGGTGAGTGGAGCATGAGACTCTGAACCCCAGGGCCGCGGGTTCGAGCCCCACGTTGGGCGCCAGCTACTTTGTGTAATGTAATGGTTTGGAACTTTCCCACCACATTAAGAGAAACTTGCCTCACTCAGCTGGGGAGAGCCAATGGAAGCTGTGTTTGCAAAGCAAAACTACACTCTAGAAGGGACTGCAATGGATGTGTACAAATATCCAGGAGTTACAATATTATACAGGGATTTACAATCAGAAAACAGCACAGAACCCACCCCCTGAACAGGGGAAGCTGCTCCCCTTCCCCCTAAGCTCCTCCCACTTCCCCATAGCTCCTCCCCCTTCCCCCTAAGCTCCCCCCCTTCCCCCTAAGCTCCCCCCCTTCCTCTGCTTAATTAGAAGAAAAGAGATGTTAGAGACTTAGTGTGCTTAGCTCAAGGTCCTTAGATAAGATCCTTTCCAGCAAAGCAGCCAGAAGAGAGAGAAAGAATGAAGTGCAATGTGAGATTGCCAGAATACATCCCCCACAGCTGGCCAATGAAATCTGTTTAGAATCAGCTCTGGTTTTCCTTGTTACACCCAGCTGTGGATCTGTTTCTATTTCTCCACTCTTCTGCTCGAGGATCTGCAGCTAACTTTTCAAGGCACAGCCTGGAACTGCCACACTTGGGAATGCCAGCTGCTGCTGTGCAGGATGCTCTCACCCACAGGGATGCTGAGCTCCTATATCTCTGCAGGCAGAGGGGTGTGAGTGACATTGCCATACCTCTTCAGGCAGGAAAGCCCTGAACACCCATTGTGGAGGAGCTGCAGTTTGTACTTAGACCAAAGGTTCAATTCATGTGTCAGATCTCTTCCCAGCTTATCAAACATTAAACCAAGAATGTATTTGTCAGAGCAGCATATATCACATGCCACAGAATCCAACCCAGCTTCATTTTGCTTCCTTAGTCTGAGCAGGAATAACTCAAGCAGTTGCCCCACGTTGGCTAGGCACCACTCCCTGCCAGAGCAGGGTCACCTAAAGCAGGTCACACAGCAACACATCCAGGTGGGGTTGAAATCTCTCCAGAGATGGAGACTCCCTCACCTCCCTGGGCAGCCTGCTCAGGGCTCTGCCACCCTCAGACTCAAGCAGTTCCTCCTCATGTTCTCTCTCTGGGTGCCCCTGCACCCAGCAGCCTTCATCAGCTGCTCAGATGTCTCCCTCCTGAGGTGGCAGCACTTAAACTGAGCTCAGCAGCAGTGGTGGGACTGTGAGCTCCAGCTGAGCAGTTGGACTTGATGATCTCAGAGGTCTCCTCCAACCTCTAGCAGTCCTCTGGTGTTATGAAACTGTCCCTGTGCATCTCCTCTGGCTGTGTGATGATCTGCCTCCTCTGACAGAGGCATCCACTGGAGACTGGTGGTGCTGAGGACCATGGTTTAGTGGTGCCCTTGGCAGTGCTGGGTTGGACTTGATGACCTTAAAAGTCTTCTCCATGATGTAGCTATGATTCTGTCACTCCTTAACTCCAGGCCCTGCTGGGCTGGTGTGGGGAGGCAGGGACCTCACTGGAGTTCACTCTGACAAGCTTCAACCATAACTTCCTGCCTCTTCTTCCTCTGGGACTGGCCTGGAAAAGGACTGGGTGAAGATCATCATTTCTCTTCCCATCTCACCCAGCACTTAAGGCTTTCAGAGGGAAATGTTGAGTTAATCTCTGCTTTGGCCTCCCCTGCCACCTTCCAGCTGTCACACCCTGCTGCTGGGGTTCCTCTGTCCCCACCAAGGCTCTGAGGCCCTGCTCTTGTTTCAGAAGTGAAGAGTTTGAGACTGATGGAGACACCTTCTCTTGCAGCACCATCCCCTGGCTCAGGATTTGGCCAACCTCCCTGCAGCATCTTCATGAAGGCAGTGGAATTCCTGCTGAAGGTCAATGCTGTCCAGGTCAGCTCAGTGAGGAGTGGAGGGGTGGGAAGTGACATTTGATATCTGCTCCAAAGAGCTGGGGGCTGCAAAGGAACATAAATCCCTTCTCTGAGATGGCTTCTTCGGTGTGAGGCTGCTGGAGGCCTGGAGCAGGCTGCCCAGAGAGGTTGTGGAGTCTCCTGATGTGGAGAGCTTCCAACCCCCCCTGGGCACTGTGCTGCTGGGCAGGGTGCTGTGGGTGCCCTGCTGGAGCAGGGCTTGGGCTGGGGGAGCTCCAGAGCTCCCTTCCCACCCCCACCCTGCTGGGGCTCTGTAAAGTCAGACAGGAGTGAGTCAGTCCTCCTGCCACCACCTCCTAGGGGTGCCCATGGCCTGCTGGCTCTCCTCACCACCACACTGTGCTGTCCTCCCACAGTTTGCTCAGAGGGCTCTGGCCCATGAGCTGCTGATCCTTCAGGGAAGAGCCTCCTGTGCCTACTACCTGGCCCTGGCCCAGACATATTTGCTGAAGGAAGATCTCCCCAGGTGTGAGGAGTGTCTCTGTGAAGCCACCAAGATTGACTACATTGTAAGTCTGGGAGTGCTGCTGGGGCCCTGAAGCAGGGCACTGGCCAAGCAGCAGCCTGCCCTGCAGCCTGCCCTGCATTCCTTCTGGCAGCCTACAGCAGCTGCTGCCCAGGACAACTCAGGCTGTGGCTGCAGCACTGCCCTCCTCATCACCCTCCTCACTGCTTGCCTTCTGCCATCTCCTTGCAGCCAGGTGGCATTCCTCAGCCAGGGCTCCTCTGGCTGCTCTGCTGCCTTTCCTTTTCGCCTTTGGACCCCAGCCCCTTGCCCCCTGTGGCAGTCAGGTTCCTGCTGTGGGGAACGAGGCTGCTGTTCAGCAGAGGGGGAGGGCAGCTTGGGGCACTGAGGGGAAGGGAAGGCAGGAGGAAGCTGACACCTCTGGATGCTGTTTGCTTGCCCAGGAAGCCTTGCACCATGCAGGCCACCACACCAGGAAGGGCTGGAAGGAGCTCACACTGCTGGTGGTGTGCAGGCAGCCACTGGCTCTACACAAAATCCACTCTGCTATAACCAAACACTGCCCAGCTCCTCCCTGCTGCTGCTTGCAGGTTCTCTGCCCCTCTCCCAGGCCTCTCCCTCCCATCTCTGAGCCATGGCTCACTCTTGGATTTCTGTGTGCAGAATCCAAACATCTGGGCTCAGAAGGGGCACCTGAGCTACCTGAGGAGGGACTTTGGAAAGGCAAAGGAGAGTTATGAGAGAGCCATCAGCTTCCTGCAGGAGCCTGAGGATGTGCACTTTGTCTACCTGCGCCTGGGCTCCATCTACTTGGAAGAGAAAGAGGTGAGAAGCCAGGAGGAGTGCTGCCCACTGCAGGTGGATCCCAGCAGCCTGGGGCTGGAAGGGAGCTCTGGAGCTCACCCACCCAAGCCCTGCTCCAGCAGGGCACCCCCAGCACCCTGCCCAGCAGCACAGTGCCCAGGGGGGGTTGGAAGCTCTCCACACCAGCAGACTCCACAACCTCTCTGGGCAGCCTGCTCCAGGCCTCCAGCAGCCTCACAACAAACAACTTTCTCCTCCTGCTCAGCTCCAACCTCCTGCCTGACACTTTCTGCCCCTTGCTGTCCCTTCTGCTGGCCCTGGGCAGCACTCAGCAGAGCCTGGCCCCAGCCTCTTGCCCCCCCCAGCTCCTTTAGCTCTTGCTGAGCATTGCTCAGCTGCCCTCTGGGGCTGCTCTTCTGCAGTGCTCAACTCTCCCCATATGGATCTGCTGCTCTCTGCCAGCTCCAGGTTGCAGCTGCAACATCTCTGGGTGCTGCTGGGCTCAGCACCTGTTAAAGGGTTTAGAGTAGAAGTCTTGTGAGTAGCATCTGAGGGAGCTGGGGGTGTTGAGCCTGGAGAAGAGGAGGCTGAGGGAGACCTCATTGCTCTCTGCAGCTCCCTGAGAGGAGGCTGCAGCCAGCTGGGGCTTGGGCTCTGCTCCCAAGGAACCAGGGACAGGATGGCCTCAAGTTACTCAAGTTCAGGTTGGCCAAGAGGAACAGTTTCTTCCCTTGAGGGCTGTCCAGGGCAGTGGTGCAGTCCCCATCCCTGGGCGGGTTTTAGAGCTGTGTGGCTCAGTGGTGCTGAGGGCCAGGGCTCAGCGGTGCTGAGGGCCAGGGCTCAGAGGTGCTGAGAGCCATGGCTCAGTGGTGCCCTGGCAGTGCTGGGGTAAGGGATGGACTGGGTGACCTTAAAGGTCTCTTCAGCCTAATCAGTGTTGTGATTCTGTCCCCACAATGAATCCCAGAATCAAGCAGGTTGGAAGGATGAAGGTCACCTCTCCATCACTGCTTTGGTACCTGGCACCACAGAGCCACCCCAGTGGGGGCAGTGGGCCTGCTCTGAGCCCAGTCAGAGCTGGGGTGCTTGGGAGCCCTGTGGAAGTGGGGTGCCAGCCCTGGTTGTGTCTCTCCCTGCAGCACTGCCGTGCCAAGCAGACCTTCCTGCTCGCCTGCAAGAGCTCTGCCTCCTGCCTCACCTGGCTGGGGGTTGGCATCGCCTGCTACAGGGTGAGTAGGGCAGCTGCCTCCCCCCTGGGGCACACAGGGCAGGGCTGCTCTGCATCATCCCCTTCACAGAACCACAGACTGCCCTGGGCTGGGAGGGAGCCTCCAAGGGCCTCCTGTCCCAGCCCCTGCAGGCAGCAGGGACAGCTCCAGCCAGAGCAGGCTGCCCAGGGACACAGCCAGGCTGAGCTTCAATGGCTCCAGGGATGAGGCCTCAAGCACCTCCCTGGGCAGCCTGTGCCAGAGTCTCCCCAGCCTCCCTCTGCAGAGCTCCCTCCTGGTGTCCAACCTAACTCTGCCCTGCTCCAGTTCCAGACCACTGCCTCTGCTCCTATCCCCACAGCCCCTTCTGAGCAGTCCCTCCCCAGCTGCCTGCAGCTGCCCTGCAGAGATTGAACTGCAGCTCTGAGGTCTGCCTGCAGCCTTCTCCTCTCCAGGCTGCACAGCCCCAGCTCTCCCAGCCTGGCCCCACAGGGGAGGTTCTGCAGCCTCTGAGCATCTCTGTGGCCTCCTCTGTCCCCTCTCCAGCAGCTCCAGGTCTCTCTTGTGCTGGGGGTCCCATACCTGGCCCCAGCCCTGCAGGTGAGGTCTCCCCAGAGCAGAGCAGAGGGCAGAATCCTCTCTCTCCAGCTCTGGCCACCCTGCTTTGGATGCAGCCCAGGCTGCCCTTGGCCTTCTGGGCTGCTTTACCTTCCTGTGAGGTGAAGCCTGGCTGCCAGGAACCAGTGCTCCTGAAGGCCCCCATGTGCTGTGTGCTCTCACACTCCCAGCATGGCACCCTTGGGGGTGTCAGAGGACAGGTCCCCTGCACAGCTGCTCCTGGAGCAGCAATCCCTTCCCTCCTCAACCCACTCTGGGTCTGCCAGCTCCTCCCTCCCCAGCAGTGTAATGTGGGCCTGGGCTTTGCTCCCAGTGGCTGCCTGACCTGCATGTCACCAGCAAGGCATGGAGCAGGATGTCAGCAGAGAGGAATCTTGGTGCTTTCCCTTCCCAGAGCAGTCCAGCAGCTCTGAAGGGCTGCCAAGGGCAGCCAGCCACAGCCACAGCCACCAGCAGCCTGCTCTCTCCTGGAGGTACACCTCACAAGGGTCCTCCACCAGAGTTTGGCCGAGGGAAGCAAAGAGGGAAGGAACTTGAACTTCCACTGCCCCCTTGGCCTAATGTCCACCTCCTGGGATGCTGTGGACTTGAGCCAGAGCTGGCTGCAGCCCCCCAGGCATCAGCTACCCCTGCCTCCTGGGGAACAGGCATCAAGAAGAGAGTCATGTTTGAATCCTCATCCCTGGAGGTGTTTCAGAGCTGTGCAGGTGTGGTGCTGGAGGCCATGGTTTATTCCCAGCCTTGGCAGAGCTAGGGAAAGGTTGGACTGGGTGATCTCAAAGGGCTTTCCAGCCCTTTCTGTGGTTCCCAGGGGATGTAAACTCAGCCTGGCTCCCAGGGGCGTCAGGAGGCAGCAGTGAAAGCTTCCTGCTGCAGCCCAGGGAGCTGGGTGCTGGCACTGGCTTGGCTCTGCCCCAAATCCTCTCCCTGCAGCCCTGTCAGGGCTAGATGCATCCCTGCTGGGTGCTTTGCTGCAGTGGTTTCTTTGGCAGTTCTGAAGCCCCTTCTGCCTGCTCTCTGCCTTTTGTGCATGTCTCTCCTCTCTCTCCAGCTGGAGGAGCTGGTGGAGGCAGAAGCAGCTCTGTCTGAGGCCAATGCCATAAGTAACACCAATGCTGAAGTGTGGGGGTACCTCACCCTCATCTGCCTGCAAGTGAGTATCCTGACAGCCTGGGGAGGGTTCTCAGCATCTGTCCTTCCCCACTGCCTGCCATCACCTGATGGTCTCACTCCCCTGGGGCACCTCCTTGGGGCTGAGCTTTCTCATCCAGGGAGACCTGGCAGGTGTCCTGCAGGGTGGTGTCCTCACCAGCAGCTCTTGGCTCGTTTCTGCAGGGAGGTCGGGAGCTGGAAGCACAGCAGTGCTACAAATACACCCTCAAGGTTTGTGCCTGGGAGGTGCTGGGGCAGGGCAGAGGCTGCCAGGGAGTGGGAAGGGAAACGACCCAGGGTGGCTCCTTTTAACCTGAGTTCACTTGGATGATGTGGCACAGCAGATGGGATGTCTTCTAGCCAGGTGGCCATGAGCAGCAGTGGTGTGGCCAGCAGGAGCAGGGCAGGGATTGTGCCCCTGGGCTGCTTTGGACCTCTCACTCCAGGGACATTGAGGAGCAGGAGCAGGGCAAGAGAGCTGGGGAAGGGTCTGGGGAAGAGGGCTGGGGAGGAGCAGCTGAGGGAGCTGGGGGTGTTGAGCCTGGAGAAGAGGAGGCTGAGGGAGACCTCCTTGCTCTCTGCAGCTCCCTGAGAGGAGGCTGCAGCCAGCTGGGGCTTGGGCTCTGCTCCCAAGGAACAAGGGACAGGATGGTCTAAAGTTACCCTATGAAGGTTCAGGTTGGCCATGAGGAACAATTTCTTCCCCTTGAGGGCTGTCCAGGCCTGGCCCAGGCTGCCCAGGGCAGTGGTGCAGTCCCCATGGCTGGAGGGGTTCCAGAGCTGTGTGGCTGTGGTGCTGAGGGCCAGGGCTCAGTGGTGCTGAGGGCCAGGGCTCAGTGGTGCTGAGGGCTATGGCTCAGTGGGGCTGAGGGCCAGGGCTCAGTGGGGCTGAGGGCTGTGGCTCAGTGGGGCTGAGGGCCAGGGCTCAGTGCTGCCCTGGCAGTGCTGGGGTAAGGCTTGGACTCGATCTTAAAGCTCTCTTCCAGCCTAAGCGATTTGCTGATTGCACTTGGGAGATGCGGTGTGGGCACAGCCCGGAGCTGCTGCCCTCGCCGCTCGCCCCCGGCCCTCTCTCAGCTCCCCGCCGCCAGCGCGAGGCCACGGCGGTGCCAGGCCCCGGGAAGGGGCAGGGGGAGGCTGGGAGGGCTGTGGCCGCCCCTGCCCTCGCCTGACCCCTGCTCCCGTCTCGCTCTGTGGCGCAGCTGGGCCTGAGTAACGAGGAGTTGCTGCGGGAGATCCACGACGCGCAGCACCGGCTCGGTCTCGGCAATCCGTCCCTCTGAGCCCCGCGTTCCCCGCGGCAGCCGCACGGCCCCCCGCAGGCAGCCCAGCCCCGCCACGCCCGGTCCCGCTGCCCCTGTCACATAAACTCCCGCTCCCCGAGCCCTCGTCTCCGCCTCTGCCGCGACCAGCCCGGGGAAGCCGGGAGGGGGTGGGGCCGGCGGGACGGTGGCCACAGAGGGACATTCCCCGCGCGTCCGAGAGGGGTTTGGGTGGGATCACGTGGCTTGCGCCTGCTCCGCCCCGCGGGGCGTGGCTGCGGGCGGCGCGCACCGATTGGCGGCGGCCGCGCGGGACGGTTGAGCCGGCGGCGCGCGCCATGGCGGCAGGTAGCGGCGGGCGGGGAGGGGAGGGGAGGGGAGGGCAGGGCGGTGCGGGGCGTCCGGGGGGCATTGACGAGTTGGCGGCAGCAGCGGGGGCACCGGGCGGGTTCGGAGCGCCGGCGGTAGCGAGGGCGTCACGAACATGGAGGACTCGGAGCACAGGGGTGAGGGGGGCGGCACCGGGCTCGGGGCATGGGGGTCTGGGGGCTCGCGGGTGACGGGGCTGTCGTACAGCGTGGAGGGCTCGGAGCGCGAGGGTACCGGGAGTGTCACCGAGACCTGGGGGCTCGGGGCACTGAGAGCTGAGCACGGGGGTAAGGGGGGCGTCACCGGGGCTGGGCGGACTCGGAGCATGGGGGGAACGGAGGCGTCACCGGGCTCGGGGGAGCTGGGAGCCCGGGGGCAATGGCAGCGTCCCCGAGCACGCAGGGCTCGGAGCATGAGGATAACGGGGGTGTCGCCGCGGCTGGGGGCCCTTGTCTCGGCGCATAGGGCATGGTTCCGAGCACAGGGGTGGCACCGAGTTTGGGGGTGCCAGGGCACAGGTAATGGGCACTGTCGCTGGGCAGAGAGGGCTTGGAGCACGGGGGAAGCAGGGCTGTCATTGGGCTGAGGGTACAGGGGTGGCACTGGAGCTGGGGAGACTTGGAGCACTGGGAGAGGGGTCCGGGAGGGGCACGGTTCAGGGCATGGAGGCAGCAGGGACATGACCCGGCTCAGGACACAAGGGTGGCACTGGGGCCGGAGGACACTAGGATGTGGATGTGAGAGGGTGGCAACAGGGCAGGGCACCTCGGGATGGGGGCCATCAGCGGGGTCCCTGGTACGGGGTGCCACAGAGGGTGCCTGGGCAGGGGTACCACCCCTCACCCCTCCCCCGGTGCCAGCAGCCTGGCAGCGCCCATACCTGAACATCTTCAAGCACTTCCGCGTGGAGGAGTGGAAGCGCTCGGCCAAGGAGGGGGACGTGGCCACCCTCACGGTAATGGGGACGCCGGCGCCACGGGGGGTGGGGGGCACTGCCCGCGGGTGGGTACCCCCCAGCACCTCTTTACCCTGCCTTTGGAAGGATGCCAGGCTGAAGGGAACTGTCTACCGGATCCGGGGCTCCCTGCCCGGCAGCAGCTACCTGCAGCTGCCCCGTGCTGGGACGCAGTCGCTGGGGCTGGTGGGACGCTACCTCTACCTCCTCTTCAGACCCCTGCCCCACAAGCACTTCCTGGTGCACCTGGATGTCACCACCGAGGTAGGTGACAAGCAGCAGCCTGGTGAACCACCAGCACGGCTCAGGTGAGTCAGAGAATCACAACTGTCAGGGCTGGAAGGGAGCCCAAGGCTCAGCCAGCTCCAACCCCCTGCCATGGCCAGGGACACCTCACACCACAGCAGGTTGCTCACAGCCACCTCCAGCCTGGCTGCAAACACCTCCAGGCAGGAGGCTGCCACCACCTCCCTGGGCAACCTGTGCCAGGCTCTCACCACCCTCATGGGCAACAACTTCTTCCTCACAGCCAATCTCAATCTCCCCACTTCTAGTTCTGCTCCATCCCCCCCAGTCCTTTCCCTCCCTGACACCCTCCGAAGTCCCTCCCCAGCTTTCCTGGAGCCCCCTGCAGATGCTGGAAGGCCACAAGGAGGTCTCCTGGGAGCCTTCTCCTCTCCAGCCTGCACAACCCCAACTCTCTCAGGCTGTGCTCACAGGAGGTGTTCTGGGGGACTGTGTCAGAGTCTCCTCACCAGAGGTGGCCTCTCCAGGCTGTGCTCCTGGCACCCAGGCAGGGCAGAGGAGTCCTCAGCAGCCGAGGCCCCCAGGGACACCCAGGTTACAGATCCACTGCTACCCACACAGCCTCTCCAGCACAGCCAGGGGCAGCTGACAGCAGAGGTCTGCAAACTGGTTGCTCCTCTTTGCCAGTGAGATGCCTTCTACAGCCCTGGCACCCAGCTGGCACCCAGCTGGCACCCCAGCACCCACCGATCTCGCCCTCGTCGGCCTCCCACGTCATGAAGCAGCAGCTGGTCTCAGTGTCCCACACACAGATCTGCCCTGAGCTGCTGCCACTGAACAGCAGAGGGCTGGCACCATAGCACAGAGAGGTCAGCTCCACTCTCTCAGGCTGTCAGTCTCTCAGAAGGGCCTGAGGGAGGCAGCAGAGGTCTCCTGCGCTCGGGGGTGCGGAGCGTGGCTGCTTTGTGGCTGCCGGGGCTGCAGGTGGTCTCCATCCTTGCGGTGTCCCTGCGGGGGACAGAGGCGGCGGCGCCGCTGCCCTGCAGCCCCTCCCTGCCGGAGCCAGCAGGGTGGCTGGAGCTCCACCGGTGTCTCTGTCTCCCCAGGACAGGCAGGAGGTTCGCATCTCCTTCTCCACCCTCTTCAAGGAGTTCAAGTTCACAGCCACCTGGCTGCAGTTCCCCTTCGTGTGTGGAGCTGCCGAGGGCTCAGCGCTGGGCACCGGCGCGGCCGGGCACGGTGAGGAGCGGGCACGGTGCTGCTGCTGCTGGGGACGGGCTGGGGGCTGGGCTGGCACAGCACTGGGCAAGAGCTGACTTCATAGTATCATAGCATCATTCAGGGTTGGAAGGGACCACAAGGATCAGCCAGTTCCAACCCCCCTGCCATGGGCAGGGACACCCCACACTAGATCAGGCTGCCCAGAGCCTCATCCAGCCTGGGCTTAAACACCCCCAGGGATGGAGCCTCGACCACCTCCCTGGACAACCCATTCCAGGGCTTCACCACTCTCATGGGGAAGAGCTTCCTCCTCACCTCCAGCCTGAATTTCCCCACCTCCAGCCTGAATCTCCCCACCTCCAGCTTCATTCCATTCCCCCTAGTCCTATCACTGCCTGAGATCCTGAGCAGTCCCTCCCCAGCCTTCCTGGAGCCCCCTGCAGATCCTGGAAGGCCACAATGAGGTCAGAAGCTGATGCACTCGAGGGTCCTGGCAAGGAGCCCCTCAGCAGCTGTGACTCCTGGGAGGGCTGGTCTTCATTCCTCTGGGTGCAGTGCCAGGCTGGGCCTGAGCCCACAGCGGCAGCAGGGCTGCTTCTCTGCATTCCCCATCCTGGCACCACTGCCCTGCAGCAGATTCACAGAATGGTTTTGGTTGGAAGAGACCTTGAAGCTCACCCAGTCCAAGCCTTGCCCCAGCACTGCCAGGGCAGCACTGAGCCCTGGCCCTCAGCACCACAGCCACACAGCTCTGGAACCCCCCCAGGGATGGGGACTGCACCACTGCCCTGGGCAGCCTGGGCCAGGCCTGGACAGCCCTCAAGGGGAAGAAATTGTTCCTCATGGCCAACCCAAACCTGCCCTGGGGCAGCTTGAGGCCATTGCCTCTTGTCCTGGCACTTGTTGCATGTGAGAAGAGCCCAAGCCCCAGCTGGCTCCAGCAGAGAGCAAGGAGGTCTCCCTCAGCCTCCTCTTCTCCAGGCTCAACACCCCCCAGCTCCCTCAGCTGCTCCTCCCCAGCCCTCTTCCCCAGACCCTTCCCCAGCTCTCTTGCCCTTCTCTGGCCCCACTGCAGCCTCTCAATGTCCTTCTTGGAGTCAGGGCCCAGAACTGAGCCCAGGATTTGAGGTGTGGCCTCCCCAGTGCCCAGCCCAGGGCTGCAGTCCCTGCTCCTGCTGCCCCCCCACTGCTGCTCCAGGCCAGCAGAAGCTCTGAGAGATGTTTCCCATCTGTCCCATCACAGCCAAGCCCCCCCAGTGAGAGTCTTGCTTGAGGAGTCCTTTCTGCTTTACCCTGTTGGTGTTGGGTCCTGGGGGGTCCCAGGTCTGTAGGATCCTTTCCCATTTCCCTGCCCAGGTCTCGGGGGAGCTGCCCCTGCTGGCGTGCGCTGGACCTGCCTGGTGCTGGACCTTCCCTCCATCCTCTCCCTCTACCTCAGCCGCAGCTACAGCCACCTGAAGAGCATCAAACTCTGCTCCAGCCTGCTGGTGAAGAACCTCTGCACCAGTGACCTGCTCTTTTACCCAGGTGGGGACCTCGGGGTGGCCTCTGCTTTCTCCTGTGACTTCAGCCCAGCCTGGAGGGAGCCTGCAGAGGTTTAAAGCTGGCAGGGGCTTGGCCCTGGTAGGGCAGGAGGCTGCTGTCACTGCAGCCATGGGATGTGAAGCAGAGAGGGCAAAACACTCAGGGTGATGTTCAGCTTCCACATGTGCTGCTGAGCATCATCTCCTGGCCTGTGGAGGAGGCTGTCCTCATTCTCCAGCTGAGCCAGGGCAAAGCTTAATCTCTCACCGAGGTCAGGGTGGGACAAAACCCTAAAGGTGTTCCCAAGCCTCCCATCCCCCAGGCTGCAGCTTCTGTCTCCTGCTGGGGCTTTTCTCCCCAGATTTCTCCAGCCTTCTTTTGTTACCCAGTGTGGCACAGAGACTTTGGTCACAACCTCAGCTTCTGCCTCTCTCCTTAGGGGCTGGAAACCTGCCCAAACCCCAGACTGGAAAGCAGCAATGAGGACAAAGCTCAGCTGCTCCTTTTGACCTCCTGAAGCTTAGATCTTGAAGGCTTTCATGAAGTCATAAAGCAGGAAGGGAAGCAAAAAGGGAAATGATGGCAGAGCCTTAACTCAGATCCTGGCAAGCTGCTGAGCCATGGAGCAGAGCACAAAGTGACTCCTGGGCCTGGGGGGGTTAGAAATCCAAACCAAGGGTTGAGCCTCCAGGGTCATCTTTGGAGGTGGATAGCTTCAGGAAGAGCTGAAGAGGACCAGACCTGGCCAGGCTGGAGAGCTGGGGGAGGGCAGCTGGTGAAGCTCAAGCAGAGCAGGTGTGGGATCCTGCCTCTGGGGAGCAACAACCTCCTGCAGCAGGACAGGAGAGGGAGGACCTGCTGGGAAGCAGCTCTGTGGAGAAAGACCTGGGAGTGCTGGGGACAAGAAATTCCCCAGGAGCCAGAAATGTGCCCTTGGGGCCAAGGAGGGCAATAGGGTCCTGGGGGGCATGAGGAAGAGTGTGGCCAGCAGGGCAAGGGAGGTTCTCCTGCCCCTCTGCTCCAGTGAGGCCACAGCTGGAGTCCTAAGGCCAGCTCTGGGCTCCCCAGTTCAGGAAGGACAGAGAACTGCTGGAGAGAGGCCAGGGCAGGCTGCAGAGCTGCTGAGGGGCCTGGAGCAGCTCTGGCAGCAGCAAAGGCTGAGAGCCCTGGGGCTGAGAGCCTGCAGAAGAGCAGCCCCAGAGGGCAGCTGAGCAATGCTCAGCAAGAGCTAAAGGAGCTGTGGGGGGCAAGAGGCTGGGGCCAGGCTCTGCTGAGTGCTGCCCAGGGCCAGCAGAAGGGACAGCAAGGGGCAGAAAGTGTCAGGCAGGAGGTTGGAGCTGAGCAGGAGGAGAAAGTTGTTTGGGGTGAGGCTGCTGGAGGCCTGGAGCAGGCTGCCCAGAGAGGTTGTGGAGTCTGCTGGTGTGGAGAGCTTCCAACCCTCCCTGGGCACTGTGCTGCTGGGCAGGGTGCTGGGGGGTGCCCTGCTGGAGCAGGGCTTGGCTGGGTGAGCTCCAGAGCTCCCTTCCAGCCCTGCTGGCACTCTGCAGTGCCCCTGCACAGGGCTGTGTTGGTTTGCTGCAGAGCTCAGGGCTGTGGGCTTTGTTCCCTGGGTGTTTCAGAGGGTCATGGTTTGTGGTTGTGTCCCATGGGCAGTGTGACTTCAGGCAGCTGCACAGCCCTTGCAGAGCTGATCTCTCTGCCTCCACCCTGCTGCCAGGTGTGACCTTCTCTGAGGCAAGGCAGGCTGGCCTGCTGTGCCCTGGGGTCCTTCCCATGCCACGGGAAATGGCATTCCCTGTGCCCAAGGGCGGCAGCTGGCATGACCTCTACGACTACATCAGGTATGGCTGCTCCTGGCTGTGGCTCCAGGCCCTGGGGAATGCAGGGTGGGGAACACTGCTGATGGAGTGACAGAGCTGGGGCTTGGGGGAGCCATTTGGGTACCCCCAACCCTCCCAGCAGAGGGCTTCCAGCCTCCCAGCACTGCTGTGGCCTCCTCTGGCCCTGCTCCAGCAGCTCCCTGCCTGTGCTGTGCTGAGGGCTCCAGAGCTGCCCCAGCCCTGCAGGGAGGTCTCAGCAGGCACAGCAGAGGGGCAGAATCCCCTCCCTGCCCCTGCTGCCCACACTGCTGGGGAGCAGCCCAGGCCAGGCTGGGGCTGGGCTGGCAGCACTCAGTGCCAGCTCCTGGCCAGCTCTGCACCCCCAGCACCCCCAAGGCCTTCCCCACAGGGCTGCTCCCAGCCCTTCACCCCCAGCCTGGCTTGGTACCAGGGGTTGCCCTGACCCAAGAGCAGGACCTTGCCCTTGGCCTTGTTGATCCTCATGAGGTTCACAGGCACTCCCCAGGTCCCTCTGGATGGCCTCTGTCCCTCGGGTTGTGCCCTGCCCCACTCACCTTGGTGTCTCCTGCAAACCTGCTGTGGGGCCTGGATCCCACTCTGCACATCGCTGATGGAAATATTTGGGGGAGGGGCAGGGAGGGATCCAGGCAGGGAGTTCCCAAGCTGGATTCCTGGGTGCAGTGTCCCAGTTCCATGACTTCTTCCTCTGGTTCTGCTCAGGTTCCCATCTGAGGGCTCTGAGCTGCCCTTCAGCTGCATCAGGAGGAGCTGCCCTGAGCCAGTGGCAGGTAGGAAGGCTGTGGGCAGCAGCCCTGGCTGTGCCAGCACAGGTGGGTGCTTGGCTTTCCAGCAGGGCCCTGCCTGCTTCTCTTGTCACCCAGGTGGGCAAGTCTCAGCAGACCTCATCTGCCAGCCAGTGCTCAGCAGGGCAGCCCAGGACAGAGTGTGCCTCAGCCCTCACATAACCTGTCCCCAAGCTGTAAGTCCCCAGGGAGCAGTCTGTGGCTTCCTCCTTGCTGCCTCCCCTGCAGCTTTGCCTCATGCTGTGTCTTTGAGTTCCCTGATTCTGTCACTGTCCCCCATGGCATCCTCCCAGCAGGCTCTGGGTGGTGATGGGGGCTGGCAGCTGGCTGAAGGACAGGGCTCAGGGAGTTGTGGTCGGTGGGGCAGGGTCTGGTTGGAGGGCTGTGGCTGGTGGTAGCCCCAGGGGTCAGTGCTGGGCCTGGCCCTGTTCAATATCTTCATCAATTGTCTGGATGAGGGCTTGGAGTGGAGCCTCAGCCACGGTGCTGCTGACACTGAGCTGGGAGCAGGGGCTGCCCCTGCCCCCTTCCCCCTGGCTGGGCTGCCCTGCCCCCCCCCCACTCTGGCTGTGCTGCCCCCCCCAGTGAGCCCTGGGCAGCTGGGCAAGGAGAAACCCAATGGGATTCAACAAGGTAGGGTCCTGGCCCTGGGGGAAGAACAACCTCCTGCATCGGCTCTGGGTGGGGCTGAGCTGCTGGGGAGCAGCTCTGGGAGTGCAGGGGCCCTGAGCCAGCAGTCTGCCCTTGGGGCCAAGGAGCCAATGGCCTTCTGGGGTGCATCAAGAAGAATGTGGCCAGCAGGACCAGGGAGGTTTTCCTCCCCCTCTCCTCTACCCTAGGGAGGCCTCATCTGGAGTCCTGGCTCCAGTTCTGGGCTCCTCAGTTCAAGGACAGAGAACTGCTGCAGGGGGAACAGCAAAGGGCTCCAAAGCTGCTGCGGGGCCTGGAGCAGCTCTGTGGGGGGGAAAGGCTGAGAGCCCTGGGGCTGAGAGCCTGCAGAAGAGCAGCCCCAGAGGATCTGATCAGTGCTGAGCAATACTGCAAGGGTGGGGGTCAGGAGGGTGGCACCAGGCTGCTGGCAGTGGTGCCCAGAGACAGGACAAGGGGTGAGAGGCACAAAGTGGCACATCAGAAGTTCTGAGCATGGGGAGGAACTTCTGTGACTGAAGGGTGCTGGAGGCCTGGAGCAGGCTGCCCAGGAGGTGCTGGAGTCTCCTCTGGAGAGCTTCCAAGCCCCCTGGGTGGTTCCTGTGTGTCCTGCTCTAGGTGGCCCTGCCTTGGCAGGGGGCTGGGCTGGGTGGTCTCCAGAGGTCCCTTCCAAGCCCTGCCAGCCTGTGGTCCTGTTTAGGATGTTGCAGCTGCTGTGGGCAGGTCAGAGCCTTGCTGTGGGCAGGGTCTGTTGGCCACAGCCCTGCAGATCCTGTCTGGGTGGTACAGGCTGGTGTAGCACAGAGCAGAGAAGGTAAATGCCAAGTACCTGCTCACCTCCAGCCATCCATCCTGCCTGCCTCAGCTGGGGCAGCCAAAGGCTGTGTGAGGAAATGAAGCCTGGAGGCTACAGACCATGGCTGGGTGCCCCCAGGGAGAGTGCAGTGTGTGGAGCCCAGGCCATAGGCACCTGCCCTGGCTGCTGAGTTTGCCTTCCATGCTGGTGGTGCTGTGGGAGCTGGTGCTGGGCTTCTGGAGAGGCCCTGGGGGAAGCCCTCCTCGTGCTGTGGGGTGGGGGACAGTGAGGCTGAGCTGCCTGGTGAGGTGCTTGCAGCCTCTGCTCTGTGGGGAGAGAGCAGCTCTCCTGAGCCTCTTCAGGGCTGGGTCTTTCCAGGGGCTGTGCTTTGCTGTCTGGAGGAGGTGACAGCCCTGGGAACATAGGGAGAGTGGCCTGGTTGCCATCCCTGGCCAAGTCAGGTGCCCCCAAGGATGCTCCATCCCTGCTGGGTCACTCAGGGGAGGCCTGGCTGAGCACTGAGCTGAGCTCTCAGGCTTTGCTCTTCCTCAGCTGCCACACTGCTGCCCTGCAATTCCCAAAGGCACCCCTGAGCTTCACCTGACAGCCCCAGGGCTCCCAGGAGGTTCCAGGGCTGCCCCTGCTGAGGGCCAGGAGCTGCAGAAGCAGCAGAGGCTGCAGAGTGCCAGGGCGGTGGAGCCGGCGGCCGGCGGTGGTGGCGTCCATGTGTACCCCAAGCAGGGCACTGAGGGCACCAGCACAGCTGCCCAGGCAGCCAAGCAGGTGGGTGAGGAGGCACAGCAGCTCGGGGGGGCTTTGGGCTGCTGCTGGCTACATGGGGGGGGGGGGGGGGGGGGGGGGGGGGAAGAGGGAGCCAGGCAGGCTTGGGGGGGTGGAGCTGGAGCTGTCTGGGGCAGGTGAGGCTGGGGGGATGGCACAGGGGAGGTGCCTGTGCCCCTGGCAGCAGCTGCAGAGGGAACCCCAGGTCCAGGCTGGAGTTTGAGTGGGTCCTGGGGAGTCCATTGGCTGGTGATGGTTTTCCTGCCTGGCAGTTGCCCTTTCCACCAGCATCTGGCTTGCCTTGGAAGAGAGACCCTGTGCTCGGCCCTGCTGACCTGGAGCCACTGCTGGGTGTTTGTTAATTTGCCCACAACATGCTCAGCAAGGGCCCTGGACCCTCTCTGCCACCTGGCAGCAGAACCTCTGCCTGCAGGGCCAGAGGACAGCCCTGGGCATCACCTGGGCACTGGGAGGCCTGGCAGGGAGAGCTGGGAGGGCTCAGCTCCCCTTTCCTGTCAGGGTAAATGTTTCAGAGCCAGCTCCTCTGAGAGGAGAGAAGCCCAAGCTGCCTGTGTGCTTCAGAGAGAACCTAGGGGTGGGGGTGCAGAGCCTCAGCCCAGGGTGATGCTGCTCTCTGCTTTCCAGAGGCTCTTACCAGATCCCATCCTGAAGCTGAAGATGATCATTGGCTTTGGAGGCTGCAGCACCAAATGGGTCAGTAGCTCCTGGTGGTCTGCAGAGCTGAGCTGATCTGCATGGCCACAGCTGAGTGCCACCCTGCACATCTTCATGGGGGAAACCTCCCTGAGGCAGATGGGCACAAACCACAGAGCTGCTGAGGCTGGCAGAGCCCTTGGAGCACTCACCCAGAGCTCACAGCCCAGCCCTGCTGCTCAGCCACTGCCACCAAACCTCCTCCCCCAGCACCACAGCCAGGTGGCTTTGAACCCCTCCAGGGGTGGGGACTCCACCACCTCCCTGGGCAGCCTGGGACAGGCCTGGGAACCCTTGCTGGGAAGAGATTGTTCCTCCTGTCCAACCTGAACCTGCCCTGAGGCAACCTGAGGCTGTTTCCTTGTGCCCTGTTGCTTGTTCCTTGGCAGAAGAGACTGACCTGGGACTTCTCTGAGGACCTGCAGCCCTCTCACTCCTGTTTTGTCCCTGCAGGCCCTGTGGACTCAGGACAGTGCTGCAGTGGTGTACCCCTGCCATGCAGTGATAGTGACCCTGCAGATCCAGACTGGAGAGCAGAGGTTCTTCATTGGGCACACAGATAAGGTGAGAGAGAGGCTGCTCAGCCCCTGCTGCAGCCCTGCACCCAGCTCTCCTCTAGAGAGGTGCTGTAGGGTGAAGGGCTGGGAGCAGCCCTGTGGGGAAGGCCTTGGGGGTGCTGGGGGTGCAGAGCTGGCCAGGAGCTGGCACTGAGTGCTGCCAGCCCAGCCCCAGCCTGGCCTTGGCTGCTCCCCAGCAGGGTGGGCAGCAGGGGCAGGGAGGGGATTCTCCCTGCAGGGCTGGGGCAGCTCTGGAGCCCTCAGCACAGCACAGGCAGGGAGCTGCTGGAGCAGGGCCAGAGGAGGCCACAGCAGTGCTGGGAGGCTGGAAGCCCTCTGCTGGGAGGCCAGGCTGGGAGGGTTGGGGTTGTGCAGCCTGCAGAGGAGAAGGCTCCAGGGAGACCTCCTGGGGGCCTTGCAGAGCTTCAAGAGGCCAGAAGAGAGCTGGGGACAGAGTGCTGAGCAGGGCCTGTTGGGCCAGGCCAAGGGGGTATGGTTTGAAGTGCAAGAGGGAGGCTGAGAGTGGAGAGAAGGAGAAATGTTTGGTGCTGAGGGTGGGGAGAGCCTGTGCCAGGCTGCCCAGAGAGGTGGAGCTGCCCCATGGCTGGCAGCAGTGCAGGGCAGGTTGGTTGGGGCTGGGAGCAGCCTGCTGTGGCTGCAGCTGTCCCTGCTGGCTGCAGGGCTTGCCCTGGGTGAGCTTGGCAGGTCCCTTCCAGCCCAGCCCCTGCTGCCCTGGCTCCCACAGGTCTCAGCCCTGGCTATCGACAGCAGCAGCACCCTGCTGGCTTCCGCCCAGCTCGGAGCCCTCGGCGTTGGTCGCCTCTGGGACTTCCCCACAGGCAGCTGCCTCTCAGTGTTCCAAACCCATATCCACTCTCTGACCTCCCTCAGGTAGGTCCCAGCCTGGGCACAGGTGGGTGAAGCCTTGCAGCACAGCAGCTGCTGCCTGCTCCTCATGCGTGGGCAGCCGAGGCTGAAGTTCTCCTTTCCCTGCCCCTCTTTATCACCAGCCCTGCTGGCAGCTGGCCAGCTCCCTGCTGGCCTTGCTGTCTCCCTGCTGAGATGCCCTGGGGGCTGGGGGGTTGGGGGCTGTGGGGTTGGGGGCTGTGGGGCTGTGTCTCACCAGCTGGCCTCTCCCTGCAGCCTGTGTGGCAGCGGAGCGGCGCTGTGCGGGGCCGGCCGGGACGGACACGGCAGGACGGTGAGAGAGCTGCAGCAGGGCCCAGCCTGCCCTGCCCTGCCCTGCCTGCAGGAGCCTCTGCTGCCGCAAGATGCACTTCCCCTGCTCTGGGCTTCCCTGGAGCTCTTCACTGGGGGTCAAAGGGAGATGCCCTTCTTGTTAGCTGCTTAGGAAATCACAGACCCCAGCAGCCTGGAGGGGCCAAGGAGGGCCCAAGGAGGGAGGGAGGGAGCCCCGGGGGCAAGCTGAAGGAAGCTCTCCTCCCAGCACAGAGAGCAGCAGAGCTGAGGGAAAGGCTGAGCAAGGTGAAGCTCAACCAGGCCAAGTGCAAGGTCAGGTCCCTGGGTTGCAGCAATCCAAAGCACAAATCCAGCCTGCAGGAGAAGGCCTTGGGGCTGTGAGCTGGTGACAAAGTCCCCAGGAGCCAGCAGTGGTCCCTGGCAGCCCAGAGCCAGCTGAGTGCTGAGCTGCAGCCAGAGCAGGGAGAGCAGCAGCACAGGGAGGGGATTCTGCCCCTCTGCTCTGCTCTGCTCAGCCCCCACCTGCAGCACTGCCTCCAGCTCTGAGCCCCCAGCACAGGAAAGACCTGGAGCTGCTGGAGAGGAGCAGAGGAGGCCACAGAGATGAGCAGAGGCTGCAGAACCTCCCCTGTGGGGCCAGGCTGGGAGAGCTGGGGCTGTGCAGCATGGAGAAGAGAAGGCTCCAGGGAGACCTCAGAGCAGCCTCCCAGTGCCTGAAGGGCTCCAGGAGAGCTGGGGAGGGACTTGGGCCAAGGGCTGGGAGTGTCAGGCCCAGGGCCAATGGCTTTGAGCTGGGAGAGAGGAGACTGAGAGTGGAGAGGAGGAAGAAATTCTTGGCAGTGAGGCTGGGGAGACTCTGGCCCAGGCTGCCCAGGGAGGCTGTGGCTGCCTCCTGCCTGGAGGTGTTCAGGACCAGGCTGGATGAGGCCCTGAGCAGCCTGTGCTGGTGGGAGGGGTCCCTGCCCATGGCAGGGGCTGGAGCTGGATGGTCTCTGAGGTCCATTCCAGGCCAAGCCAGCCTGGGGCTCTGTGATTCCATGAGGTTTGTGTCTGATCATTGCTGTTTGCTCACAGAGGGAGGCTTTCCTTGGCTGGCTCCAGCAAGGCCTTCCCCAGCTCTGCCAAGGCAGCAGCTTGCAGCCATGGCTGCAGGCTGAATCACTGCTGCCCCTCCTGCCCTGCCAGCTGCACAGGGCATCAGCACTGCCTGGAATGGAAATGACTGCAGGTGGCAGAGCAGAAGAATTGATCACAGATCCCTTTGTGCTAGTCTGGAGAGAGCTGCAGGAAGAGGAGAAAGGCAAAATAGAGTTCACACAATCCCAGAGTGCCAGCAGGGCTGGAAGGGAGCTCTGGAGCTCAGCCACCCAAGCCCTGCTCCAGCAGGGCACCCCCAGCACCCTGCCCAGCAGCACAGTGCCCAGGGGGGGTTGGAAGCTCTCCACACCAGCAGACTCCACAACCTCTCTGGGCAGCCTGCTCCAGGCCTCCAGCAGCCTCACCCCAAACAACTTTCTCCTCCTGCTCAGCTCCAACCTCCTGCCTGACACTTTCTGCCCCTTGCTGTCCTTTGTGCTGGCCCTGGGCAGCACTCAGCAGAGCCTGGCCCCAGCCTCTTGCCCCCCACAGCTCCTTTAGCTCTTGCTGAGCATTGCTCAGGTCTCCAGTCTCTCCCTGGTGTCTGCAGGTGTTCACAGCCCTGCTCCTCAGCTGCAAATCCTTGAGGGTACTGCTTGGGCTGAGCTTTTGGGGCTGTTCCTATGCCTGGTGTGGTGCAGTTATGAGCCTGGGCAGGCTGATGAGGGCAGTTGTGTGACCCTGCATTGCCATTCACCTCCTGCTGGGGCTGATCCTGGCAGGTTTGCCAGCACATGGTGGGGGCCTGGAAGCTAAACTGGGAGGCCCAGGAGTGAGCAGAGCTGCAGACCACTGGGGTTTATGGCATTGAGGGCAGGCTGTGAGGTTTGATCTCCAGTTCTGACCCAGCTGGCAGCACTGCTGAAGGGCTGCTGGGCTCTGGGGCTGCCCCAGACCCTGCCTGCAGCAGTCAGAAATAAAACTGCTGTGGGACTGGGGGCTCTGCTCCAGCCTGGAGCTGCTGCCAGCCAGCCCTGGCAGGTCATGGAATGGTTGGGGTTGGAGAGGACATCACTGAGCTTGTGGGGGAGGGAGGGGAGCAGTGTCCTCTGCAGCTGTCTGGGTGCTGGGGAGGATTTATGGGTTCATAGAATGGGTTGGGTTGGAAGGGAGCCTCAAGATCATCCAGCTCCAAGCTCCTGCCGTGGACCCCTCCCACCAGCACAGGCTGCTCAGGGCCTCATCCAGCCTGGTCCTGAACACCTCCAGGCAGGAGGCAGCCACAGCCTCCCTGGGCAGCCTGTGCCAGAGTCTCCCCAGCCTCACTGCAAAGGATTTCTTCCTCCTCTCCACTCTCAGTCTCCTCTCTCCCAGCTCAAAGCCATTGGCCCTGGGCCTGGCACTCCCAGCCCTTGGCCCAAGTCCCTCCCCAGCTCTCCTGTAGAGCTCCAGCACAGCTCCTGTCCCAGCAGGCAGAGTTCCCACTCCTGTGTGGAGTTTCCTGCCCAGCCTGAGCCCTGTTGCCAGGCAGCTCTGGCATTTAGAAGCTCTCATCATGAGTGACAGACAAGCACATTGCCACCAAGCTTTGCAGAGCTGCTGGACTGTCCTGCACACTCCATGCCAGTTCTTTGTCCCCAGCTCAGAGTGGGCCCCCAGCTGGGCAGCTGCTGGGAGGAACAGCTCAGCTCCTGCCAACATTTCCCTCTTGGAGTGGCTCTGCCGTTGTGTTTTCTTGCTCCAGATGGTGGTGGTGTGGAACACTGCTCAGGTGACCTGTGGTGGAGAGGTGTCTGTGCTGGCCAAAGCACACACAGATGTGGACATCCAGACCTTGAAGTTTGCTTTGTTGGATGACACCAGGTAGTGTGCAAAGAAAATCATCTCTTGATCTGCAGCCAGTGGCAGCCTGGGCTGCATCCAAAGCAGGGGGGGCAGAGCTGGGGAGAGGATCCTGCCCCTCTGCTCTGCTCTGGGGAGACCTCACCTGCAGGGCTGGGGCCAGGTATGGGAACTCAACACAAGAAGGACCTGGAGCTGCTGGAGAGGGTTCAGAGGAAGCCACAGAGATGCTCAGAGGCTGCAGAACCTCCCCTGTGGGGCCAGGCTGGGAGAGCTGGGGCTGTGCAGCCTGGAGGGGAGAAGGCTGCAGGCAGACCTCAGAGCTGCAGTTCAGTATCTGCAGGGCAGCTGCAGGCAGCTGGGGAGGGACTGCTCAGAAGGGGCTGTGGGGATAGGAGCAGAGGCAATGGTTTGGAACTGGAGCAGGGCAGAGTTAGGTTGGACACCCGGAGAGAGCTCTGCAGAGGGAGGCTGGGGAGACACTGGCACAGGCTGCCCAGGGAGGTGCTTGAGGCCTCATCCCTGGAGCCATTGAAGCTCAGCCTGGCTGTGTCCCTGGGCAGCCTGCTCTGGCTGGAGCTGTCCCTGCTGCCTGCAGGGGGTTGGATGCCCTTGGAGGCTCCCTCCCAGCCCAGTGTGAGCTGTGCACATCAATCAACAGCAGGGATGTGGTAGGGCATGGGGGCAGTGGTGGTGCTGGAGCTGGGCAGTTGCCATTCCTGCTCGTGGTGCTCTCTGAGGTGCAGGCCCAGGCTGCCTGCCCCTCAGAAGGGGCCGGGTGGCGGCAGCAGGGCAGCATTAGGGGCTGGTCGGCAGCAGCAGGGGCTGAGCGGAGGCAGGGCAGCAGCAGGGCAGAGGCAGGGGCTGGGCAGCAGCAGCAGGGGCCAGGCGGAGGCAGGGCAGCAGCAGGGGCTGAGCGGAGGCAGGGCAGCAGCAGGGCAGAGGCAGGGACTGGGTGGCAGCAAGAAGCAGCAGGGGCTGGGCAGCAGCAGGGGCCGGGTGGCAGCAGCAGGGCAGCAGCAGGGGCTGAGCAGCAGCAGGGCAGCAGGCAGAAGCAGGGGCTGGGTGGTAGCAAGTAGTAGGCAGCTGCAGGGGCAGTGTGGCAGCAACAGGGCAGCATCAGGGGCCGGGCAGCGGCAGCAGGGCAGCATCAGGGTCTGGGCGGCGGCAGGGCAGCAGCAGCAGGGGCTGGGTGGAGGCAAGGCAGCAGCAGGGCAGAGGCAGGGGCTGGGTGGCAGCATGGCAGCAGGTCAACAGCAGGGCTGGGCTGCGGCAGCAGGGGCTGGGCGGCAGCAAGCATCAGGACAGCAGCAGGGGCCGGGCAGTGGTAGCAGGGCAGCAGCAGGGGCTGGGCAGTGGTAGCAGGGCAGCAGCAGGGGCTGAGCAGCAGCAGGGCAGCAGGCAGAAGCAGGGGCTGGGCGGGTAGTAAGCAGCAGGCAGAAGCAGGGGCCGGGTGGCGGCAGTAGGGCGGCAGCAGGGGCTGGGCGGAGGCAGGCAGCAGCAGGGCCTGGGCAGCAGCCGGCGATAGCCGGTGGCAGGGTGGCAGCAGGGCAGCATCAGGCGCTGGGTGGTGGCAGCAGGGCAGCATCAGGGGCTGGGTGGTGGCAGCAGAGCGGCAGCAGGTCAGCAGCAGGGGCTGGGCTGCGGCAGCAAGGCAGCTGTAGGGGCTGGGCTGTGGCAGCAGGGCAGTAGCAGAGGCTGGGCGGCGGCAGGGCAGCAGCAGGGGCTGGGTGGCAGCAAGCAGCAGCAGGGGCTGGGCGGAGGCAGGGCGGCAGCAGGGGCTGGGTGGCAGTAGGGCTGCAGCAGGGGCTGGGCGGAGGCAGGGCAGCAGCAGGGGCTGGGCTGTGGCAGCAGGGCAGCAGCAGGGGCTAGGCGGCAGGGCAGCAGCAGGGGCTGGGCGGCAGCAGGCAGCAGCAGGGGCTGGGCGGCAGCAAGCAGCAGCAGGGGTTGGGCGGCAGTAGGGCAGCAGCAGGGGTTGGGCGGCAGCAAGCAGCAGCAGGGGTTGGGCGGGCAGCAAGCAGCAGCAGGGGCTGGGCGGCAGCAAGCAGCAGCAGGGGCTGGGTGGCAGTAGGGCAGCAGCAGGGGTTGGGCGGCGGCAGCAGTGGCTGGGCTGCAGCAGGGCAGCGGCAGGGGCTGGGCTGTGGCAGCAGGGCAGCAGCAGGGGCTGGGCTGTGGCAGCAGGGCAGCAGCAGGGGCTGGGCGGCGGCAGGGCAGCTGCAGGGGCAGGGCAGAGGCAGGGCAACAGCAGGGGCTGGGTGGCAGCAAGCAGAAGCGTGGGCTGGGTGGCAGCAGAGCAGCAGCAGCAGGGCTGCAGCAGGGGCTGGGCGGCAGCAGGGCTGCAGCAGGGGCTGGGCAGCAGCAGCAGGGCTGCAGCAGGGTCTGGGTGGCAGCAGGGCAGCAGGAGGGGCTGTGTTGCAGCAAGCAGCTACAGGGTTGTGGCCATTACAGAAGCCTTCTGGGGTAGATCCTGTCCTGGAGCATGGCCATGGCAGACTGCAAGCTGCTCAGAAGGGGCAGGAGAGGAGGGAGGAGGGGCAGGAGAGGGGGCCGGAGGGATGGAGGTGTTGCCCTCTGTGGAAAGGAGTGGCAGGATCAGCTCTCTGGGTCTGCTGGCCACACGTCTATGGGTGCAGCCCGGGCTGTGGCTGCCCCAGGTGGCTGCAGGGGGCTGGAGGGATGAGCCTGGGGGGGTCCCTTCCGGCTCCCAATGCTGTGTGGCTCTGTTGCAGGCTGGCATCGTGCGGCAGTGCCAACGTGCGGCTGTGGCGCCTGCGCGGCGGTGCCCTGCGCTCCTGCCCCCTGGCCCTGGGGCACCTCCAGCTCCTGCACTGCACCGACCTGGCCTTCCACCTGCACCACCGCACTCTGTAAGGGCCTGAGGGCTTCCACCATCACCCCCCCGGGGCAGCAGGCAGGGAGGCAGCCCTGCAGCTCTTGGCTGCCTCCGTCCCAGTCCCCTGTGGGAGTGGGAGGCTTTGGTTTGGGCTTTTGCTGCAAATCCTGGAGCTGGGAGAGCTTCTCCCTCCCCAGCAGAGCTGCAGCTGCTAGCAGGGGAGCCCAAGGAATGTGTCTGTCCTCTTGCCCTTGCTGTATTCACTGAATCCCTCCCCAGCCTCACACTTCTGCTTAGCTCTGAGAAGGACATTGAGGAGCTGGAGTAGGGCCAGGGAGGGGCAACAGGGTTGGGGAGGAGCAGCTGAGGGAGCTGGGGGTGTTGAGCCTGGAGAAGAGGAGGCTGAGGGAGACCTCATTGCTCTCTGCAGCTCCCTGAGAGGAGGCTGCAGCCAGCTGGGGCTTGGGCTCTGCTCCCTAGACAGAAGGAGAGGCAATGGCCTGAAACTGTGCCGGGGAGGGTTAGGTTGGAGAGGAGGCCAAATGTCTTTGCTGCCAGAGTGGTCAGGGCCTGGCCCAGGCTGCCAGGGGGGTGGTGCAGTCCCCATGCCTGGAGGTGTTCCAGAACCCTGTGGCCATGGCACTTGGGGCCATGGCTTCTTGGCCATGGTGGGGTTGGGTGGGTGCTGGACTGGAAGAGTTTAGAGGCCTTTTCCAGGCCAAACAACTCTGATTCTGTGCTCTGTGCATGGACAGGCTCACAGCCTGGCCTCAGTCACCAGAGCCAGACCTTTGCTGCTCCCCCACTCTGCTCCAGAGTGTCAGAGCAGGACTCACCTGACCTTGCCCTCCCCTGGGCTGTGTCCTGCCTCGGGGACATTCCTCTCTGAAGTGTGCCCTGAGCTTGTAGCTCTTCTGCTGATTAACTGTTTCAGAGGGGCAGAAACTACAGCAGCAAGCTGTGCCTGGGCTGTGGATTTGCAGTCCAGACCCCGGCAGGGTGCGCTGGGGCACCCCTGTGACCTCTTGGGTTACTGCCAAACAGCCTGAACACAGCAGTTCAGCCCCAGCTGGGCTCTTCTTGAGCTGAGGTGCCACAGCAGAGGTCTCTCTCCTTCACAGCTTTGTCAGCAGCAGGAGTGGCCACGTCCTGGAAGTGGACTACCAGAGGGTCTGCGTGCGGAGCGTGCGGCAGCTCCTGCCCCTGCGGCCCCCCGGGGCAGGCGGCACCACAGGTAGGAGCTGCAGGCAGGGCAGGACCTGCGCCGGCACCAGGGGCAGGAATGAGCCCAAAGGGATCTCTGGTACAATGAAGCAGCTGTCTAGAGTCATGGAATTGTTTTGGTTGGAAGAGACCTTTGAGGTCATCCAGTCCAGGCCTTACCCCAGCACTGCCAGGGCACCACTGAGCCCTGGCCCTCAGCCCCGCCGAGCCCTGGCCCTCAGCACCACTGCCACACAGCTCTGGCACCTGTTCAGCCATGAGGACTGCACCACTGCCCTGGGCAGCCTGGGCCAGGCCTGGACAACCCTCAAGGGGAAGAAATTGTTCCTCATGGCCAACCCAAACCTGCCCCGGGGCAGCTTGAGGCCATTGCCTCTTGTCCTCTCCCTTGTTCCTTGGGAGCAGAGCCCAAGCCCCAGCTGGCTGCAGCCTCCTCTCAGGGAGCTGCAGAGAGCAATAAGGTCTCCCTCAGCCTCCTCTGCTCCAGGCTCAACACCCCCAGCTCCCTCAGCTGCTCCTCCCCAGCCCTCTTCCCCAGACCCTTCCCCAGCTCTCTTGCCCTTCTCTGGCCCTGCTCCAGCTCCTCAATCTCCTTCTTGGAGTGAGGAGCCCAGAACTGAACCCAGTACTCAGCTGTGGCCTCAGCAGTGCCCAGCCCAGGGGCACAATCCCTGCCCTGCTCCTGCTGCCACCCCACTGCTGCTCCAAGCCCTGGACTGTTTTGGGGTGCTTTGATTGTTGCTCTTTGCCTCTGAAGTGCAGCAGGCAGAGTTGCAGCAGCTGAATGCTGGTTGCTCTTTCAGACTTGTGCTGCTTTTGGGAACATGGAACAAGGTCTTCATGTGCTGATGGGATCTTGATGTAGAGGTGGAGAAGGAGCTCAGCAGACCAACCAAAAAAGATGACTCTGGGCATTTGTTCATGGTTCAGCCTCTGCAGGGTGGTTAGGAGGTTGCTGTCCCCTGAGCTGGAGAGCTTCCTGCCCTGCCCTTGGTGCTACCAGCAGGAAGAATTAACTTTTCAGTGTGGGATGTGGAGCACAGCCCTGTCACAGAGTGAACCCTCCAAGGGCATCTTGGCCAACCCTCTGCAGGCAGCAGGGACACCTCCAACTCAAGGGCACCTCAAGGCTGACCTTGATTGTCTCCAGGGTCAGGGTCTTAACCACATCCCTGGGCAGCTTGTGTCAGTGAGAGTGTTCCAGGGGAGGCTGCAGAGCTGCTGAGGGGCCTGGAGCAGCTCTGGGAGCAGCAAAGGCTGAGAGCCCTGGGGTTGAGAGCCTGCAGAAGAGCAGCCCCAGAGGGCAGCTGAGCAATGCTCAGCAAGAGCTAAAGGAGCTGTGGGGGGCAAGAGGCTGGGGCCAGGCTCTGCTGAGTGCTGCCCAGGGCCAGCAGAAGGGACAGCAAGGGGCAGAAAGTGTCAGGCAGGAGGTTGGAGCTGAGCAGGAGGAGAAAGTTGTTTGGGGTGAGGCTGCTGGAGGCCTGGAGCAGGCTGCCCAGAGAGGTTGTGGAGTCTGCTGGTGTGGAGAGCTTCCAACCCCCCCTGGGCACTGTGCTGCTGGGCAGGGTGCTGGGGGTGCCCTGCTGGAGCAGGGCTTGGGTGGGGGAGCTCCAGAGCTCCCTTCCCACCCCACCAGCTTGGGACTCTGTGGTGAAGGCTTTCTGTGACTGCTGAGAGCTGCACAGTGGCAAAGAGGAGTGCTGGAAAGGGAGGGGGTGGAAGGTGTTTGGGGGTGACCTGGCAGTGCTGGGCTGGCAGCTGGACTTGGTGATCTTGAAGATCCTCTCCAGCCTCAGTGGTTCCATGTTTGGAGTTCTGGGGGCTGGGTGGAACTCCTCAGCCTCTGCTTTTAGTCTCCATGGGATTCCTGGCTGCTGCCCCTGAGGCTTCAGCCACAGGTGTGGGTGGCTCACTGGGCTCAGCTCCTGGATGGGGTCCCCCTCAGCTGGAGCCTTCTTCTTCCAGTGTTATTTCTTGGCTTTTCAGGCCCTGGGATTGCTATTAGCAGTATCAGCATCTCCTCCACCTTCTGTGCCACTGGGTCAGAAGATGGCTACCTGAGGCTGTGGCCCTTGGACTTCTCAGCTGCTGTCTTGGAGGCAGGTGAGTAGGGCTGGGAGCTGTGCTGCTGAGCTCCACATCTCCATCACCCTGCTGCTGGGACAGCAGAGCCCCACAGGCAGAGCAGAGCAGCACTCAGGAGTGAGGGCATCTCTGTGCCAGCTGTCCCTAGAGCTTGGAGGGCTCCAAGGACAATTATCCACACAATCATAGACTGGCTCAGGTTGGAAGGGACCTCAGAGCTCATCTGCTCCAAACCCCTGCCGTGCCCAGGGGCAGCTCTCAGCTGGAGTCAGCTGTTCAGGGCCTCATCCAGCCTGGCCTTCAGCACCCCCAGGCAGGAGGCAGCCACAGCCTCCCTGGGCAGCCTGGGCCAGAGCCTCAGCAGCCTCACACTCAACAACTTCTTCCTCAGCTCCACTCTAACCCTGCTCTGCCTCAGCTCCAAATCCTTCCCCCTGGGCCTGCCTCAGACCCCCTCAGCCAAAGTTCCTCTGCAGCCTTCCTGCAGGATCCCTTCAGCTCCTGGCAGCAGCTCTGAGGAGCCCCTGGAGCCTTCTCCTCTGCAGGCTGCACAGCCCCAGCTCCCTCAGCCTGTGCTCCCAGCAGAGCTGCTCCAGCCCTGGCAGCATCTTTGTGGCCTCCTCTGGCCTCTCTCCAGCAGCTCTGTGTCCTTCTGCTGCTGGGGACAGCAGAGCTGGAGGCAGGATTGGAGGTGAGGTCTGAGCAGAGCAGAGCCCAGGGGCAGAATCCCCTCTGCTGCCCTCTGCACAGCCTGCTCTGGCTGCAGCCCAGCACACAGCTGCCTGAGGGCTGCAGGAGGCACTGCTGGCTCCTGGGGAGCTGCTCAGCAGTCCCAAGGCTCTTTCTTCAGGGCTGCTCTCAACTCACTCTGCACCCAGCCTGGACTTGTGCGTGGTCTTGGTCTGGTCCAGCTGCAGGACCTTGCCCTGGGGCTTGCTGAGCTTCCTGCAGCTGGCACTGGGCCATCCCTGATCATTCTTGTACCTGAGAAGGTTTTCCTGGGTGAGAGCAGGGACTTGGTCCCAGTTTTGGAGCCCTTGGCCCCAGGGCTCAGCTGCCCAGGGGAATCCAGGGGTGAAGCTGAGCAGTTCTGCACTTCAGAAGGAATCAGCAGAGCAGCAGAGCCTGGCAGCTTCTAGAAGGGGCAAAGCCTCCTCTGCCTCTAAAGCCAGACCTGCAAACACTCAGGCTTCGAGGCCTGGGACGCTCACTGCTGTGTCTTTGCTTCCCTGAGTGGCTTGGGAGCTTTCCCAGGGGATTTGCTGATTCCTGTGCTTTTCTCCAGGGCATGAGGCTCCACTGAGCTCCATCTGCATCAGCCCAGACAGCAGCAAGGTGCTGAGCACCACCAGCACGGGGAGCCTGGGCTGCCTGGACATCCAGTCCCGGGACTGCTACACCCTGATGCGCTCCCCCCAGGGCCCAGTGCTGAGCTTCTCCCTGCAGGGCAGCAGGGAGCAGCTGGCAACAGTGGCCCAGGATGGCAGCATCCAGGTCTGGGACCTTGGCTCCATGCAGCAGGTAGGGAAGAGCACAGAGCCAGAGAGTCACAGCATGGGCTGGGGTGAGAGGGAGCATCAAGATCACCCAGCTCCAGTCCCCTGCCATGGGCAGGGACCCCTCCCACCAGCACAGGCTGCTCAAGGCCTCATCCAGCCTGGCCCTGAACACCTCCAGGCAGGAGGCAGCCACAGCCTCCCTGGGCAGCCTGTGCCAGAGTCTCCCCAGCCTCACTGCTAAGAATTTCTTCCTCCTCTCCACTCTGTCTCCTCTCTCCCAGCTCAAAGCCATTGTCCCTGGGCCTGGCAGTCCCAGCCCTTGTCCCAAGTCCCTCCCCAGCTCTCCTGGAGCCCCTTCAGGTACTGGAAGGCTGCTCTGAGGTCTTCCTGCAGCCTGCTCCAGGGTGAGGTTCCTTTGGAACCTCAGTCTGGGATTGCTTTGGAAGTGTGGAGTTTGGAGAGGTTCAGCTTAGTGCCTGCTCTGGCCCTAACCTCTGCATGATGGTTAACCACAAATGCTCTTTGCCTTCATGTTTAACACATTGGCCTTGAACACAGCACAAAATGCTCAGAGGCTTCCCTGGGCTCTGGGTGCATGAGGGCAAGGTCAGCTTTCTGCTGTGGGCCCTGCAGGGGTGGAGGTTCAGCAGTGGAATGCAGGTTTCTGCAGCTCCATGCCCGTGGTCTGTCTGTTCCCTGCAGCTCTATGAGTTCAGCAGTGCTGAGGACATGCCCTGTGCTGTGGCCTTCCATCCCACCCAGCAGATCCTGGCCTGTGGCTTCAGCAGTGGCTTGGTGCAGACCTTCAGCTTGGCTTCCTCTGATCTGCTGGTGGAGCACAAGTGAGTTCCACCTGAGTGTGGAAGAGCTTCCCTCTGGCTGTGTGGAGTGATTCCAACCCCTCCTGGGCAAGCTGCTGTGGGTGCCCTGCTGGAGCAGGGCTTGGGCTGGGTGAGCTCCAGAGCTCCTTTCCAGCCCTCCACCATGCTGGGACTCTGGGAAGCTCTTGCTGTGGGAGCTGCCCCATGGCAGGGATGGATCTAGCTGGGGCTCCTTGTGAGTCACAGTGATGACCATGGAGATGGGAGAGGTCCTGGTCTTGACCCTGACATCCTTGTGTCCCAGCTGAGTGGCTTCCAGGCAGAGAGAACCTCCTGTGCCAAGGCTCTGGGTGGGAGGAGTCCAAGCTGTGAAGGCTGTGAGGGCTTCCTCTGTGGCTTCCCAGCGGGCAGCTGGGCAACAGTAGGGAAGAGCTTGTCCTGGAGAGGGCTGAGCAGGGAGCCCTGGTGAGCCTCAGTGTGGGAAACAGAGGATGCTCCACAGGGGACTGTGTCCCATCCTGCCCCAGCTGGAGTGCTGCCCCTGACTGCTCCCAAGATCTGGAGGGTTGCTTGTCCTAGGCTGCTGGAGCTGTGAGCCTGCTGAGGTCCTCAGCCTGCCCCTGGCTGTCCTGAGTTCTGCAGCACCTCCCTCTCAGTGCTGCTGGTGGCTTTGGGGGTGGCTGGCTTGCTTGCTTGGTTTCTCTCCTCTCCTTTTTGGTGTCTTCTGCTCTCCTCCAGGCAGCACCACACTGTGATCACTGGCCTGACCTTCTCTCCAGATGGCCAGTTCATGTTCAGCTCCTGTCTGCAGGGAACTCTGGCTCTTTACAGCTGTCTGGCAGAGAAAAGCCAAGTCCTGAGGGTGCTGGGTAAGGCTCTGGGGTTGGGGGTGGCCTTTCTCCTGCTCCTAGCACTGAAGCCAAACAAGGTATTTTCTGATGAGCCTTCTGTGTCCTTTGTGTGAGGCAAACCCTGGTCCCTGCCAGCTCCTCACCCTGCTCCAAGTGCTCTCAGCCTGCTCAGGGTTTTGATTCCATCAGTGTGCTGCACTCACACAGACCTGTCCCTGCAGCTCTGGGGTCACAGCCCAGTGCCTAAGGTGACACAAGTGTAGAGTCTTCCTGCTTGGCTTGGGGTAGAGGCCAGAAAGCTGCCTGGTGGAAAAGGCATGGGGGTGCTGGGTGCCAGCAGCTGGAGAGGAGCCAGGGAGTGCCCAGGTGGGCAAAAAGGGCAGCAGCAGCCTGGCCTGGAGCAGCAGTGGGGTGGCAGCAGGAGCAGGGCAGGGATTGTGCCTATGGGCTGGGCACTGGGGAGGCCACAGCTTGAGGGCTGGTTCAGTTCTGGGCCCTAACTGCAGGGAGGACACTGAGGAGCTGGAGCAGGGCCAGAGATTCTTCTTACTGATGCCCCAGCCCTGACTCTCTCTGTTCTGTGGCTGCCCTGTTGGGTTTCTTTATGGGATGGTGTTCCAGTGAGCTCGTCTCCATGAGGAATCAGTTACAGTACCCCAGGTGCCCATAGCCACAACTTCAGTTAATGTGAAGGCAGAGGAGGCTGTGCCGGAGCGCTGCGGGGCACCAAAGCAAGGCACAGCCCTGGGAGGTACCCACAGAACCCAAGAGCAGAGCTGATCCCCAGCGCAGCGCAGCACAGCAGAGCGCAGACAGCGCAGCAGAGCACAGCACAGCAGAGCGAAGCACAGCGCAGCACAGCAGAGCGCAGTGCAGCAGAGCACAGAGGAGCGCAGACAGCACAGCAGAGCGCAGCGCAGCACAGCACAGAAGAGCGCAGACAGCACAGCACAGAAGAGCGCAGACAGCACAGCACAGAAGAGCGCAGCAGAGCGCAGACAGTGCAGCGCAGCACAGAGGAGCGCAGACAGCGCAGCACAGCAGAGCGCAGCGCAGCAGAGCACAGCAGAGCACACACAGCGCAGCACAGCAGAGCGCAGCAGAGTGCAGAAGAGTGCAGACAGCACAGCAGAGCACAGAATAGTGCAGACAGCAGAGCACAGAAGAGCACAGACAGTGCAGCACAGCAGAGCGCAGCGCAGAGCACGGACAGCACGGTGCAGCACAGCACAGAAGAGCGCAGACAGCGCAGCACAGCAGAGCGCAGCGCAGCAGAGCACAGCAGAGCGCAGACAGCGCAGCACAGCAGAGCGCAGCGCAGCAGAGCACAGAAGAGCGCAGACAGCACAGCAGAGCGCAGACAGCACAGAAGAGCGCAGACAGCGCAGCACAGCAGAGCGCAGACAGCACAGAAGAGCGCAGACAGCGCAGCACAGCAGAGCGCAGCGCAGAGCACGGACAGCACGGTGCAGCACAGCACAGAAGAGCGCAGACAGCGCAGCACAGCAGAGCGCAGCGCAGCAGAGCACAGCAGAGCGCAGACAGCGCAGCACAGCAGAGTGCAGCGCAGCAGAGCACAGCAGAGCGCAGACAGCACAGCAGAGCGCAGACAGCACAGAAGAGCGCAGACAGCGCAGCACAGCAGAGCGCAGACAGCACAGAAGAGCGCAGACAGCGCAGCACAGCAGAGCGCAGTGCAGCAGAGCACAGAAGAGCGCAGACAGTGCAGCACAGCAGAGCGCAGCGCAGCAGAGCACAGAAGAGCGCAGACAGCACAGCACAGCAGAGCGCAGCGCAGCAGAGCACAGAAGAGCGCAGACAGCGCAGCACAGCAGAGCGCAGTGCAGCAGAGCACAGAAGAGCGCAGACAGCACAGCACAGCAGAGCGCAGCGCAGCAGAGCACAGAAGAGCGCAGACAGCGCAGCACAGCAGAGCGCAGCGCAGCAGAGCACAGAAGAGCGCAGACAGCACAGCACAGCAGAGCGCAGCGCAGCAGAGCACAGAAGAGCGCAGACAGTGCAGCACAGCAGAGCGCAGCGCAGCAGAGCACAGAAGAGCGCAGACAGCACAGCACAGCAGAGCGCAGCGCAGCAGAGCACAGAAGAGCGCAGACAGCGCAGCACAGCAGAGCGCAGTGCAGCAGAGCACAGAAGAGCGCAGACAGCGCAGCACAGCAGAGCGCAGTGCAGCAGAGCACAGAAGATCGCAGACAGCGCAGCACAGAAGAGCGCAGTGCAGCAGAGCACAGAAGAGCGCAGACAGCGCAGCACAGCAGAGCGCAGTGCAGCAGAGCACAGAAGATCGCAGACAGCGCAGCACAGAAGAGCGCAGTGCAGCAGAGCACAGAAGATCGCAGACAGCGCAGCACAGAAGAGCGCAGTGCAGCAGAGCACAGAAGAGTGCAGACAGCGCAGCACAGAAGAGCGCAGCACAGCAGAGCGCAGCAGAGCGCAGCAGAGCACAGACAGCGCAGCACAGAAGAGCACAGACAGCGCAGCACAGAAGAGCGCAGCACAGCAGAGCGCAGCAGAGCGCAGCGCAGCAGAGCGCAGCAGAGCGCAGACAGCGCAGCACAGCAGAGCGCAGACAGCGCAGCACAGAGGAGCGCAGACAGCGCAGCGCAGCAGAGCGCAGACAGCGCAGCGCAGCAGAGCGCAGACAGCGCAGCAGAGCGCAGACAGCGCAGCACAGCAGAGCGCAGACAGCGCAGCACAGAGGAGCGCAGACAGCGCAGCACAGAGGAGCGCAGACAGCGCAGCACAGCACAGAGGAGCGCAGACAGCACAGCAGAGCAGAGCGCAGCGCAGCAGAGCACAGAAGAGCGCGGACAGCGCAGCACAGAAGAGCGCAGTGCAGCAGAGCACAGAAGAGTGCAGACAGCGCAGCACAGCAGAGCGCAGCAGAGCGCAGCAGAGCACAGACAGCGCAGCACAGAAGAGCACAGACAGCGCAGCACAGAAGAGCGCAGCACAGCAGAGCGCAGCAGAGCGCAGCGCAGCAGAGCGCAGCAGAGCGCAGACAGCGCAGCACAGCAGAGCGCAGACAGCGCAGCACAGCAGAGCGCAGACAGCGCAGCACAGCAGAGCGCAGACAGCGCAGCACAGAGGAGCGCAGACAGCGCAGCACAGCAGAGCGCAGACAGCGCAGCGCAGCAGAGCGCAGACAGCGCAGCAGAGCGCAGACAGCGCAGCACAGCAGAGCGCAGACAGCGCAGCACAGCAGAGCGCAGACAGCGCAGCACAGAGGAGCGCAGACAGCGCAGCACAGCACAGAGGAGCGCAGACAGCACAGCAGAGCAGAGCGCAGCGCAGCAGAGCACAGAAGAGCGCGGACAGCGCAGCACAGAAGAGCGCAGTGCAGCAGAGCACAGAAGAGTGCAGACAGCGCAGCACAGCAGAGCGCAGCAGAGCGCAGCAGAGCACAGACAGCGCAGCACAGAAGAGCACAGACAGCGCAGCACAGAAGAGCGCAGCACAGCAGAGCGCAGCAGAGCGCAGCGCAGCAGAGCGCAGCAGAGCGCAGACAGCGCAGCACAGCAGAGCGCAGACAGCGCAGCACAGAGGAGCGCAGACAGCGCAGCACAGCACAGAGGAGCGCAGACAGCACAGCAGAGCAGAGCGCAGCGCAGCAGAGCACAGAAGAGCGCGGACAGCGCAGCAGAGCGCAGCAGAGCACAGACAGTGCAGCACAGAAGAGCGCAGACAGCGCAGCGCAGCAGAGCAAGAGGACACAGTCTCAAGCTGTGCCAGGGGAGGTTTAGGCTGGAGTGAGGAGAAAGTTCTTCCCAGAGAGAGTAATTGGCCATAGGGATGGTGCCTCCACCACCTCCCTGGGCAGCACATTCCAGAAGGTGTTCCAGAGGGGACTGGATGTGGCCCTTGGAGCCATGGGTTAGCTGTCAGGAGGTGCTGGGTGACAGCTTGGACTTGGTGATCTCTGAGGTTTTTTCCAACCTGATTGATTCTGTGATTCTAAACCCCCTACAAGAACCACGGCAGGACCAAGGATGGCATAGCACTGGAGCTGACCAGAGCTGGCCGGAGCTGGCCTGAGTGGCCTGGTGCTGGCCTGAGTGGCCTGGTGCTGGCCTGAGTGGCCTGGTGCAGGCCGGAGCTGTCTGTCTGCCATCCGTGCAGGCATCCCCACCACACCAGACCTTGCCTGGTTGGAAGGGAGAAGCAGCAGCCCCCAGCAGTGCTCTTCAGGTCTGTGCCCTGGGGCCAGCACACCACAGGAGGCTGGGCTGGGGCTCCTGTGTTTCACAACCCAGTCACAGAACTGCTCACCCTGCTGCTCATGCAGGGAGCCCAGCAGAGCCTGGGCTGCAGCAAGAGAAGTGTGGCCAGCAGGGCCAGGGAGGGGATTCTGCCCCTCTGCTCCACTCTGCTGAGACCACAGCTGGAGCTCTGGGGCCAGTTCTGGAGCCTCTGTGCCAGGAAGGGTCTGGAGGGGCTGGAAGGTGTCCAGAGAAAAGGCCACGAGGAGGAGCAGAGGGCTGGAGCTGCTCTGCTCTGAGGACAGCCTGAGAGAGTTGGGGTTGTGCAGGCTGGAGAGGAGAAGGCTCCCAGGAGACCTCCTTGTGGCCTTCCAGGAGCTGCAGGGGGCTGCAGGAAAGCTGGGGAGGGACTTTGGAGGGTGATAGGAACTGGATGATCTTGAAGGTCTCTTCCAACCCAAACTGTTGTGTGTGGTGCTGTGATGTTCAGCAGGGATTCAGGCCAGGATGTGAGCCCCAGGCTGAGGCAGAGGTGGTCAGCAGCAGCAGCTGGCCTGAGCTGGCTGCAGTGCTCTTTGCTGCTTGCCTCACTGCCTCTCGCTCTGCTCCCCAGGCGGCGTGGTGGCCCCGGATGGCGGCAGCGCCGCGGCCGCGCTGGTGGTCAGTGAGGACAGCAGGCTGCTGGCCTTCGTGGGACCCTCCAAGAGCCTTGTGACTGTGATGGAGGCCTGCTCCCTACATCAGGTACATGCTGGGCTGCCCTCCTGCTGGGGGAGGGGAGGAGGAGAGCAGGAGCCGCAGGCTGGGGTGCCTGGAGGGGAGAGGCTGCAGCAGATGGATGAGGGGCGCTGGGCAGTGGCAGCGCTGCAGGTGGCCCTGCAGATGCCTGCTCAGGACGTTGCAGTGAGCTTTGCTTTCTGCTCTGTGAGACAGCAACACAGCAATGATCCAAGGCTGGAAGCCCTCTGCTGGGAGGCCAGGCTGGGAGGGTTGGGGTTGTGCAGCCTGCAGAGGAGAAGGCTCCAGGGAGACCTCCTGGTGGCCTTGCAGGGCTTCAAGAGGCCAGAAGAGAGCTGGGGACAGAGTGCTGAGCAGGGCCTGTTGGGCCAGGCCAAGGGGGGATGGTTTGAAGTGCAAGAGGGAGGCTGAGAGTGGAGAGAAGGAGAACTGTTTGGTGCTGAGGGTGGGGAGAGCCTGTGCCAGGCTGCCCAGAGAGGTGGAGCTGCCCCATGGCTGGCAGCAGTGCAGGGCAGGTTGGTTGGGGCTGGGAGCAGCCTGCTGTGGCTGCAGCTGTCCCTGCTGGCTGCAGGGCTTGCCCTGGGTGAGCTTGGAAGGTCTCTTCCAACCTAAAGCATTTTATGGTCATGTAGAATCAACACAGTCAAGGTTTCTTCTTCTCCAGCTTCACTTAGGAAGGCTGCAGAGGAACTTTGGCTGAGGGGGTCTGAGGCAGGCCCAGGGGGAATGGTTTGGAGCTGAGGCAGAGCAGGGTTAGAGTGGAGCTGAGGAAGAAGTTGTTGAGTGTGAGGCTGCTGAGGCTCTGGCCCGGGCTGCCCAGGGAGTCTGTGGCTGCCTCCTGCCTGGGGGTGCTGAAGGCCAGGCTGGATGAGGCCCTGAGCAGCTGACTCCAGCTGAGAGCTGCCCCTGGGCACGGCAGGGGTTTGGAGCAGATGAGCTCTGAGGTCCATTCCAGCCTGAGCCATTCTGTGACTCCCCTCCAGAAAGGTAATTTGAGTAGCCTTGTGCAGGCCCTCTGCTCTGACACCTCTCTGGGAGCTGCTTTCCTGGGCAGCAGGAGCATTGCTGGCCCCTGGGGCCCTCATTAGATGGAAGGGAAGGGTCTGGGCACTCTGTAGCCTCACCATAGAACCAGGAGAGCAATCCCAGGGCTCTGCAGTTCTGCCTCCAGGACACTTGTTCAGTAGTTTCTTCTTCCACAGCTGCTGAGGGTGGACATCAGCACCCTGGGTGTGAGCAGCACAGCCTTGGACTCTGCAAGGAGGCTCTGCTTTGCTGCAGTGCCTGCAGGAGAGCTCCTGGTGTCCACTTCCTCCAGCAGGATCCTGGTGCTTGATGCAGAGACAGGGCAGCTGCTGCGGGAGGTAGGACACTGACCCCCCTCTGGGGCCTGCAGGAAGCTGAGGGGGGGAGCAGCTCATCCTGGAGCTCCTGGGCTTCAGAGGAACAGAAATCACTTCTCTGAGATGGCTTCTGTGGGGTGAGGCTGCTGGAGGCCTGGAGCAGGCTGCCCAAAGTGGTTGTGGAGTCTCCCAACCCCCCCTGGGCATTGTGCTGCTGGGCAAGCTGCTGTGGGTGCCCTGCTGGAGCAGGGCTTGGGCTGGGGGAGCTCCAGAGCTCCCTTCCCACCCCCCAACGTTGGGGTTCTGGGGTTGTGTATGAGTGGCAAACCTGTGGCTGTCCTGCTGTGGTGCTCAGGGTGGCTTGGATGCTGTCACACTCCTGTCCTCCTGCTGAAGCAGAACCAAGGACCTGCCCGTGCCTGGCTAAGGCTGCTGCTGCTGTCCCCTGCCCTCAGGTGTCTCCTGGGCACAAGCTGTGCTGCTCTGCCTTGGCCCTGAGCAAGGACAGCAGGCACCTGCTCACCGCTGCCCACAAGGCCATCAAGGTGTGGGACTACCAGAGGAGCTTCCATGGCAACTGCCAGGTACTGCTGGGGCTGGAGGGGGGTGGGGGGGTGCTGAAGCCCTGCAGAAGGCAGCAGCAAATGCTCTCTGTGTCACCTGGCCCCAGCCCCAGCCTGCCCAGCAGCTGAGAGACACAGCCCTGCTCCCATTCTCGCTGGTGCCCAGCGCTGGGCACGGGCTGGGGCTGCCAGAGCACCCCCGAGGGCAGGACAGAGGCTGGGGCTACCTGCCAGGGAAGAGCCACCCAGAGAAGGCTTCAAAGGTCTTGGGAGCTAGGAGGGGGCCTGGAGGCTTCTCAGCTTCTGCTTCCTTCTCCAGATCCCTATGGGGAAGGTCAGCTGGGGCTGATCAGCCCTGGGGCTGAGAGCTGCAGGAGCGGGGGGTGGCCTGTGGGCATCAGGGGGGACAGCAGCTCTGCAGGGCAGGCAGTGGAGTACCAGCACCCTGCTAGGGCAGCTGCAGGGCAGGCAGTGGAGTACCAGCACCCTGCTAGGGCAGCTGCAGGGCAGGCAGTGGAGTGCCACCACCCTGCTAGGGCACCTGCAGGGCAGGCAGTGGAGTGCCACCACCCTGCTAGGGCATCTGCAGGGCAGGCAGTGGAGTGCCACCACCCTGCTAGGGCAGCTGCAGGGCAGGCAGTGGAGTGCCACCACCCTGCTAGGGCAGCTGCAGGGCAGGCAGTGGAGTGCCACCACCCTGCTAGGGCAGCTGCAGGGCAGGCAGTGGAGTGCCACCACCCTGCTAGGGCAGCTGCAGGGCAGGCAGTGGAGTGCCACCACCCTGCTAGGGCAGCTGCAGGGCAGGCAGTGGAGTGCCACCACCCTGCTAGGGCACCTGCAGGGCAGGCAGTGGAGTACCAGCACCCTGCTAGGGCACCTGCAGGGCAGGCAGTGGAGTACCAGCACCCTGCTAGGGCAGCTGCAGGGCAGGCAGTGGAGTGCCACCACCCTGCTAGGGCATCTGCAGGGCAGGCAGTGGAGTGCCACCACCCTGCTAGGGCACCTGCAGGGCAGGCAGTGGAGTGCCACCACCCTGCTAGGGCACCTGCAGGGCAGGCAGTGGAGTGCCACCACCCTGCTAGGGCACCTGCAGGGCAGGCAGTGGAGTGCCACCACCCTGCTAGGGCACCTGCAGGGCAGGCAGTGGAGTGCCACCACCCTGCTAGGGCACCTGCAGGGCAGGCAGTGGAGTGCCACCACCCTGCTAGGGCACCTGCAGGGCAGGCAGTGGAGTGCCACCACCCTGCTAGGGCATCTGCAGGGCAGGCAGTGGAGTGCCACCACCCTGCTAGGGCACCTGCAGGGCAGGCAGTGGAGTACCAGCACCCTGCTAGGGCACCTGCAGGGCAGGCAGTGGAGTGCCACCACCCTGCTAGGGCACCTGCAGGGCAGGCAGTGGAGTGCCACCACCCTGCTAGGGCACCTGCAGGGCAGGCAGTGGAGTACCAGCACCCTGCTAGGGCACCTGCAGGGCAGGCAGTGGAGTACCAGCACCCTGCTAGGGCAGGGGGTGCTGGGCACTAGGGGGGTGCAGGGCACCTGCAGGGCAGGCAGTGGAGGTACCACCACCCTGCTGGGCACTAGGGGGGTGCAGGGCACTAGGGGGTGCTGGGCACTAGGGGGTGCTGGGCACTAGGGGTGTGCTGGGCACTAGGGGGGTGCTGGGCACTAGGAGGTGCTGGGCACTAGGGAGGTGCTGGGCACTAGGGAGGTGCTGGGCACTAGGAGGTGCTGGGCACTAGGGGGGTGCTGGGCACTAGGGAGGTGCTGGGCACTAGGGGGGTGCTGGGCACTAGGGAGGTGCTGGGCACTAGGAGGTGCTGGGCACTAGGGAGGTGCTGGGCACTAGGAGGTGCTGGGCACTAGGGGGGTGCTGGGCACTAGGAGGTGCTGGGCACTAGGGGGGTGCTGGGCACTAGGGGCTGCTGGGCACTAGGGGGGTGCTGGGCACTAGGGGGGTGCTGGGCACTAGGAGGTGCTGGGCACTAGGGGGGTGCTGGGCACTAGGAGATGCTGGGCATTAGGGGGTGCTGGGCACTAGGAGATGCTGGGCACTAGGGGGTGCTGGGCACTAGGGGGTGCTGGGCACTAGGGGGGTGCTGGGCACTAGGGGTGTGCTGGGTACTAGGGGGTGCAGGGCACTAGGGGTGCAGGGCACTAGGGGGGTGCTGGGCACTAGGGGTGTGCTGGGTACTAGGGGGTGCTGGGCACTAGGGGTGTGCTGGGTACTAGGAGGTGCTGGGCACTAGGAGGTGCTGGGCACTGGGGGGTGCTGGGCACTAGGAGGTGCTGGGCACTAGGAGGTGCTGGGCACTAGGGGGTGCTGGGCTCTAGGGGGTGCTGGGCACTAGGAGGTGCTGGGCACTAGGAGGTGCTGGGCACTAGGGGGGTGCTGGGCACTAGGGGGTGCTGGGCACTAGGGGTGTGCTGGGCACTAGGAGGTGCTGGGCACTAGGGGGTGCTGGGCACTAGGAGGTGCTGGGCACTAGGAGGGTGCTGGGCACTACGGGGTGCTGGGCACTAGGGGTGTGCTGGGCACTAGGGGGGTGCTGGGCACTAGGGGTGTGCTGGGCACTACTGGGGTGCTGGGCACTGGGGTGTGCTGGGCACTAGGGGTGTGCTGGGCACTAGGGGGTGCAGGGCACTAGGGGGTGCTGGGCACTAGGGGTGTGCTGGGCACTAGGGGGTGCTGGGCACTAGGGGGGTGCTGGGCACTAGGGGGTGCTGGGCACTAGGGGGGTGCTGGGCACTAGGGGGTGCTGGGCACTAGGGGGGTGCTGGGCACTAGGGGTGTGCTGGGCACTAGGGGCTGCTGGGCACTAGGGGGTGCTGGGCACTAGGAGGTGCTGGGCAGTAGGGGGTGCTGGGCACTGGGGGGTGCTGGGCACTAGGGGTGCAGGGCACTAGGGGTGTGCTGGGCACTAGGGGTGTGCTGGGCACTAGGTGCAGGGCAGCTGCAGGGCATGCTCTCCCCAGGTGTACATTGGGCACTCAGCAGCAGTGTGCCAGGTGGCCTTCACCCCCGACCAGCAGCGCGTTGTCAGCGTGGGAGATGCCATCTTCCTCTGGGATTTCCTGGCTCTGCCTGCAGAGAGGTCACCCCCAGCTGGGTAAGGTGCTGGGCAGTGCTTCCCCCCAGCTCCCCTGCCCATGCCCTCCCACCTGACACTCCTCTCCTTGCCTTCCCAGGCCCTGTTCCCCCCGTGCCACCCTGCTGCCAGGCGCAGGTGAGTGCCTCCTGCCTTGCCTGGTGCTGCTTGGCTGCTCTTCCACTGCTGCTGGTGGCAGAGGGTTGAGCTGCTTGGGGGTTCTTGGTGCTTCCCCCCGGGGGTGTGCCCCAGCAGGGGGCTAAGCAGCTCATTAGCCCCAAAGGACTCCAATGAACCCGTGGGGGTGTGCCACGGAGGGCAGCTCTGAGCAGAGCTCCTCTGGATTTTCTGGTGGCTCTTTCAGCTTTGCCTTTGGCTTTCCCTGCCTCCATCTCTTCCACCTTGCACTTTCCCTCCCTCTGTGTCCTTTCCTTCTTTTGAAGGACAGAGAGGAGACCTCTCCTGTGCAGGAGGGAGCTGGAGAAATCAGCACAGAACCCCGGGTTGGGTTGGAAGGGACCTTCAAGACCATCCAGCTCCAAGCCCCTGCCATGGGCAGGGACCCCTCCCACCAGCACAGGCTGCTCAGGGCCTCATCCAGCCTGGTCCTGAACACCTCCAGGCAGGAGGCAGCCACAGCCTCCCTGGGCAGCCTGGGCCAGAGTCTCCCCAGCCTCACTGCAAAGGATTTCTTCCTCCTCTCCACTCTCAGTCTCCTCTCTCCCAGCTCAAAGCCATTGGCCCTGGGCCTGGCACTCCCAGCCCTTGGCCCAAGTCCCTCCCCAGCTCTCCTGGAGCCCTTCAGGTACTGGGAGGCTGCTCTGAGCTCTGCCTGCAGCCTTCTCTTCTGCAGGCTGCACAGCCCCAGCTCTCCCAGCCTGTCCCCACAGGGGAGGGTCTGCAGCCTCTGATCATCTCGGTGGCCTCTGGCCCCACTTGGAGGCATCACCACCGCTCAGTTCAGGAGGATCAGAGGACCCAGGGGGTGAGGGAAGTTCCACAACTCCTTTTCTTTTCCCAGAGGGGAGTCCTGAGGAGCTGCAGGATGCCTCTGAGGGCCCTCGGCAGGAGGTGCCCCAGCCGCTGTCGTCCTCCCCGCGGTGCCTGGCTCTCAGCTCTGCCCTCCGGGCAGGATGTCGCAGTAAGAGCAGCTGCTAGCAGGGAAGGGGACAATGAATCCTGTGCTAGGAAACACCTCCTTGCCTGGCTGAGCAGCACCCCTGGAGGGTGCCCACAATGCCCTTCCCACAGCCCAGGCTCAGCTCTCCCTCCCCTAAGGTGGACAAAGCCTGCTGGAGGCGCTGGGGTCGGCAGCTCTGTGTCCTCTGCTCTCCTCTGTAGACTGAGCTGCTGGCACAGCTCCTCTGAGGCTGCACCTCCCAGGAGGAGGTCTCTGCTCTGCCCTCCAGCCTGCCAGCTGGGCTGTCACACGGTGCAGGAGGGGGGCACTGCCAGAGCTTCACCCCTGAAGTGGTGCTGAAGGACACTCAGGCTCTCTCCTCCCCTGGCCTCTCCACAGGCATTTTCTCCGAGTCAGAGGCAGAGGAGGAGGCAGAGGAGGAGGCAGAGGAGGAAGCAGAGGAGGAGGCAGAGGAGGAAGCAGAGCTGCTGGGCAGCAGGGTGCTGCGGCATGGGGACAGCAATGCCTTGGTGCTGGGGTCGGTCAGGGAGGAGGAGCTGCTCGTTGTGAGGCCCAGAGTGAGGCAGGAGAGCCTCAGCTCTCCTGAGGAATCAGCAGAGGGTGAGTGAGGACTGCTCCCAGCCTGGCTCCCGGGGGCAATGCTGTGGGCAGGCAGCGGGGGCTGCCCCTGGAGTGTGCAGGGGCTGGACAAAGGGCAAGGGGCACAAACTGGGAGGGTGGAGGGAGGTGGCTGTTGCTCCTGGGCAGCTGGGGGATCCTCCTTTTGCTGCCCCCTGCCGTGGGACACCCCCCAGCCCCCCCCCCCCGCCATGGGACTCCCCCATGTGACCTCCCCCCACTGCTCTGATGCTTGTGTGTGAGCTGAGGCCAGCAACAAGCCTCAGCCCAGCTGCTGTTCCCAAAGTGCCCCCAGGCAGCAGCAGCCCCCCAGGCAGCCCCCCCAGCAGCTCTGTTCTCTGTGTGCCAGGAGCCAGGCAGGAGCTGCAGAGCCCCGGGCCGGGGCCCCCCCCTGCGCCCAGGCTGCCGCCGGCACTTCGCTGCCCGCCCCAAGGCCTCGCTGCTGCCCCAGGTGAGCTCTGCTGGGGCTGCTGCCAGGGACAGGGGGGCAGGAGGTGGTGTGGGGCTGGCCTGGGTGAGTTCTTCCACACTGCTTCTGTGTTGTTCTCTGAAGCACAGCCCTGGTGTGCCATGAGGAGCTCCTGAGGGTGATGGTGCAGCGCTGGGAGCGGTGCCTGACACCCCTGAGGCTGTGCTGCCAGCCAGACCTGCCAGGGCTGAGAGCTGGGCAGACAGAACCTCATGAAGTTCACCAGGGCAGGTGCAGGGTCCTGCCCCTGGGGAGGAACAACCTCCTGCAGCAGGACAGGAGAGGGAGGACCTGCTGGGAAGCAGCTCCAGGGAGAAGGAGCTGGGAGTGCTGGGGACAGGTTCCCCAGGAGCCAGAAATGTGCTCTGGGGGCCAAGGAGGCCAAAGGTGTCCTGGGAGGCATGAGGAGTGTGGCCAGCAGGGCAAGGGAGGCTCTCCTCCCACACTACTTTGCTCCAGTGAGGCCACATCTGGAGCCCTGGGTCCAGCTCTGGGCTCCCCAGCTCCAGAGGGACAGAGAACTGCTGGAGAGAGCCCAGGGCAGGCTGCAGAGCTGCTGAGGGGCCTGGAGCAGCTCTGGGAGCAGCAAAGGCTGAGAGCCCTGGGGCTGAGAGCCTGCAGAAGAGCAGCCCCAGAGGGCAGCTGAGCAATGCTCAGCAAGAGCTGAAGGAGCTGTGGGGGGCAAGAGGCTGGGGCCAGGCTCTGCTGAGTGCTGCCCAGGGCCAGCAGAAGGGCCAGCAAGGGGCAGAAAGTGTCAGGCAGGAGGTTGGAGCTGAGCAGGAGGAGAAAGTTGTTTGGGGTGAGGCTGCTGGAGGCCTGGAGCAGGCTGCCCAGAGAGGTTGTGGAGTCTGCTGGTGTGGAGAGCTTCCAACCCCCCCTGGGCACTGTGCTGCTGGGCAGGGTGCTGGGGGTGCCCTGCTGGAGCAGGGCTTGGGTGGGTGAGCTCCAGAGCTCCCTTCCAGCCCTGCTGGCACTCTGGGATTGTGTGAACTCTATTTTGCCTTTCTCCTCTTCCTGCAGCTCTCTCCAGACTAGCACAAAGGGATCTGTGATCAATTCTTCTGCTCTGCCACCTGCAGTCATTTCCATTCCAGGCAGTGCTGGTGCCCTGTGCAGCTGGCAGGGCAGGAGGGGCAGCAGTGATTCAGCCTGCAGCCATGGCTGCAAGCTGCTGCCTTGGCAGAGCTGGGGAAGGCCTTGCTGGAGCCAGCCAAGGAAAGCCTCCCTCTGTGAGCAAACAGCAATGATCAGACACAAACCTCATGGAATCACAGAGCCCCAGGCTGGCTTGGCCTGGAATGGACCTCAGAGACCATCCAGCTCCAGCCCCTGCCATGGGCAGGGACCCCTCCCACCAGCACAGGCTGCTCAGGGCCTCATCCAGCCTGGTCCTGAACACCTCCAGGCAGGAGGCAGCCACAGCCTCCCTGGGCAGCCTGTGCCAGAGTCTCCCCAGCCTCACTGCAGAGGATTTCTTCCTCCTCTCCACTCTCAGTCTCCTCTCTCCCAGCTCAAAGCCATTGGCCCTGGGCCTGGCACTCCCAGCCCTTGTCCCAAGTCCCTCCCCAGCTCTCCTGGAGCCCTTCAGGTACTGGGAGGCTGCTCTGAGGTCTGCCTGCAGCCTTCTCTTCTGCAGGCTGCACAGCCCCAGCTCTCCCAGCCTGGCCCCACAGGGGAGGTTCTGCAGCCTCTGCTCATCTCTCTGGCCTCCTCTGGTTCCTCTCCAGCAGCTCCAGGTCCCTCCTGTGCTGGGGGCCCAGAGCTGGAGGCAGTGCTGCAGGTGGGGGCTGAGCAGAGCAGAGCAGAGGGGCAGAATCCCCTCCCTGTGCTGCTGCTCTCCCTGCTCTGGCTGCAGCTCAGCACTCAGCTGGCTCTGGGCTGCCAGGGACCAGTGCTGGCTCCTGGGGACTTTGTCACCAGCTGACAGCCCCAAGGCCTTCTCCAGGCTGGATTTGTGCTTTGGATTGCTGCAACCCAGGGACCTGACCTTGCACTTGGCCTGGTTGAGCTTCACCTTGCTCAGCCTTTCCCTCAGCTCTGCTGCTCTCTGTGCTGGGAGAAGAGCTCCCTTCAGCTTGGCCCCGGGGCTCCCTCCTTCCCTCCTTGCCCCCAGGGCTCCCTCCCTCCCTCCTTGCCCCCAGGGCTCCCTCCTTCCCTCCTTGCCCCCGGGGCTCCCTCCCTCCTTGCTCCCTCCCTGTCTCCCTCCTTGCCCCCTCCTTCCCTGCCTCTCTCCTTGCCCCCAGGGCTCTCTCCTCTGTCCCTCCACCTAGCAGCACTGTTTCTACCCCTCCCTGCCTCAGCAGCTGCTCTTTGCCTGGGCAGTGGCTCCAATCTCTCCTGTGCCCCTCTGGAAGCACCTGGGGATGGTTTCCTTGGTGCAGTTTCTCTTTTGGGTGTGGAGCTGAGTGCTTCAGGATGCTCTGTGGATGCCCCCTGGAGCACTCTGTGAGGCAGTGGGGGAGCTCCCATGGGGGTGTTGAATCTCTCTGCCTGGCTCCATCCTTCTGGAGTCTATTTTAAGCCACTCTTGCTTTTCCTTGCAGAGCTTTCTATCTCCTCCAGCTGGCAGGGAGGTGCTGAAGCTGAAGGCAGTGCTAGGCTACAATGGGAATGGCAGAGGGAACATGGTGTGGCACCCTGACACAGGTACAGGGGGAAGGCTCTGCAGCTGGGGGGGGTCTAGGGAGCCAGGTTGTGATCTTTTAGCTCTGAGAACCACACAACCATTGGGCTGGCAGAGCCCTTCCAGCTGCTCCAGCACAACCACTCTCTACCTCTGCCCAGGCTGGGGCTGAGCCCTGGCCCTCAGCACCACAGCTCTGCCTCTGGAAAACAACTCCAGGGCTGGGGATTCAGCCACCCCCCTGGCAGCCTGGGGCAGGCTCTGAGAACCCTTCCAGGGAAGAAGTTTCTTCTCACCTCCAACCTGAACCTCCCCTGGGGCAGCTTGAGGCCATTGCCTCTTGTCCTGTCCCTTGTTCCCAGGGAGCAGAGCCCAAGCCCCAGCTGGCTGCAGCCTCCTCTCAGGGAGCTGCAGAGAGCAAGGAGGTCTCCCTCAGCCTCCTCTGCTCCAGGCTCAACACCCCCAGCTCCCTCAGCTGCTCCTCCCCAGCCCTCTTCTCCACACCCTTCCCCAGCTCTCTTGCCTTTCTCTGGCCCTGCTCCAGCTCCTCTGTGTCCTTGGAAAGGCTCAAAACTGAGCCCAGGATTTGAGCTGTGGCCTCCCCAGTGCCCAGGCAGGGGCAGAGTGCCTGCCCTGCTCCTGCTCCAGGCCAGGCTGCTGCTGCTCTGCTTGGCCCCAGAAGAGCTTCCCTGAGCTGCAGTGCAGGCTGCCATGGGAGCTGTGTGTGAAGCCTTGACACAAAAGCAGCTCACCATCTCCTCCTCCTCTGCCAGGCTTCTTTGCCTACACCTGTGGCTGCCTGATTGTGGTGGAGGACCTGCACTCAGGAGCTCAGAGCCACTGGCTTGGGCACACAGAGGAGATCTCCACGCTGGCCATCAGCCACGATGCCCAGGTAGGAGAGGGCCCTGCTGCCCTGGGCTGTGCCCTGGGGCTCTGGGCTGGAGGGATGTCACAGGCTGCCAGCTCAGCTGCCTGCTGCCTGTTCCTCCTTCTGCCTGCTGCATGGAGACCCCCAGGAGCTGTGGAGATGCAGTCCCAGGCCCTGGAGCCTGGCTGTGCCTTGTGCTGGCCTGGTGTGGCAGTAAGGGCTGCTGCCTCCTGCCCTCAGCTGGCTCTGCTCCTTGGGTTCCTCACTTGCCAGCCACACCCCTGGGGCTCCAGGCCAGCTAATGAAGTGGTCTCTAGCTCCCTGCCAAGGTCTGAGGGGCCCTGTTCCATGTTCTGCTCCATAGGTTCTGGCCTCTGCCTCGGGACGGAGGGAGGGAGACCTGCACTGCCAGATCTGCATCTGGAAGGTGCAGGATGGGACTTGCACAGCCAGGCTCTGCTACCACAGGACACAAGTACAGGCCATGGCCTTCTCCAGGGACAGCAGGCTCCTGGTCACCCTGGGTGAGGACAGCCACAGCAGCAGCTCTGAGGGCAGGAGCACAGCTGGAGAGGACCCAGCATGGGGGGAGGATGTGTGACACCTGTGAGGTACAAACCAGGCTGGTGCTTGGCAGCCTTGGGATACAGCAGGAGCCCAGGCAGCAGGGGCAGGGAGGGGATGCTGCCCTGCAGGAGGGTGGCACAGCTGCTGTGCCTGTGCTGCTCAGTATATTCACCTGGCTGAGGGCACAGAGGGCACTGCCAGCCAGTTTGCTGCTGGCACCACTCTGGGAGCAGTGGCTGACAGCCCTCAGGCTGTGCTGCCACTCAGCCAGGCCTGGCCAGGCTGCAGGGCTGGTGGGGAGAAAGGGAATGGAATCCAACAAGGCCAAGGGCAGAGGCTGGCAGCTGGGGAAACCAACCCCAGGGACCAGGAGAGGCTGGGGGCAACCTCTTGGAGAGCAGTGCAGAGGAGGGGAGCTGGGGGTCCTGGTGGCCAGAAGGATGCCCCTGAGCCAGCAATGTGCCCTGGGGGCCAGGAGGGCCAAGGGCACCCTGGGGTGGGTTAGAAGGGCTGTGGGGAGTAGGTCAGAGAGGTTCTCCTGCCCCTCTGCTCTGCCCTGCTGAGGCCACAGCTGGAATCTTGTGTCCAGCTCTGGGCCCCTCAGCTCAAGAAGGACCTCAGGGAAGTGCCTGAGAGAGTCCATCCCAGAGGCACAGAGCTGCTGCAGGCAGTGGAACATCTCCCTGGGAGGCCAGGCTGAGGGAGCTGGGGCTGGGAGCAGAGGAGCCTGAGGGCTGCCCTCAGTGCTGGGGCTAAAGCTGTGCAGGGCTGGAGCCAGGCTCTGCTCAGGGCTGGAGCCAGGCTCTGCTCAGGGCTGGAGCCAGGCTCTGCTCAGGGCTGGAGCCAGGCTCTGCTCAGGGCTGGAGCCAGGCTCTGCTCAGGGATGGCCAAGCACAGCACAAGGGGCACTGGGGGCAAGCTGGAGCAGAGGAGCTGCCAGGGGAAGAGAGGGGAAACTTTGTCCCTGTGAGGGTGGCAGAGCCTGGAGCAGGCTGCCCAGGGGGGGTAGTGGATTTCCTGCTCTGGAGCCTTTCCACCCTCCCTGGCTGTGTTCTGGGTGCCCTGCCCTGGCAGGGTTGGACTGGGTGCTCTCTGGGGGTCCCTTCCAAGCCCTGGTGTTCTGGGATGCTGTGTGAGCATCCTGAGGCTGCACAGCTTCCTCCTCCTCTCTTTCCTGCTCTCCCCAGGGGACTACCAGGACCAGAGCATTGCTGTGTGGAACACTTGCACCCACCAGCTCCTGGCCTCAGCTGGCATGCCCCAGCCAGCCCACGAAGTGGCCTTCAGCCCCCTGTGCCCGCGGGCGCTGGCCTGCGTGGGGCAGGGAGCCCTCATGCTTTGCTTCCTGGAGCAGCAGGGACCTGCTGCCAACCTCAGGGTAAGACCTCGACTGTCCCTGCTTGGAAAATGCCTCAGCAGCAGCTCTGTGTCCTTCTCCAGGCCTCTGGAGAGTGGGGATGGAGGCTCTGCCTCTCCAGGTCTGTGGAGGTGAGGCTGAGAGGCTGCTGGCTGGCCAGGGGATGGCTTTTGGTTGTGCTTGAGGCATTAGCTATGAACTGAGGGGAGGAGGAGGAGGAGGAGGAGGAGGAGGATTTATTGTGATGTAGGTAAGCACCAGGGGGAGGGAGGTTCTTCTCTCCCTCTACTCTGCCCTAGGGAGGCCACAACTGGTCCTATTCCACCCAGCTCTGGGCTCCCCAGTTCAGGAGGGACAGAGAACTGCTGGAGAGAGCCCAGGGCAGGCTGCAGAGCTGCTGAGGGGCCTGGAGCAGCTCTGGGAGCAGCAAAGGCTGAGAGCCCTGGGGCTGAGAGCCTGCAGAAGAGCAGCCCCAGAGGGCAGCTGAGCAATGCTCAGCAAGAGCTAAAGGAGCTGTGGGGGGCAAGAGGCTGGGGCCAGGCTCTGCTGAGTGCTGCCCAGGGCCAGCAGAAGGGACAGCAAGGGGCAGCAAGTGTCAGGCAGGAGGTTGGAGCTGAGCAGGAGGAGAAAGTTGTTTGGGGTGAGGCTGCTGGAGGCCTGGAGCAGGCTGCCCAGAGAGGTTGTGGAGTCTGCTGGTGTGGAGAGCTTCCAACCCTTGCTGGGCACTGTGCTGCTGGGCAGGGTGCTGGGGGTGCCCTGCTGGAGCAGGGCTTGGGTGGGGGAGCTCCAGAGCTCCCTTCAGCCCTGTCCTGCTGGGGCTCTGGGATATTCTTTGTGACTTCTCTGTGTGCTGTGCTCTGCCTCTGGCAGGTTCTCCAGGCCCCAGCTCCAGAAGTTCTAGGCCCAGTGGAGCTGACCTCTCTGTGCTATGGTGCCAGCCCTCTGCTGTTCAGTGGCAGCAGCTCAGGGCAGATCTGTGTGTGGGACACTGAGACCAGCTGCTGCTTCATGACGTGGGAGGCCGACGAGGGTGAGATCGGTGGGTGCTGGGGTGCCAGCTGGGTGCCAGCTGGGTGCCAGGGCTGTAGAAGGCATCTCACTGGCAAAGAGGAGCAACCAGTTTGCAGACCTCTGCTGTCAGCTGCCCCTGGCTGTGCTGGAGAGGCTGTGTGGGTAGCAGTGGATCTGTAACCTGGGTGTCCCTGGGGGCCTCGGCTGCTGAGGACTCCTCTGCCCTGCCTGGGTGCCAGGAGCACAGCCTGGAGAGGCCACCTCTGGTGAGGAGACTCTGACACAGTCCCCCAGAACACCTCCTGTGAGCACAGCCTGAGAGAGCTGGGGTTGTGCAGGCTGGAGAGGAGAAGGCTCCCAGGAGACCTCCTTGTGGCCTTCCAGGATCTGCAGGGGGCTGCAGGAAAGCTGGGGAGGGACTTTGGAGGGGGTCAGGGAGGGATAGGAGTGGGGGGGATGGAGCAGAACTAGAAGTGGGGAGATTGAGATTGGCTGTGAGGAAGAAGTTGTTGCCCAGGAGGGTGGTGAGAGCCTGGCACAGGCTGCCCAGGGAGGTGGTGGAAGCCTCCTGGCTGGAGGTGTTTGCAGCCAGGCTGGAGGTGGCTGTGAGCAACCTGCTGTGGTGTGAGGTGTCCCTGGCCATGGCAGGGGGTTGGAGCTGGCTGAGCCTTGAGGTCCCTCCCAGCCCTGACAGTTCCAGGATTCTATGATCTTTCTCTCCCAGTGGGAGAACTATGGATGGGATGGGATGGGATGGGATGGGATGGGATGGGATGGGATGGGATGGGATGGGATGGGATGGGATGGGAGGGCTGCTGGGTGGCTGAGGAGTTGGTTGGATAGCAGTGGCCAATGGATTGCTGTCCAGATAACCAGAGGTGTCCCTCAGGGGTCCATACTGGCTCCAGTGCTGTTTAGCATCATCCTCCAAGACACAGCCTGGGTCCAGGCTCCCTCAGCACTCTGCAGCTGGCACCAGGCTGGGTGGTGTGGGTGGCACTGGGAGGGGATCCAGCCAGAGGGACCTGGGCAGGCTGGAGAAGGGAACCAGGGGACCCTCATGAGGCTCAATGAGGCCAAGGGTCAGCACAGCCCCCAGTACCAAGCCAGGCTGGGGGTGAAGGGCTGGGAGCAGCCCTGTGGGGAAGGCCTTGGGGGTGCAGAGCTGGCCAGGAGCTGGCACTGAGTGCTGCCAGCCCAGCCCCAGCCTGGCCTGGGCTGCTCCCCAGCAGTGTGGGCAGCAGGGGCAGGGAGGGGATTCTGCCCCTCTGCTGTGCCTGCTGAGACCTCCCTGCAGGGCTGGGGCAGCTCTGGAGCCCTCAGCACAGGCAGGGAGCTGCTGGAGCAGGGCCAGAGGAGGCCACAGCAGTGCTGGGAGGCTGGAAGCCCTCTGCTGGGAGGCCAGGCTGGGAGGGTTGGGGTTGTGCAGCCTGCAGAGGAGAAGGCTCCAGGGAGACTTCCTGGTGGCCTTGCAGGGCTTCAAGAGAGCTGGGGACAGAGTGCTGAGCAGGGCCTGTTGGGCCAGGCCAAGGGGGGATGGTTTGAAGTGCAAGAGGGAGGCTGAGAGTGGAGAGAAGGAGAAATGTTTGGTGCTGAGGGTGGGGAGAGCCTGTGCCAGGCTGCCCAGAGAGGTGGAGCTGCCCCATGGCTGGCAGCAGTGCAGGGCAGGTTGGTTGGGGCTGGGAGCAGCCTGCTGTGGCTGCAGCTGGCCCTGCTGGCTGCAGGGCTTGCCCTGGGTGAGCTTGGCAGGTCCCTTCCAACCCCCCCAGTCCATGATGCCCTGCTGGCTGGGAGCAGGGCATGCTGACAGGTGCCCTCCCTCTCTGCTGCTCCCCAGGGGTGCTGCTGTGTGGCCACCACAGGCTGCTGAGTGGCAGCAGCTCCAAACGCCTTCGGCTGTGGGCAGTGGGCACCGTGCAGGAGCTGAGGCTGAAGGGTCCTGATGCCAGGTAGGAGATGGAGGCTCCAAGCATCCCTGCTCTTCCCACGCCTGTCTCTCAAGTCCTGCAGGTGCTCTGCCCCTTGCCTGGCAGCTCCAGGCCCTGCCTGAGAGGTGGCTGTTCACTGCCTGCTCTGCCTGCATCCACACTGCCCCTGCTGCTCCTCATCCTCTTCCTCTCCCCCCCCATGGCTGCTGATTCTTCCTGGCTGGACCTTTGTCCTGAGTTTGTGACACAGGGACCTGAACCCTCTGAATCATGGAATTGTTTGGGTTGGAAGAGACCTCTGTGGTCACCCAGTCCAGCACCAACCCAACCCCACCATGGGCACCAAACCCTGGCCCCAGCTGCCATGGCCACAGGGCTCTGGAACCCCTCCAGGCATGGGGACTCCACCCAGCACTCCCTGGGCAGCCTCTGCCAGGCCCTGACCACTCTGGCAGCAAAGACATTTTGCCTCCTCTCCAACCTAACCCTCTCCTAGCATAGTTTCAGGCCATTGCCTCTTTGCCTCATTGCCACAGCCAGCTGGCAGCCAGGCACCAGTGGTGTGCCCCAGGGAGCAGTGCTGGGCCCTGTGCTCTTTAACATCTTCATTGATGATCTGGAGGAGGGGATGGAGTCAGTCATCAGCAAGTTTGCAGATGACACCAAGTTAGGAGCAGATGTTGGTCAGAGGGCAGAAGGGCTCTGCAGAGGGACCTTGCCAGGCTGGACAGAGGCCAACAGGATGGCATTCAACAAGTCCAAGTGCCAGGTGCTGCACTTTGGCCACAGCAACCCCAGGCAGAGCTACAGGCTGGGGACAGAGTGGCTGAGAGCAGCCAGGCAGAGAGGGACCTGGGGGTGCTGAGTGACAGCTGTCTGAACATGAGCCAGCAGTGTGCCCAGGGGGCCAAGAAGGCCAAGGGCATCCTGGCCTGCATCAGGAAGAGTGTGGCCAGCAGGAGCAGGGAAGTCCTTGTGCCCTGTGCTCAGCACTGCTCAGGCCACCCCTTGAGTCCTGTGTCCAGCTCTGGGCTCCTCAGCTCAAGAAGGACATTGAGAGACTTGAAGGTGTCCAGAGAAGGGCAAGAAAGCTGGGGAGGGGTCTGGGGCACAGCCCTGTGAGGAGAGGCTGAGGGAGCTGGGGTTGCTTAGCCTGGAGAAGAGGAGGCTCAGGGGAGACCTTCTTGCTCTCTGCAACTCCCTGCAGGGAGGTTGGAGCCAGGTGGGGGTTGGGCTCTGCTCCCAGGCAGCCAGCAGCAGAACAAGAGGACACAGTCTCAAGCTGTGCCAGGGGAGGTTTAGGCTGGAGGTGAGGAGGAAGTCCTTCACTGAGAGAGTTGTTGGCCACTGGGCTGTGCTGCCCAGGGAGGTGGTGGAGTCCCCATCCCTGGAGGTGTTCCAGAGGGGATTGGATGTGGCACTTGGTGCCGTGGGTTAGCCATGAGGTCTGTGGTGGCAGCTTGGACTCGATGAGCTTTGAGGTCTCTTCCAGCCTTGGTGATACAGGAGGCTGCTCCAGCAGCTGAGCTGATCCTCCTCACCTCCTCCTCCCCTGCAGCTGCAGCTCTGTGCTGCTGGAGCAGGAGCTCAGCCTGGACGGGGCCGCGGTGAGCGCAGCCTTCGACGAGCGCCTGGAGCTGGGCATCGTGGGCACGGCGGCTGGAGCCCTCTGGTACATCAACTGGGCAGAGAGCAGCAGCCTTCGGCTCATCAGCGGCCACGGGCACAAGGTCAGAGCAGCAGGCAGCAGCCTGGCAGTGCCGCGGAGCCCGGGCTGTGCCGTGGAGCCCTGGCAGTGCCGTGGAGCTGTGGCTGTGCCGCGGAGCCGTGGCTGTGCCGTGGCAGTGCCCTGGAGCCGTGCCTGTGCCGCAGAGCCATGCCTGTGCCGTGGAGCCGTGCCTGTGCCGCAGAGCCATGCCTGTGCCGTGGCTGTGCCGCAGAGCTGTGCCTGTGCCGTAGAGCCGTGCCTGTGCCGTGGCTGTGCCGCAGAGCCGTGCCTGTGCCGTGGCTGTGCCGCAGAGCCGTGCCTGTGCCCTGGCAGTGCCCTGGAGCCGTGGCTGTGCCGTGGCTGTGCCGTGGCGCCGTGGCAGTGCCCTGGAGCCCTGGCTGTGCCATGGCAGTGCCGCGGAGCCGTGGCTGTGCCATGGCAGTGCCCTGGAGCCGTGGCAGTGCCCTGGAGCCGTGGCAGTGCCCTGGAGCCGTGGCTGTGCCCTGGAGCTGTGGCTGTGCCGCGGAGCCGTGGCTGTGCCGTGGCTGTGCCCTGGAGCCATGGCAGTGCCGTGGAGCCCTGGCTGTGCTGCGGAGCCGTGCCTGTGCCGTGGCTGTGCCGCGGAGCCCTGGCTGTGCCATGGAGCCCTGGCCGTGGCTGCTGCCTGCGCCCTGCCGCGCTGCCTGGGGGCCGCAGGAGACCTGCCGGCCTGGGTGTGCCGGCCTGGGATCAGGGAGCCCTGGGGCTGGGAAGGACCTCCAGGCTTGGCCAGGGTGGAGATGAGGAAGAGATTCTTGGCAGTGAGGGAGGGGAGACGCTGGGGGGTGTGGGGGTGTGGGGGTGGATGCCCTGCACGGGCAGGGGACAGGAGCTGGGGGCACCAGCCCTGCCCCAGGGACAGCCTGGCCTGGCAGCGCTGCCCTGCCCATGCCCAGGGAGCTGCACAGGCTCCATCCAGAGCAGAAGGGATGAGGAGCACCTCCCCCACCTGCTGGGGCAGCATCTCCCTCCCTGGGGGTGGTCCAGGGCCAGGCTGGATGAGGCCTGGAGCAGCCTGTGCTGGTGGGAGGTGTCCCTGCCCATGGCAGGGGGTTGGCACTGGGGCATCTTCGAGGTCCCTTCCAACCCAAACCACTCCAGGATTACCAAGGCCAAGCCTTCCCCCAGCACTGCCAGCTCCCCACTGAACCATGGCCCTCAGCTCCACCTCTGCAGCAGGCTCATGGAATCACTGAGGCTGGAAAAGACCTTTGAGCAAAGCCCCTCCCCCATCCCATCCCTTCCCTCTTCCCATCCCCCCCAGCCCAGGCCTGGCTGCACCTCCAGCTGGAGGGAAGCCTTTGAGGCTCAGTGTGCCCCAATGGAATCAGCAAAGCTCAGCTCCATCACCCTGCCTGCTGCAGGAGCCTGGAGAGGGCTGTGCACAGCAGGGAGCAGTCCAGGGAGAAGAGGTCTGAGCTCCTCTGCTCCAGCTGAAGGTGTCTGCAGCCTCAGCCTGGGGGCAGCTGAGGTCCAAGGCTTCACTCCTCAGGACTGGCTGCTGCCTGCCTGCTGTTGGCCAGCAGCACAACCACCCTGGGCAAGATCTTCTTTGCTGAAATATAAAAGGAAGGAAAACCAAAACAGGAGAAGAACACCTGGTGGGAAAGCTGCTGACAGCAGGGGTTGGGTTGGCAAAGCCCTCCCAGCTCCTCCAGCCCAGCCACTCTCTAGCTCTGCCCAGGCTGGGGCTGAGCCCTGGCCCTCAGCACCACATCTCTGCCTCTGGGAAACACCTCCAGGGGAGGGGATTCAGCCACCCCCCTGGCAGCCTGGGGCAGTGAGGAAGTTTCTTCTCATGTCCAACCCAAAGCTCCCCTGGGGCAGCTTGAGGCCATTGCCTCTTGTTCCCAGGGAGCAGAGCCCAAGCCCCAGCTGGCTGCAGCCTCCTCTCAGGGAGCTGCAGAGAGCAAGGAGGTCTCCCTCAGCCTCCTCTTCCCCAGGCTCAACACCCCCAGCTCCCTCAGCTGCTCCTCCCCAGCCCTCTTCCCCAGACCCTTCCCCAGCTCTCTTGCCCTTCTCTGGCCCTGCTCCAGCTCCTCAATCTCCTTCCTGCAGTGAGGAGCCCAGAGCTGAGCCCAGCACTCAAGCTGTGGCCTCCCCAGTGCCCAGCCCAGAGGCACAATCCCTGCCCTGCTCCTGCTGCCACCCCACTGCTGCTCCAGCCCAGGCTGCTGCTGCCCTTCTTGCCCCCCTGGGCACCCCCTGGCTCCTCTCCAGCTGCTGGCACCCAGCACCCCCAGGGCCTTCTCTGCTGGGCACTTTGCAGCCACTCTGCCCCCAGCCTGGAGCCTTCCTGGGGTGGTTGTGACCCAAGGGCAGGACCCAGCCCTTGGCCTTGTTGAACCTCATCCCCTTGGCCTCAGCCATGGCTGCAGCCTGGCCAGGGCCCCCTGCAGAGCCTCCTGCCCTGCAGCAGATCAACTCTGCCACCCAGCTTAGTGCCATCTGCAGGCTCCCTGAGGCTGCCTCTATCCCCTTGTAGCTCTGCAGTGTCTTTATGCTGCAGAACAGAGGGTTCAGAGCAGAGGTGAAGCTCTTCTATGCACCTCCTTGGTGCAGGGCCTTGTCCTGTCTTTGGGCTTAGCTTCCCCAGTTTCCATCCCCAGCCCAACACTTCAGCAGCCTACTCAAGCACCACAGCTTCTGTTGCATTCAGGCTGCATTTCTGGTGTCATCCATGAGAGGAGGAGGAGGAGGAGAGGGGCAGAGGAGATGATGTGCTCCAAGTTGGGTCACCTGTAGAGCCCCTGCTGCCTGTCTGTTTGAGGAGGGCCATGACAATGATGAGGGGGTTAGAGCACCTCTGCTACAGCACAGGCTGAGGGAGCTGGGGCTGTTCAGGCTGCAGGAGGCTCCAGGGGGACCTTAGAGCTGTCTGCCAGTACCTGGAGGGGCTACAAGAAGGGTGGAGAAGGACTGTTTACAACAGGCTATAGTGAGAGGCCCAGGGGCAGTGGTTTGAGATGAGAGCAGAGCAGATTGGGATTGGCTGTGAGGAACAAGTTCTGCAGCAGGAGGCTGCTGGAACCCTGCAGCAGGCTGCCCAGGGAGGTGGCTGAGGCTCCAGCCCTGGAGGTGTTCAAGGTGAGGCTGGAGAGGGCTCTGGGCACCCTGAGCTGGTGGAGGCTGTCCCTGCTGGGTGCAGGGCTTGGGCTGGGTGAGCTCTGGAGCTCCCTTCCAAGCCCTTCTGGATGTCCCTTCCCATTGTGTGATGCTCTGCAGGTGACTCAGATGTGCTTCAGCCCCGAGGAGTCTCTCTGTGCCACCTGTGCTGAGGATGGCAGCCTGAGGGTTTGGTCTCTGGACAGCCTGGAGCTGGTGGTGCAGTTCCAGGTGCTCAACCAGGTAAGGGTTTGGGGTACTGGTGTTGATCTCTTCCTCTTGACAGAAGCCACAGTGCACTGCTAGGGGTTGCATGGACTGCTGTGTCCTTGCAGAGCAGAGTACTGTGTCCTGCTGAGGCCACAGCTGGAGTCCAGGGTCCAGCTCTGGGCTCCCTAATTCAGAAGAGACAGAGAACTGCTGGAGAGAGCCCAGGGCAGGCTGCAGAGCTGCTGAGGGGCCTGGAGCAGCCTTGGGAGCAGCAAAGGCTGAGAGCCCTGGGGCTGAGAGCCTGCAGAAGGGACAGGTTCCCCAGGAGCCAGAAATGTGTTCTGGGGGCCAAGGAGGCCAAAGGTGTCCTGGGAGGCATGAGGAGTGTGGCCAGCAGGGCAAGGGAGGCTCTCCTCCCACACTACTTTGCTCCAGTGAGGCCACATCTGGAGCCCTGGGTCCAGCTCTGGGCTCCCCAGTTCAGGAGGGACAGAGAACTGCTGGAGAGAGCCCAGGGGAGGCTGCAGAGCTGCTGAGGGGCCTGGAGCAGCTCTGGGAGCAGCACAGGCTGAGAGCCCTGGGGCTGAGAGCCTGCAGAAGAGCAGCCCCAGAGGGCAGCTGAGCAATGCTCAGCAAGAGCTAAAGGAGCTGTGGGGGGCAAGAGGCTGGGGCCAGGCTCTGCTGAGTGCTGCCCAGGGCCAGCAGAAGGGACAGCAAGGGGCAGAAAGTGTCAGGCAGGAGGTTGGAGCTGAGCAGGAGGAGAAAGTTGTTTGGGGTGAGGCTGCTGGAGGCCTGGAGCAGGCTGCCCAGAGAGGTTGTGGAGTCTGCTGGTGTGGAGAGCTTCCAACCCCCCCTGGGCACTGTGCTGCTGGGCAGGGTGCTGGGGGTGCCCTGCTGGAGCAGGGCTTGGGTGGGGGAGCTCCAGAGCTCCCTTCCAGCCCTGCTGGTGCTCTGGGATATTCTCTGTGACTTCTCTGTGCTGTGCTCTGCCTCTGGCAGGTTGTCCAGGCCCCAGCTCCAGAAGTTCTAGGGTGGCTGGGTGAGCTCCAGAGCTCCCTTCCAGCCCCAGGCTGCTCTGTGAAGCTGGAGGATTCCTTGGAGCTGGAGGTTTTTAGTGCATTTGCTGCCTTCCCTGTGTCACTGTCTGTGCCTTGGCTCCTCTGCAGAGCTGCCAGTGCCTGGCCTGGAGGCCTGCCCCCGCGGCTGCCCGTGGGGCTGGGGGCCAGCAGGTGGTGGCAGGGTACAGCGACGGCAGCCTGCGAGTGTTCAGCATCGCCAGGACGGAGCTGGAGCGGAAGCTGCAGCCCCACGGCCCTGCAGTCACAGCTGTCGCCTACTCCGCAGACGGTGAGGCTGCTTCCTTGGGCTCCAGCTGCTCTCTGTGCTGCTGACCTGCCCCAGCTGGCGGCAGAGGCAGCTGGAGAGCCTGTGTGGATGGGCTTGGGGGGCTCTGCCAGCTGAGCTGTGCTGGAGGGGGCATGGGAGGGGTGTTGGCAGGGGGCTGGGTACCGGAAGCGTTCCCTCCTGTCCTGCTGCTCACAGGCTGCTCCTCTGTGGTGGGGAGTCCTTGTGGGTGTCTCAAACACCTCAGCTTAGCCAGCCCTTGGCTGGCCCAGGCTGCCCAGGGAGGTGGTGGAGTCCCCCTCCCTGGAGGGGCTCCAGAAAGGTGTGGCCATGGCAGCTGGGGGCAGGGCTTGGTGCCCCTGGCAGGGGTGGGTTGCTGGTTGATCTCAGAGGGCTTCTCCAAGCCAACCAGTTCTGTTCCCAGCCTCTCACTGTGTTCTGGGGCACTGCTATCTGGATCTTCTTCCTCTGGGGTTTGTCTTCTCCTCCAAGCTGTGTCCCATTCTCTCTCCTCTGCCCCCAGGAGAAATGATCTTATCAGGGGCAGAGGATGGGCTGGTGGCTGTCAGCAGCCCGCGCACCGGAGTGACCATTCGTGTCCTGGCTGACCACAGGGGCTCCCCCATCACTGTCCTGCAGTGCACCAGCAAGCAGGTGAGACCTCACCCTCACCCCCAGCCCCAGCAGGTGAGACCTCACCCCCAGCCCCAGCCAACAGGTGAGACCCCAGCCCCAGCAGGTGAGACCTCACCCTCACCCCCAGCCAGCAGGTGAGACCTCACTCCCAGCCCCAGCCAGCAGGTGAGACCTCACCCTCACCCCCAGCCAGCAGTTGAGACCTCACCCTCACCCCCAGCCAGCAGGTGAGACCTCACCCCCAGCCCCAGCCAGCAGGTGAGACCTCACCCCCAGCCCCAGCCAGCAGGTGAGACCCCAGCCCCAGCAGGTGAGACCTCAGCCCCAGCCCCAGCCAGCAGGTGAGACCTCACCCCCAGCCAGTAGGTGAGACCTCAGCCCCAGCCCCAGCCAGCAGGTGAGACCCCAGCCCCAGCCCCAGCCAGCAGGTGAGACCCCAGCCCCAGCAGGTGAGACCCCAGCCCCAGCAGGTGAGACCCCAGCCCCAGCCAGCAGGTGAGACCTCAGCCCCAGCCCCAGCCAGCAGGTGAGACCTCACCCTCAGCCCCAGCCCCAGCCCCAGCAGGTGAGACCTCACCCCCAGCCCCAGCTCTCAGCAGGAACAGTTCCCCCAGTGTCACCACAGAGCTGTGGGAAGCCCAGGGCCAGCCTTGTCCTGGGCTGCTCCCCAGCAGTGTGGGCAGCAGGGACAGGGAGGGGATTCTGCCCCTCTGCTGTGCCTGCTGAGACCTCCCTGCAGGGCTGGGGCAGCTCTGGAGGCCTCAGCACAGGAGATCCTCCCTGGGTTAGGTGAAGGACATTGCTGGTCTGCAAGCACTCCCCTGGGAGATGTGCAGAGGGCTTCCAGGGGCAGAGATCTGTGTCCTTCAGGCCAGGCCCCCTCTGCTCCTCCAGCAGCCTCTTCTGCTGGGCCTTTCACCTAGGGCCACAGCTTCCCTGTCCTGTTTTAGCCTAAGTCATAGAATCATAGAATTGTTTTGCTTGGAAAAGGCCTCTGAGGTCATCAAGTCCAACCCTCAGTGGGCTGAGGTCAGCTGTATGAGACTGAACAGAGCCAAGTGCTGGGTCCTGCCCTTGGGTCACAACCACCCCAGGAAGGCTCCAGCCTGGGGGCAGAGTGGCTGCAAAGTGCCCAGCAGAGAAGGCCCTGGGGGTGCTGGGTGCCAGCAGCTGGAGAGGAGCCAGGGGGTGCCCAGGGGGGCAAGAAGGGCAGCAGCAGCCTGGCCTGGAGCAGCAGTGGGGTGGCAGCAGGAGCAGGGCAGGGATTGTGCCCCTGGGCTGGGCACTGGGGAGGCCACAGCTTGAGTGCTGGGTTCAGCTCTGGGCTCCTCACTGCAGGAAGGAGATTGAGGAGCTGGAGCAGGGCAAGAGAGCTGGGGAAGGGTCTGGGGAAGAGGGCTGGGGAGGAGCAGCTGAGGGAGCTGGGGGTGTTGAGCCTGGAGAAGAGGAGGCTGAGGGAGACCTCCTTGCTCTCTGCAGCTCCCTGAGAGGAGGCTGCAGCCAGCTGGGGCTTGGGCTCTGCTCCTTAGGCTCAGGGGAGAGAAGGAGAGGCAATGGCCTGAAACTGTGCCAGGGGAGGGTTAGGTTGGAGATGGGGAACAATTTCTTTGCTGACAGTGGTCAGGGCCTGGCCCAGGCTGCCCAGGGAGGTGGTGGAGTCCCCATGGCTGGAGGGGTTCCAGAACCCTGTGGCCATGGCAGCTGGGGCCAGGGTTTGGTGGCCATGGAGGTGTTAGTGACTCCAAGCAGTGCACAGAAGCTGCTGTCCCAGCAGTCCCTGTGTTGTGTTTGCCTTCCCCAGCAGTGGGACTTTGGGGTGGAGGGCAGTGAGCTCTGGCTGGCCACCAGCTGGGACCGGCGGGTCAGCGTCTGGGCCTCCGACTGGCTGAGGGACAAGTGTGAGCTGCTGGACTGGCTCAGCTTCCCAGCCCCTGCCAGCCCTCAGGTGAGCATGGGCCCTGCCTGCCCCTGCCTGCTTTTGCCCATCCCTGCCAGCCCCTTTCTGCCCCCTGCCAGCCCTTGTTTGCCCTTGACAGCCCTGAGGTGAGTGTGGTGCCCTGCCTGCCCTTGCCTGCCCTTGGCAGCCCCTGCCAGCCCCTGCCTGCCTGCCCCTGCCTGCTCAGGACGTGGGACTCCATCCAGGCTGCTGGAGAGGTGCCTGGATGCTGTGGCCTGGGCTGGGGCTGAAGGAAGAGTCCTCCTTGTTAGTTGTGCTGCTCATGGAGCACCCTGCTGGGGCAGCCTCTCCTGTGTGGCTGCTGCCAGGGCTTTGGAAGCACGAGGAGACAAAAGCTGCATCTGCAAAGAGCTGAAGCCCCTCTGCTGTGCAGAACAGAGCAGGGCAGCAGTGCACAGGAGAGACCTCCTCATGAGCCTGCTGTGAGCTGGGATGCTCCCAAAGGGCAGCAAAAGTCAGAGCCAGGAGAGTGCCAAGGTCATGGAGCCCAAGTGCTGCAGCCCTGCGTGGCTGTGAGGCTTGGTGGAACCCTTTGGTTCCAGTCTGGGTGTGGGATATGAGTAGCAGGTAGGCCAGAGGGGTCTGTCCTGGGCAGGATGTGGAGATGGTCCCCAGGTGGCATTGGCACACCTGGGTCTCTTTGGGAGGTTGGCAGTGTGCCACTGGCCAGGCCCAGACAGCAGCTGGGTCCTGCCACTGGGGCTTGGTTCCAGGGCTCCCCACAGCAAAGAGAGGAAGGTCTCATCTTACATCCACTACCAAAGGTGGAGCTTCTGGGCCCTGGAACCCAGCCCCATCTTCCTGCCTCAGTGCAAGTCCAGCCTGTGGGGCCCTCAGGAGTCCTTCTAGAGCAGCAGACAGTTTGCCTGAGGGTCACTTTGCCATGGCAGGGGGTGGCTGCTCCTGGCTTTGCTGGGAGCAAATGCAAGAGGGAGGAAAGAGCCTTGATCACAGACAGGTAGTTGAGGTGCCCCTGCTCACTGCAGGAGGCTGCCCTTTCCAACCCAAAACAGTCCATGAGAGTAACTTCCTGCTGCTCAGACACCCTCAGCCCAAGGGCTGCTGTGCTCCTCTGCTCTCCTTTTGTCTCCTCCTGCACTGGGTCAGGCTGGAGAAGTCAGCCTCAAGCCTGTCCCTTCTGGTTGCCCTCCACAGGATCTCAAGAGCCTCCCACCCAGCCTGGCTGCCTTCTGCCCTTGGGAGCCTGGTACCTTGGTCTATGTGGGCTTTGGGATGCAGAAGGAAGCTTTGTTCTACAACCTGCACAAGAAGCAGGTACTGGTGCCCTGCCAGGGTGCTGTGGGTGCTCCTCTGCCACTGCCAGGCCAGGGCCAGGGCAAAGGAGGTGCAGTGGGGTGGAAGGAAGCAGTGCTCTGTGTAAAAGGCCACATCTGAAAGGGTGAGGTGGGCTAAGGCAAGCAGCTGCTCAGCTTTTCATCTCAGAGCCTCTCTGGTCTGGCCCAGGTGAGCAGCAGGGTCCTGCCCCTGCCTCAGGTTGTGTCTGGGCAGGCTGCCAGTCCCTGCTGCCACCCTGCTGCCTCTTGATCTGCCCTGAAGGGAAGGTGTTTGCTTTCAGGAGCACTTAGCAGCCTCTCACTCCCTGAGCCTCCCTCCTCTGGCAAGGCAGTGCCTTTGGCAGGGTTCCCAGCTCTGAGAGGTGCTGTGCAGAGCACCTGACAGCTGTCAGCCTCCCCTTGGAGAGGAGCCCTCTCCCCTCCCAGCAGCTGTCACTGCAGCAGCTCTGCTCTGCTGCCTCCTGCTTTCTGAGCTGTTGCTGTGTTTGCCCTGCTGGAGCACAGGTAGTTGAGAAGGTCTCCTTGCCCTACTTCGCCGCCTCGCTCAGCCTGGCTCCCGCAGGACGCTTCATGGCTGTGGGCTTCGGGGGTGAGTACCGCAGGCTGCCCTGGGCTCTGCTCCCCTCGGGGGGCAGGCATCTCTCCTGCTTCCTGCAAGCTGGGGGAAACCAGCTGTCCTTTTGCCCTGTAAATACGACCTCTGCAGCCACACCAGCCCCCACCCTCAGTCCCGGGGCTGTGGGCAGGGGATGTGGCAGGCAAGGAGCAAGTTCCAAGGGGCTGACGGGTCAAAAACCGATGTGTCAAATGGCCTCTGGGGGGTAGGAGCTTGTCCTCAGCTCTGGGGCTGTGTGAGCTGCGGCCCAGGAGGCCACAGAGACCATCCCACAGCAGGGGGACAAGCAGCACCCTGCTCCCAGCAAGAGGCCTTTGCTCCTGTAGCTGTGTCTGCACAGGGAGGCAGCACTGATGTCCATCCTGCTCTGACAGCAGCTCCTGGGAGCAGTCTCCTCCATGCCCCTGCTGAGCCCTGGGGCTGTGAGGCAGCAGAGCTGCAGGGAGGTGTGCTGCTGCTGCTGCTGCTGCCCCCACGGCTGACGGGGTGCAGCCTGGAGCTGCCCTGCTCCCTGCCCAGTCCCAGCTGCCTGCTTGCTGGGGCAAGGAGCTGTCCCCTGACCCTCAGCTCCGCAGGGGACAGCGCCTGGGGGGCGAGAGGGAGCGGTGCTGCTGGCAGGGACACAGCGCAGGACAGCAGCCCCTCTTGCCCCGGCACCGAGCCGCCTGCTTTCCGCGCAGAGAGGCTGCTGAGGCTGCTGCGCTGCGGCGCCGGCGCTGCCCGGGACTGCGCTGCCCAGGACTGCGCCGGCCACGACGACTGCGTGCACCGCTGCTGCTTCTCCCCCTCCGGCCGCCGCCTGCTCACGGCCTCGCACAGCGCTGTGCTCCTCTGGCAGCTGACGGGCGGCTGAGCGCAGAGGCTCCGGAACCAGCACCACTTCTGCAGCGGGAGGAAGCCGGCGCCGCGCTCGGCACCGGGCACCGGGCACCGTGCACCGGCTCCCCCGGCCCCGGCTCCCCCGGGCAGGGTCCTGGGGCAGGAGGCAGCGCGGGGCCCGCGGGCCGGTGCCGGGCGGCTGCGGGATGCGTTTCACGGCTCCGTTGCGGCCGTTGGGGTTTATTGTCTGTTAATAAAAGGGGAAGGTGAAGCCGGCGGGGCTGGGTGCTGCGCGCCGCCCGCCCGCCAGGGGGCGCCGCTCGGGGCCGCGCGCCGCTCCGCGCCGCCGCTCGGTGGTGCGGCAGGAAGGGGCTGGGGGAGGGGCGCAGGGGACGGCCGGCAGCGGCCCCGGGAGCGGCGGCGGCGGCCGCGCCATGAAGCGGGACGTGAGGATCCTCCTGCTGGGGGAGGGTAAGGCCGGGGGTGCGCCCCGGGCATCCGCCGGGACGGCCTCGGCGCGGGGGCCGCAGGGCCTGCCCGTGGCCCCGGTCCCCGGCGAGGAGCGAGACCCTTCCCCTGCCGCCATGGCCTCTCTCGGGCCGCTGCTGCCAGCCCCAAGGGCTCCCGTCCTCGACGGCTCCCCCTCCCCCCCGGCTCCCCGTCCCCGACGGCTCCCCTCCCCCCCCGGCTCCCCGTCCCCCCCGGCTCCCCGTCCCCGACGGCTCCCGTCTACCCCGGCTCCCCGTCCCCGACGGCTCCCCTCCCCCCCGGCTCCCCGTCCCCGACGGCTCCCCGTCCCCCCCGGCTCCCGTCCCCCCGGGCTCCCCGTCCCCGACGGCTCCCGTCCACCCCGGCTCCCGTCCCCGACGGCTCCCCCTCCCCGACGGCTCCCCCTCCCCCCGGCTCCCCGTCCCCGCGGGCTCCCCGTCGCCCCCGGCTCCCCCTCCCCGACGACGTCCCCCCCGGCTCCCGTCTCCCTGGGCTTCCCGTACCCCCCGGCTCCCCGTCCCCCCCGGCTCCCGTCCCCGACGGCTCCCCTCCTCCCCGGCTCCCCGCCCTGACACCCTCCGCCCCGGGGTCCCGGGCAGGATAGGGACACCGAGCCCGGGCCGAGCCGCGCAGGGCAGCGAGGCCGGGCTCCGGCTCCGCCGCGGCTGCTGCCGTCCCGGGCCGCCGTGCCGCTCGGCTGTGCCGCGCCGCTGGCAGCCTCTGCCCTTCCCTTCCTAGCCCAGGTGGGGAAGACGTCTCTGATCATGGCTCTGGTGGGCGAGGAGTTCCCCGAAGAGGTGAGCGGGGGGCAGGGCGCTGCGCCCCCACGGGTGCTCAGCCAGCCGGGCTGGGACAGCTCTGTGCCCAGCGGCACCCGGGGCAGTTCTGCGGCTCCCTGGGCACCGGTGGCAGGCAGGGGCCTGGTTCAGGTGGCCTGAAGCTGCCAGGACCACGTGGGGCTCCAGCTGGCTCTTTAAGCCCTGACCTGGGGCCCTGTCCCCGGGGGGAGCACCTCCCGGGGCCCTGCTGTGGCTGGAGAGGCTTCTCTAAGGCTCCCAGCACAGCTTTGCCCTCGGGGGAAGGCTGTTGGCTGCCCAGCTCCTGCCTCACTGCCCTGCACTGCCACTGGGGAAGGGGCTCAGACACATACCCAGCCCCACGGTGTCTGCCTGCAGCTGGAGCTGGAGCTGGGCCATGGGCAAGGAGCAGCAGCCAGACCCCTGCAGCTGCTGGCAGCATCTCAGTGTCCCAGCCCTGGCAGGGCAACAGGGCCAGGCAGGCGCAGCAGGGCCAGGCAGGCTCAGCAGGGCCAGGCAGGGCAACAGAGCCAGGCAGGCTCAGCAGGGCCAGGCAGGGCAGCAGGGCCAAGCAGGCTCAGCAGGGCCAAGCAGGCTCAGCAGGGCCAGGCAGGCTCAGCAGGGCCAGGCTGGCTCAGCAGGGCCAGGCAGGGCAGCAGGGCCAGGCAGGGCAGCAGGGCCAGGCAGGGCAGCAGGGCCAGGCAGGCTCAGCAGGGCCAGGCAGGGCAGCAGGGCCAAGCAGGCTCAGCAGGGCCAAGCAGGCTCAGCAGGGCCAGGCAGGCTCAGCAGGGCCAGGCTGGCTCAGCAGGGCCAGGCAGGGCAGCAGGGCCAGGCAGGGCAACAGAGCCAGGTTGGCTCAGCATGGCCAGGCAGGGCAACAGAGCCAGGTTGGCTCAGCAGGGCCAGGCAGGGCAACAGAGCCAGGTTGGCTCAGCATGGCCAGGCAGGGCAACAGAGCCAGGTTGGCTCAGCAGGGCCAGGCAGGGCAACAGAGCCAGGTTGGCTCAGCAGGGCCAGGCAGGGCAGCAGGGCCAAGCAGGCTCAGCAGGGCCAGGCAGGGCAGCAGGGCCAGGCAGGCTCAGCAGGGCCAGGCAGGGCAGCAGGGCCAGGCAGGGCAGCAGGGCCAGGCAGGGCAACAGAGCCAGGTTGGCTCAGCATGGCCAGGCAGGGCAACAGAGCCAGGTTGGCTCAGCAGGGCCAGGCAGGGCAACAGAGCCAGGTTGGCTCAGCAGGGCCAGGCAGGGCAACAGAGCCAGGTTGGCTCAGCATGGCCAGGCAGGGCAACAGAGCCAGGTTGGCTCAGCAGGGCCAGGCAGGGCAGCAGGGCCAAGCAGGCTCAGCAGGGCCAGGCAGGGCAGCAGGGCCAGGCAGGTTCAGCAGGGCCAGGCAGGGCAGCAGGGCCAGGCAGGCTCAGCAGGGCCAGGCAGGGCAGCAGGGCCAGGCAGGGCAGCAGGGCCAGGCAGGCTCAGCAGGGCCAGGCAGGGCAGCAGGGCCAGGCAGGCTCAGCAGGGCCAGGCAGGGCAGCAGGGCCAGGCAGGGCAGCAGGGCCAGGCAGGCTCAGCAGGGCCAGGCAGGGCAGCAGGGCCAAGCAGGCTCAGCAGGGCCAGGCAGGTTCAGCAGGGCCAGGCAGGTTCAGCAGGGCCAGGCAGGGCAGCAGGGCCAGGCTGGCTCAGCAGGGCCAGGCAGGGCAGCAGGGCCAGGCAGGCTCAGTAGGGCCAGGCAGGGCAGCAGGGCCAGGCAGGGCAGCAGGGCCAGGCAGGCTCAGTAGGGCCAGGCAGGGCAGCAGGGCCAGGCTGGCTCAGCAGGGCCAGGCAGGGCAGCAGGGCCGGGCAGGCTCAGCAGGGCCAGGCAGGGCAGCAGGGCCAGGCAGGGCAGCATGGCCAGGCAGGGCAGCAGGGCCAGGCTGGCTCAGCAGGGCCAGGCAGGGCAGCAGGGCCAGGCAGGGCAGCAGGGCCAGGCAGGCTCAGCAGGGCTGGGCTGGCTCACTGTGGCTGCACTGTGCCTGCCCTGTGCTGCTTGTGCCCTTTCTCGCTGCCCAGCAGCAGCTGGGGCCAGGCTTGCCCTGGGAAGCAGCAGCTCCAGGGGCTTGGGGCAGGCCCAGCTCTGTGCTCCTGGATGTGCTCTCCCAGCAGAGCCCAGACAGCTTTTGCCAGCTGCCAGGAGGTCAGGTTGCAGAGCTGGGCAGTGCTGGGCAGAGCTGGGCAGGGCTGGGCAGAGTTGAGCAGTGCTGGGCAGAGCTGGGCAGGGCTGGGCAGAGCTGGGCAGGGCTGGGCAGAGTTGAGCAGGGCTGGGCAGAGCTGGGCCGGGCTGGGCAGGGCTGGGCAGAGTTGAGCAGAGCAGGGCAGTGCTTGGCAGAGCTGGGCAGTGCTGGGCAGTGCTTGGCAGAGCTGGGCAGTGCTGGGCAGGGCTGGGCAGGGCTGGGCAGAGCTGGGCAGGGCTGGGCAGAGCTGGGCAGTGCTGGGCAGGGCTGGGCAGAGCTGGGCAGAGTTGGGCAGGGCTGGGCAGAGTTGGGCAGAGCTGGGCAGAGTTGGGCAGAGCTGGGCAGGGCTGGGCAGAGTTGGGCAGTGCTGGGCAGAGCTGGGCAGAGTTGGGCAGGGCTGGGCAGAGCTGGGTAGTGCTGGGGCTTGTCTTAGGGCTGCAGTGGGGGTGGCAGTGCTGCCTGCTCCTACAGCTGCCTTGGCTGCTCCTACAGCTTCCCTACACAGCATCTGGGGCCTGAGGGAGGGCTTAGGCTTGGAGGTGTTTGGAGGCTTCACTGTGAGGATGCTGGGACTGGGCTGGGAGCTCATGCCCCCTGGCAGGGAGGGCACTGGGGCTGAAGTCCCTTGGCATCCTTCCTGTCATCACAGCTGCCTGGGCTGGGGGCTGCTGGCCTGGGTGGGGGCTGTTGGTTTGAGTGGGGGCTGCTGGCCTGAGTGGGGCTGCTGGCCTGAGTGGGGGCTGCTGGCCTGAGTGGGGCTGCTGGCCTGAGTGGGGGCTGCTGGCCTGGCTGGGGGCTGCTGGCCTGAGTGGGGGCTGCTGGCCTGGGTGGGGGCTGTTGGTTTGAGTGGGGGCTGCTGGCCTGAGTGGGGCTGCTGGCCTGGGTGGGGGCTGCTGGCCTGGCTGGGGGCTGTTGGTTTGAGTGGGGGCTGCTGGCCTGAGTGGGGCTGCTGGCCTGGCTGGGGGCTGCTGGCCTGGCTGGGGGCTGCTGGTCTGGCTGGGGGCTGCTGGCCTGAGTGGGGCTGCTGGTCTGAGTGGGGGCTGCTGGTCTGAGTGGGGGCTGCTGGCCTGAGTGGGGGCTGCTGGCCTGAGTGGGGCTGCTGGTCTGAGTGGGGGCTGCTGGTCTGAGTGGGGGCTGCTGGCCTGAGTGGGGGCTGCTGGCCTGGCTGGGGGCTGCTGGTCTGAGTGGGGGCTGCTGGCCTGGCTGGGGGCTGCTGGTCTGAGTGGGGGCTGCTGGCCTGAGTGGGGGCTGCTGGCCTGGCTGGGGGCTGCTGGTCTGGCTGGGGGCTGCTGGCCTGAGTGGGGGCTGCTGGCCTGGCTGGGGGCTGCTGGCCTGAGTGGGGGCTGCTGGCCTGGCTGGGGGCTGCTGGCCTGAGTGGGGGCTGCTGGCCTGGCTGGGGGCTGCTGGTCTGGCTGGGGGCTGCTGGTCTGAGTGGGGGCTGCTGGCCTGAGTGGGGGCTGCTGGCCTGAGTGGGGCTGCTGGTCTGAGTGGGGGCTGCTGGTCTGAGTGGGGGCTGCTGGCCTGGCTGGGGGCTGCTGGCCTGAGTGGGGGCTGCTGGCCTGAGTGGGGGCTGCTGGCCTGAGTGGGGCTGCTGGTCTGAGTGGGGGCTGCTGGTCTGAGTGGGGGCTGCTGGCCTGGCTGGGGGCTGCTGGCCTGAGTGGGGGCTGCTGGTCTGAGTGGGGGCTGCTGGTCTGAGTGGGGGTGCTGGCCTGGCTGGGGGCTGCTGGCCTGAGTGGGGGCTGCTGGTCTGAGTGGGGGCTGCTGGTCTGAGTGGGGGCTGCTGGCCTGAGTGGGGGTGCTGGCCTGGCTGGGGGCTGCTGGTCTGGCTGGGGGTTGCTGGTCTGGCTGGGGGCTGCTGGCCTGAGTGGGGCTGCTGGCCTGAGTGGGGCTGCTGGCCTGGCTGGGGGCTGTTGGTTTGAGTGGGGGCTGCTGGTCTGGCTGGGGGTTGCTGGTCTGGCTGGGGGCTGCTGGCCTGAGTGGGGCTGCTGGTCTGAGTGGGGCTGCTGGCCTGAGTGGGGGCTGCTGGTCTGAGTGGGGCTGCTGGTCTGAGTGGGGCTGCTGGCCTGGGTGGGGCTGCTGGCCTGAGTGGGGGCTGCTGGCCTGGCTGGGGGCTGTTGGTTTGAGTGGGGGCTGCTGGTCTGGCTGGGGGCTGCTGGTCTGGCTGGGGGCTGCTGGCCTGAGTGGGGCTGCTGGTCTGAGTGGGGCTGCTGGCCTGAGTGGGGGCTGCTGGTCTGAGTGGGGCTGCTGGTCTGAGTGGGGCTGCTGGCCTGGGTGGGGCTGCTGGCCTGAGTGGGGGCTGCTGGCCTGGCTGGGGGCTGTTGGTTTGAGTGGGGGCTGCTGGCCTGGCTGGGGGCTGCTGGCCTGGCTGGGGGCTGCTGGCCTGAGTGGGGGTGCTGGCCTTGCAGGTCCCTGCTCGTGCAGAGGAGATCACCATCCCAGCTGATGTCACCCCTGAGAGGGTCCCCACACACATTGTGGACTACTCAGGTACAGCCTTCTCCCCTTCCTCCCTGCCCAGCTGAGGGCTGTGGGAGGGGTCCCTGGTGCCAGGGGCAGTTGCTGACTGCCCTCTTCCCTTCCAGAGTCAGAGCAGACAGAGGCTGAGCTGCAGGAGGAGATCTCCAAGGTGAGCAGGGCTGGAGGGGCTGGGGGGGGCAGCAGGGCACATGTGGCTGCCTGCTCTCCCAGCTGGCCCCCAGAGGTGGGAGGCAGTTGGTGAGCTGTGGGTTGAGGCTGTTGGGCTGCCCAGGGGCTGGGTTAATCCTGCTCTGCCCTCTGAGCTGCTGTGTGTGGCTTGGTCTGGCCTCTGGGGAGCCTCCAGAGGGAGAGGGCTGGGGGCTGCTGAGCAGGGGATGCCCTCCAAGCCTCAGGGTGTTCCCAGCAGGCTCAGGAGAGGAGCAGCGGTTGAGCTGGGACAGGGTTCCCCCTGCTGCCTCTCTTGGGTTCCTCTGTCACAGAGGGGTTGAGGTGAGAGCTCCCTGGGGAGCAGTGGGCAGGGAGGGCTGGGAGCTGTTCCAGCCCTTGGAGCAGCCATGGAGCACTAATCCAGGCAGCCAGCTGCTGGGCCCAGCTGCTCTGCTCTGGGATTAAGCTTGGCTCTGCACACAGGAGCTCCTGGTGCTGCATAATCCAACCCTTCCCTGTGCCTCCTGTGAGCAAGGCCACTGCCTCCCTCCCCCCTGGCAGCTCAGGGTGCAGGAGGTGGCTTGGTGGCCCTGGGAGTCCTGCTGCTTCTGCCCAGACAGCAAGAGAGGCTTAAGAGAGCTCCAGGAAATCCTGCCCTAAAACCCTCTGTGACCTCAGGATTAGCACTGAACTCTCTCCTGCGAGGGCAGGATGTCTCCTGCCTGCTGCAGACAAAGCCTCTGGGGGCTGGGCAAGGGGAGGAGGGCAGCAGCAGCCCAGGGGCAGAGCTTGGGCAGGGGCACAGCCAGGTGGGGGAGGGAGGCTGTGGGGCATGAGGGCTGGAGGCAGCAGTGCAGGGGAGCCAGGCTGTGCTCTGAGCAGCCCCTGGGAGGGCTGTGACAGCAGGGCTGGGCCTCTGGCTGCTGCACAGCTGTGCCTGGGGGTCAGGAGGCAGCACTGCAGGGACCCTCCCTCACCCCCTCTGCCTCTCCTCTCCAGGCCAACGTGGTGTGCATGGTCTATGATGTCACCCAGGAGGCCACCATCGAGAAGGTAACTGCTGCCCCCCAGCCTCTGCAGCAGCAGCAGAGGGGAGGAGCTGGCAGCCCCCTGCAGGCAAGGGCTGAGCACAGCCCAGGCTTGGTGCTGGTCCTCATGGCCTGGGGGCTGGGCTCAGGCTCCTGCTGGCCTCCAGCATCCCTCTGCCTGCTGCTGCAGGGCAAGGCTGGGGAGCAGGTGGCTGCAGGGCCCTGCAGGGAGCTGTGCAGGGAGCTGTGCAGGGAGCTGTGCAGGGAGCTGCCCCTGCAGGGAGCTGTGCTGAGAGCTGCCCCTGCAGGGAGCTGTGCAGGGAGCTGCCCCTGCAGGGAGCTGTGCTGGGAGCTATGCAGGGAGCTGCCCCTGCAGGCTGCTGTGCAGGGAGCTGTGCTGAGAGCTGCCCCTGCAGGCTGCTGTGCAGGGAGCTGTGCAGGGAGCTGTGCTGGGAGCTGCCCCTGCAGGGAGCTGTGCAGGGAGCTCTGCAGGGAGCTGTGCTGGGAGCTGCCCCTGCAGGGAGCTGTGCAGGGAGCTGTGCAGGGAGCTGCCCCTGCAGGGAGCTGTGCTGGGAGCTGTGCAGGGAGCTGCCCCTGCAGGGAGCTGTGCTGGGAGCTGTGCAGGGAGCTGCCCCTGCAGGCTGCTGTGCTGGGAGCTGTGCAGGGAGCTGCCCCTGCAGGCTGCTGTGCAGGGAGCTGCCCCTGCAGGGAGCTGTGCAGGGAGCTGTGCTGGGAGCTGCCCCTGCAGGGAGCTGTGCTGGGAGCTGCCCCTGCAGGCTGCTGTGCAGGGAGCTGCCCCTGCAGGGAGCTGTGCAGGGAGCTGTGCTGGGAGCTGCCCCTGCAGGGAGCTGTGCTGGGAGCTGCCCCTGCAGGCTGCTGTGCAGGAAGCTGCCCCTGCAGGCTGCTGTGCAGGGAGCTGCCCCTGCAGGGAGCTGTGCATGGAGCTGCCCCTGCAGGCTGCTGTGCTGGGAGCTGCCCCTGCAGGCTGCTGTGCTGGGAGCTGCCCCTGCAGGCTGCTGTGCTGGGAGCTGCCCCTGCAGGCTGCTGTGCCAGGCCTCTGCCTCTGCTCTCCCTGCAGATCCGCACCAAGTGGATCCCTCTGGTCAACGGTGGAGCTGGGAAGGGCTCCAGGTACTGGGGGGGTCCCTGGGGGCAGGGCTTGGGGGTTCATAGGGTGACAGAACTGCCAGGGCTGGAAGGGAGCTCAAGGCTCAGCCAGTTCTAGCCCCTCTGCCATGGGCAGGGACACCTCACCCCACAGCAGGCTGCTCCCAGCCACCTCCAGCCTGGCCTTCAGCACCTCCAGGGGTGAGGCTGGCAGGAGGTCTGTGAGGGCCAGGCTGCATCCTGGAGGCTGTGGGGTGCTCACCCTCCTCCTGAGGCTGTGGAGGTCAGCCCAGCCTCCTGCCTTGTGGCCACAGCCCGGGGAGGGCTTCTCTCCCCGGGGCTGGCAGTGAGGCTCCCGGCAGGAGCTGCTCTCCCTCCTGATCTCCTGTGAGGCAGGCAGGGGGGAGGCTGCTGGGGGAGCACAGAGGGCCCAGCCTGTGTGTGGCTGGCTTGGGCAGAAGGCTGCTGTGCTGGATTAAAGGCTCCTGAGCATCTTGTTGCTGGGTGAAAGCATAAGCAGGCTCAGGCAGTCTGCTCCTCCAGATGGATGCTGCCAGCCCTGGCAGGCAGGGAAGCTGCTGTGGACCTTGTGGAGGAGGAGGGAGGAGCTCCTTGGCCTTGGCCATGTGTGGCTGGGCAGGGAGGGGGGTCCTGGCTGGGGGGTCCTGGCTGGGGGGTCCTGGCTGGGGGGTCCTGGCTGGGGCTCTCTGACCCTCCCCCTCTCTTTCCCAGGATCCCAATTATTTTGGTGGGCAACAAGTCTGACCTGCAGGTGGGCAGCTCCATGGATGTCATCCTGCCCATCATGAACCAGTTCTCAGAGATTGAGACCTGTGTGGAGGTGAGGGAGCTGGAGGCCTGCCAGAGAGCCTCCCTGGGGGCAGCAGGGGTGTGGGGAGATGCCCTGCTGGTGCTGCTCTGCACCAGTGCCAAGTCCTGAGGGCTTTGGTTTAGGCTCTCTGCCCTTTGCCCTGCTCTGAGGGTGGATTTCAGCACCTGCCCCCTCCAGCTCTGGTGGTGCTGAGCTGTGTGCAGCCCTCCTGGGCCCTGGGGCTGTGGCACAGGCACAGCAGAGCCACAGCAGGAGCAGGAGGAGGAGGTTCCCCTGGTGGCTTTGGGTCTTGTGGGCAGATGTTGATCCAGGTTTTGATGCTCACCACCTGGCTGGCTCAGGAAGCTGCTGTCAGCCTCCTCCTGCCCCTTGGCCCTGCTCCTGGAGCTGTCTCTTCCTCTCCATCCCCAGTGCTCTGCCAAGAATCTCAAGAACATCTCTGAGCTCTTCTACTATGCCCAGAAGGCTGTGCTGCACCCCACGGCCCCCCTCTACGACCCAGAGGAGAAGCAGGTAGGGGGCAGGGGCAGAGTCTGCTTCCCAGGCCAGGGCTCTGCTCTGCTGCTGGCCCTCAGGCCCTGGCAGGAGGGAGGAGAGGTTGAGCCAGCACTGCCAGGGCAGAGGGAGGGCACCCAGGCAGCTGTGGTGCCAGGGCAGAGGGAGAGCACCCAGGCAGCTGTGGTGCCAGGGCAGAGGGAGGGCACCCAGGCAGCTGTGGTGCCAGGGCAGAGGGAGGGCACCCAGGCAGCTGTGGTGCCAGGGCAGGGGTTAGAGAGCACCCAGGCAGCTGTGGTGCCAGGGCAGGGGGAGGGCACCCAGGCAGCTGTGGTGCCAGGGCAGGGGTTAGAGAGCACCCAGGCAGCTGTGGTGCCAAGCAGGAGGAGGGCACCCAGGCAGCTGTGGTGCCAGGGCAGGGGGAGGGCACCCAGGCAGCTGTGGTGCCAGGGCAGAGGGAGGGCACCCAGGCAGCTGTGGTGCCAGGGCAGGGGTTAGAGAGCACCCAGGCAGCTGTGGTGCCAGGGCAGGGGGCAAGCACCCAGGCAGCTGTGGTGCCAGGGCAGGAGGAGAGCACCCAGGCAGCTGTGGTGCCAGGGCAGAGGGAGGGCACCCAGGCAGCTGTGGTGCCAGGGCAGAGGGAGGGCACCCAGGCAGCTGTGGTGCCAGGGCAGGGGTTAGAGAGCACCCAGGCAGCTGTGGTGCCAAGCAGGAGGAGGGCACCCAGGCAGCTGTGGTGCCATGGCAGGGGTTAGAGAGCACCCAGGCAGCTGTGGTGCCAGGGCAGGGGTTAGAGAGCACCCAGGCAGCTGTGGTGCCAGGGCAGGGGGAGGGCACCCAGGCAGCTGTGGTGCCATGGCACATCCAGGGCAGAGATGCTCAAGCCCCAGGAGCAGCCCTGGCAGCCCTGGTGCCCTGAACTGTTGGCCATGGTGGGGGGAGTGCAGGAGGAGCCTTCCCCAGGGGCTCTCCTGGTGCTGGCTCCCAGCCCTGGGCTGGCTGTGGTGCTGGTGCTGCTGGGCAGGAAGGGAACTGCTCTGTGCCTGGGGTTGCAGGAGGAGGAGCCAGGCTGGAGGTGCTGCCCTGGCTTCTGTCACCATGGTTGGTCCCTTGCAGCTGAAGCCTGCCTGTGCCCGAGCCCTGACCCGCATTTTCAACCTCTCAGACCAGGACAACAACCAGGTCCTCAGTGATGAGGAGCTCAACTACTTCCAGGTAGGGCTGGCTGTGGAGCTCAGGTGTTCCCCAGGCCCTCCTGGGAAGCACCTGGGGTCCACTTTCCCCTAGCAGGCAGAAGAGCTGCCCCTCCCCCAGCACAAGCCCCCTGCTTGCCTTCAGAGCTTGTGCTGTGCAGCTGCAGGCCTAGGAGAGCCTCAGCTCCACCCTCACTGCTCTTGGGCTGAGCCTGCTCTGCTGTCAGGGCTGCAGCAGGCTGTGCAGGAGCTGAGTGGAGCTCTGCTGTCAGGGCTGCAGCAGGCTGTGCAGGAGCTGAGTGGAGCTCTGCTGTCAGAGCTGCAGCAGGCTGTGCAGGAGCTGAGTGGAGCTCTGCTGTCAGAGGTGCAGCAGGCTGTGCAGGAGCTGAGTGGAGCTCTGCTGTCAGAGGTGCAGCAGGCTCTGCAGGAGCTGAGTGGAGCTCTGCTGTCAGAGGTGCAGCAGGCTGTGCAGGAGCTGAGTGGAGCTCTGCTGTCAGAGGTGCAGCAGGCTGTGCAGGAGCTGAGTGGAGCTCTGCTGTCAGAGGTGCAGCAGGCTCTGCAGGTGCTGAGTGGAGCTCTGCTGTCAGAGGTGCAGCAGGCTGTGCAGGAGCTGAGTGGAGCTCTGCTGTCAGGGCTGCAGCAGGCTCTGCAGGAGCTGAGTGGAGCTCTGCTGTCAGAGGTGCAGCAGGCTGTGCAGGAGCTGAGTGGAGCTCTGCTGTCAGAGGTGCAGCAGGCTGTGCAGGAGCTGAGTGGAGCTCTGCTGTCAGGGCTGCAGCAGGCTGTGCAGGAGCTGAGTGGAGCTCTGCTGTCAGAGGAGCAGCAGGCTGTGCAGGAGCTGAGTGGAGCTCTGCTGTCAGAGGTGCAGCAGGCTGTGCAGGAGCTGAGTGGAGCTCTGCTGTCAGAGCTGCAGCAGGCTGTGCAGGAGCTGAGTGGAGCTCTGCTGTCAGAGGTGCAGCAGGCTCTGCAGGAGCTGAGTGGAGCTCTGCTGTCAGAGGTGCAGCAGGCTGTGCAGGAGCTGAGTGGAGCTCTGCTGTCAGAGGTGCAGCAGGCTGTGCAGGAGCTGAGTGGAGCTCTGCTGTCAGAGGTGCAGCAGGCTGTGCAGGAGCTGAGTGGAGCTCTGCTGTCAGGGCTGCAGCAGGCTGTGCAGGAGCTGAGTGGAGCTCTGCTGTCAGAGGTGCAGCAGGCTGTGCAGGAGCTGAGTGGAGCTCTGCTGTCAGAGGTGCAGCAGGCTGTGCAGGAGCTGAGTGGAGCTCTGCTGTCAGAGCTGCAGCAGGCTCTGCAGGAGCTGAGTGGAGCTCTGCTGTCAGAGGTGCAGCAGGCTCTGCAGGAGCTGAGTGGAGCTCTGCTGTCAGAGGTGCAGCAGGCTGTGCAGGTGCTGAGTGGAGCTCTGCTGTCAGAGGTGCAGCAGGCTCTGCAGGAGCTGAGTGGAGCTCTGCTGTCAGAGGTGCAGCAGGCTGTGCAGGAGCTGAGTGGAGCTCTGCTGTCAGAGGTGCAGCAGGCTGTGCAGGAGCTGAGTGGAGCTCTGCTGTCAGGGCTGCAGCAGGCTGTGCAGGAGCTGAGTGGAGCTCTGCTGTCAGAGGTGCAGCAGGCTGTGCAGGAGCTGAGTGGAGCTCTGCTGTCAGAGGTGCAGCAGGCTGTGCAGGAGCTGAGTGGAGCTCTGCTGTCAGGGCTGCAGCAGGCTGTGCAGGAGCTGAGTGGAGCTCTGCTGTCAGAGGTGCAGCAGGCTGTGCAGGAGCTGAGTGGAGCTCTGCTGTCAGAGGTGCAGCAGGCTCTGCAGGAGCTGAGTGGAGCTCTGCTGTCAGGGCTGCAGCAGGCTGTGCAGGAGCTGAGTGGAGCTCTGCTGTCAGAGCTGCAGCAGGCTCTGCAGGAGCTGAGTGGAGCTCTGCTGTCAGAGGTGCAGCAGGCTCTGCAGGAGCTGAGTGGAGCTCTGCTGTCAGAGGTGCAGCAGGCTGTGCAGGAGCTGAGTGGAGCTCTGCTGTCAGAGCTGCAGCAGGCTGTGCAGGAGCTGAGTGGAGCTCTGCTGTCAGAGGTGCAGCAGGCTCTGCAGGAGCTGAGTGGAGCTCTGCTGTCAGAGGTGCAGCAGGCTGTGCAGGAGCTGAGTGGAGCTCTGCTGTCAGAGGTGCAGCAGGCTGTGCAGGTGCTGAGTGGAGCTCTGCTGTCAGAGGTGCAGCAGGCTCTGCAGGTGCTGAGTGGAGCTCTGCTGTCAGAGGTGCAGCAGGCTGTGCAGGAGCTGAGTGGAGCTCTGCTGTCAGAGGTGCAGCAGGCTGTGCAGGAGCTGAGTGGAGCTCTGCTGTCAGAGGTGCAGCAGGCTCTGCAGGAGCTGAGTGGAGCTCTGCTGTCAGGGCTGCAGCAGGCTCTGCAGGAGCTGAGTGGAGCTCTGCTGTCAGAGGTGCAGCAGGCTGTGCAGGAGCTGAGTGGAGCTCTGCTGTCAGAGGTGCAGCAGGCTGTGCAGGAGCTGAGTGGAGCTCTGCTGTCAGAGGTGCAGCAGGCTCTGCAGGAGCTGAGTGGAGCTCTGCTGTCAGAGGTGCAGCAGGCTGTGCAGGAGCTGAGTGGAGCTCTGCTGTCAGGGCTGCAGCAGGCTGTGCAGGAGCTGAGTGGAGCTCTGCTGTCAGAGGTGCAGCAGGCTGTGCAGGAGCTGAGTGGAGCTCTGCTGTCAGAGGTGCAGCAGGCTGTGCAGGAGCTGAGTGGAGCTCTGCTGTCAGAGCTGCAGCAGGCTGTGCAGGAGCTGAGTGGAGCTCTGCTGTCAGAGCTGCAGCAGGCTCTGCAGGAGCTGAGTGGAGCTCTGCTGTCAGAGCTGCAGCAGGCTGTGCAGGAGCTGAGTGGAGCTCTGCTGTCAGAGGTGCAGCAGGCTGTGCAGGAGCTGAGTGGAGCTCTGCTGTCAGAGGTGCAGCAGGCTGTGCAGGAGCTGAGTGGAGCTCTGCTGTCAGAGGTGCAGCAGGCTGTGTAGGAGCTGAGTGGAGCTCTGCTGTCAGAGGTGCAGCAGGCTCTGCAGGAGCTGAGTGGAGCTCTGCTGTCAGAGCTGCAGCAGGCTCTGCAGGTGCTGAGTGGAGCTCTGCTGTCAGGGCTGCAGCAGGCTCTGCAGGAGCTGAGTGGAGCTCTGCTGTCAGAGGTGCAGCAGGCTGTGCAGGAGCTGAGTGGAGCTCTGCTGTCAGAGCTGCAGCAGGCTGTGCAGGAGCTGAGTGGAGCTCTGCTGTCAGAGCTGCAGCAGGCTGTGCAGGAGCTGAGTGGAGCTCTGCTGTCAGAGGTGCAGCAGGCTCTGCAGGAGCTGAGTGGAGCTCTGCTGTCAGAGGTGCAGCAGGCTGTGCAGGAGCTGAGTGGAGCTCTGCTGTCAGAGGTGCAGCAGGCTGTGCAGGAGCTGAGTGGAGCTCTGCTGTCAGGGCTGCAGCAGGCTGTGCAGGAGCTGAGTGGAGCTCTGCTGTCAGGGCTGCAGCAGGCTGTGCAGGAGCTGAGTGGAGCTCTGCTGTCAGAGCTGCAGCAGGCTCTGCAGGAGCTGAGTGGAGCTCTGCTGTCAGAGGTGCAGCAGGCTCTGCAGGAGCTGAGTGGAGCTCTGCTGTCAGAGCTGCAGCAGGCTGTGCAGGAGCTGAGTGGAGCTCTGCTGTCAGAGGTGCAGCAGGCTGTGCAGGAGCTGAGTGGAGCTCTGCTGTCAGAGGTGCAGCAGGCTGTGCAGGAGCTGAGTGGAGCTCTGCTGTCAGAGGTGCAGCAGGCTCTGCAGGAGCTGAGTGGAGCTCTGCTGTCAGAGGTGCAGCAGGCTGTGCAGGAGCTGAGTGGAGCTCTGCTGTCAGAGGTGCAGCAGGCTCTGCAGGAGCTGAGTGGAGCTCTGCTGTCAGAGGTGCAGCAGGCTGTGCAGGAGCTGAGTGGAGCTCTGCTGTCAGAGGTGCAGCAGGCTCTGCAGGAGCTGAGTGGAGCTCTGCTGTCAGAGGTGCAGCAGGCTGTGCAGGAGCTGAGTGGAGCTCTGCTGTCAGAGGTGCAGCAGGCTGTGCAGGTGCTGAGTGGAGCTCTGCTGTCAGAGGTGCAGCAGGCTGTGCAGGAGCTGAGTGGAGCTCTGCTGTCAGAGGTGCAGCAGGCTGTGCAGGAGCTGAGTGGAGCTCTGCTGTCAGAGGTGCAGCAGGCTGTGCAGGAGCTGAGTGGAGCTCTGCTGTCAGAGGTGCAGCAGGCTGTGCAGGAGCTGAGTGGAGCTCTGCTGTCAGAGGTGCAGCAGGCTGTGCAGGTGCTGAGTGGAGCTCTGCTGATGAGCAGGGGCTTGGGCAGGCTCTAAGGCAGGGATCCCTGAGCTGGGAGGACCTTCTGCCCTAGAAGCATCTCCTTGCTCAGGGAGAGGAGCAGGGAGTTGCTGCCTGGGTGCTCTGCTGGTGGTTGTAGCATCACAGCTTGGGCTGGGCTGGAAGGGACCTTCCAAGCTCACCCAGGGCAAGCCCTGCAGGGACAGCTGCAGCCACAGCAGGCTGCTCCCAGCCCCAACCAACCTGCCCTGCACTGCTGCCAGCCATGGGGCAGCTCCACCTCTCTGGGCAGCCTGGCACAGGCTCTCCCCACCCTCAGCACCAAACATTTCTCCTTCTCTCCACTCTCAGCCTCCCTCTTGCACTTCAAACCATTCCCCCTTGGCCTGGCCCAGCAGTCTTGGCCCTTGGCCCTGCTCAAAGTCTGTCCCCAGCTTTCAAATCCCCTTTTGAGTTCTGGAAGGCCACCAGAAGGTCTCCTCAGTGACCTCCTTTCTCTTGGGAGGCAGAAGTCCTGCTTTGGGAACCCACTGGCCCCCCAGGCCCTGGAGGACGTGAAGATGGTCGTGTGGAAGAACACCACGGACGGGGTGCAGGACAACGGCCTGACGCTGACCGGTAACGGCGGGGGGCTGCCTGCCCCCTGCCAGCCAGGCCTGGGGCACCCCCTGCCAGCCAGGCCTGGGGCACCCCCTGCCCAGCACCTTCCCAGGGCCCTGCCCTCGGCCTCAGCCTCTGGGCAAAGCAAGCCTGAGCCTGCTGTGGCTGCCAGAACTCCCTCTCCCAGCAGCCTCCTTGCCCCGGGGGAGGGTGGACCCTCGTGTCTGAGCCCCCTGGTCTCCCAGGGGAAGGGTGGCCCCGAGGAGTGGATCCCTGAGGCTGAGAGCTTGGTGCCTGATCCCCTGATCTCCCTGCAGGCTTCCTCTTCCTCAACACCCTCTTCATCCAGCGGGGCAGGCACGAGACCACCTGGACCATCCTGCGCCGCTTCGGCTACGACGACGAGCTGGAGCTGACCGAGGACTACCTGCACCCAACGTGTGTGCCCTGCCCTGGCCTGGGGGGCAGCCTGGGGGGCAGCCTGGGGGGGCCATGGGGCACAGCTCAGCTTCCTCACTGCCTCTGCTGGCTCCTTTCTGAACCACAGGGAAAAGTCACCTGGTAGAAAAGGCCCTGGGGGTGCTGGGGGCCAGCAGCTGGAGAGGAGCCAGGGGGTGCCCAGGGGGGCAAGAAGGGCAGCAGCAGCCTGGGCTGGAGCAGCAGTGGGGTGGCAGCAGGAGCAGGGCAGGGATTGTGCCTCTGGGCTGGGCACTGGGGAGGCCACAGCTTGAGTGCTGGGTTCAGCTCTGGGCTCCTCACTGCAGGGAGGAGATTGAGGAGCTGGAGCAGGGCCAGAGAAGGGCAAGAGAGTTGGGGAAGGGTCTGGGGAAGAGGGCTGGGGAGGAGCAGCTGAGGGAGCTGGGGGTGTTGAGCCTGGAGAAGAGGAGGCTGAGGGAGACCTCCTTGCTCTCTGCAGCTCCCTGAGAGGAGGCTGCAGCCAGCTGGGGCTTGGGCTCTGCTCCCTAGGCTCAGGGGAGAGAAGGAGAGGCAATGGCCTGAAACTGTGCCAGGGGAGGGTTAGGTTGGAGAGGAGGCCAAATGTCTTTGGTGCCAGAGTGGTCAGGGCCTGTCCCAGGCTGCCCAGGGAGGTGGTGGAGTCCCCATGCCTGGAGGGGTTGCAGAGCCCTGTGGCCATGGCAGCTGGGGCCAGGGCTTGGTGCCCATGGTGGGGTTGGGTTTTCCAGCCCTACCACCTCCATGATCCATCCCTCAGCTGAAGCTGTCCCCACCCTCAGGGTCAGCTGTGCTGTCCTCACTGTCCCCTGTGGGCAGGAGCTGGCACGTGGGCTTGGCAGCAAACACAATGAGACCTTGGAGCTGCTGACTGCTGCTGGCTCTGCTGTAGGTGGGCAGCAAATGCCTGTCCCTGCCCTGCCTGGCACCAAGCAGGGCTTCCTGAAGGCTCCTCTGCCTGTGCCTGAGCTGAGGCAGAAGCTCTGGCAGGAGCAGTGAGCTGTCAGCATCACCCTCCCACCTGCTGCAGCAGCTGCTGGCACCTCTCTGCTGCTGCCAGCCTGCAGCTGGCAATGCTGAAAGGCTTTGGCTTGGCAGCTGCCTGCTCCTCCCCTCAGGCAGGGGCTGTGCTGGGGTAGAGCACCCCTGGGGTAGTGCTGTGCCCACCTCATGCCCTGGGCACGGGGCAGAGCAAGGCTGCAGCTGCTGTGTGGGCAGCAGGGGTGTGCTGGGCAGAGCTCCCTGGGCACCATTAGGGTGCTGTAGGAGTGTGGGCAGCAGGGCAAGGGAGGCTCTTCCCCCTCTGCTCTGCCCTGCCCTGGCATGACCATACCTGGAGTACTGTGTCCAGTGCTGGGCTCCCCAGTGCCAGAGGGGCAGAGTCCAGGGGAGGCTGTGAGGATGCTGCAGGGCCTGGAACAGCTCTGTGAGGAGGGAAAGCTGAGAGCCCTGGGGCTGAGAGCCTGGAGAGGAGAAGGCTGAGAGGGAACCCTGGCAGTGTTTATCTGAAGGGGGGAGGCAAGAGGCTGGGGCCAGGCTCTTGTCAGTGGTGCCCTGTGGTAGGCCAAGGGGCACAAGGTGGCAGCCAGGAGGTTGGAGCTGAGCAGGAGGAGAAAGTTGTTTGGGGTGAGGCTGCTGGAGGCCTGGAGCAGGCTGCCCAGAGAGGTTGTGGAGCCTCCTGGTGTGGAGGCTTCCAGGGCTGATCTGGATGTGTTCCTGTGTGACCTGCCCTAGGCAGAGGGCTTGGACTCAACCTCCAGAAGTCCCTTCCCACCCCTCCCATCTGTGATCCTCCCCCAAACCAGGAGTGGTGTCAAGGAATAAGCAGGCCTGGAGGCAGCTTTGGCCTTGAGTGGGGAAGGAGTGGAGAAGCTCTGTCCTGTGGGTGAGGTCAGGGTTGGCCTGAGATGTGCTGACAGTGCCCTGCAGCCCGGGCTGGAGGAGGCTCCCTTGGCTCCTGTGCTCATGGAAGGGAAGGGACCTCAGAGACCACCCAGTGCCAGCCCCTGCCACGGGCAGGGACCCCTCCCCCAGCACAGGCTGCCCAAGGCCTCAGCCAGCCTGGCCCTCAACACCTCCAGGCAGGAGGCAGCCACAGCCTCCCTGGGCAGCCTGTGCCAGGCTCTGCCCTGCCTCGCTGGCAGGAGTCTGCTCATCCAGAACCCTTCCCCCAGGTTCCGGCTGCCCCCCGGCTGCTCCACGGAGCTCAACCACCTGGGCTACCAGTTCCTGCAGCGCGCCTTCGAGAAGCACGACAAGGTGGGCACTGCCGGGCACTGCTGGGCTCTGCTGGGCACTGCTGGGCACTGCTGGGCACTGCTGGGCACTGCCGGGCTCTGCTGGGCTCTGCTGGGCACTGCCGGGCACTGCCGGGCTCTGCCGGGCACTGCCGGGCACTGCTGGGCTCTGCCGGGCTCTGCCGGGCACTGCTGGGCTCTGCCGGGCTCTGCCGGGCACTGCCGGGCTCTGCTGGGCTCTGCCGGGCACTGCTGGGCTCTGCTGGGCTCTGCCGGGCACTGCCGGGCTCTGCTGGGCTCTGCCGGGCACTGCCGGGCTCTGCTGGGCTCTGCCGGGCACTGCCGGGGTCTGCCGGGCTCTGCCGGGCACTGCCGGGCTCTGCTGGGCTCTGCCGGGCACTGCTGGGCTCTGCCGGGCACTGCTGGGCACTGCCGGGCTCTGCTGGGCTCTGCTGGGCACTGTTGGGCACTGCTGGGCTCTGCCGGGCTCTGCTGGGCTCTGCCGGGCTCTGCCGGGCTCTGCTGGGCTCTGCCGGGCACTGCCGGGGTCTGCCGGGCTCTGCCGGGCACTGCCGGGCTCTGCTGGGCTCTGCTGGGCTCTGCCGGGCACTGCCGGGGTCTGCCGGGCTCTGCTGGGCACTGCTGGGCACTGCTGGGCTCTGCTGGGCTCTGCCGGGCTCTGCCGGGCTCTGCTGGGCTCTGCCGGGCACTGCCGGGGTCTGCCGGGCACTGCCGGGCTCTGCTGGGCTCTGCTGGGCTCTGCCGGGCACTGCCGGGGTCTGCCGGGCTCTGCCGGGCACTGCCGGGCTCTGCTGGGCACTGCCGGGCTCTGCCGGGCTCTGCCGGGGTCTGCCGGGCTCTGCTGGGCACTGCTGGGCTCTGCCGGGCACTGCCGGGGTCTGCCGGGCTCTGCCGGGCACTGCCGGGCTCTGCTGGGCTCTGCCGGGCACTGCCGGGGTCTGCCGGGCTCTGCCGGGCACTGCCGGGCTCTGCTGGGCTCTGCTGGGCTCTGCCGGGCACTGCCGGGCACTGCTGGGCTCTGCCGGGCACTGCCGGGCTCTGCTGGGCTCTGCCGGGCACTGCCGGGCTCTGCTGGGCTCTGCCGGGCACTGCCGGGGTCTGCCGGGCTCTGCCGGGCACTGCCGGGCTCTGCTGGGCTCTGCTGGGCTCTGCCGGGCACTGCCGGGCACTGCTGGGCTCTGCCGGGCACTGCTGGGCTCTGCTGGGCAGGGGGGCACTGCTGGGCAGGTTGGCACGGCAGAGGTGGCACTGCTGGGCAGGGGTCACTGCTGGGCAGGTTGGCACAGCAGGGAGGGGGCACTGCTGGGCAGGTGGGCATGGCAGAGGTGGCACTGCTGGGCAGGGGGGCACTGCTGGGCAGGTTGTCACTGCGGGGGGGGCACTGCTGGGCAGGTTGTCATGGCAGGGAGGGGGTACTGCTGGGCAGGTGGGCATGGCAGAGGGGGCACTGCTGGGCAGGGCGCACTGCTGGGCAGGTGGGCATGGCAGAGGGGGCACTGCTGGGCAGGGGGCACTGCTGGGCAGGCAGCAGATGGCACACCAGCGAAGGTGGCACCGTGCTCCCCTCACACCTTCCTGCCGCGGGTTTGGGAGCAGGAGGTGGGCACGGCAAGTTGTCTGACGGGTAGCCAGGGGCATGGGGCTGTGGGCACTGCCCTTGGGCAGAGGGCAGCCAGTAAGGTTTGGGCCTTCAGGGGCTGGGTCTGAGCTGGCCTCAGACTGGCACAGCCCTTACAGGGCCTGGCTGCGGCACGTGGGGCGGCAGAGGAGGGGGCACAGCTGCTGGCACATAGCCAACAACCGGGCACAGGCTGCCAGCCCTGTGCCAGGCCACAGCCAAAGGGGCTGGTGTGTGCCATGCTCTGCCCTCTGGGGGCTTACTCAGCTCTTGGGGTGTCCCTGGGGCACAACAGCTCCATGGGCACAGGGACCCGCAGCACGGCACCCCTACCCCTCCCTGGGTGCCCACAGGTCCTCTCTGGCATTGCCCTGTGGCACACCAGCCTAGAGGTGCTGCTTTGGTGTGTGGGGAGCGGGTGGCCCCGGGCTGGGTGGGCAGCAGCTGGCACCGGCTGCAGGCCCAGAGCAGGCTGGGTGTTGGCAGAGCTGGGTGCCCCCGGGGGCTCTCTGCAGGCTGCCAGGGCTCCGGCCTGGTTTGGCATCGATCGGTGCCGCTGCCAGCCGCCCCCTCCCGCCCTCCAGCTGCAGCAGGGCTGGGCCTCGTGCCAGGGGCCCTCTCTGGGCAGCACGCAGGCTGGCAGCAGCTGCGCTGTGTGCCCCCTCCTGAGCTGTGCCACGCCGTGTGCCCCCTCCTGAGCTGCGCTGTGTGCCCCCTCCTGAGCTGTGCCACGCCGTGTGCCCCCTCCTGAGCTGCGCTGTGTGCCCCCTGCTGTGCTGTGTGCCCCCCTCCTGAGCTGTGCTGTGTGCCCCCTCCTGAGCTGTGCTGTGTGCCCCCTCCTGAGCTGTGCCCCGCTGTGTGCCCCCTCCTGAGCCATGCTGTGCCCCCTCCTGAGCTGCGCTGTGTGCCCCCTCCTGAGCCGTGCTGTGTGCCCCCTCCTGAGCTGTGCTGTGTGCCCCCTCCTGAGCCGTGCTGTGTGCCCCCTCCTGAGCTGTGCCCCGTCCTGAGCTGCTCTGTGCCCTGGCACTGGCTGAGCCTGGCTGTGCTGGGGCAGGACCAGGACGGAGCCCTGTGCCCGGCGGAGCTGCAGAGCTTCTTCAGCGTCTTCCCCTGCGCGCCCTGGGGCCCGGAGCTGCGGCGCAGGGTGTGCACCACGGAGGCAGGGCTGCTTTCCCTGCACGGATTCCTCTGCCAGTGGACGTAAGCTCAGCCCCCCGCTGCCCCCCCCCGGCCCCCCGTGGCCGCCTGGGCCCTGCCTGAGCCCGGCCTGGCCATCTGCAGGCTGCTGGCTTACCTGGACGTGCGGCGCTGCCTGGAGGGCTTGGGCTACCTGGGCTACCCCATCCTGGCCGAGCAGGACTCACAGGCACAGGCCCTGACCGGTACGGCCCTGCCCTCCCCTCCTGCCCCAGCCTGGGGCTGCCCTCCCACTCCTGCTCCTGGCCTGGGGCTGCCCTCCCGACCCTGGCCTGGGGCTGCCCTCCCACTCCTGCCCTGGGGCTCCCCTCCTGCCCCTGCCCTGGGGCTCCCCTCCTGCTCCTGCCCTGGGGCTCCCCTCCCGCTCCTGGCCTGGGGCTCCCGTCCCGCTCCTGCCCTGGAGCTCCCCTCCCGCTCCTGGCCTGGGGCTCCCCTCCTGCTCCTGCCCTGGGGCTCCCCTCCTGCCCCTGCCCTGGGGCTCCCGTCCCGCTCCTGCCCTGGAGCTCCCCTCCCGCTCCTGGCCTGGGGCTCCCCTCCTGCTCCCGCCCCTGGGGCTCCCCTCCTGCCCCTGCCCTGGGGCTCCCGTCCTGCTCCTGCCCTGGGGCTCCCTTCCTGCCCCTGCCCTGGGGCTCCCCTCCTGCTCCTAGCCTGGGGCTCCCCTCCTGCCCCTGCCTGGGGCTCCCCTCCTGCCCCTCCTGGGGCTCCCCTCCCGCCCCTGCCTGGGGCTCCCCTCCTGCCCCTGGCCTGGGGCTCCCCTCCTGCTCCTAGCCTGGGGCTCCCCTCCTGCCCCTGGCCTGGGGCTCCCCTCCTGCTCCTAGCCTGGGGCTCCCCTCCTGCCCCTGCCCTGGGGCTCCCCTCCTGCCCCTCCTGGGGCTCCCCTCCTGCCCCTGCCCTGGGGCTCCCCTCCCCCTCCTGTTCCCACCCCTGGGGCTCCCCTCCTGCCCCTGCCCTGGGGCTCCCCTCCCGCCTCTCCTGGGGGTGCCCTGCTGTGGTCACCCAGGCTTCTCCCCTGGCAGTGACCCGGGAGAAGAGGATCGACCTGGAGAAAGGGCAGACCCAGCGCAATGTCTTCCTGTGCAAGGTGGTTGGTGCCAGGGGTGTGGGCAAGACCTGCTTCCTGCAGGCCTTCCTGGGCAGGAGCCTGCTGGTGAGTGCCTGCCCCCTGCCCCTGGGTGCCTGCTGAGGTTGGAAGGGACCTTGGAGCTCATCCAGTCCAACACTCACCCAGAGCTCACAGCCCAGCACTGCTGCTCAGCCACTGCCACCAAACCTCCTCCCCCAGCACCACAGCCAGGTGGCTTTGAACCCCTCTGGGGGTGGGGACACCACCACCTCCCTGGGCAGCCTGGGACAGGGCTTGAGAACCCTTGCTGGGAAGAGATTGTTCCTCCTGTCCTATCTGAACCTGCCCTGGCACAACTTGAGGCTGTGTCCTCTTGTCCTGTCACTGCTGCATGTGAGCAGAGCCCAAACCCACTCACTCCAGCCTGCCTCCAGGGAGCTGTGGATCCAGCCCCCTCCCTCTGCTGACCCCAAGGGTCTGGAGGGGCTCCCCGAGGTGCTGGTGGCTTTCCCTGTGTGTCACAAACAGCTCCACACGTGGCAGGCACTTAGGTGGCTGCCACACCACAGGGACCTGGGGCAGTGGGAAATGTGCTCCCTGCCCAAGCACTGCTCCTGCTCCCTGCTCTCTGTGATGCTGTTGTCGTCCCTGGCAGGTGCAGAAGGAGACCCCAGGGGAGCCTTCCCCCTACGTGATCAACACGGTGCAGGTCAATGGGCAGGAGAAGTACCTCATAGTAAGTGAGGGAGAGGAGGGAGCTGTGGCTCTGTGTGGCTCCAGAGGGGCTGGGCTCTGTGCCAGTGCCAGCCTGGCACGTCTGGGCTGTGCTCACACTGGCACAGTCCGTGTGCTGGTGTGAGAAATGGCTGCTCCCCCGCAGACCATGCTGCACCTTGGGTCCTGCTGGGCTGGAGAGAGCCCAGGGCAGGCTGCTGAGGGGCCTGGAGCAGCTCTTGGAGCAGCAAAGCCTGAGAGCCCTGGGGCTGAGAGCCTGCAGAAGAGCAGCCCCAGAGGGCAGCTGAGCAATGCTCAGCAAGAGCTAAAGGAGCTGTGGGGGGCAAGAGGCTGGGGCCAGGCTCTGCTGAGTGCTGCCCAGGGCCAGCAGAAGGGGCAGAAAGTGTCAGGCAGGAGGTTGGAGCTGAGCAGGAGGAGAAAGTTGTTTGTTGTGAGGCTGCTGGAGGCCTGGAGCAGGCTGCCCAGAGAGGTTGTGGAGTCTGCTGGTGTGGAGAGCTTCCAACCCCCCCTGGGCACTGTGCTGCTGGGCAGGGTGCTGGGGGTGCCCTGCTGGAGCAGGGCTTGGGCTGTGCTGGCTCCAGAGCTCCCCTCCAGCCCCCCACTCTGTTCCTGTCCCTTGCCCTGCTGCAGCTGCATGAGGTCAGTGCTGACACCACCTTCACCAAGCCCTCGGACACAGCCTGCGACGTCGTCTGCTTCCTCTACGACCTGAGCGACCCCAGGTCCTTCAGCTACTGTGCCACTGTCTATAAGGTAGCTGCCAGGGGGCCCCGTGGGAGCTCAGCCTTTGCATGACATCCCCCAGGGGGTGGTGGCTCTCCCCTGCTGAGAGCTCTCCCTGTGTGTGCAGCAGCACTACGTGGACAGCCAGATCCCCTGCGTCTTCGTGGCCTCCAAGTCGGACCTGCCAGAAGCCAGCCAGCAGCCCACGCTCTCCCCAGCTGAGTTCTGCTACAAGCACTGCCTCCCAGCACCCTTCCCCTTCTCCTGCCAGGGCCAGGGCCCACCCAGCACCATCATCTACACCAAACTGGCCACTGCTGCCACCTTCCCGTTAGTATCCTTCTGCTGGAGGGGGCCACGGGCTGGGGGCAGAGCGTGGGGCAGGGCCAGGGGAGCTGTGCCCCAGCCCTGCCCCTGCTCTGCTGCCTCAGCCTTGGGCTCTCCCTGCTTCCTGGTGTCCTCTTCTCGCAGGAGTGGCTGAAGCAAAAGGGCTGAGCCTGGGGGAGGGGGGAGGCTCCCTGCTGCTGGGAGTGCCTCTGGCAGATAGATCCTGCCACGGGAGGGGTGTTTTGGAAGGCTGAGCTCCAGAGCTGCTGCAGGGGAGCAGCCAGGCTGGTGTGGCACGGCCTGCAGAGGGGGTGGCAGCTATTTCCTCCTGATGAGCTGAATCAGACTGAAAAAGAGGTTGGTGAAGCAAGACCTCTGCTCACACAGGCTGAACTGCACCTCAGAGAGGGGGCAGGGGGGCAGCCAGGCCTGTGAGGGCACATGGGGGAAGGAGAAATGTGCCTGCAAGTGGCAGAAAGGGCAGAAAGCTCAGGGGGTTTGGTGGTGTGGGACAGGAGCCACCCAGACAGGCTGCAGGGGTGGGACAGTGACAGCCTCAGGTTCAACAAGGCCATGGGCAAGGTCCTGCTCTTGGGTCAGGGCAACCTCTAGTGTCAATGCAGGCTGGGGGAGAAGTGTCTTGAGAGCTGTCTGGGGAAGGCCTTGGGGGTGCTGGGGGTGCAGAGCTGGCCAGGAGCTGGCACTGAGTGCTGCCAGCCCAGCCCCAGCCTGGCCTAGGCTGCTCCCCAGCAGTGTGGGCAGCAGGGGCAGGGAGGGGATTCTGCCCCTCTGCTGTGCCTGCTGAGACCTCCCTGCAGGGCTGGGGCAGCTCTGGAGGCCTCAGCACAGCACAGGCAGGGAGCTGCTGGAGCAGGGCCAGAGGAGGCCACAGCAGTGCTGGGAGGCTGGAAGCCCTCTGCTGGGAGGCCAGGCTGGGAGGGTTGGGGTTGTGCAGCCTGCAGAGGAGAAGGCTCCAGGCAGACCTCCTGCTGGCCTTGCAGGGCTTCAAGAGGCCAGAAGAGAGCTGGGGACAGAGTGCTGAGCAGGGCCTGTTGGGCCAGGCCAAGGGGGGATGGTTTGAAGTGCAAGAGGGAGGCTGAGAGTGGAGAGAAGGAGAAATGTTTGGTGCTGAGGGTGGGGAGAGCCTGTGCCAGGCTGCCCAGAGAGGTGGAGCTGCCCCATGGCTGGCAGCAGTGCAGGGCAGGTTGGTTGGGGCTGGGAGCAGCCTGCTGTGGCTGCAGCTGTCCCTGCTGGCTGCAGGGCTTGCTCTGGGTGAGCTTGGAAGGTTGGGAGGGTTGGGGTTGTGCAGCCTGCAGAGGAGAAGGCTCCAGGGAGACCTCAGAGCAACCTTCCAGTATTTGATGAGGGCTGCAGGAGAGCTGAGGAGGGAGCTATCAGGAAGGGATGGAGTGGCAGGGCAAGAGCTGATGGCTTCAAACTGGAGCAGCTGAATTTGGGCATGAGGTGGAAGTCCTTCCCCGTGAGGGTCCTGAGGCACTGGCACAGGTTGCCCTCAGAAGCTGTGGAGGCTCCAAGCCTGGAGGTGTTCAGGACCAGGCTGGATGAGGCCTTGGGCAGCCTGTGCTGGGGGGAGGGGTCCCTGCCCACGGCAGGGGGCTGGAGCTGGGGGATCCTGCAGCTCCCTTCCAACCCAACCGTTCCATGATTCCGTGGCAGCCCGGGGTGGGCGCAGCGCCCTGCGGGGGGGGGCGTGTGGGAGTGCTGGGAGACAGGCTGGGATTGCCACCCAGTGGTTTCCCCTCCAGCCTCTTCTCAATAAACAGCTTTATTTTTGGAGCTGACACTCTTACTTTATTTTGTTTTCTGTCCCCCCCCCTGCAGCATTGGAATGAAAATGTTCCTAAGATATCTGAGGGCAGGAGGCAGAAATAAACACAGCGTAAGGGAGGGGCTGGGATTGGCTGCTCTGCACTGATGGACTGGGGGATGAATAATGCATGAGCTGCCTCCTCCTCCTCCTCCTCCTCACAGGAGCAGCACGTGCTGGAATCATGGAATCATGGAATTGTTTGGGTTGGAAAAGGTCCTCCAAGCTCAGCCAGTCCAGCACCCACCCAACCCCACCATGGGCACCCAACCCTGGCCCCAGCTGCCATGGCCACAGGGCTCTGGAGCCCCTCCAGGCATGGGGACTGCACCACCTCCCTGGGCAGCCTCTGCCAGGCCCTGACCACTCTGGCAGCAAAGAAATTGTTCCCCATCTCCAACCCAACCCTCCCCTGGCACAGTTTCAGGCCATTGCCTCTTGTTGGTTACCTGGGATGGAGGCCAGCATCAGCCTCCCTCCAGCCTCCTCTCAGGGAGCTGCAGAGAGCAAGGAGGTCTCCCTCAGCCTCCTCTTCTCCAGGCTCAACACCCCCAGCTCCCTCAGCTGCTCCTCCCCAGCCCTCTTCCCCAGACCCTTCCCCAGCTCTCTTGCCCTTCTCTGGCCCTGCTCCAGCTCCTCAATCTCCTTCCTGCAGTGAGGAGCCCAGAGCTGAGCCCAGCACTCAAGCTGTGGCCTCCCCAGTGCCCAGCCCAGAGGCACAACCCCTGCCCTGCTCCTGCTGCCACCCCACTGCTGCTCCAGGCCAGGCTGCTGCTGCCCTTCTTGCCCCCCTGGGCACCCCCTGGCTCCTCTCCAGCTGCTGGCACCCAGCACCCCCAGGGCCTTCTCTGCTGGGCACTTTGCAGCCACTCTGCCCCCAGCCTGGAGCCTTCCTGGGCTGGTTGTGACCCAAGGGCAGGACCCAGCCCTTGGCCTTGCTGAACCTCATCCCCTTGGCCTCAGCCATGGCTGCAGCCTGCCCAGGGCCCCCTGCACAGCCTCCTGCCCTGCAGCACATCAGCACTCCTGCTTTATTTTGTGCCAAGGGACAGGAAGGGAAGGTTTAGGCTTGGGCAGGGCTGTGCCAGTGTCTCCTCCTGCTTCCACTTCTGGGTCTCACTGCACTTGGAGCTGTAAAAGCAGCCTGACCTAGAAAGGCAGCTCCCTACCTCTGTGCTCCTGCTAATGATGTAGGTGGTGGTGTGCTGCTGCCAGGCCAGGGGAGGGGGAAGCCACATCCAGGCCCCCACTGGGGCAGGGAACCTTTGGTTTGGTGGTCACAGAGCTGTTGTGGTTGTTGAAGACCTTTGAGGGCATGGGAGCCTGGCCAGGGTCTAACTCCACCCAGCCTGAGGTTAAACCATGACCATGATGAGAATGTGGGGAGAGGCTGGGAAGAGATCTTAGGCAGGGGCATGGGGGAGGGCAAAACAAGAGAGGCCAAGCTCTTTACAGTGGTGCCAAGGGGCACAGGGTGGCAGCCAGGAGGTTCTGTCTGGGCAGGAGGAGAAAGTTGTTTGGGGAGAGCTTCCAGCCCCCCCTGGATGCTTTGCTGGGTGCCCTGCTCTGGCAGGGGGGTTGGGCTGGGTGGTCTCCAGAGCTCCCTTCCAGTCCCTGCCATTCTGCCCCTGGGTGCCAAGTGCCACCAGCTCTCAGGGCCGAGGAGCCTCTCCCAGCCTGGCCCCGGGCTGTGGCCCCGGCTGGAGCAGTGCCCCCGGGGCCAGCCCAGCCTCCCCTGCCCGTGCTGGAGGTGCTGTGGGCGCTCGGCCCCGGCTCTCAGCAGCCTCTGTCTCTTCCCTTGCAGCCACCTGAACGCGGTGGAGCTGGGAGCTGCCTCCTTCTGGCTGCGGGTGGCGCTGGGCACGGCCGTGACTGCCCTGCTGGGCTTCACCCTCTACCGGCTGCTGGCCAAGAGCAAGTGAGGGCCACTGCGCCCTGGCACCCCCTGGCACCCCTCAGGAGGGGCCCTCACAGCTGCTCTCTGCTGGGAAAATCCTCCTCCTCCTCCTCCTCCTCCTCCTCCCAGCCTGGATTGCAGGACCGGTGGAATCAGACTGCCCAGCACCAGCAGGACAGAGCCCAAGCCTGGCTCCGTGGCCACCTCACCCTGGGGGCTCCTGGCCAGCTCTGGGGGTTCCTGGCCAGCTCTGGGGGCTCCTGGGCAGCTCTGGGAGCTCCTAGGCAGCCCTGGGGGCTCCTGGGCAGCTCTGGGAGCTCCTGGGCAGCCCTGGGAGCTGTTAGGCAGCCCTGGGAGCTCCTGGGCAGCTCTGGGGGCTCCTGGCCAGCTCTGGGAGTTCCTGGGCAGCCCTGGGAGCTGCTAGGCAGCCCTGGGAGCTCCTGGGCAGCTCTGGGGGCTCCTGGCCAGCCCTGGGGGCTCCTGGGCAGCCCTGGGGGCTCCTGGCCAGCCCTGGGAGCTCCTGGGCAGCTCTGGGGGCTCCTGGCCAGCTCTGGGGGTTCCTGGCCAGCTCTGGGGGCTCCTGCCCAGCCCTGGGAGCTCCTGGGCAGCTCTGGGGGCTCCTGGCCAGCCCTGGGGGCTCCTGGGCAGCTCTGGGGGCTCCTGGCCAGCTCTGGGAGTTCCTGGGCAGCCCTGGGAGTTCCTGGGCAGCCCTGGGGGCTCCTGGCCAGCCCTGGGAGCTCCTGGCCAGCCCTGGGGGCTCCTGGGCAGCCCTGGGAGTTCCTGGGCAGCTCTGGGGGCTCCTGCCCAGCCCTGGGGGCTCCTGGCCAGCCCTGGGAGCTCCTGGGCAGCTCTGGGAGCTCCTGGGCAGCTCTGGGGGCTCCTGGGCAGCCCTGTTTGCTCCTGGGCAGCTCTGGGGGCTCCTGGGCAGCCCTGGGAGTTCCTGGGCAGCTCTGGGGGCTCCTGCCCAGCCCTGGGAGCTCCTGGGCAGCTCTGGGAGCTCCTGGGCAGCTCTGGGAGCTCCTGCCCAGCCCTGTTTGCTCCTGGGCAGCCCTGTTTGCTCCTGGGCAGCTCTGGGGGCTCCTGGGCAGCCCTGGGAGCTCCTGGGCAGCTCTGGGGGCTCCTGCCCAGCCCTGGGGGCTCCTGGGCAGCTCTGGGGGCTCCTGGGCAGCCCTGGGGGCTCCGCCTGAGCAGCAGCTGCAGGCCCAGGCCTCATCTTTTACTGTGCTGAATGTTTTTAAGGGTTGCTGTGACGCTGCCTCCCGAGTGAGTGGTGTCTGTGGGGCTGGCACTGCCCTTCCCCAGAGGGCTGTGCTGGTGCCCTGGATTCGTGGCAGGAGCTGTGGGGGAGGGGTGAGCACCACTCCAGAGCCCCCTGGGGGCTTCCAGCAGCTGCAGAGCTCTCAAACTGTGTTCCAAGCCCCTGGGCCAGCTCCAAGCCCTGGGCCAGCCCTGGGAAAGGCTCAGCCCCCCCAGCTCCTGTGCTTGGGGTCACTCTTGTGCCCTCATACTGGGACACTGTGGCTGCAGCCCCCAGCCCCAGGCTGGGAGGGGAGGGGGCAATGCCCAGCACTTGTTCCAGGCTCTGAGGGGAGGGGGCAATGCCCAGCCCCCCACCCCCAGGCCGAGGGGAGGGGGCAATGCCCAGCACTTGTCCCAGGCTCCTCTCTCTCCTGTGCAGACCCCCCTGGAGCCCTGCAGTGTGCCAGGCTCTCTGCCCAGCTGCTCTGCCCCCCTCTGCCCAGCCTTGGCCACCAGTGTCCCCAGGAGGCTGTGGGGGTGTAGGGTGCCCGCAGCACTCCCCAGGGCAGGCTCCAGCCCTTTCCTGGCAGTGCCATGGCTGAGCTGGTGCCACCCTGTCTGTCATGCCCCTGTCCTGCTGTCCCTCCAGAGGGCCCTGAGCCAGCCTGTGAGGCTCTGGGTGTTGGCATCTCCTGCTGCAGCTGGAGGAGCTGGAGGCTCTTTGCTGCCAAGCTGCTGGGCAGCTCTGCTGGCCTCATCCAGGGCACAGTGCCCCCCTGGGCCCTGTCTGCCAGTCCCAAAGTGCCAGTGGCAGCAGTGCTCAGCTCGCAGCCAGCCCTGGGCGGCCCTGCAGGGCTGTGCCAGGCTCAGCTGTGCCAGCCCCCTCAGGGTGGGTGTCTGGGGGCAGCTGGTGGGGTGGCACAGAGGGCAGCACAGGAGCTGTTCTCTGGGGTTTGTCTGTGGCAACTTCTGCTGGCCTGGAGCCAGCCAGGGGCTGAGAAGCTGCTGGGCACCAGGATGGGTCCCTACCCGTGCCAGAGCCGCTCTGCCACCTGGGCACCCGGTGCGTCCTTGTCCCTTCTCCCTGTGCCCAGGCTGCAGGCTCTGCCCCTCAGGCCTGTGCCCAGTGCTCTGTGCCCACCCCAGGCCTGGCAAAGCCATAGCCTCTTAGGTTTGTTCTCTATGTCAAATAAATTTTTACAACCTTCCTGTGGCAGCTGTGTCCTGCTGGGCACCCACAGCTGGCACCTCCCTTGGCTCTGCCCCCCAGGGCCTGGGCTGCCCATGCTGCCTAGGGGCACTCACAAGGGTTTAGAGGCCTGAAGCCTGGCACTGGGGGCCAAAGGCTCAGTGCTCTTTGGTGCTTGGGGGCAGGGGCAGCTGGCAGGGGCCGGTGGGGCAGGAGGTGATGGGTGCCCGTGCCACCCTGACAGGCTCCTGTGGGCAGGAGGCAGCTTGGCAGCCCCTGGGTGCCACGGCTCTGTGTGCCCAGCCTATGGGGCTAGGGGCTCCCCAGCAAGCTCCCTCCACCTGCAGCTCCCAGGGCTGTGCCATCTGCCTGCTCCCCTTTGCCCCTGGCAGCTCTTCCCTTGGCTGCTTCTGTCCCTGCGGGCTCCGCCGCGGGCGCTGGGCACCAGGAGCAGGGGTGCCAGCTTCTCCCAGCTCCTCTGCCCCCTCCAGCCTGCCAGGGGGGAGGGCAGACCCCACCACAGCCCCCGGGGAGGCAGGGCAGGGCAGGGCAGGGCTGGTGTCAGCGTGCAGGGTGGGGGAGGTGATGCCAGGGGGATGGGACAGGCGGTGCCCCCGGGGCGCAGCAGCCACGTGCCATGGGGTATTAATAGTGCCAGAGCTGTGCCAGGGCAGGGGCTGCGTGTGCCAGGGCTGCAGGAGCTCACCTATGGCCACCTGTGGTCCCTGGGCATCGCCCCTGCCTGGCATCTCAGCCTGCCCTGTGCCAGCCGGCACCAGCTGCACAGCCCTGCTGCTGCTTCCTGCCCCTCTGACCCAGCGTGGGCAGAGTCCTGTGCCAGGGCAGTACCAGGCCATCTGAGGACAGCCCCATGCCATGGCAATACCAGATCAGCAGTGAACATCCCTGTGCCATGGTAGTGCCAGGCCAGCCATGGATAGCCCCACAGCAGTGCCAGGCTGGCTGTAGACAGCTCTGTGCCACGACAGTGCCAGGCCAGCTGGGGATAGTGCCAGGCTGGCCAAGGAGAGCCCAATGCCACAAATGTGCCAGGCTATCCAGGGACAGCCCCATGCCATGGCAGTGCCAGGCCATCTGGGGACAGCTCCATGCCCCAAGAGATGTGAAGCCCAGAGCTCCCCTGGCACTCACAGCAGGGCTGAGCTGTGGCACAGTGCCAGGGCTGACCTGGGGCCATGCCACCCAGCAGGACAGGGCATGTGGGGGTCTGGGAGCAGCAGCCCTGGCCTGGGTACTGCTGCACACATCGGGTAAAGGTGCCAGTTCAAGGGACCCAGTGCCAGGCTGGGGCAGATGCTAGTGCTGGAGGCACTGTGTGCCAGGCATGGCACCCCTGGGGGACGTGCCCAGAACTGAGCTGGCCTGTGGGTGCCAGGGGCAAGGTGGGTGAAGTCTGCAGATAGCTGTGCCAGATCCTGCAGGTGTGTGGTGCTGGGCTACCAGTGCCCATACTGGGCTGGAAGTGCCACACCAGGAGGTGCCACACCAGGAGGTGCCACACCAGGACCCCTGTGGCAGGATGCTGGGGGCACACTGGGGGGCAGAGACCGGTACTGGGGGGCAGCTGAGGGCACTGGGATGCAGCTACCTGTGCTGGGATGGCAGCATTGTACTGGGATGTGAGACCTGTACTGGGGTGAAGGTAGGTGCCCCCCTGGCATGCAGGAGCCCCCCTGGCATGCAGGAGCCAGCCTGGGCTGTGTGCAGCAGTGCTGGGATGCAGGTTCCGTGCTGGGATGCAGGAACCATTCCCGGATGCAGGAGCGGTGCTGGGCTGTGCAGAGCGGCGCTGGGCTGTAGGCACCAAGCAGGATTTGGGCAGGACCAGTACTGCCCGTGGGCACCAGCAGAGGGATGCAGGAACCATGCTGGGACGCAGGTACCGGGATGCAGGTGCCCGTACCGGGACGCAGATGCCACCCCAAGCTGCCGGGGCCCGGTACCGGTCCCCCCTGTGCCGTATCTGGGGGGTCGGGAGTGCCGGCGGGGCGGGGCGGGTCCCGGTTCCCCGGTGATGTTGGTTGGGGTGGAGGGGGAAGCGGGAAGCGCTGCGCCGTGCGCTGCGGCGGGGGCGGCTCCGTTCGGCTCCGCTCCCGCCCCCGCCGCCGCCGCCGCCGCCGCCGCCGCCCCGCTGCCATCGGCGGCTCCCGGCGCCGCCGCCTCTCGCAGCTCCCTCCCGGACCCGCCGCAACGCGGGGCTGGCGGGGAGAGTCCCCCCCGCTCCCGCCGCCCCCGCCGCCCGCGCCGCTCCCCTGCCCGGTTCGCCGGCCCCGGGCGCGGGTGAGCGGCGGAGCCCACCGCCCGCCGGGTGCATGGACAGGAGCTCCCTGCTCCAGCTCATCCAGGAGCAGGTGAGAGCGGCGCCGGGGGCGGCGGGCACCGGGCAGCGCTGCCGGGGAAGGAGGGGGGCCGCCGGGAGCACATCTCCGGGAGGGGCCGCCGGGTACCGGGCATCGCTGCCCGGGGTGTATTGGATGGCGGGGGGAGGATGATGCTGGCGAGCACCGGGCACGGCTGCCGCGCAGCGGGCAGAGCTGTCAGCCCACGGCGGGTACCGCGGAGCAGCCCCGGTACCCCGCGCTCAGCATCCTCCCGGTGCCTCCCCCCACAGCACTGCCCCGGGTAACTGGGGGGGGGGGGGGCGTGGGGGGCATCCCTTGTCCCCGTTACGCCGCTGAGGCCGCGCAACTCAGCTCACTTGTGGCCTCCTCCTCACCCCCTCAAGGACAGAGGGTGCTGAACCCCAGGTGCAGGATGAGACCCCGGGAGGCTGCCGTGGGGCTCGGTGCCCACCGCCAGCCCGCCGGTGTTGCTCGCTTTGGCGAGGGGCTGCGTCCAGCCCCCGTGACCTGATTGCAGGATCAGGCCGTGGAGCAGCAGCGCAGCGCAGCGCTGGGGGCTCCGCTCCCTGGCCAGGATCGGTCCCCGCCCCCCCCGGGGCGTTACCACCCGCTGTGCCCCGTCCCTGCCCCCGGTGCCCGTTTGCCTGGTCCCCAACCCCCGGGGGCCGAGCTGGAAGCTCTGCCTTGGGCATGAGGAGGGAATTTTCGGGGGGTCAAGAATCTTCACAGACCTCTCCCCTCCCCCCCTCACACCCCTCCGGCTGGCTCCGTGACCTTGGCCGAGTTCCACCCCACCCCCCCCGGCCTCCCCAGCCTGGGTTTTGCAATGCTGTCCCCCGTGTCACCCCCACCCGCGGGTGTGGGGGCTCTGAGGCCCCCGGGATGAGCAGAGCAGGGCTCGGGAGCGCCCAGCAGGGCAGAGGAGCTGGGGGGCAGGAAGGAGTCAGCGGCGCTGGAGAGGGGGGAGCCGCATCCTGAGAGCAGGGAGAGGCTTCGCGGCTGCTCCGGGAGCTCTCTGGGGGCCGCTGAGGTGGGGACAGTGCGTACCAGGCCCCCGCGTGGCACACACGTGGCACCTGTGGGGTGGCATGTGGGGGGCATGAGGAATGGGGGGCACTAGAGTGCTGGTGCACCCCAAACACTGGGTCTGCTCTCGTGTGCTGGTGTCTGCTGTGGGGCAGCAAGAGCTGCCTGCACTTTCCCCCATGCCACCCTGCATCCTGCACCCCACATCCTGCACCCCCACGCCCCCTGCGCCCGTGCCAGCCTCAGGCAGTGGTTCTGGGCAGCTGGACCCCAGCCTTGTGAATGAGGCTTTAGGCTGTGAGGGCATGGGGGGGGGGGGGGTGTACAGTGCCGTGCCCCCTGCACAGCTCTGTGCCAGTCCCACGAGCCTGATTCTGCTCTTTCCCAGCAGATCCCAGCACCAGCTACAGAGCAATGCTGCGGGGCGCAGGGTGCCAGCTGTGCTCCTGCCACCCGTGCCCTTTCCCTGTCCCCATCCTCCTTGTGCCACCCTCGGCTCTTTGCCTCTATGAGCAGGACCACGCTGGGTGTCCCAAGCTGCTGGGCGCCCCGTGGTGCTGGGTGCCCCGTGGTGCTGGGCGCCCCGTGGTGGGCTCAGGGTGCCCAGGCAGTTCCGGGGGCCCCGAGGACGGTGCAAGGTGCCCGGGCACGATGGAGCAGGGTGGTGAAGGTGTGCAGGAGGAGGAGGAGGCTGTGCCAGGGCTGTGTGTGTGTTTAGCTTGGTGGCTTCCTGGCTGGCAGGCTGCTGGCGGCCAGGAATAGCTGAGTGGGAGAGTGGTGGCTGTGCCAGGGGAGATGGGGACGCTGGCACGGCACGGGGCACCTGCCTGGCACACCTGCATGGTGTGGGGTACCCACACAGCATGGGGCAACCACATGGCACAGGGCATAGCCATGGCATGGGGCAGTCATGTGGCTGCTGGCACCCATGTGGCATGGGGCACCTGCATGCCATGGGGCACCTATATGGCACACCCATATGGCCTGGGACACAGCCATGGCATGGAGTACTCGTGACGTGAGGCATCTGCAGGGCGCAGGGCACCTCCGTGGCACAGGACATCTGCATGGCATGAGGCACCCACAGGGCTTGGAGCATCTGTGTGGCACAGGGGCCCACAGGGCACCCCCATGACACAGGGTACCTGCCTGGCAAGGGGCACCCATGTGACATGGGGCACACACACTGCACAGGGCATCCACATGGAGTGTGCCACCTGCACAGCACAGGGCACCCACATGGCAGCAGGGCACCTATGTGGCACAGGGCAGTTACGTGGCATGGGGCACTCACTCAGCACAGGACACCCACATGGCATGGGGTACAGGGGGGTTGTAGCCCCTCTCACAGAGGCAAGGCAGGTGGCATGGAGTGCCACATGAGAGTGCCAGGCTTGGTGCCAGGGTGACGGGCACCAGAAGGTCTGCCTGGCTGATCAGGGAGCTGCAGCCCTGGCACCCTGGTGACCGCCTGTGCCATGCCCACAGCTGGACCCCGAGCACACCGGCTTCATCGGGGTGGAGACCTTTGCCAGCCTGGTGCACAGCCATGAGCTGCCCCTGGACCCTGCCAAACTGGACATGCTGGTGGCCCTGGCACAGGGCAACGACGAGGGGCAGGTCTGCTATCAGGAGCTGGTAGACCTGGTCAGTGCCGGGGGGCTGCGGGGGCCGGGGGTGAGCGGCCAGGTGCCAGCCCGGGGTGGGCACTGGGCACCCTGGGGAGCGGGGAGGGCACGGACGTCGGTGGGACGATGGCACCGCCTCGGGGTGGCGGCGACGGGCGGGGGGGATGGCCCGAGCCGCCCCTGCGGTCCCCGCGGGCACGGCCTCTCTCCGCAGATCAGCAGCAAACGTTCGAGCAGCTTCAAGCGTGCCATCGCCAACGGGCAGCGTGCCCTGCCCCGGGACGTGCTGCTGGACGAGACCGGCCTGGGCATCTACAAACGCTTCGTGCGCTACGTGGCCTACGAGATCCTGCCCTGCGAGATGGACAGGCGCTGGTACTTCTACCAGCACCGCTCCTGCCCGCCCCCCGTCTTCATGGCAGCCGTCACCCTCACGCAGGTACCCGCCCGCGGCTGCCCGCCCGCCGGAGCCAGCCCTACTGCCCGTGGGCTGGCCGGGATGGGTGCCCTGGTTGTATTGTCCCGGTGTCCACAGCAGTGTGGAGGTCTGGAGCAGGCAGGATGGGTGCCCTGGTTGTGCTGTCCCGGTGCCCACAGCAGTGTGGAGGTCTGGGGCGGCCGGGATGGGTGCCCTGGTTGTGCTGTCCCGGTGCCCACAGCAGGGTGGAGGTCTGGGGCAGGCAGGATGGGTGCCCTGGTCGTGCTGTCCCGGTGCCCACAGCAGTGTGGAGATCTGGAGCAGGCAGGATGGGTGCCCCTGGTTGTGCTGTCCCGGTGCCCACAGCAGTGTGGAGGTCTGGGGCGGGCAGGATGGGTGCCCTGGTTGTGCTGTCCCGGTGCCCACAGCAGTGTGGAGGTCTGGGGTGGGCAGGATGGGTGCCCTGGTTGTGCTGTCCCGGTGCCCACAGCAGGGTGGAGGTCTGGAGCAGGCAGGATGGGTGCCCCTGGTCGTGCTGTCCCGATGCCCACAGCAGGGTGGAGGTCTGGGGCAGGCAGGATGGGTGCCCCTGGTTGTGCTGTCCCGGTGCCCACAGCAGGGTGGAGGTCTGGGGGTAAGGGCTGGGTGAGCCTGGCTGTGCTGTGCCATGGAGGGTTTACACCAAGGGCAGGGAACGATGGGTGACAGCGGTTGTGATGTCCCAGTGCCCATCCCCAGGCTCAGACGCAGAGCAGAGGGCACATGTGCCCCCAGTGGTGATGTCCTGGTGGCCGCGGGGGGTTCAGAGCTGGGGTGGAGGTGCCAGGTGAGGCCGCTGCAGGACAGGGGAATAGGGCTGCTGTGGCTGTGTCGGTGCCGGAGGTGCCAGCCCTGGCCGTTGGCACAGATCATCGTGTTCCTGTGCTACGGTGCCCGGCTGAACAAGTGGGTGCTGCAGACCTACCACCCCGAGTACATGAAGAGTCCTCTCGTCTACCACCCGGGGCACCGGGCCCGCGCCTGGCGCTTCCTCACCTACATGTTCATGCACGTGGGGTAGGTCCTTGCGGGGCACAGGGTGGCACCCCGCGGGGGGCTGCGTGTCCCGAGCCACCTCCTGTGCCCCCCTGTGCCCGGGCAGGCTGGAGCAGCTGGGGTTCAACGCCCTCCTGCAGCTGATGATTGGGGTGCCCCTGGAGATGGTGCATGGCATCCTGCGCATCAGCTTCCTCTACCTGGCAGGCGTCCTGGCAGGTGGGTGCGTGCCCGGCTGTGCCCATCGGTCCCCAGCACCAGCCCCGGGCAGGGCACGGGCAGATGTGCCCTGAGGTTGGGGGGAGGGTTTGCTTGCTGGCCGCTCTGGAGCGCTGGGTCCTGCCCACCCCGGGGCGGGCAGCCCCTGACTGATGACTGAATGTGGCTGGTGACTAACGAGCCCCTGCTGAGCCCTGCCCCTGCCCGCAGGCTCCCTCACCGTCTCCATCACGGACATGCGGGCACCTCTGGTTGGGGGCTCAGGGGGGGTCTATGCCCTCTGCTCAGCTCATCTCGCCAACGTCGTCATGGTCAGCACCTGGCATCATTGGGGGCATCACTGGGGGCACCAGGGGTGGGAGGGTGAGCACCGCAGTGGGACCGTGGGAACAGGCGTGTGGGGTGGGTGGCATTTGGTGGCCTTGTAGGGTGGGCAGCACAGTGAGGCACCGAGGGGTGGGCATCATCTAAAGGGTTAGCACTTTGGGTGGCATCATGGGGTGGGAGGGGTGTGGGGTGACATCGTGGGGTGGGCACCAGTGCCAGGGAGAGGGAGCACTTTGGGTGGCATCAGGGGGTGGTGGTAGGTGGGCAGCATGGTGTGACATTGCATGGGAGATGCCACGGTGCTGTTGGGTGCCATTGTAGCATGGGCAGCATGGTGTGACATTGGTGTGGCACTGAGGGCGAGTGCCATTGCAGGGTGATATTAGGGAGGGGATGCCATGGGGCGAGCACCATCATCGTGGGGAGCACCTTGGGTGGCATCATGGGGTGGGCAACGTGGTGTGACATCGGGTGGGGGATGTATTGGTCTTGCATCATGGGGTGGGCACCATCACAGCAGGGGAGCACATTGGGTGGCATCATGGGGTGGGCAGTGAGTGTGGCATTGGCCTCCTGAGGTGGGCAGTGTGTGGCATTGGGTGGGGAAGGCTTCAGGTTGACATCATGAGGTGGGCACCCTCACAGTGGGAAGCACCTTGGGTGGCATCATGGGGTGGGTGTAGGAGGTGAGGAGCAGAGATGGGAGTGCTCCGTGGGCCGGGGTACAGCTTCTCTGGGGCACGCTGGGAGGCGCCCGTGCCAGCCCGCTCCCCGGTGCCAGGGCACCAGCGGTGCCACCCTCCCCCTGTCCGTGCACACGCAGAACTGGGCCGGGATGCGCTGCCCGTACAAGCTGCTGCGGATGGTGCTGGCGCTGGTGTGCAGTGAGTACCCACCCGTGCCCTCACCCCCCCCGCCCCGCGCTGGATGTGCCCTCTCTGGGCGGGTTCCAGGGTGCTGAGCGCCTCCTGGCACCGTTTTGCAGTGAGCTCCGAGGTGGGGCGAGCCGTCTGGCTGCGCTTCTCCCCGCCGCTGCCAGCCTCGGGCCCGCAGCCCAGCTTCATGGCACACCTGGCAGGCGCCATCGTGGGCATCAGCATGGGGCTGACCATCCTGCGCAGCTACGAGGAGAGCCTGCAGGACCAGTGCGGCTGGTGGGTGCTGCTCCTCTCCTACGGCACCTTCCTGCTCTTCGCCGTCTTCTGGAACATCTTCGCCTACGACTTGCTGGGGGCACAGATCCCGCCCCCCCCGTAGCCCACGCTCTGCCCTCCCCCCCCGCCCTGGCACCCAGCCTTTGGGTTGTTTTTGTTTCGGTTCCGTCGCTCGCCGAGCCCGGTGGAGATCGGGGAGGGCGGGGGGTGCCCCCACGCGTGTGACATGGGGGCAGGCCACCCACCCTCGCCCTGCCTGCCCCCTCGGTGCTAGCGAGCGCGTTGGGCGCCTCCCCTCTCCCCCCACCATGGGCCGCATCCCCCCTCCCTCTCCCCTACAGACCCTGCCCAGCCCCCTCCACCACCCCCGCTGTGCCCCCTCCCCAAAGGATGCTTCAGCTCCGCTGTGCCCCCTCGGGAAGGAGACAAGCAGGGAGGGGGATCTGGGGGGGGATCCCTCTGCTTGCTTCTGTTAGCCCCCTCGCCGGGGTGGAGGGGTTGAGGGAAAGGAGAGGGGTGGGGGTGTGACTCGTTGCCCCCCACCCCAAGGACCTGCACTTTGAGCCGGACTGGTGCCAAAAGAGGAGGATTTATTTTTCTATGCCAAAATAAATATAAATAAAAGAAAAAAAAAGGGGGGGGGGGGCGGGGGGGGATAATAAAAGAGAGTAAGGGAGAGGCTGGGGAGAGCCCGGAGGCTGGGCTGAGACTGGCACAACTCATGGCAGCAGACCCTCCCCCCACACACACCCCCTTGCCCACCCCTGTTTCCCCTCCCCTCGCTTTGCTGCCCTCCCCACAGCGGGGGCTTACCCCAGGATGAGGGCGCGGGGGGTGGGAAATAAACCCAACCCCGCCCCAACCTCCCCTCCCCCCCCGGTGCCCCTCCAGACCTTTTTGGAGTATAAATAAATATTTTGCACACTGCCCGAGGCTGTCTCTGAGGAGGGGCACCCCTGGCATCCCCCCCCGGCCCCGCGACCCCAGCCCTGCTGGCTCGATGCGGGTGGGCACAGGGCGGGGGGCGGGCAGCCAGGAATGGGATTTACTGGAGCAGAAGGCTCTGGGATGCGTGAAACGGCACCCGGGGCGGGGGTGGGCGCGGGGGGGTGGGAGTGGGGGGTGTGATAAGGGGTGCGGGGCTGCCTGAGTCTGGGCAGTCAAGACCCCCCGCTCCCCAGCCTCGCATGCTCCAGCGCACCCCCCGCTATGGCTGCAGGCAGCCAAACGACCCCCCCCCCCGACCCTGCCCCGCATCCCTTCTCTCTGCGCTCAATTCACGCCTCCCTCCAGGCGACACCGCCCCTCCACCACTCCGTACCCCCATCCAGCGCCCCCTCCCCCATTTCTCTGTATTCCATCCCACCCTGTACCTCCCCCTGGCCTCCCTTCAAGTCTTGTGTCCTCATTCACCCTCTCCCACTCTTCTACAGCCCCCCCATCAAACCCCAGATCCTCGCTGTACCCCACACCCTCCCATCCAGACCCCCCATCCCCCTGCACCCCAACACCCTCTTCAGTCCGACCTCCCTATCCAGCCCCCTCCCATCAAATCTCACACTCATCTGTATCCCTCACCCCTCCCGCACTCCCCCAGCCCCTCTTCCACTCCCACCCCCGCATTTACCCTCTTACCCATCTGCAGCGTCCCCACCCAACCCCACACCCCCACTGCACCTTCAGGCTCCCCCCTCCGCTCCCTCCTTCCACTCCCACCCCCGCATTTACCCTCTCTTACCCTTCTGCAGCGCCCCCGTCAAACCCCAGACCTCCCTTGTACCCCTGCACCTCATCCACCCCACACCTTCACTGCACCCCAAGGCTCCCCCCTCCCCTCCCCCCTACTCCCATCCCCCCATTTACCCTCTCCCACCCTTCTGCACATCCCTTCCTATCCAACCCCAGACTCACCCCATATCCCCACACCCCCGCCAGCCCCACATCCCCTGCACCCCCTTCATGCTCCCCAAATCCTCCTCCTACCCCCGTCCGTGCATCCAATCCCCCAATCCAGCCCCTAAACCGTGTCCCGCCCCGCCTCCCCGGCCCCGCCCCCCCCGGGCCCCGCCCCCCTCCCCAGCCCCGCCCCCCCTCCCCAGCCCCGCCCCCCCCGCCCTCGCCCCCCCCGCCCTCGCCCCCCTCCCCGGCCCCGCCCCTTAGACCGCCTTTACCAATCTCAATCCACACCCTCCTGTCCCAGACTCCATTGTCATTGGTCTTGCCAGTCTATCTATCAGCCCCCTACACCAATCACGGACTCGGCCTCTTCACACACCGGACCCGTCCCCGCCCTCTCTGTGAAGACACGCCTCCTCCCTTATCACGCCCTAACGCCCAGTCCCCGCCTCTCTTTGGCTCCGCCCACCCGTGTACCCCGCCCACCAGCCGCAGACTCCGCCCCTGCACCTCCGCTCCTGCCCCCTGGTCTGACCCTGCCCGCTCCGTCCCCGCCCCCGGCGCGTTCCCGGCGCCGCCCCGCGGCCGCCCGGCCCCGGAAGCGGCGCGGCGGGGGTGGGGGTGGCGGCGGCGGCTGTCGCAGTGCGCGGCCGGAGCCAGCGGAGCCGCCGGCCCCAGCGGGCCAGGCCAGGCCGGGCCGGGCCGGGCCGGGTGGTGCCATGAAGGGGAAGGAGGAACGGGAAGGCGGCGCGGCGGGGCCCGGAGCGGCGGGGCCGGGCGGTGGGGGTGCAGGAGGCGGCAGCCCCGAGAAGAGCCACAGCGCGCAGGAGCACAAGGAGCAGGGCAACCGGCTCTTCGGCGGCCGCAAGTACCCCCGAGGCCGCCGCCTGCTATGGACGCGCTATCGTGAGTCCAGGGGCGTCCTCAGCCCGGGACAGGACCACCGGGAGGGGACCCCCGGAGATGGGGCACGCCCCCCCCCCCCCCCGCCCCGCCCGGGCCGGGCCTGGATCCCCCCGGAACGGGATCCCCGGCCCGGGCCTGACCTGGATCCCACGGGACAGGACACCCTTGGGTCTAGCCTGGCCTGGATCCTCCCGGGACGGGACCCTTGGCCCTCACCCACCTCTCCGGCCTGGGTCCTGCGGGACAGGACCTCCCGGGACTGGACAGCCTCTATGAGCCGTGCCGTGCCGGGCCTGAGTACCCTCCCGGGTTGAAGCCTCCTGGCGTTGATCCTTGCTGGGCCTGGACCCATCCCCAGGATTTGGTGCAGCGCCCTCGCCCCTGGCCTGGCCTCTCCCAGGGCAGAACACCTTTGGCCTGGCCCCCATCCTCGGGCCTGTGTGCCCTGCCTGGGCATGGCCTTACCCACTTTGTCCTGGACGACTTCCCCCTGGCCTGGCCTACAGCTGGTTCCCTGCCTGGGCTTGGAGAGCCCTCAGCCAGGCCTGCCCTACCCCCGGGCTCTGAGCTGGACTCTGCCTGAACCTGTCCCCTCCCCCTCCCTTCCCCAGCCACATACCCAGGCTGGGCTTGGCAGTGCAGACCCACCCTGGGGTGGAGGGGCTCCAGGGCCTGGTGCCAGGGGCTCTTGTCCCCCAGCTGGGGCACGTGACAGAGGCTGCTTCATAGGAACCATCCCCAGGGTGTCCCCCAGGGATCCCAGCAGCTGTCTGCAGGGTGCCAGCCTGAGTGGGCACTGCTGGCTGTCCCCAGGCGGGCAGCATCGCCCCCTGCCCCGTGGCTGCCGGCCCGTGGTGGGCAGGGGGGGTAGCTGTGCCCAGCCCAGCAGGGCTGTCCCCTTTGTGCCCCTGCAGAACCGCAACCCCCTGGTTGCTGTCTACTACACCAACCGTGCCCTCTGCTACCTGAAGATGCAGCAGCACGACAAGGCCCTGGCCGACTGCAAGCGAGCCCTGGAGCTGGACGGGCAGTCGGTGAAGGCTCACTTCTTCCTGGGCCAGTGCCAGATGGAGATGGAGAACTATGACGAGGCCATTGCCAACCTGCAGAGAGGTTGGTGAGGGGGCAGGGTGCCAGCGCTGTCACCTGCCCCCCTGCAGCCGCCAGGGGTGGCAAGAGGGATGCCAGCACTGCCTCTGGGATCCTAGAATCCAAGGCTGGGTTGGGTTGGGAGGGAGGTTCAAGATCATCCAGTGCCAGCCCTGTGTCAACACCTCCCACCAGCACAGCTTGCTCAAGGCCTCATCCAGCCTGGCCCTGAACACCTCCAGGCAGGAGGCAGCCACAGCCTCCCTGGGCAGCCTGGGCCAGAGTCTCCCCAGCCTCACTGCCAAGGATTTCTTCCTCCTCTCCACTCTCAGTCTCCTCTCTCCCAGCTCAAAGCCATTGGCCCTGGGCCTGACACTCCCAGCCCTTGGCCCAAGTCCCTCCCCAGCTCTCCTGGAGCCCTTCAGGCACTGGGAGGCTGCTCTGAGGTCTGCCTGGAGCCTTCTCTTCTGCAGGCTGCACAGCCCCAGCTCTCCCAGCCTGTCCCACAGGGGAGGTTCTGCAGCCTCTGAGCATCTCTGTGGCCTCCTCTGCTCCTCTCCAGCAGCTCCAGGTCCTTCCTGTGCTGGGGGCCCCAGAGCTGGAGGCAGTGCTGCAGGTGGGGGCTGAGCAGAGCAGAGCAGAGGGGCAGAATCCCCTCCCTGTGCTGCTGCTCTCCCTGCTCTGGCTGCAGCTCAGCACTCAGCTGGCTCTGGGCTGCCAGGGACCAGTGCTGGCTCCTGGGGACTTTGTCACCAGCTGACAGCCCCAAGGCCTTCTCCTGCAGGCTGCTCTCAGCCTCTCCTCACCAGCCTGGGTTCGTGCTTGGCCTTGCCCTGCCCCAGCTGCAGGACCCAGGCTGCTCTTTTCTCTTCCCCAGCCTACAACCTGGCCAAGGAGCAGAGGCTGAACTTCGGGGACGACATCCCCAGCGCGCTGCGCATCGCCAAGAAGAAGAGGTGGAACAGCATCGAGGAGAGGAGAATCAACCAGGAGAATGAGCTCCACTCCTACCTCACCAGGCTCATCGTGGCCGAGAAGGAGAGGTGCGGCCCCCGGGCGCCGCCGCGCTCCTCCTGCCGCTGCCGCGCTCCTCCTGCCGCAGTGCCGCAAAGCTGCGCGGAGCAGGGGCGCAGGCAGAGCCCTGCAGCGGCGGGGGGGGAGGGGTGCTGTCCCCCCAGCTCCTTACCCCCCAGCTCCTTACCCCCCAGCTCCTTGACCCCCCTGCTCTGCCCTAGGGAGCTGGCCGAGTGCCGGAAGGCTCAGCAGGAGGAGAGCACAGACGAGAGCCGGAGCCGAGTGCAGCTGGCCAGCATCGAGGCCAAGCACGTGAGCAGGGGCAGCAGGGCGGCTCAGGGAGCCTGCCAGGGGAGCCAGGCCTTCCTCCTCCCATCCTCACCCCCTGCCAGGGGAGCCAGGCCTTCCTCCTCCCATCCTCGTCCCCTGCCAGGGGAGCCAGGCCTTCCTCCTCCCATCCTCACCCCCTGCCAGGGGAGCCAGGCCTTCCTCCTCCCATCCTCGTCCCCTGCCAGGGGAGCCAGGCCTTCCTCCTCCCATCCTCACCCCCTGCCAGGGGAGCCAGGCCTTCCTCCTCCCATCCCCACCCCCTGCCAGGGGAGCCAGGCCTTCCTCCTCCCATCCTCACCCCCTGCCAGGGGAGCCAGGCCTTCCTCCTCCCATCCCCACCCCCTGCCAGGGGAGCCAGGCCTTCCTCCTCCCATCCTCATCCCCTGCCAGGGGAGCCAGGCCTTCCTCCTCCCATCCTCATCCCCTGGCCTTCTTCCTCCCCATGCTCTGCCAGGCGCTGTGGCTTTTGTGTCCCCCTGTGAGGGCTGTCCCTGCCCTGTCACCTCCTGTCCCTGCCCAGCAGCAGTGCCTCCTGGGTGAGCTCCCCCAGCTGCTGTACCTGTTGGTCTCTGAGGGCCACAAGCAGCTCTGGGTCCTGGCCTGGCACAGGGCACTAATCCTGGGATAAAAATAGTCCCAGGAGGGAAGGTTATTTTAAGCTGCATCACTCCTGCCATGCACTTTGGCCTGGAGCTGGAGGCCTCGAAGACAGAGAGGCCACCAAGGACCTCTCAGCTCCACCTGCCACAGCTCCCAGCAGTGGGAGGCTTTGGGGTGCAGCCCTCTGCACTGGGGTCTCCTCACCCTGAGTCCTTCTGTTCCAGGACAAGTACCTGGCAGACATGGATGAGCTCTTCTCCCAGGTGGATGAGAAGAGGAAGGTGAGTGTGTCCCTGGGGGTGCAGCTCAGCAGGAGCCAGCCCTGCTCCCTGCCTCCCCCCTCAGCCCTGGGCCCTGCTCCCCCCTGAGCCAGCACCATGGAACCACAGAGGGGTTCTGGCTGGAGAAGCCCTCTAAGGCCCTCAGGTCCCACCATCGCCCCAAGACCACCCTGGCCATTACACCACATCCTGAAAGCCACCCAGCCCTCTGGGTTCATGGTGCTGGGCTCAGCCAGCCCCCCCTGACCCCGGCTGGGCTCAGCCAGCCCCCCCTGACCCCAGCTCTGCCTCTCCCCTGCTCCAGAAGAGGGACATCCCTGACTACCTGTGTGGGAAGATCAGCTTTGAGCTGATGCGGGAGCCCTGCATCACGCCCAGCGGCATCACCTACGACAGGAAGGACATCGAGGAGCATCTCCAGGTACCGCCAGCCCGGGGGGCACTGCCAGCCCGGGGGCACTGCCAGCCCGGGGGGCGCCACCAGCCCGGGGGGCACTGCCAGCCCGGGGGGCACCTCCCAGGCGCTTGCCTGGCTGTGGAGGCAGCTGCCCGGGGCCTCGGTCTCGGCTACCTGCCCAGGCGGCTGCTGGCAGTGGCCCTGTGCCTTGAGCTGCTCTGCAGCCGCTGGCACGCCGCCTGCCGGGGGGGGCCGGGTGCTGGCCTGCCCCGGCGGGCGCTGACGGCTGGGTGCCCCTGCAGCGCGTGGGGCACTTCGACCCGGTGACTCGCAGCCCCCTGACCCAGGAGCAGCTGATCCCCAACCTGGCCATGAAGGAGGTGATCGATGCCTTCATCTCGGAGAACGGCTGGGTGGAGGATTACTGAGGGGCGGCGCTGCCCCGCGGCACGGCCGGCGCCGGGCTGCCCCCTGCCCTCCCCGCTGCCCCTGCTGCCCGCGGAGCCGGCTGGGGCGAGGCCACCTCGCCATCTCCCCTCCCTCAGGAGCCCCGGGCTGGGGTGAGGCCAGGTCACCATCTCCCCTCCCTCAGGAGCCCCGGGCTGGGGTGAGGCCACGTCGCCATCTCCCCTCCCTCAGGAGCCCCGGGCTGGGGTGAGGCCAGGTCACCATCTCCCCTCCCTCAGGAGCCCCGGGCTGGGGTGAGGCCAGGTCACCATCTCCCCTCCCTCAGGAGCCCCGGGCTGGGGTGAGGCCACGTCGCCATCTCCCCTCCCTCAGGAGCCCCGGGCTGGGGTGAGGCCAGGTCACCATCTCCCCTCCCTCAGGAGCCCCGGGCTGGGGTGAGGCCAGGTCACCATCTCCCCTCCCTCAGGAGCCCCGGGCTGGGGTGAGGCCAGGTCACCATCTCCCCTCCCTCAGGGGCCCCGGGGGCAGCCGGCTGGGCACTGAGGCTCCCCGGGGTCCCTCTCCGCTGGCTCCGGGCAGGCCGCAGCGCTGGGAGGGAGCCCTGGCAGGAGCTGGCTCCGTGTGGCAGCCCTGAAGGCCTTGCCCCCACCCTCACCCCCCCCAGAGCAGGGTCCTCCCTGGCTCTGGCAGCTGCTGCTCCCCAGAGCTTGTGCCCTGCCCCCGGGAGGGGCTGTGAGGAGCTTGCTGGGGGGGTGCCCTCTCCGGGAGCGTTGGTGTTGCCTCCTGCTCCCGGCTCCTGCCTGGCCAAGGTTGGGTCTTCTCCTCCCTGTAGATAGCCACTTGTGGGGGTGGGAAACCAGCAAGATTCCAACTCTTCTCCAGCTTTTCCTGGGAGACAACTGCTCCCAGGGCTGGGAGGGGCTGGCTGCTGGCCCACCAGGGCCCTGGTTCCTTGGGAACAGCCACCTGGGGTTGAAGATCTGCTTCCTGTGAATGAAATCCCTTCCTACCCAAGACAAACCCCCCCAGCCCCCAGCCCTGTGGCCCCCGTGGCTGCAGCAGCTTGGGCACAGCCTGCCTGGCTTCTGAGCATCCCCTGGGGGTTTGCCAGCATCAATGAAACAACAAAATAGAGAGAGAAAAATGTAAGAATCAGCAATAAATGGGGGAAAAAAAACAGAGCTGGAGTGGTTCCTGCTGCTGAGCTGAGTGCAGGGCAGGCCAGGGGCTGCCCTGGGAGCTGCTCTTGGCCCTCCAGGAGGTTAGACCTCTGCTGCTCCCCAGCCTGCCTGCAGGGGCTGGGAGCATCCCTGCCTGCTCCCTCCCACAGCATCCCAGCAGCCTGGGGCTGGAAGGGAGCTCTGGAGCTCCCCCACCCAAGCCCTGCTCCAGCAGGGCACCCCCAGCACCCTGCCCAGCAGCACAGTGCCCAGGGGGGGTTGGAAGCTCTCCACACCAGCAGACTCCACAACCTCTCTGGGCAGCCTGCTCCAGGCCTCCAGCAGCCTCACCCCAAACAACTTTCTCCTCCTGCTCAGCTCCAACCTCCTGCCTGACACTTTCTGCCCCTTGCTGTCCCTTCTGCTGGCCCTGGGCAGCACTCAGCAGAGCCTGGCCCCAGCCTCTTGCCCCCCACAGCTCCTTTAGCTCTTGCTGAGCATTGCTCAGCTGCCCTCTGGGGCTGCTCTTCTGCAGGCTCTCAGCCCCAGGGCTCTCAGCCTTTGCTGCTCCCAGAGCTGCTCCAGGCCCCTCAGCAGCTCTGCAGCCTGCCCTGGGCTCTCCCCAGCAGTTCTCTGTCCCTCCTGAACTGGGGAGCCCAGAGCTGGGACTCCAGTTGTGGCCTTGTTAGGACAGAGTGGGTGGAGAACCTCCCTTGCCTGGCTGGCCACACTCTTCCTCATCCCCCCAGGACACCTTTGGCCACATTGGCCCCAAGGGCACATTTCTGGCTCCTGGGGAGGTTGTCCCCCAGCACTCCCAGGCCCTTCTCCATGGAGCTCTTTCCCAACAGGTCCTCCCTCACCTGCCCTGCTGCAGGAGGTTGTTCCTCCCTGGCTGCAGGACCCCACACCTGCCCTGATTGAGCTTCATAAGGTTCCCTTCACCCAGCTCTCAGCCTGGGCAGGTCTCAGAGCCTGCAGTGGTGTCAGCCACTGCTCCTGGTGTGGTACCAGCAGCAGCCTGGCTGAGGGCCTGCTCCATGCTTTCATCCAGGTTGCAGAGGAAGTTGCTGAACAAAACTAGTTCCAAACCCAACCCCTGGGAACAGCACAAGCTCCAGGCCTCCACCTGGGCCCTGCACTGCTGATCACAACCCTCTGAGCTCTTTCCTTCAGTCAGGTCTCAACCTGTCCACTCATCTGACTCACCCTGAGCCTGCCTGCGAGGGTGTTCGAGGAGACAGCATCTGGAGGCTCTCTGACGTTGAGGCAGGCACTGCAGACAGCTCAGGCCTGAGTTCACCTTCAGGACTCCATGCTGAGCACTCCTCCCGGCCCCCTGGGGGCAGCAGGGGCAGAGCAGGGCATAAAGTGCTTTGGTAGAACAACTTTAATGGAAGGGGGCAGTTAAAAAGCAGTAAGCCCCAGAAGTTCCTCAGCTGCCTGGTGCCAAGAGCAGTAGCTGGGGGGGTGGCTGCGGGCACTGCCCTTTCCTCGCCGCAGCAGGGCCAGAGCTGCCACCCTAGCAGGGTCTCATCACGGTTCTGATGGGGCTGGCACGTGCAGGGGCACATCCTTGGCCTTGCCAGCTCTAGCCCAGGAAGGTGGAGATGAAGACACTGGTGTCCAGGTTGAGCGTGGCGTGCCACCAGCGGTCCGGGAAGTACAGCACCTGTGGGAGAGGGCCGTGGGGGTGTGCCCCCAGCCGGGCAGCACCGCCCCAGGGTGCCAGGGGCTGGCTGGCAACAGGCTGCACTCACCTCCCCGGGGCGCAGGGTGCACTCCAGCGGCCGCTGGGCCCGGGGCAGCCTGGGGTAGGTGTGGAGGAGCCAGGCCAGGGTGGTCTCGTTGGGGTGGAAGTGGGGAGTCTGAGCCGGGGGGTACAGGAACCAGCGCTGCAAAACACTGCCTGTGGGGACACCTCCCCACCACGTCCCCTCCAGCCCCTCCTGGAGCTGGGGCTTCACCACCCTGCCGCGGCTGGGGACAGCTGGTGAGGTCTCACCCCCCCCAAAGCCGGAGTCTCACCTTCCTGCCAAAGATCACCTCGGAGTAACCAGGCCCATGCCAGTGGAAGGGAACACCAGAGCCAGCGCCTGTGGTGGGAGTGTGTGTGGGGGTGATGGTGGGGACACTCCCCCCCAGTCCCACACCGAAGCTCCCCCTGCCCACCAGACCCACCTGCAATGCCAAAGCTGTAGGCAGGGCTGGTGCCAGGGATGCGGAATGGGGGCGCCACGTACTGCTGGAAGAGGTGACCCCACTCGGTGAAGTTGTTGTCCCCGAAGAAGTAGAGAGTGTCTGGGGGAGGGGACAGGACGTGGGCATGGACGACACTGCTGGGGCGGGGGGTGGGAGGTGGCAGCACTGAGATACTCACCGCTGCCCAGCCGGGCTGGGTCCTGCGGCTTCAGCAGCTGCTCCACGTACTCCTGGAAGGGCACATCCACTGCGGGCACAGGCAGCTGGGGGGGCCGTGCCGGTACCCCCGGGGCAGGGGGAACTCGGGGGGGGCCGTGCCGGTACCCCCGGGGCAGGGGGAACTCGGGGGGGGGCCGTGCCGGTACCCCCGGGGCAGGGGGAACTCGGGGGGGGCCGTGCCGGTACCCCCCGGGGCAGGGGGAACTCGGGGGGGCCGTGCCGGTACTGAGCCAAGCCCTGTCCCTCACCTTTGCGGTACGAGTAGGTGTTGGCGGTGCTGAGCCGCACCGGGCGGGACCCAAAAGCCGCCAGCAGCTTCTCCCGGGTGCAGAGGGAACGGAAGGCCTGGGAGGGGAGAGGAAGGAGCGCGACCAGGATGCTGCCACCGCCGCCACCGGGACACACCGGCGTGTGTCTCCCAACCCTCCGTCAACAACCCCGGTCCCTGCCCCGGCACTCACCGAGTTGTCCGTGACCCCGCGGAGGATGACCGGCCGGGAGAAGGCGAACCTAGAGGAGAGCATCGCACCGGGACCCGTCCCAAGCCCTTTTCCCCCGGGGCAGCGGGGGGAATCCCATTCCCTCGGCACCTACCCAGCAGACTCCCCCGGGACCCTTCCCCCTTCCTCCTCCGGGCCCCATCCCCGGTACCCTGCCCAGGGCACGGGGACCTGCCCCAGTCCCTCCCCACCGGGCCAGCGCCCGCCCCTACCGCTGCAGGAAGAGGGAGTAAGTGAGGGAAGCATCAACCCGCTCCACGGTGCACCGCTCCTCCTCCGGCACCGTGCCCGCCAGCCTGCAACGGGAAGCTCAGCTGGGCACCGCGCCCGGCGCGGGGCTGAGTACCCACACAGCTACTCCCGTCCTTACCAGCCGCCGTCCGGCGGGTCGGTGCCGCCGGGAGCCCAGGCCCAGGCCAGGGGCAGCAGCAGCAGCAGCAGCGAGAGCAGCGGCCGGCGCCGCGCCGCCGCCATAGGGGAGCGGGAGCGGAGCGGCAGCAGCGCCGGCAGCGCACTACGCTTCCCGGCATGCACCGCGGCCGCGCCGCCATTCGCTGGGCGCCGTGCGACGGAGCCCCGCAGGGGCCAAGTGTCTGCGGAGCGACGCCATAAAGGGAGCACGGCCAAGGCAGAGCCCACAGCATGGGGCAACCCCTGCAGCACTGGGGCGCAGCTCTCCCGGTGACCCCCGCAGGCAGGTTAAGCAAAGACAAGAGGCACAGCTCACTGCAGCTGCTGGGTTCGGTTTTAATCCAGTACAAAAGGTGCAGGGGGGTCCCTATTTACACTAATAAATACAGGGCGGGGCAGGCGGGGCATCCCGCCCTCGCCCAGCACTGCCTGCCCGCTCCCCCGGGGCCAGCTTCCCGGCTGGCGAGGGGCTCAGGTGTACTCGCAGAGGTGGCCGCAGCCAGCAGGGCAGTGGGAGCTGGTCTCCAGCCACTTCATGATGTGCTGGAGGTGGCCACCGTGGCTGCATCCCTGGCACCAGACGAAGAGCCCCTTCACCACGTGGTGACAGACGGCACACATGCTGGCACACTGCCGACACCTGCACCAGGGAGGAGGGAGAGCATCAGGGGGGCGGCCAGGGGGCTCAGGAAATCATTCTGCTTGGAAATCGAGATCAGGCAGTCCAGCCACCCACCCAACTGTGTCCCCAAGGGCCATGGCCACAGCTTTCTGGAACCCCTCCAGACATGGGGACTGCACCACCTCCCTGGGCAGCCTCTGCCAGGCCCTGACCACTCTGGCAGCAAAGAAATATTTCTTCCTCTTCAACCCAACCCTCCCCTGGCACAGTTTTAGGTCATTGCCTCTCCTTCTGTCCAGGGAGCTGCAGAGAGCAAGGAGGTCTCCCTCAGCCTCCTCTTCTCCAGGCTCAACACCCCCAGCTCCCTCAGCTGCTCCTCCCCAGCCCTCTTCTCCAGACCCTTCCCCAGCTCTCTTGCCCTTCTCTGGACCTACTCCAGCTCCTCAATGCCTTTTTTGGGGTGAGAACCCAGAATTGAACCCAGGACTCAAGCTGTGACTTCCCCAGAGGCACAATCCCTGCCCTGCTCCTGCTGCCACCCCACTGCTGCTCCAGGCCAGGCTGCTGCTGCCTCTCTTGCCCACCTGGGCACTCCCTGGCTCCTCTTCAGCTGATGTCACCCAGCACCCCCAGGGCCTTTTCCACCAGGTAGTTTCCAGCTACTCTGCCCCCAGCCTGGAGCCTTCCTGCAGTTGTTGTGACCCAAGAGCAGGACTCAACTGCCTACCCTGCAGCAGATCAACCCTGCCACCCAATTTAGTGTTGTCTGTGAACTTTCTGAGGCACCAAGGCCATCCTCCTGCTCTTGCATCCCTTCTGGGGCTCCTCTTGGTGACCAGAGCATGGTCCCCCAGCTCCCTGCCCTCACCTGTCACAGATCCAGCCCCGGTTGCTCATGGGCCTCTTGCAGTTGCTGCAGTTGATGTGCAGGGTGGTGGAGGCCTGGTTGAGGCAGTTGATGGCACGGCAGGTGCTCAGCTTGATCACCTCATTGGAGATGTTCCAGAGCTGGAAGCGCTGCAGCAGGTCGATGTAGGATGTGTACCAATGCTCCTGGGGATGGTCACAAACAGCTCAACCTCAGCATTCCCCCCAGACTCCCCTTGGGAGCACAGCTCTGCGTCCCCAGGGCAGGGGGAACTGCTCTGTGGTGCTGGGCAAGAGGTGTCCTTCCTCAAATCAACAAGCTAAGGCCACTTAGCCCTGGGGACACCACCTCTGGGTCTCTACCAGGACTGGTGGTAGAGCAGCCAGCAAGCTACCAAGGCTCCTGGAGCTGCCCACCCAAGCTTAGAGCAGGCCTGGCAGGAGCTGGAGGAGAGGGGAGGTGCCCAGACCCCAGGCAAGATCCCATCACGTTGGGATCCACCACCTCTGGGTCTGTCAGGATAGGTGGCAGAGCAGGCAGTGAGCTACCAGGCCTCCTGGAGCTGCCCACCCTGGGCTAGAGTAGGCCTGAGAGGGGAGGCACCCAGAGCCCAGGCAAGATCCCTTTGGTTGGGATGCACCTTGGTGGGACCCAGAAGTGCTGCATGTGGCAGGTCACTGCCCCAGGGGTCAGCAGGAGGGAGATTCCTGTGGCAGGCAGGCAGGGAGGGAGGGAGGGAAGGCAGGGGAGGGGAGGCAGGGAGAGAGGGAGGCAGGGAGAGAGGGGGGAGGGCGGCGGGGGGAGAGGGGGGAGGGCGGCGGGGGGAGAGGGGGGGAGGGCGGCGGGGGGGAGAGGGGGGGAGGGCGGCGGGGGGAGAGGGAGGAGGGCGGGGGGGGAGAGGGGGGGAGGGCGGCGGGGGGAGAGGGAGGAGGGCGGCGGGGGGAGAGGGAGGGCGGCGGCGGGGGGGAGAGGGGAGGGCGGCGGCGGGGGGAGAGGGAGGAGGGCGGCGGGGGGAGAGGGAGGAGGGGGGCGGGGGGGAGAGGGAGGAGGGGGGCGGGGGGAGAGGGAGGAGGGGGGCGGGGGGGAGAGGGAGGAGGGGGGCGGGGGGAGAGGGAGGAGGGGGGCGGGGGGAGAGGGAGGAGGGCGGCGGGGGGAGAGGGAGGAGGGCGGCGGGGGGAGAGGGAGGAGGGCGGGGGGGAGAGGGAGGAGGGCGGCGGGGGGAGGGGGAGGGCGGCGGGGGGAGAGGGAGGGCGGCGGGGGGAGAGGGAGGAGGGCGGCGGGGGAGAGGGAGGAGGGCGGCGGGGGAGAGGGAGGAGGGCGGCGGGGGGAGAGGGAGGAGGGCGGCGGGGGAGAGGGAGGAGGGCGGCGGGGGAGAGGGAGGAGGGCGGCGGGGGGAGAGGGAGGAGGGCGGCGGGGGAGAGGGAGGAGGGCGGGGGGAGAGGGAGGAGGGCGGGGGGAGAGGGAGGAGGGCGGCGGGGGGGAGAGGGGAGGGCGGCGGGGGGAGAGGGAGGAGGGCGGGGGGGCAGGGAGGGCAGGCAGGCAGGGGGGGCAGGGCGGGCAGGGCGGGCAGGGAGGGCAGGGCGGGGCAGGGCGGGCAGGGAGGGCAGGCGGGCAGGGCGGGCAGGGAGGGCGGGCAGGGAGGCAGGGCGGGCAGGGAGGGCAGGCGGGCAGGGAGGGCAGGGCGGGCAGGGGGGGCAGGCGGGCAGGGGGGGCAGGCGGGCAGGGGGGGCAGGGAGGGCAGGCGGGGCAGGGAGGGCAGGGAGAGCGGGCAGGGAGGGCAGGGCGGGCAGGGAGGGCAGGCGGGACAGGCAGGCAGGCGGGGCAGACAGGCAGGGAGGGCAGGCAGGCAGGGAGGGCAGGCAGGCAGGGAGGGCAGGCGGGGCAGGGAGGGCAGGCGGGGCAGGGAGGGCAGGGAGAGCGGGCAGGGAGGCAGGGCGGGCAGGGAGGGCAGGGCGGGCAGGGAGGGCAGGGAGGGCAGGGCGGGCAGGGCGGGCAGGCGGGCAGGGAGGGCAGGCGGGCAGGGAGGGCAGGCAGGGCAGGGAGGGCAGGCAGGCGGTGCCCCCGGCACACCTGCGTCTGGTCGTCGATCTCCCTGCGGATGCGGTCGCCCAGCACCACCAGCACGGAGACGGCGGTCTGCACGTCGCCCTGCTCGGCGTAGAAGCGCAGCGTGTCGCGCACGATGGGGCTGAAGAAGTCGGGGGGCAGGCGGCTCTCGTAGAGCGAGTGCGAGATGGAGATCAGCGAGAAGGACTCCACGGGGGTCAGCGAGACGGTCTCGGCCTCGTTGCCGCTGACGTGGGGCGAGTCGGCCTTGTCCTGCAGGTGGTCCAGGGCCGAGGGGTTGTCCACGATCTCGTGGCGCAGGGGGAAGGCCTCCTGGGGCAGGCTGTACTCCTGCTCCTCGGCTGGGGGCACAGCGGCGGTCAGCGGGCGGCGGGGGGAGGGTCCCCGGCGCCCCCCGGCGGCCGGCACTCACCGTGGGGGTTCTCGTGGTCCATCATGTACAGCTCGTCCTCGTCGGCCTCCACGTCCCCCAGCAGGTAGTCTGCGGGGACATCGCTGCCCTCTGTCTCCTCGTTGTCTGCGTGCCCAAGGAGAGAGAAATCACCGCAGAGCCACAGAGCTGCTGAGCCTGGCAGAGGCCCTGGAGCCCTCACCCAGAGCTCACAGCCCAGCACTGCTGCTCAGCCACTGCCACCAAACCTCCTCCCTCAGCACCACAGCCAGGTGGCTTTGAACCCCTCTGGGGGTGGGGACTCCACCACCTCCCTGGGCAGCCTGGGCCAGGGCCTGAGAAGTGGGAAGAAATTGTTCCTCATGGCCAACCCAAACCTGCCCTGGGGCAGCTTGAGGCCATTGCCTCTTGTCCTGTCCCTTGTTCCTTGGGAGCAGAGCCCAAGCCCCAGCTGGCTGCAGCCTCCTCTCAGGGAGCTGCAGAGAGCAAGGAGGTCTCCCTCAGCCTCCTCTGCTCCAGGCTCAACACCCCCAGCTCCCTCAGCTGCTCCTCCCCAGCCCTCTTCTCCAGACCCTTCCCCAGCTCTCTTGCCCTTCTCTGGCCCTGCTCCAGCTCCTCAGTGTCCTTCCTGCAGTGAGGAGCCCAGAGCTGAACCCAGCACTCAAGCTGTGGCCTCCCCAGTGCCCAGCCCAGAGTCACAATCCCTGCCCTGCTGCTGCTGCCACCCCAGTGCTGCTCCAGGCCAGGCTGCTGCTGCCCTTCTTGCCCCCCTGGGCACCCCCTGGCTCCTCTCCAGCTGCTGGCACCCAGCACCCCCAGGGCCTTCTCTGCTGGGCACTTTGCAGCCACTCTGCCCCCAGCCTGGAGCCTTCCTGGGGTTGCTGTGCAGCACTCAGCCCTTGCTCTTGTTGAACCTCATCCCCTTGGCCTCAGCAGCCACATTCCTGGCACCCACAGCCACCACCGTGGGAGCCACAGGGGTAAAATGTCCTCCTGCAACGCCCTGAAGCTTGCTGTGCTCCACTGGGAGCTGCAGCAGGTGCAGTCCCTCCAGCCAGCTGCAGGCCTGGCCAGAGGCCCTCCCCAGGGGCTTTACCCTCGTTGTTGATGAGGGTGGAGGAGGAGTCCAGCAGGATGTTCTCGCTGCGGCTCTCTCCTTTGCTGCGGTCCAGCCTGGCCTCGCCGCCCAGCCCCGAGGGGATGTCCTTCAGGTTGAAGCTGCCAAAGAAGCCCAATCTCAGTCACAGAAGCTGACAGCTTCCACTTCAGCCAGCAAAGAGCCTGGCTGGAGGTGCCCAACTGTGATCTGAACTGCTGCCTCTGCGCCCCCACCGCGGAGGTGCCCACGAGGGGTCCTGCAGGGCTCCTGCCCTTCACACCCAGCCCAGAGGGAGGCAAGCAGCAGCTGCCTCACTACCAGCTGCTTTGCTCCATGCCGTGCAGCACTGCTCTTGGACTTCCCCAAGGAAGAGAATGTGGTGAAGCAGGGGGGAGCCCTCCAGCTTCTGCCCCACTTGGCTGCAGAGCTTGGTCAAAGAGAGTCTCCTCTGATGGCAGCCAAGGATCTGCCACTCGCCCTGGGAACCCAGCCCAGCCGGTGTGGAGCTCTCAGCCCTCACCTTGTGATGGCATCAAGAAGAGGAGAAACAAGTTCTTCTGCCTCATCAGCCCACGATGGGACTCTCACAGGGCTGGGCTGCTCCTCTGCCTTTGAAAGGCAGAAGACAAGCTCCCCACACCAGCAGCCCTGGCTCCAGCTCAGCCTTCAGTCACAACAACTGACCAGAGAGCTCCAGGGCTGGCACCAGCCTCATGCCAAACTTCCCTTCAAGGTGGGAAGGGAGCGGTGCCCAGGCTCCAGGCCAGGCTGACCACTCACTTCTCACACCCCCACAGAAAGTTTGTGTTCAGATGATCACAGAGCAGCTTGGGTTGGAAGGGACCTTCAAATCATCCAGTTCCAACCCCCTGCCTTGGGCAGGGACACCTCCCACCAGCACAGCTTGCTCAAGGCCTCATCCAGCCTGGCCTTCAACACCTCCCTGGGCAACCTGTGCCAGAGTCTCCCCACCCTCACTGCCAGGAATTTCTTCCTCCTCTTCCAGCTCAAAGCCATTGTCCCTCATCCTGGCACTCCCAGCCCTTGTCCCAAGTCCCTCCCCAGCTCTCCTGGAGCCCTTCAGGCACTGGGAGGCTGCTCTGAGGTCTGCCTGGAGCCTTCTCTTCTCCAGGCTGCACAGCCCCAGCTCTCCCAGCCTGGCCCCACAGGGGAGCTTCTCCAGCCCTCATGGCCCACCACCAACCCTGTGCAGCCCAAGGCTGGGGGAGAGCCCTCCCTGCTCCCACCCTGCCCCTCCAGCTCCTCTGCAGTTACCTGTTCATGAGTGGGAGGGTGGTGCTGCCCTTGCCCATGCTGTGGTTGAGGTTGGTGGAGGACACAGTGCCCAGGCTGGAGTAGATGATCCGCAGCATTGTCCACGTCTGAGCCACCTGTGTGAGACAACCTGACCTTCAGGCAGGCTCTGCAGCAGGGCCCTGGCCACAGCTCCCACTGCTGGCTGACCCAGGCAGGTGGGCAGCAGGGTCCAGCTCGTGTGCTTCTTGTAGGCAGCAGTAGGGGGATGGGTCTGGTGCCTGCTGGAGGGAGGTGTGCCAGCCAGAGCTGCTCTCAGGCTCGAGTGCTGGGCCTCAGCCTGACAGCACCTTGGTGCTGGGGCTGTGTCTGGGAGGGCTTTGAGGGCAGGGCAGAGGGGGAGCTCCTGGGAGGAACTTAGAGAGGCTCAGAGAATCATGAAGGTTGGAAAAGACCTCCAAGACCATCGAGTCCAACCTTCTACCTCTGTGACCTGCTTGTTTTCTGAGCACCTCCAGGTGGGAGCTCCTCCAGCTCCAGCTTGGACCCCCCAGGGGCAATCAGTGCCTCTGTGCTACCAGAGCTGAGAAGGGAAACCTGCTGGGCAAGCTCCTTGGGTTCTGGGAGCAATTTAGTGTTGGGGAGGAGTTAGATGTGGGAGAGACAACCACCCAGCCACCAAGATCAGTGGGGAAGGAGGAGGAGAAGCAGGCTGGAGCAGCCTCTGCCCTGGGGCCCCTGCTGAGGGAGCAGCCTCAGTCCTTACAGTCCAGCAGTGGGGCAGAGTCCCAGCTGTGGCCCATGGAGGACTTCATGCTGGGGGAAGGGGACTGCTTCCAAAGAGGTCCATGGCTCTGAGGGCAGCCAGGGAGCAGTCTGTCACTGGGGGGATTCCAGCCTGTGCAGAGGACTCATGCTGGTAGGAGAAGCCCATGGAGGACTGTCTCCATGGGAGGGACACCACAGTGCCACAGGGGTTGAGGAGCTTCCCCCTCCTCGAGGAGGAAGGGGCAGCAAAAGCAACATGGAACAGGCTAGGACTGACCACAACCCCCATTCCCTGTCCCCAGCTCTGCTGGAGAGGAGGATTTAGAGAACTGGGAGGCCAGGAGGGCTGGGGAAGGGCTGTAGCTGTCACTGTGCTGGCTCTGAGCCACTCAGTGACCTTTGTTTCAATTAAATGGATTTGGTTTCTGCAAGTTCTGCAGAGGGCTTGGAGTCAGAACTGGAGCCAGTCTTGTTCAACATCTTCAGCAGCAACCTGGATGAAGGCACAGAGTTGGACCCTCAGCCACTTTGCTGCTGATACAAAGCTGGGAGGGGTGGCTGCCACCCAGCCAGGTTGTGCTGCCACCCAGGGAGACCTGGCCAGCCTGGAGAGCGACCTCATGGCGTTCACCAAGGGCAGGTGTGGGGTCCTGCCCCTGGGGAGGAACAACCTCCTGCAGCAGGGCAGGTGAGGAGAGACCTGCTGGGAAACAGCTCCTTGGAGAAGGACCTGGGAGTGCTGGGGGACAACCTCCCCAGGAGCCAGAAATGTGCCCTTGGGGCCAAGAAGGCCACAGGTGTCCTGGGGGGCATGAAGAAGAGTGTGGCCAGCAGCTGGAGGGAGGTTCTCTTTTACCACTCCACTCTGCCCTAGAGAGGTCACATCTGGAGTCCTGGGTCCAGTTGTGGGCCCCCTAGTTCAGGAGAGACAGGGAACTGCTGGAGAGAGGCCAGGGGAGGCTCCAGAGATGCTGTGGGTGCCCTGCTTTAGCAGGGGATTGGACTGGATGATCTCCAGAGGTCTCTTCCAGCCCCACCACGCTGGCATTCCATCCTAACTGGTGACTGTGCCCTCCCTGTGCTGCACCTTGTCCCTCGAGGCTTTAGCTGCATTTTCTCCTCCCCACCCCACCGATGAGGGCAGGAATGGCCAAGCACCTCCAGGCTGCTCCGCTGGCCTGGCACCCCCAGGGTGCTCTGCTGGCCAGGACCCCCAGGGTGCTCACACCGCTGGCCAGGCCCCCCCAGGGTGCTCGCTCTGCTGGCCAGGCCCCCCCCAGGGTGCTCACTCTGCTGGCCAGGCACCCCCAGGGTGCTCGCTCCGCTGGCCTGGCCCCCCCAGGGTGCTCTGCTGGCCAGGCCCCCCCAGGGTGCTCCCTCTGCTGGCCTGGCCCCCCCAGGGTGCTCCCTCTGCTGGCCTGGCCCCCCCAGGGTGCTCTGCTGGCCAGGCACCCCCAGGGTGCTCTGCTGGCCTGGCCCCCCCAGGGTGCTCGCTCTGCTGGCCTGGCCCCCCCAGGGTGCTCCGACCTGCAGGGTGCTTTGTCGAGCCAAGCCCCTGCGCGGCGCTCCGCTGGCCAGCCCCCTGCACGCCGCTGCTGCTGCCTGGCTTTGCCTGGCCTGCAGCCCCGCTCCGGCCCCGCTGCCCGGGCCGTGCCTGTGCGGCGCAGCCCCCGGCCTCACCTGGTTGCGGTCCAGGCCCTTGGCCACCTTGGCGTTGTGGTCGCAGAGGTCGGGCAGGGGCCGGCCGGCCAGGGCGTACTGCTTGGCGGTGTGCACGAACCAGTCCATGCTGCCGCTCTCCACCTCGCTCTCGAAGACGCTGAGGGCGCTGGAGGAGGAGATGAACTCGAACTGCTCGGTGGGGTCCAGCTTGCGCTTGAAGAAGATGGGGTGGCGCCGGTCGCCGGCGTAGGGCTTGCGGTTGGAGTCGGCGCAGACCAGGCTCTCCTTGGCGGCGAAGGCCAGGTCCCCGTAGAGGCTGTAGCAGAGCCCCTCGGGGTTGGCGCGCTCGATGGGCTGGCTGGCGTCCTTGAAGATGTGCTGGTAGAGCGTGCTGTCCTTGGAGCCCGAGAGCAGGAAGTAGGGGTCGTGGAGGTGGCGCCAGACGATGCCGGTGGTGACGTCCTTGTGCTCCTCGAACATGGCGGAGGGGATGAAGGGCCGGCGCACGTCCCACACGTAGATGTTGTGGTCGACCATCATGGAGCAGGTGGCCAGGTGGTGCTTGCACTCCGGGCGCCACTTCACGCGCGCCACCGAGGCGATGGTCTGCACGCAGTAGATCTCCTTGGCCCGCGTCGTGTTCATGTCCCACACCTTCACCATCTTGTCCCTGCCGCCCGTGGCCAGCCAGCCCCTGCCGCCGGGGGGCACACAGGCGCTGAGAGGCTGCTGAGAGGCTGCTGAGAGCCTGCGCCTCCCCTCCCGCCCCAGCGCGAGGCGGGTGTCACCGAGGCGCGGGGAGGTGGCTGGGCTGTAGCCGCAGCCTCCCGCGAGTGTCTCTGCCCCTCGATAACCAGCCCAGGCCCCTCCCCTCCTTCCTGCACCAGCTGAGGCCCCGAGTCTTTAGAGCCATGCTCAGAGAGGCTCCAAGCCCCACCAGCTCCCTCCACCTCTGCTTTCCCTGTGCCAGGCCCAGCAGAAAGGGAGGAGGCCACCTAGAGCTTCTCCCAGCACCCCCCTTGGCTCCTGAGGAGTGAGGGGGGACCTGCACGCCACCAAAAGCTGCTTCCAGATGCACCTCGACCGCCCCTGGAGGCAGGAGGAGAACTCCATCAAAGCCAAGGTGTGGAGCAGAGCAGCTGTGCAGAGCCCTCCTCAAGGTGACCACAGGGGTGAGAGGCTGCTCTGACACGTGGGGCAAGAGAGCAGCTTGGTACAGCTGCCCAGCAGCAATCCAGTGCCCCAGAAAGCCCCAGTCTGCCAAAAACCTAACCCAAAATACCTCAGCACAGCCCAAAATACTCCAAGCAATCACTGCTGCCACCTTCCAGCCATGCCCAGCTCCTGACCCAAGGGGCCAGGGAATCAGAGACTCCAGCTTCCACCCCTGAAAGGTCTGAGCTCTGTTTCTAGAGTCATGGAATTGGTTTGGTTGGAAGAGTCCAACCTTTACCCCAGCACCACAGCCACACAGCTCTGAAACCCCTCCCAGCCATGGGGACTGCACCACTGCCCTGGGCAGCCTGGGCCAGGCCTGGACAACCCTCAAGGGGAAGAAATTGTTCCTCATGACCAACCCAAACCTCCCCTGGTGCAGTTTTGGACCATTTCCTTTTGCCCTTGGGAGAAGAACCCAATCCTCCCTGGCTCCAGCCTCCTGTCAGGGAGTTGTAGAGCACCCCAAGGTCTCCCCTCAGCCTCCTCTTCCCAGCTCCCTCAGCTGCTCCTCCCCAGCCCTGTTCTCCAGACCCTTCCCCACCTCCACTGCCCTTCTCCCGACCTCCTCCGGCCCCTCAGCGTCCTTCTGGGAGGGCGGGGCCGAGAGGAGGCCAAGCCCCGCCCCAGGGGTGGAGGATGCGGAGCGCCCAGCCCCACCTGTCCTCGGGGTGCCAGTCACAGCAGAAGACAGGGCCGTTGTGGGCGGTGAACATGCGCTCGTAGCGGTCGGGCCGGCGGATGTCCCACAGCTGCACGTTGCCGTTCTCGAAGGTGGCAGCGAAGGTGAAGTAGTCTCTGATGCTGAACTGCACGTCCCGCACACTCTCCGACTGGCCTGGGGGGCACAGGGGGCACAGCCACTGCCACACAGCTCCGGCAACGCTCCAAAGCACACTGCAGGAGCTGCGGGGGGGCTCCAGCCCAGGGCAAAGCGGCAGCAGGGAGCCATGTGGCCACCTCGCACCTCCCCCCCACCCCGTGGGCCCACCCCGCTGCCAAGCAGCAGAACTGCGACCCAAGCATCTCCCAGCCCCCTCCCTGCCTGCTCTGGGGGTTGTGTCCTGAGCAAAACCTCCTCCTGGGCACAGGGAAAGGGACAAGCCCCCAGCCTCTGCCTCTCTCCAGGCTAAGGGACCAAGCAACAGCCCTGTGCCTTACTGAGGCCTGGCATGCTGGGTCCAGCTCTGGGCTCCCCAGCTCAGGAGAGGCAGAGAAGTGCTGGGGAGAGAGCCCAGGGCAGGCTGCAGAGCTGCTGAGGGGCCTGGAGCAGCTCTGGCAGCAGCAAAGGCTGAGAGCCCTGGGGCTGAGAGCCTGCAGAAGAGCAGCCCCAGAGGGCAGCTGAGCAATGCTCAGCAAGAGCTAAAGGAGCTGGGGGGGGCAAGAGGCTGGGGCCAGGCTCTGCTGAGTGCTGCCCAGGGCCAGCAGAAGGGACAGCAAGGGGCAGCAAGTGTCAGGCAGGAGGTTGGAGCCGAGCAGGAGGAGAAAGTTGTTTGGGGTGAGGCTGCTGGAGGCCTGGAGCAGGCTGCCCAGAGAGGTTGTGGAGTCTGCTGGTGTGGAGAGCTTCCAACCCCCGCTGGGCACTGTGCTGCTGGGCAGGGTGCTGGGGGTGCCCTGCTGGGGCAGGGGGGTTGGGCTGGGCGAGCTCCAGGGCTCCCTTCCAGCCTCTCCCTGCCGGGGCTGCGCGTCCCTCACCAGAGAAGGTGCTGACGGAGTCCTTCTTGCGCAGGTCGAAGCACTTCATGTAGCCGTCCTGGGAGCCGCTGAGCAGCATGTAGACCTCGGTGGGGTGGAAGCAGACCTTGTTGACCGTGCGCTTGTGCTCGGTGAAGAGCTGGTCCTGCTTGTTGCGCGAGGGCTTGCCCAGGTTCCAGGTGACCACCACGCCGTTGGTGGCGGCGGTGGCCAGCAGGTTCTCGTCCATCTGGTGCCAGACGACGTCGGCGCAGCTGAAGTTGAGGGAGGGCTTGCGGCCCACGCGCAGGTTCAGCTTCTCCACGAACTGCTCCTCCTCGATGGAGTAGATCTTGAAGATGTTGCGCCCGGCCACCACCACCTGGGCGGCGTCGCGGCAGACGCTGATGGCGTTGGCGGGGGCGTCCAGGTGGCAGAACATGGTCCTGCCCGTCAGGGCGTTGCCCCCCAGCGCCGTGCCCACCCTGGCCATCTTCTCCATGGCCGTCCTGGAGGCGCAGTCCCCTCTCCGGGAGCAGGCTCGGGGGGCGCTGTCCCCGCAGGCTGCATTCACGCCGGCGCGGCCGCCCTGCTCCGCCTCAGCCAGAGCTGGCAGGGGACGGGCTCGGCTCCCGCGGCTGCCGGCAGGCCCAGGCGGCTTCCACCGCAGCCTCCTGTGGCCACATCAACGACCGTGGAGGTGAGGAGGCGCAGCCCGGATGCCGCCGGAGCCAGAGAGGCGGCCCCGCGCCGGGCCTCTGCCGCTGGCCGCAGGTCCCTCCGGGGAGCTCCTCAGAGCCTTTGCCAGGTTCCTTGCTCCCTGCTCTGTGCAGCGCCCCCCCCGAGACGCCCCGCTGAGGAGAGCGGCTGCCGCTGGTGCTACAGGAGGTCAGCTCCAGCAGCGTGGGCCAGGCTGAGCAGCACCTCCCGCCAGGCTGCAGTCATCTCTGTGCGGTGCTCCCTGTGCCCCAGCGCCCTGCAACAGCCACAGGCAGGGGGTTACCCTGCTTCTCGAGCGGAGCAGGGACAGCAGCTCCCCCCCAGGCACAGACCAGGCCAAGCTCCTGCCCTGGCACCACCCTCTGCCAGTCCCTCCACCCTTCCCCTGCTAGCCCCCCCAGACCCCTCACAGCCCACCTTCCACCCTCCTCAGGCCCCCCCAGACCCTTCTCAGCGTCCCCTCAGGTTCACCTCAGCCCTCCAGGACTCACTCCTGCCCCTCCTTAGGTCCCCCTCAGAGTCTACTCACATCTGACAGTCCCCACAGGACCCTCTCTCACAGCGTCTTAGCTCCTCACAGCCCGCTCAGAGCCCCTTCCCAGCCCCCAGGCTGAGGCTCTCTCTGAGACCTCCCAGAGCCCTGCCCCACCCTTCAGAGCCTCTTCAGGTCCCCTTCTTCTTCTCAGAGCCCTCTCGATCCTCCTCCTGACCCGCAGATCCCTCAGGATTCCCTCTGAGAGCTCCCCGGGCCCCCTCCAGGCTTCCCCTGGACCCCCTCTTTCCCCTCAGGTCCCCGTCCTGTCCCTCAGGGCATCCTCAAATCCTCCTCCTGCCCTATAGCCCCTCAGAACCCTCTCTCAGAGCTCCCCTGCCCACTCCGGGACCCCATCCGCTCCTCAGACCTTCCTCACGATCCCCTCAGAGCCTCTCTCACAGACGTCCGGGGCCCCCTCGCGCCACACAGACCCCTCAGGACCCTCTCCCAGAGCTTCTCAGCTCCCCAGGGCCTTCCCCTCCCACTGCCCAGGGCCCTCCGCCGACTGCCGCGGCCAGACCTTTCCCCTCCGCAGCCCTGGTGCGGATGCGGTCCCCGCAGCAGGCAGAGCCCCGCGGGCAGCCCGAGCGGCCCAGGCCCCGCCACGGAAACGGCTGCGAGCCCCGCCCCCCCTTCCGGGGCACGGCACGCCCACTTCCGGTCACGGCGCGCTCACTTCCTGGCTGTGTCCTACTCACTTCCTGTCCTCTTCAACTCACTTCCGGCGCCGAACCCAGGCCCGCCCGCCCTGCACCTTGGCCCCGCCCCCGGGCCGCCCCCGCCCCCTCGATTAAGCCCCGCCCCCTCGATTAAGCCCCGCCCCTGAGACGGAGCAGGGGGAAATGGGAGGCGTCGGAGGGCGCCCGGGGGTGCGAGGGGGGGCACGGGGGTGTCGGGGGGGAGGTGAGCGTGCTGGGGGGAATGGGGGTGTCAGAAGGGGATATGGGGTGTAAGGGGAGATGTGGAGGTGTCAGGGGAGGATATGGGGGAGTCGGGGAGAGCTGGGGGTGTCAGGAGCGAAATGAGGCTGTCGGGGGAAATGGGGGTGTAAGGGGGAGACGTGGGGTGAAAGGGAGGTGCCAGAAGGGACCTATGGGGGTGCAAGGGAGGACTTGGGGGATGTCAGAGGGTATTTGGGGGTGTCGGGGTGAAGTGGGAGTGCCGGGGGGGAAACGGGGGTGCAAGGGGGGGATATGCAGGTGGGAGGGGCGAAATGGGGGTATCAGAGAGGAAATATGGGGGGTGGGCAGCATGTGTGGTGCCAGGGGGGCATACGGTGGTGTCAGGGGATAGGGGTGCAATGGGGATAGGGGTGCAGTGGGGATAGGGGTGCAGTGGGGATAGAGGTGCAGGGGAGATGTGAGGCCTGAGGAGGAGTGGGGGGAATTGGGGGTGTCAGGGGAGTAGGAGGTACATTAGGGGTACAGGTGCCGGGGGGGGGATGGAGGTAGGGGGATGTGGAGTGCATGAAGGGTGCATGAGGCACAGTGGGGCAAATTGGGGTGTCAGGGGCATATGGGGTGTATGAGGGGTGTGGGTGCTGGGGAGAGGAAGGGGTCGGAGTGAAAATGGGGGTGTCCGGTGGAACAGGAGGTGCATTAGGGGTGCGGGGGGGTGGGGAAACTGGAGATATCAAGGGGATAAAAATGGGGGGGGCGAGGGTAAAGGAGTGTCATAGGGCCAGGAGTGCCAGGGAGATGTGGGGTGCAGGAGTGGGGGTGCAAGGGGAAAACGGGGGTGCCATGGGGGTGCCAGGGAGGAATGTGGGGTACATTTGAGACAGTGCTGGGGTGCAGGGAGCTGTGGGGTGCAATGGGGTGAGGGTGTAAAGGGGGATATAGGGGTGCAAGGGGGACTGTGGGGTTCACTGGAGGTGGCAGGAGGATATGGGGTGCAGTGTGGGGAGGTACAGTAGGGGAAATGGGGGTGTCGGGAATGTGGACTGGGGGGGCACTGGGGTTTGGGGCTGCTCTGGAGGGTTTAGAGGTGCCCTGGGCTAGGGGTGCATGGTGGGGTGCCCCCGCGGGGAGATACAGAGGTACACCGCGGGGTGCCCTGGGGGGATGCAGCCAGGGTTGTGGGGACCCCCCCTGAGCTGCGGGGCTGCCCTTGTCCTGTGGGGCCCTGAGGCTGCACGAGGCTGATGGCACCCCCCAACTCCGGCTGGCATCTTCAGGGGCGGGGGTCCCCCTCCATGCGCCACGGCCCTGCCCTTCGCACGGGCACCAGCGGCGTTGGGGCGCAGGCGGAGGGTGCTGCACGCCCTGGCAGTGCCACCCTGCCCCGCGGCGCGGTGACTCCCGGTGACGCGCAACAGCCCCCGGCCCCCGGCCCCCTTCCCGAGGGCCCGGAGGCTGCTGCGCGGCGGTCTGGGGCCAGAGAGAGGCGGTTTGGACAAAGGAGGGCAGGAGGCAGCGGGTGGTGGTGCAGCAGTTCCTTCCCGCCCGGTACAAAGGCAAACCGAACCGAAGCGTGTCCGTGCCCCTGCCCTGCCCCCGCCCGCAGCCCTGCCCACGCTCCTCCCGGAGCCAGGTGGACAGCCGGGGGGCAGCAGGGGGCAGCCACCAAGCCCCGTGGGCACCCCAGCCCTGTGCCCACTTTGGCTTGACCCGGACCCCCCCGCAGCTTGCAGTTGGCATCGGGACGGTGGCTTTGGGGCTGGAAGCGCGGTGGCAGCGGCAGCGGCAGCGTGTCCTAGGTGCCACCTCCCGCCTTGGCTCTGTGTCGCTGGTGTCCGCATGCTTGCTCTGGCTTGGCACCAGCCCCCCCAGGATGTCCCATCCCAGCCGGACAGGTCACTCCTTGGTGTCACATCCCCCAGGGATGCCAACCGGGAGGCAGCGGGGCGCCCCGGGCGAGGGGAGGCAGACGCTTGCCAAGGCTGCCGGGGGAAGGATCCAGCCAGAGCCAAGCCGCGTGGAGGGGCCGAGTGGGGGCTGTCACTTTGTCACCGGGCCCCACGGGTGCCCCGCAGGTGCCCCCCGGGTGCCCTGGTGCCTGCCGTACCACGAGACTGAAGCAAGCGAGCATGCGAGGGCGGGGGGCGAGCGGCGGAGGAGAGCATCCCAGCGACCGGGAGGGAGCGCCGGGCACCCCGCGGGCACGGCCGGGGGCTGGGGGGCACACGCAGCACGGGGGGAGATGGCTCAGTGACCCACGGAGGGAGAGGGGTGCGAGGGGACCCACCCAGCCTCTGCCACCACCCACGGGTGCCAAAACCAAGCCTGGTCCTCTCGCCCATCCCTGGGGGCAGCTGGTGGCACTCAAGAGCATCCTTTGATCCCAGCAGCATCTGAGGTGGTAGGGCCACCTGCCATCCTGGGAGCATCCCTGGTGGTGCCATCCTGGGAGCATCCTTGGTGGTGCCATCCTGGGAGCACCCCTGGTGTTGCCATCCTGGGAGCATCCCTGGTGGTGCCATCCTGGAGGTATCCCTGGTGGTGCCATCCTGGAGGGATCTCTGGTGGTGCCATCCTGGGAGCATCCTTGGTGGTGCCATCCTGGAGGAATCCCTGGTGGTGCCTTCTTGGAGGCATCCCTGGTGGTGCCATCCTGAGAGCACCCCTGGTGGTGCCATCCTGGGAGCATCCCTGGTGGTGTCATCTTCGAGGGATCCCTGGTGGTGCCATCCTGGAGGCATCCCTGGTGGTGCCATCCTGAGAGCATCCCTGGTGGTGCCATCCTGGGGAGATCTCTGGTGGTGCCATCCTGAGAGCATCCCTGGTGGTGCCATCTTTGGAGCATCCTTGGTGGTGTCATCTTCGAGGGATCCCTGGTGGTGCCATCTTGGAGGCATCCCTGGTGGTGCCATCCAGAGGGAGCATCCTCGGTGGTGCCATCCTGGGAGCACCCCTGGTGGTGCCATCCTGGAGGCATCCCTGGTGGTACCATCCTGGAGGCACCCCTGGTGGTACCATTCTGGAAGCATCCCTGGTGGTGCCATCCTGGAGGGATCCCTGGTGGTGCCATCTTGGGAGCATCCCTGGTGGTGCCATCCTGGAGGGATCCCTGGTGGTGCCATCTTTGGAGCATCCCTGGTGGTGCCATCCTGGAGGTATCACTGGTGGTACCATCCTGGAGGCACCCCTGGTGGTGCCATCTCTGGAGCATCCTTGGTGGTGCCATCCTGGGAGCATCCTTGGTGGTGTCATCTTCGAGGGATCCCTGGTGGTGCCATCCTGGAGGCATCCCTGGTGGTACCATCCTGGAGGCACCCCTGGTGGTGCCATTCTGGAGGCATCTCTGGTGGTGCCATGCTGGCAGCAGGGTGGCAGCAGGAAGTGCCCAGGACGGGGGTCGCCCGAGCGCTCCCTCCCCAGGCTGGGTTTCCCTGGTGCCCATTCGTCCATCCAGAGGGCACCGGCAGGACGCTGGGCAGCGGACAGGCGGCGGCGCTGGGGCAGCATTTACAGAGGGGCTCCGGCGAGGGCCGCGCCTGTCCCCATGGGGGGTGGGGGTGTGTGTGTGTCCCACCCCCGGAGCCCCGTGTCCCTCAGGGGTGTGGCGGCAGGGGGCGGCTGGGGTCAGCGGCGCGGTGCGAGTCCCCCGGCAGCCGGCGAGGAGCGCGGGGGGGCGCGGGCAGGGGGGCGGCGGTGGGGCGGGCGCGGGGCCGGGGCCGGGGCCGGGGCCGGGGCCGGGGCCGGGGCCGGCCCTATTCGATCACCATGCAGCACGGGAGGTGCTGCGAGAAGTACTTGAAGAGCTCCGGGGTGGCCCCGGGGCAGTTGGTGAGCTCCAGCTCCTCCAGCTCCTGCAGCTGCACCAGCCCGGACAGCCCCGTGGTGGTCAGCAAGGGGCAACCTGCGAGGGCACAGGGGAAGCTGGCACCCCGCTAGACTAGCACCCCCGAAACACCGGCACCCCAGAGAAATAGCACCCCAAACCCCAGCACCCCCCAAGTAACATCCCCAGACCCAGCATCCCCCCAAACCAGCACCCCAAGCACAGCACCCCCCAAAGAAATAGCACCCAGACCCCCACAAAATAACACCCCAAAACCCATCACCCCCCCATAGCATCCCCAAGCACAGCAGCACCCCAAAAAGTCCCCTCACCCCAAAGAAATAGCACCCAGACCCCCACAAAATAACACCCCAAAACCCATCACCCCCCCATAGCATCCCCAAGCGCACCAGCAGCCCACAGCACCCCAAATAAACAGCCCCCCCAAATCTCATCATCACCCCAGCAGTGTTTTGAAACTCATCATCACCCCAAAAGCAGCTCCCCGAACACACCAGCACCCCAAAACCCAGCACCCCAAAGAAGCAGCACCCCTAAACTCACAACCCCCCCATATAGCAGCCAACCCCCCCACCCCCGCAAAATAACACCCCCAAAACGGATCGTTCCCCCAAATAGCACCCCAAACACGCCAGCACCCCAAAATTCAGTGCCCAAACCCTATCATCCCCCCAAAGAGTACCCCAAGTACACCAGCACCCCAAACCCCAGCACCCCAAACCCACAGCATCCCAAACCCGCAGCACCCCAAACCCGCAGCATCCCAAAGAAATAGCACCCCTAAACTCATCATCCCCCCCAAAACAGCACCCCAAGTGCACCAGCACCCCAAACCCCAGCACCCCAAACCCGAAGCACCCCAAACCCGCAGCATCCCAAAGAAATAGCACCCCTAAACTCATCATCCCCCCAAAACAGCACCCCAAGTGCACCAGCACCCCAAACCCCAGCACCCCAACCCCCACAGCACCACAAAGAAGTAGCACCCAGACCCCCAGCACCCCCACAAAATAACACCCCAAAACCTATCACCCCCTCATAGCATCCCCAAGCACAGCAGCACCCCAAAAAGACCCTTCACCCCAAAGAAATAGCACCCAGACCCCCAGCACCCCCACAAAATAACACCCCAAAACCCATCACCCCCCATAGCATCCCCAAGCGCACCAGCACCCCACAGCACCCCAAATAAACAGCCCCCCCAAATCTCATCATCACCCCAGCAGTGTTTTGAAACTCATCATCACCCCAAAAGCAGCTCCCCGAACACACCAGCACCCCGAAACCCAGCACCCCAAAGAAGCAGCACCCCTAAACTCACAACCCCCCCAAATAGCACCCAACCCCCCCACCCCCGCAAAATAACGCCCCCAAAACGGATCGTTCCCCCAAACAGCACCCCAAACACGCCAGCACCCCAAAATTCAGTGCCCAAATCCTATCATCCCCCCAAAGTGTACCCCAAACCCAACAGCACCCCAAACCTCAGCACCCCAAACCTGCACCATCCCAAAGAAATAGCAGCCTTAAACTCATCATCCCCCCCAAAACAGCACCCCAAGTACACCAGCACCCCAACCCCAGCACCCCAAACCCCACAGCACCACAAAGAAGTAGCACCCAGACCCCCAGCACCCCCACAAAATAACACCCCAAAACCTATCACCCCCTCATAGCATCCCCAAGCACAGCAGCACCCCAAAAAGTCCCTTCACCCCAAAGAAATAGCACCCAGACCCCCAGCACCCCCACAAAATAACACCCCAAAACCCATCACCCCCCCAGCATCCCCAAGCGCACCAGCACCCCACAGCACCCCAAACAAACAGCCCCCCCAAATCTCATCATCACCCCAGCAGTGTTTTGAAACTCATCATCACCCCAAAAGCAGCTCCCCGAACACACCAGCACCCCGAAACCCAGCACCCCAAAGAAGCAGCACCCCTAAACTCACAACCCCCCCATATAGCAGCCAACCCCCCCACCCCCGCAAAATAACGCCCCCAAAACGGATCGTTCCCCCAAATAGCACCCCAAACACGCCAGCACCCCAAAATTCAGTGTCCAAACCCTATCATCCCCCCAAAGAGTACCCCAAACCCAACAGCACCCAAGCCTCAGCACCCCAAACCTGCACCATCCCAAAGAAATAGCACCCCTAAACTCATCATCCCCCCCAAAACAGCACCCCAAGTACACCAGCACCCCAAACCCCAGCACCCCAAACCCGAAGCACCCCAAACCTGCACCATCCCAAAGAAATAGCACCCCTAAACTCATCATCCCCCCCAAAACAGCACCCCAAGTACACCAGCACCCCAAACCCCAGCACCCCATACCCCACAGCACCACAAAGAAGTAGCACCCAAACCCCCAGCACCCCCACAAAATAACACCCCAAAACCTATCACCCCCTCATAGCATCCCCAAGCACAGCAGCACCCCAAAAAGTCCCTTCACCCCAAAGAAATAGCACCCAGACCCCCAGCACCCCCACAAAATAACACCCCAAAACCCATCACCCCCCCAGCATCCCCAAGCGCACCAGCACCCCACAGCCCCCCAAACAAACAGCCCCCCCAAATCTTATCATCACCCCAGCAGTGTTTTGAAACTCATCATCACCCCAAAAGCAGCTCCCCAAACGCACCAGCACCCCAAAACCCAGCACCCCAAAGAAGCAGCACCCCTAAACTCACAACCCCCCCATATAGCAGCCAATCCCCCCACCCCCGCAAAATAACGCCCCCAAAACGGATCGTTCCCCCAAATAACACCCCAAACACGCCAGCACCCCAAAATTCAGTGCCCAAACCCTATCATCCCCCCAAAGAGTACCCCAAGTACACCAGCACCCCAAACCTCAGCACCCCAAACCCCAGCACCCCAAACCCGCAGCATCCCAAAGAAATAGCACCCCTAAACTCATCATCCCCCCAAAACAGTACCCCAAGTACACCAGCACCCCAAACCCCAGCACCCCAAACCCGAAGCACCCCAAACCTGCACCATCCCAAAGAAATAGCACCCCTAAACTCATCATCCCCCCAAAACAGTACCCCAAGTACACCAGCACCCCAAACCCCAGCACCCCAAACCCGAAGCACCCCAAACCTGCACCATCCCAAAGAAATAGCACCCCTAAACTCATCATCCCCCCAAAACAGTACCCCAAGTACACCAGCACCCCAAACCCCAGCACCCCAAACCCGAAGCACCCCAAACCTGCACCATCCCAAAGAAATAGCACCCCTAAACTCATCATCCCCCCCAAAACAGCACCCCAAGTACACCAGCACCCCAAACCCCAGCACCCCAAACCCACAGCATCCCAAACCCGCAGCATCCCAAAGAAATAGCACCCCTAAACTCATCATCCCCCCCAAAACAGCACCCCAAGTGCACCAGCACCCCAAACCCCAGCACCCCAACCCCCACGGCACCACAAAGAAGTAGCACCCAGACCCCCAAAGAGTACCCCAATGACGACAGCACCCCAAACACAACAGCACCCCAAGGAAGCAGCACCCCTAAACTCATCATCCCCCCCAAAACAGCACCCCAAGCCGCATTGCCCCCCAAATAACAGCCCAAACACACCAGCACCCCCAAACCCCAGCGTCACAACTACACAGCACCCCAAACCCCAGCATCCCCCCTGAGAGCACCCCCAACACACCAGCACCCCGAAAAGCAGCACCCTAAAGAAGCAGCACCCCAAGTCTCAGCGTCCCCCTGAAAGAGCACCCCCAAACACACCAGCATACCAATCCCAGCACCCAAAATCCCATCGCCCCCCCAAAATAACACCCCAAACCCCGGCACCCCCCAAAACCCTTCAGCCCTCCCAAACAACACCCAGGAATCCATCACCCCCCCCAGATAGCACCCAGAAACCCATTAGCCCCCAAACCAGCACCCCCAAACCCCATCAGCCCCCAAACGACACCCCAAACCCTATCAGCCCCCAAACCAGCACCCCAAACCCCATCAGCCCCCAAACCAGCACCCCAAACCCAATCAGCCCCCAAACCAGCACCCCAAAACCCATCACCCCCAAACCAGCACCCCAAACCCCATCAGCCCCCAAACGACACCCCAAACCCCATCAGCTCCCAAACCAGCACCCCAAACCCCAGCACCCCCCAAACCAGCACCCCAAACCCCATCAGCCCCAAACCAGCACTCCAAACCCCAGCACCCCCCAAACCAGCACCCCAAACCCCATCAGCCCCAAACCAGCACCCCAAACCCCAGCACCCCCAAACCAACACTCCAAACCCCATCAGCCCCAAACCAACACCCCAAACCTCATCAATCCCCAAACCAGCACCCCAAACCACATCAGCCCCCAAACGACACCCCAAAACCCATCAGCTCCCAAACCAGCACCCCAAACCCCAGCACTCCCAAACCAGCACCCCAAACCCCAGCACCCCCCAAACCAGCACCCCAAACCCTATCAGCCCCCAAACCAGCACCCCAAACCCCAGCACCCCCCAAACCAGCACCCCAAACCCTATCAGCCCCCAAACCAGCACCCCAAACCCCAGCACCCCCAAACCAGCACCCCAAACCCCAGCACCCGCCAAACCAACACCCCAAACCCCATCAGCCCCCAAACCAGCACCCCAAACCCCAGCACCCCCCAAACCAACACCCCAAACCCTATCAGCCCCCAAACCAGCCCCCCAAACCCCAGCACCCCCAAACCAGCACGCCAAACCCCAGCACCCCCCAAACCAATACCCCAAACCCCATCAGCCCCCAAACCAGCACCCCAAATCCTATCATCCCCCCAAAGAGTACCCCAAACCCAACAGCACCCAAGCCTCAGCACCCCAAACCCGCAGCATCCCAAAGAAATAGCACCCCAAACCCCAGCACCCCCCAAACCAGCACCCCAAACCCCATCAGCCCCCAAACCAGCACCCCAAACCCTATCAGCCCCCAAACCAGCCCCCCAAACCCCAGCACCCCCCAAACCAGCACCCCAAACCCCATCAGCCCCCAAACCAACACCCCAAACCCCAGCACCCCCCAAACCAGCTCCCCCAAACCCCATCAACCCCCAAATCAGCACCCCAAACCCCAGCACCCCCCAAACGACACCCCAAACCCCATCAACCCCCAAACCAGCACCCCAAACCCCAGCACCCCCAAACCAGCACCCCAAACCACATCAGCCCCCAAACGACACCCCAAAACCCATCAGCTCCCAAACCAGCACCCCAAACCCCAGCACCCCCAAACCAGCACCCCAAACCCCAGCACCCCCCAAACCAGCACCCCAAACCCCAGCACCCCCAAACCAGCACCCCAAACCCCAGCACCCCCCAAACCAACACCCCACACCCCATCAGCCCCCAAACCAGCACCCCAAACCCCAGCACCCCCAAACCAACACCCCACACCCCATCATCCCCAAACCAGCACCCCCAAACCCCAGCACCCCCAAACCGAAACCCCAAACCCCAGCACTCCCCAAACCAACCCCCCCCAAACTCACCCTCTCCCCACAACAACACCCAGAAATCCACCATCCCCCCCAGACATCACCCCCAAAACTCCAGCCCCCTAAAACCCAGCAGCCAAGAGCCAGCCCTGTGCTGGTCCCTGGGGAGCTGGGCTGGGGCCGGGCTCGGGGCGGGCCGCGGGAGTCGCCCCAGCGGCTTCAGGGGGTGCTGGCTGTGCCCAGGGCTGTGCCCAGGGCTGCCCCCAGGGCTGTCCTCGGAGCTGAGGCCCCCCGGGCTGTCCCCAGGGCTGTCGCCGTCCCCACAGCCCGGGGGGGCCCCCAGCGCCCCCAGGCAGGGCAGCAGGGGCTGCTCACCGGCCAGCGAGAGGAGCCTCAGGCTGCCCATGCCCAGGAGATGCTTCAGGCCAAAATCCTGCACCTGGAAGGGAGATAGGATGGGAGCAGAGGGGGCACGGGGGGGGGGCTCCGTGAGGGGGCGCTCTGGAACTGGGGGCTCAGCATTGCTGGGGCAGAGGGTTGGGGGCAGGGACAGAATGCTGGGGCTGGGAAGTGGGGCAGGGGATGGGGGCAGGGGCTGGGTGCTGGGTGCTGGGACCAGGAGCTGGGTGCTGGGGCAGGGTGCTGGGGCAGAGTGCCAGGCCAGAGAGCTGGGTGCTGGGGCAGGGAGCTGGGCGCAAGATCAGAGTGCTGGGGCAAGGTGGCAGGGCTGAGTCCTGCGAGCTCCCAGAGCACCCAGCCCATCCCTTCACCTCCTGGCGCCGAGCGCGGGGAGTCTCCGGCCAGCCCGAGGCGCCCGCCCCGAGCGGGAGGCTCATCTGCAGGGAGGTGCCAGCCGCTCTGCCCGCCCTCCCCATGTGGCACCTGGGACGGGCAGGGCTGCGTGCCCCCTGGCACCTACCTGGCAGCACCAGCGCAGGTAGAGGCTCCGCAGGGAGGACATGGTGGACAGGTAGCTGAGGCCGGTGTCGGTGATCCGCACACACCTGCGGGCACAGCGCGGCTCAGGGCTGCCCGCGCAGGGCCCCGCCTGCCCCGCCCCCGCGCGGCTCGGCTCGGCACGGCACGGCACGGCTCGGCACGGCACCCGGGGCACCGGCCTCGGCATGGTCCGGCGCGGCTCAGCACGGCACGGCACCCGGGGCACCGGCCTCGGCATGGGCCGGCACGGCTTGGCACGGCACCCGGGGCACCGGCCTCGGCATGGCCCGGCACGGCTCGGCACGGCACGGCACGGCACCCGGGGCACCGGCCTCGGCATGGCCCGGCACGGCATGGCCCGGCCCGGCATGGCATGGCATGGCACAGCACACCTCAGTTCCAAACGGCATGTGACATGACATGGTGTAGCATGGCATGCCTGGGCACAGCCTGGCATGACTCAGCATGATTTGGCACGGCACAGAATGCCTCAGCTCAGAATGCTATGACATAACGTTGCATGGCATGCCCCAGTGTGGCTCAGCATGGCATGGCATGGCATTGCCTTGCCATGATGTGGCGTGGCATGGTTTGGCATGGCATGGCACTGCATGGCATGACAGCATGGCATGGGGTGGCATTTGATGACTTGCCATGGCATGACATGGTACAGCGTGCCTTAGCACTGCTCAGCATTCCTCAGCGTGGCACAGCATGGCACAGCATTGCCTCAGCATGGCAGGGCAACAGGGGGTGGCATGGCTCGGCAGGGCACAATGTGCCTTGTCCACTGCTTGGCATGACCCAGCATGGCTTGGCCTGGCATGGAACAGCTCAGCTCAGAATGCTATGAGATGGTATGGCATGGCAGCATGACGTGGCACGGCTTGGCGTGGCTTGGCATGGCATGACATTCCTTGGCACTGCTTGGCATGTCTCAGCAGAGCCTGGCATGGCATAGCCTCAACATCATGTGGCATGGCATGCCAGATCTTGGCATGACACAACAGCATGGCATGGCGTGGTATGGCACAGCATGCCTTGGCACTGCTCAACATGGCACAGCATGGCACAGCTCTAAGCAGCATGCTACTGCATGACATGACAGCATGGCATAGCTTGGCATGGCTTGGCACAGCTCAGCACAGCATGGCTTAGCATGGCACAGCATGCCTTGGCACTGCTCTACATTCCTCGGCACGGCTTGGCATGGCATGGCACAGCTCAGCATGTCATAGCATTGCTTTGGCAAAGCATGGCACAGCTCAGCAGGCCATGGCACAGCTTGGCATGACAGAACATGCCTTGTCCCTGCTTGGCATGGCTCAGCATGGCTTGGCAGGGGACGGCACAGGTTGGCACAGGCTGACACAGTCCAGCACAGCCCGGCACAGTCTGGCATAGGCTGGCACAAGATGGCACAGACCATCACGGGCTGGCACAGCCTGGTACAGGCTGGCATTGGCTGTCATGGGCTGGCACAGTCGAGCACAGTCTGGCACAGGCTGGCATAGGCTGGCACAGGCTGGCACAAGATGGCACAGACCAGCACGGGCTGGCACAGCCTGGTACAGGCTGGCATTGGCTGTCATGGGCTGGTACAGTCGAACACAGTCCGGCACAGGCTGGCATAGGCTGGCACAGGTTGGCACCAGATGGCACAGACCAGCACGGGCTGGCACAGCCTGGTACAGGCTGGCATTGGCTGTCATGGGCTGGCACAGTCGAGCACAGTCTGGCACAGGCTGGCATAGGCTGGCACAGGCTGGCACAAGATGGCACAGACCAGCACGGGCTGGCACAGCCTGGTACAGGCTGGCATTGACTGTCATGGGCTGGTACAGTCGAACACAGTCCGGCACAGGCTGGCATAGGCTGGCACAGGCTGGCGCGGGTTGGTATGGTCTGGCAAGGGTTAGAACGGGCCGGCCCGGGTTGGCACGGTCTGGCACGGGTTGGTACGGTCTGGCACGGGTTGGCACGGTCTGGCACGGGTTGGCACGGTCTGGCACGAGTTGGCACGGGCCGGCCCGGGTTGGCACGGTCTGGCACGGGTCGGCACGGGCCGGCCCGGGCGCATACCTGTCGAGCACCAGCTCCTCCAGCTTGTGCAGGTCGCAGGCGATGTACTCCAGGGCCATGTCGGTGATCCGCGGGCACCAGGACAGGTCGAGGCTGCGCAGCTTCCGCAGGTTCTCGGCCACCAGCTCCACGCCGTCGTCGGTGACCTTGGAGCAGCCGGAGAGGCTGAGCACGCTCAGGTTGGGCAGGCTGTGCACCATGTTGACCACGCCGTGGTTGGTGATCTCCCAGCAGGAGTTGAGGCGCAGGGTGTGGGTGGTGTAGCCCTGCTTGGCCGTGAAGTACGCCAGGGCCGTGTCCGTGACGTGGTAAGCCTGCAGGTTGAGCTCGGCCAGGTTGGGCAGCAGCTGCGAGATGGCAGCGATGGCATCGTCGGCCACGTTGATGCAGTCGCTGACGCTCAGCGCCGTGATGCGAGCGTTCAGGCTGGACCACAGCCCTGCCTCCGTGAAGTCGTTGCAGCCGGACAGCTCCAGCCTCACCACGCCCTGCATCTGCTCCAGCATCACCTGCCGGGGGGCCAGCAGGCTCAGGGGGTGCCAGGCACCGCCGCTGCCCTCCTCGTGCCCTCGTCCCGGCGACTGCTCAGCCCCCTCCAGGCATCTCCTGCTCAGCCCCATCCAGGAATCCCCTGCTCAGCCCCTTCCAGGCTTCTCCCTGCTCAGCCCCTTCCAGGCATCTTCTGCTCAGCCCCATCCAGGCATCCCCTGCTCAGCCCCAACCAGGCATCCCCTGCTCAGCCCCATGCAGGCATCTCCTGCTCAGCCCCATCCAGGCATCCCCTGCTCAGCCCCAACCAGGCATCCCCTGCTCAGCCCCATCCAGGCATCCCCTGCTCAGCCTCTTCCAGGCATCCCCTGCTCAGCCCCCTCCAGGAATCCCCTGCTCAGCCCCCTCCAGGAATCCCCTGCTCAGCCCCTTCCAGGTTTCTCCCTGCTCAGCCCCATCCAGGCATCTCCTGCTCTGCCCCATCCAGGCATCCCCTGCTCAGCCCCATCCAGGTTTCTCCCTGCTCAGCCCCTTCCAGGCATCCCCTGCTCAGCCCCATCCAGGCATCTCCTGCTCAGCCCCATCCAGGCATCCCCTGCTCAGCCCCATCCAGGAATCCCCTGCTCAGCCCCTTCCAGGTTTCTCCCTGCTCAGCCCCATCCAGGCATCCCCTGCTCATCCCCATCCAGGCATCTCCTGCTCAGCCCCATCCAGGCATCCCCTGCTCAGCCCCTTCCAGGCATCCCCTGCTCAGCCCCATCCAGGCATCCCCTGCTCAGCCCCATCCAGGAATCCCCTGCTCAGCCCCATCCAGGAATCCCCTGCTCAGCCCCTTCCAGGTTTCTCCCTGCTCAGCCCCATCCAGGCATCCCCTGCTCAGCCCCATCCAGGCATCCCCTGCTCAGCCCCATCCAGGAATCCCCTGCTCAGCCCCTTCCAGGTTTCTCCCTGCTCAGCCCCATCCAGGCATCCCCTGCTCAGCCCCATCCAGGCATCCCCTGCTCAGCCCCATCCAGGCATCCCCTGCTCAGCCCCATCCAGGTTTCTCCCTGCTCAGCCCAATCCATGCATCCCCTGCTCAGCCCCATCCAGGCACCTCCTGCTCAGCCCCATCCAGGTTTCTCCCTGCTCAGCCCAATCCATGCATCCCCTGCTCGGCCCCATCCAGGCATCTCCTGCTCAGCCCCATCCAGGCATCCCCTGCTCAGCCCCTTCCAGTCATCCCCTGCTCAGCCCCTTCCAGGCTTCTCCTGTTGCCCCCAGGCTTCCATGAGGCCAAACTTCTCCCTGGCATCACCCTGGCATTGGAGCAGCGCCTAGCTCCAGGACATGTCCCAGGAGGGGACAGGGTGAGACCCACTGGCCCCAGCCCCTTGGTGCCAGGCTGGGCACTGCTCTGGGAGGATGCAGGTGTAGAGCAGCTGGTGCTGGGTTTGGCCATCACACGGTGCAGGGGACCTTGTCTGGTGCCAGGCAGGACCATGAGCTGCCCCATCTCTGACCCAGGGCATTCCTTCGCCAAGGAGCAGCCAGCCAAGCAACACTGTCCCCATGCCTTGAGCCTTGCCCACTGCTCACCACCCACCAGCATGATCCCCTTGGTAGCAGCATCCACGGGCAGCAGGGATGCCACCTCTTCCACCACCAGCACCCTCAACCCCTGCCCAGTGCAGGCTGCAGCCCAGCCCCCTATCCAGACAGGGCCTCCTGCTGCCTGCTCCTCTGCTTGGCGGCCGGACAAAGCTCTGCCCGCAGCCATGTGCCCAGGGGCACCAGGAGAGGACCCATCGTGGCCACACCTCAACCACCTTGGTCAGCTGGCTGCGGTCACCTACCTCCAGCCCCGCATCCGTGATGGTCGACCTCTTAAGGCTCATGGACTTGACTCCCTTCTTGGAGAGGGGATAGTTGTCAATGAACTCACAAATGTCCAGGTCAGAGACCCCCACCAGGCAGAAGCCCTCGAAGCCGCGCACGGCGAAGCCCTGCAGGCTGACGAACTCCTTCTCCCCGCCGGGCAGGACGTTGTAGAGCTCCTTGGTGTGCAGGACGGGGGTCAGGCCCACCCAGAACTTGGGCTGGTAGAGCACCCGGCGCCAGGCCTTGCACACCTGCGCCAGGACGCACTTCTCGCACGCCGAAAAGTACCAGAACAGGCGGTTGAGGATCTTCTCGTCCACCGCCAGCTGCCTCTCCGCGGGCGAGCCGGGGAGCCGCTCCGGGCAGGGCTGCTCCGAGCCTGCGCCCGCGCTCAGTCCCGCCAGGGGCGCGCCGGGAGGGGACGAGACGCCGCCCAGAGCGGCCAAGGAGAGCGGGGAGGCCAGGCTGGGGATGGGCAGGTCGCTGTGCTGGGCTAAGGCCGGGCTGAGGATGGCAGGCACGGAGGAAGGCTGGCACAGGCGGTTCTTGACGGCGGGGGTGCCTTTGGTGATGCTGGCGGAGCCGAGGCCGTTGGCTTGGGTGGGGATCTTCACCAGTCCATTGCGGGGCAAACATGGGGGCTTGGTGTCGCCGTTTCTCGGGCTCGACATCTTCCACGGGTCTCTCTGCAAGGCAGGGGGGGAGGTGTGAGGGCAGGGTGGGCAAGGCTGGCAAATGGCATGGCACTGGTGGGGTAGAGACCCTGGAGGTCATGGATTCACAGAACAATTGGTGTTGGAAGGGACATTCAAGATCATCCCGTTCCAGCCCCCTGCCACAGGCAGCGACACCTCCCACCAGCACAAGCTGCTCAGGGCCTCATCCAGCCTGGCCTTCAACATCTCCAGGCAGGAGGCAGCCACAGCCTCCCTGGGCAACCTGTGCCAGAGTCTCACCGGTCCCTGGGCAGGGCTGGGAAGTTTGATGGCACTGGTGGGGATGGAGACCCTGAGTGAGGCACAAGGCAGCATCGAGGTGTAGGTGGTGCAGGACCTTTGGGCACAGCCCCAGAGGGCCATGGATAGGGCATGGAGTAAGGTCCTCCAAGGGGCTGTGAGGCCCCTGTGTCCTCCATGGTGGGGGACAGGTGGGGATTTGTCCCCAGACATTCACATTCTTCTCTGAGCCGAGGATCCAGCCCCCAGTGGGAGACAGAGCAGGGTCACAGAGTTGTGTTGTTTTAACCACAGGTTCTGGAAGGCCACCAGAAGGTCTCCTCAGTGACCTCCTTTCTCTTGGGAGGCAGAAGTCCTGCTTTGGGAACCCACTGGCCCCCCAGGCCCTGGAGGACGTGAAGATGGTCGTGTGGAAGAACACCACGGACGGGGTGCAGGACAACGGCCTGACGCTGACCGGTAACGGCGGGGGGCTGCCTGCCCCCTGCCAGCCAGGCCTGGGGCACCCCCTGCCCAGCACCTTCCCAGGGCCCTGCCCTCGGCCTCAGCCTCTGGGCAAAGCAAGCCTGAGCCTGCTGTGGCTGCCAGAACTCCCTCTCCCAGCAGCTTGTCCAAGCCACTCCTGGGCAGCCAACATCATCTCACTAAGAGCTCAGCAGCTCTCCACAGACCTGTGGTGACAGAGCCTCCAGCACACTCACCCTGGGCTTGGAAAGGAAGTCAGAAATATAGAACCATGGACTGGTCTGGTTTGGAGGGGATTTTTATAGGTCCTCTAGTCCAGGGACAGGTAGTGGAGGGACAGCTGCAGCCACAGCAGGCTGCTCCCAGCCCCAACCAACCTGCCCTGCACTGCTGCCAGCCATGGGGCAGCTCCACCTCTCTGGGCAGCCTGGCACAGGCTCTCCCCACCCTCAGCACCAAACATTTCTCCTTCTCTCCACTCTCAGGCTCCCTCTTGCACTTCAAACCATCCCCCCTTGGCCTGGCCCAACAGGCCCTGCTCAGCACTCTGTCCCCAGCTCTCTTCTGGCCTCTTGAAGCTCTGCAAGGCCCCCAGGAGGTCTCCCTGGAGCCTTCTCCTCTGCAGGCTGCACAACCCCAACCCTCCCAGCCTGGCCTCCCAGCAGAGGGCTTCCAGCCTCCCAGCACTGCTGTGGAGCTGAGAGGAGGCAGCAGCAGCAGAGCTGAGCTGCCCATGGTGGCTGTGCCAGCCTGACACTGTGCCTGTGCCACATGAGGCTGTGCCACACTGGCACCGAGCTGGCTGAGCCCTGCTGGGCCCCCTGGCTGCCCGGCGAGGCAGCGCCATAAATATTTCAGCGGCAGCAGCCCGGCCCTGCTGCGGCCCCCATCCATTATTCAGCACACTCCCCTCTATAAATACAGAGGTGAATAATTGATGGGGGCTCAGCCCCCACCCTACAGCTTCTGCCCCAGCTGCTGCCTGGCACGGGGCCCTGCCACTTGCCCTGCCCACCCTGCACACAGCCTGCTTGCAGGTGCTCTGCCAGACCCTGAGCACACTGAGCTCCTGCAGCCTCTGGCAACACAGTGAGCAGGAGATGGAGCTTGGGGAAGCAGTTTCCAAGCCATGGACAAGGTCCCCAAGCCCTGAGAGTGCCTGGTGATGGCTGATGGGATCATGGAATCGTGGAATCTTGGAATGATTTGGGTTGGAAGGGACCCCAAAGATCATCCAATTCCACCCCCAGTGCCATGGGCTGGGACACTTCATACTAAGACTAGGTTGCTCAAGGCCTTCTCCAGCCTGGTGGACAAGGTTGGACTAGTGGGAGCTGCTGAGGTCAGGGTGAGAGTGCTGGGAGCTGCTGAGGTCAGGGTGAGAGGGGTGGGAGCTGCTGAGGTCAGGATGAGAGTGCTGGGGGCTGCTGAGGCCAGGGTGAGAGTTCTGGGAGCTGCTGAGGCCAGGGTGAGAGGTGGGAGCTGCTGAGGTCAGGATGAGAGGTGGGAGCTGCTGAGGTCAGGGTGAGAGGTGGGAGCTGCTGAGGCCAGGGTGAGAGTGCTGGGAGCTGCTAAGGTCAGGGTGAGAGGTGGGAGCTGCTGAGGTCAGGGTGAGAGGTGGGAGCTGCTGAGGCCAGGGTGAGAGTGCTGGGAGCTGCTGAGGCCAGGGTGAGAGTGCTGGGAGCTGCTGAGGTCAGGGTGAGAGTGCTGGGAGCTGCTGAGGTCAGGATGAGAGGTGGGAGCTGCTGAGGCCAGGGTGAGAGTGCTGGGAGCTGCTGAGGCCAGGGTGAGAGGGGTGGGAGCTGCTGAGGCCAGGGTGAGAGGTGGGAGCTGCTGAGGCCAGGGTGAGAGTGCTGGGAGCTGCTGAGGCCAGGGTGAGAGGTGGGAGCTGCTGAGGTCAGGATGAGAGGTGGGAGCTGCTGAGGCCAGGGTGAGAGTGCTGGGAGCTGCTGAGGTCAGGGTGAGAGGGGTGGGAGCTGCTGAGGCCAGGGTGAGAGGTGGGAGCTGCTGAGGCCAGGGTGAGAGTGCTGGGAGCTGGTGAGGCCAGGGTGAGAGTGCTGGGAGCTGCTGAGGTCAGGATGAGAGGTGGGAGCTGCTGAGGTCAGGATGAGAGGTGGGAGCTGCTGAGGTCAGGGTGAGAGTGCTGGGAGCTGCTGAGGCCAGGGTGAGAGGTGGGAGCTGCTGAGGTCAGGATGAGAGGTGGGAGCTGGTGAGGCCAGGGTGAGAGTGCTGGGAGCTGGTGAGGCCAGGGTGAGAGTGCTGGGAGCTGCTGAGGTCAGGATGAGAGTGCTGGGAGCTGCTGAGGCCAGGGTGAGAGTGCTGGGAGCTGCTGAGGCCAGGGTGAGAGTGCTGGGAGCTGCTGAGGTCAGGATGAGAGTGCTGGGAGCTGCTGAGGCCAGGGTGAGAGTGCTGGGAGCTGCTGAGGTCAGGATGAGAGGTGGGAGCTTCTGAGGCCAGGGTGAGAGTGCTGGGAGCTGTTGAGGCCAGGGTGAGAGTGCTGGGAGCTGTTGAGGCCAGGGTGAGAGTGCTGGGAGCTGCTGAGGTCAGGGTGAGAGTGCTGGGAGCTGCTGAGGTCAGGGTGAGAGGTGGGAGCTGCTGAGGCCAGGGTGAGAGTGCTGGGAGCTGCTGAGGCCAGGGTGAGAGGTGGGAGCTGCTGAGGCCAGGGTGAGAGTGCTGGGAGCTGCTGAGGCCAGGGTGAGAGGTGGGAGCTGTTGAGGCCAGGGTGAGAGTGCTGGGAGCTGTTGAGGCCAGGGTGAGAGTGCTGGGAGCTGCTGAGGTCAGGGTGAGAGTGCTGGGAGCTGCTGAGGTCAGGGTGAGAGGTGGGAGCTGCTGAGGCCAGGGTGAGAGTGCTGGGAGCTGCTGAGGCCAGGGTGAGAGGTGGGAGCTGCTGAGGTCAGGATGAGAGGTGGGAGCTGCTGAGGCCAGGGTGAGAGGTGGGAGCTGCTGAGGCCAGGGTGAGAGGTGGGAGCTGCTGAGGCCAGGGTGAGAGTGCTGGGACCTGCTGAGGCCTCTCCCATGCTGGCATGGAGGTGCTTGCAGGCAGCCCAGTGGCAGCCCAGTCCCAGGACATAACCACAGCCCTCTGCAGACAGACTGATGCTGGTCCCTGCGTGGCTGCAGCCTCCTCTGCCTCCACTCACACTGCCTGGGGGAGGAGCTGAGCCTCTGCTGCTTGGACCTGTCTGAAACTCAGTTGAAAGCAGGTGAAGAGGAGGGGAAAGAAGGAAGAAGCTGCAAACCAGTGGCTGTAGTTAGGGCAGCCTGCAGAGCAGGGTCCAAGGAGTCTGCCACAGCCCTGCAGCACGAATCCAAGCAGGTAGTGCTGGCTGCACAGCAATGCTGCCACTCCAGCACGGGTCCCGCAGCCAAAGCCGTGGTTACCCCCAGCAAGAGGACAGGTGGTGGCAGAGGGACAGTCTGGGGCCTCAGCAGCCCCAGGGCACAGTCACAGGAGGAGCCAGATGCTGACAAGTGGCTGGACAGAAATGCAGCCAGCAGGAGGTGTTGGCAAGGGTTGCAGCCAGCTCAGCCCTCACCTGCTCCCTGACGACAGGCTGGGGCTGGCACGGGCTGAGGGAGCTCAGCACTCTCCCACTCCTGCCTCGGGAGGCTGGGACAGGGCCCTGGGCACTGCCTGGCTCACAGAGACCCCAGCCTGTGCGTGAGCTGGGAACTGACCTCACCCAGCTGGAGGTTCAGGCCTCCTGGGCCCCAGAGGCTCCGGGCAGGGGCAGTGGGAGCCAGGCAGGCACACTGGTTGTCTGCTGCTGCACCTCCCCACTGAAATGGGCAAGCAAGGATCTGGGGGCTCCTAGCACCAGGACTGTGCTTGGAGGGGGGATCCCAGCCTGGAGAAGGTGATCTGCTTTCTCCTCCATCTCTGGCATCGTGGGGCAGCGCCGGTGTCTGCCTCTTGCTGAGGCAGGAAAGCCTCTGCCTGCTGCCAAGCATCCCCACAGCTTCCTCCACCCTGGAGCTGAGGCCACACTGCTCCACATCCCAAAGCTCTCAGCTAGATCAGATCTGCTGCGTGCTGGGACAACCACCACCACACTTGTCCTGCCCTAGGCCCTGCCCTCAACCCACTGAGCAGAGGGGAGGGAGGGAGATGAGAAGGCAGCGGCCTTGGCGGTGCCAGTGCGGAGCCCTGCGAGGGTCCAGCAGCAAGACGAGCACCTGCCAAGGCAGCAGGAGGGCAGAGGTTTACTCTTTACTCCTCTCCCTGTCACCTCACTCTTTGCAGCTGAGTGATCAGGCCAACAGCAGCAGCAGCAGCAGGAGAGTTCAGCACATCCTAACTCTGGGATCCCGCAGGAAGGGACCCCCTGGAGGGCTCACACTGCGCCCGCAGCTCGAGGGGGAGGCAGCGGCCAGCAGAGCAGCACCAGGTCCCAGGGCGCAGTGGGAGGAAACCTGACAACAGCACAGGGCAAAGGCTCTCAGTCTCCTGACTTCACTCCAGGGGGCACAGCTCGGCGGGAACGTCACCGCCGGAGCAGTCACTCCCTTCGTCAGGGCTTTGTCATCCCAGCGAGCAGCGAGGCAGAGCCGGGGGAGGGGGCTGGGGGGCGGCTCTGACGCAGGGAGAGAGAAGAAAGAAGGGGGCCCAAGAGTCTGGCACTGCTAACACCACCCAGCAGAGGAAGCTGTGGGGAAGAGGACCATGAAAGCTGCAAGGAAGGCAGAAGCATCTCAGGAAGAGACAGGAGGGCCTCGAGGGGTGGGTGAATGATGAGCCAGTATGGCAGTGCCAGCCGGCCGGGGTGTGCTGGCACAACACAGGCAGCGGCACAGGGGAGCATCCAGACCAGGCACAACACAGGCAGCGGTGCAGGGGAGCACCCAGACCAGGCACAACACAGGCAGCGGCACAGGGGAGCACCCAGACCAGGCACAACACAGGCAGCGGCGCAGGGGAGCATCCAGACCAGGCACAACACAGGCAGCGGTGCAGGGGAGCACCCAGACCAGGCACAACACAGGCAGCGGCGCAGGGGAGCACCCAGACCAGGCACAACACAGGCAGCGGCGCAGGGGAGCACCCAGACCAGGCACAACACAGGCAGCGGTGCAGGGGAGCACCCAGACCAGGCACAACACAGGCAGCGGCGCAGGGGAGCATCCAGACCAGGCACAACACAGGCAGCGGCACAGGGGAGCACCCAGACCAGGCACAACACAGGCAGCGGCGCAGGGGAGCATCCAGACCAGGCACAACACAGGCAGCGGTGCAGGGGAGCACCCAGACCAGGCACAACACAGGCAGCGGTGCAGGGGAGCACCCAGACCAGGCACAACACAGGCAGCGGTGCAGGGGAGCATCCAGACCAGGCACAACACAGGCAGCGGTGCAGGGGAGCACCCAGACCAGGCACAACACAGGCAGCGGTGCAGGGGAGCATCCAGACCAGGCACAACACAGGCAGCGGTGCAGGGGAGCACCCAGACCAGGCACAACACAGGCAGCGGTGCAGGGGAGCACCCAGACCAGGCACAACACAGGCAGCGGCGCAGGGGAGCATCCAGACCAGGCACAACACAGGCAGCGGTGCAGGGGAGCACCCAGACCAGGCACAACACAGGCAGCGGCACAGGGGAGCATCCAGACCAGGCACAACACAGGCAGCGGCACAGGGGAGCATCCAGACCAGGCACAACACAGGCAGCGGTGCAGGGGAGCACCCAGACCAGGCACAACACAGGCAGCGGTGCAGGGGAGCACCCAGACCAGGCACAACACAGGCAGCGGTGCAGGGGAGCACCCAGACCAGGCACAACACAGGCAGCGGTGCAGGGGAGCACCCAGACCAGGCACAACACAGGCAGCGGTGCAGGGGAGCACCCAGACCAGGCACAACACAGGCAGCGGCACAGGGGAGCATCCAGACCAGGCACAACACAGGCAGCGGTGCAGGGGAGCACCCAGACCAGGCACAACACAGGCAGCGGTGCAGGGGAGCACCCAGACCAGGCACAACACAGGCAGCGGCACAGGGGAGCATCCAGACCAGGCACAACACAGGCAGCGGCACAGGGGAGCATCCAGACCAGGCACAACACAGGCAGCGGCGCAGGGGAGCACCCAGACCAGGCACAACACAGGCAGCGGTGCAGGGGAGCACCCAGACCAGGCACCGGGCAGGCAACCTGTGGGGTCAGGCAGCCACCATCTGGGTCAGGAGTCACACATTGGATCTGGAGTCACACACAGGATCAGGAGTCACACACTGGATCAGGAGTCACACACTGGATCTAGAACAGTCACACACTGGATCTCTCAATCACACACTGGAACAGGAGTCATGGGATCAGGAGTCACATACAGGATCTGTCAGTCACACCCTGGATCAGGAGTCACTCACTGAATCTAGAATCACACACTGGATCTGGAGTCACACAATTGATCTGGAGTCACACACTTGAACTGGAGTCACACAGGATCTGGAGTCAAATAGGATCTGGAGTCACACATGGGATCTGGAGTCACACACTGGAGCTGGAGTCACACAGGATCTGGAGTCACAAACAGGATCTGGAGTCACACACTGGATCAGGAGTCACGCACTGGAACATGAGTCACACTGGAACAGGAGTCACTCATTGAATCTGGAGTTACACAGGATCTGGAGTCACACACTGGATCTGGAGACACACACAGGATCTGGAGTCACACACTGGATCTGGAGACACACACGGGATCTGGAGTCATACAACGGATCTGTCAGTCACACACTGGATCAGGCAGTCACTGGATCTGGCAGTCACAGGATCAGGCAGTCACTGGATCAGGCAGTCACTGGATCTGGCAGTCACGCACTGGATCAGGCAGTCACTGGATCAGGCAGTTACTGGATCAGGCAGTCACACACTGGATCAGGCAGTCACACACTGGGTCAGGCAGTCACACACTGGGTCAGGCAGTCGCACACTGGGTCAGGCAGTCACACACTGGATCAGGCAGTCACACACTGGGTCAGGCAGTCACACACTGGGTCAGGCAGTCGCACACTGGGTCAGGCAGTCACACACTGGGTCAGGCAGTCACACACTGGATCAGGCAGTCACACACTGGGTCAGGCAGTCACACACTGGGTCAGGCAGTCACACACTGGGTCAGGCAGTCGCACACTGGATCAGGCAGTCGCACACTGGATCAGGCAGTCACACACTGGGTCAGGCAGTCACACACTGGATCAGGCAGTCACACACTGGGTCAGGCAGTCACACACTGGGTCAGGCAGTCACACACTGGATCAGGCAGTCACACACTGGGTCAGGCAGTCGCACACTGGATCAGGCAGTCACAGGGTCAGGCAGTTACTGGAACAGGCAGTCACACACTGGATCTGTCAATCACACACTGGAACAGGAGTCACTCACTGAATCAAGAGTCACACACTGGATCTGGAGCCACACACAGGATCTGGAGCCACACACAGGATCTGGAGTCACACACTGGAACAGGAGTCACACACTGGATCTGGAGTCACACACTTGATCTGGAGCCACACACAGGATCTGGAGTCACACACTGGAACAGGAGTCACACACTGGATCTGGAGTCACACACTTGATCTGGAGCCACACACAGGATCTGGAGTCACACATTGGAACAGGAGTCACACACTGGATCTGGAGTCACACACTGGATCTCTCAATAACACACTGGAACAGGAGTCACGGGATCAGGAGTCACACACAGGATCAGGAGTCACACACTGGATCTGGAGTCACACACTGGAACAGGAGTCACACAGTGGAACAGGAGTCATACACAGGATCTGGAGTCACATACTGGAACAGGAGTCACACACTGGATCTGGAGTCACACACAGGATCTGGAGTCACCCACTGGATCTGTCAATCAGACACTCTATCAGGCAGTCACTGGATGTGGAGTCACCTACTGGATCTTGCAGTAACACACTGGATCTGGAGACACACACTGGATCTGGAGACACACACTGGATCTGGAGTCACACACTAGATCAGGCAGTAACTGTATCAGGCAGTCACCTACTGGATCTGTCAGTAACACACAGAATCTGGAGACACACACTGGATCTGTCAATAACACACTGGAACAGGAGTCACGGGACCAGGAGTCACACATGGGATCTGGAGTTACACACAGGATCTGTCAGTCACACACAGGATCAGGAGTCACACAGAGGATGTAGAGTCACACACTGGATCTGGAGTCGCAAGCAGGATCAGGAGTCACACACAGGATCAGGAGTCACAGACTGGATCTGGAGTCACATGCAGGATCTGGAGTCACACACTTGATCTGGAGTCACACACAGGGTCAGGAGTCTCACACTGGAACAGGAGTCACACAAGATTTGGAGTCACACACAGGATCTGGAGGCACACACAGGATCTGTCAATCACACACTGGAACAGGAGTTACTGAATCTGGAGTCACCCACTGGATCTGTCAATCACATACTGGATCAGGCAGTCACTGGATATGGAGTCACCCACTGGATCTTGCAGTAACACACTGGATCTGGAGACACACACTGGATCTGGAGACACACACTGGATCTGGCAGTTACACACTGGATCAGGCAGTCACACACTGGATCTGTCAGTCACACACTGGAACAGGCAGTCAGAAACTGGATCTGGCAGTCGCTGGATCAGGCGGTTATGGGATCCGGCAATCACTGGATCAAGCAGTAACACATTGGATCTGTCAATCACACACTGGATCAGGCAGTCACTGCATATGGAGTCACCAACTGGATCTGTAAGCAACACAATGGATCTGGAGGCACACACACAGGGTCTGTCAGTCACACACAGGAACAGGAGTCATACACTGGATCTGGAGTCACACACAGGATCCGGAGTCACACACTGGATCAGGAGTAACACACAGGATCAGGAGTCACAAAGAGGATCAGGACTCACACACTGGACCTGGAGTCACACACAGGATCTGGAGTCACACACTGGATCAGGAGTCACACACAGGATCAGGAATCACAAAGAGGTTCAGGAGTCACACACTGGACCTGGAGTCACACACAGGATCTGGAGTCACCCACTGGATCAGGCAGTCACACACTGGATCTGGCAGTCCCTGGATCAGGCAGTTACACACTGGATCAGGCAGTCACACACTGGATCACACAGTCACACTGTGGATCTGGTAGTCACAGAATCAGGCAGTCACACACTGGATCAGGCAGTCACTGGATCTGGCAGTAACACACTGGATCTGGCAGTCACTGGATCAGGCAGACATACACTAGATCACACAGTCAAACTCTGGATCTGGCAGTCACAGAATCAGGCAGTTACTGGATGTGGCAATTACTGGATCACGCAGTCACACACTGGACCTGGCAGTCACAGGATCAGGCAGTCACACACTGGATCAGGCAGTCACTGGATCAGGCAGTCACACACTGGATCAGGCAGTCACTGGATCAGGCAGTCACAGGATCACGCAGTCACACACTAGATCAGGCAGTCACACACTGGATCAGGCAGTCACACACTGGATCAGGCAGTCACTGGATCAGGCAGTCACAGGATCACGCAGTCACACACTAGATCAGGCAGTCACACACTGGATCAGGCAGTCACACACTGGATCAGGCAGTCACTGGATCTGGCAGTCACACACTGGGTCAGGCAGTCACACACTGGATCAGGCAGTCACACACTGGATCAGGCAGTCCCAGGATCACGCAGTCACACACTAGATCAGGCAGTCACTCACTGGATCTGGCAGTCACACACTGGATCAGGCAGTCACTGGATCAGGCAGTCACACACTGGATCAGGCAGTCACACACTGGGTCAGGCAGTCACTGGATCAGGCAGTCACACACTGGATTAGGCAGTCACACACTGGATCTGGCAGTCACACACTGGATCAGGCATTCACTGGATCTGGCAGTCGCAGAATCAGGCATTTGCACAGTGGATCAGGCAGTCACACACTGGATCTGGCAGTCACAGGATCGGGCAGTCACAGGATCGGGCAGTCACACACTGGATCAGGCAGTAACACACTGGATCTGGCAGTCACTGGATCTGGCAGTCACAGGATCAGGCAGTCACTGGATTTGCTAGTCACACACTGCATCAGGCAGTCACACACTGGATCAGGCAGTCACACCCTGGATCTGGCAGTCACACACTGGATCAGGCAGTCACTGGATCAGGCAGTCACACACTGGATCAGGCAGTCACACACTGGATCAGGCAGTCACACCCTGGATCTGGCAGTCACACACTGGATCAGGCAGTCACACACTGGATCAGTCAGTGACACACTGGATCAGGCAGTCACACACTGGATCAGTCAGTGACACACTGGATCAGTCAGTGACACACTGGATCAGGCAGTCACACCCTGGATCAGGCAGTCACACACTGGATCTGGCAGTCACACACTGGATCAGGCAGTCACACACTGGATCTGGCAGTCACACCCTGGATCTGGCAGTCACACACTGGATCAGGCAGTCACACACTGGATCAGTCAGTGACACACTGGATCAGTCAGTGACACACTGGATCAGGCAGTCACACCCTGGATCAGGCAGTCACACACTGGATCTGGCAGTCACACACTGGATCTGGCAGTCACACACTGGATCTGGCAGTCACCCTCTGGGTGCTGGGCTCGTCGCCTGTGGCCAGTTTGGGTGAGCTGTGCACCCCCTGGGCTTGCAGCCTCCCGCGGGCTGTAGGTCAGCAGTGCTCGGTGGCCACTGGGGACCTTGAACTGGTGAGCTGTGGAGGTCCCGGAGCCCTCGTCCTTCAGGCGTGCTCAGCACCGCGGGCAGCGGCCGGTACCCGCTCAGCACCCTGGACAGAGGTCGGCTCCCGCTCAGCACCGTGGAGAGCAGCCTCGTTCAGCACCACGGACAGCAGCGTCCCCAGGGCGGCTTCACCCGACCCTGCCGACCCAATGCCCCTGTGGGGGTCCAGGGCTGCCCTGCCAGGTCGATCTCCTATTGTCCTGCGAGGTGCTTCTAGGAGAAGCTGCTACTGCCCCACCAGGTCCCTGCAGGGATCTAGCGCTGCCCCACCAGGTCCTTACTACTCCTGACCTACTGAATCTTTCTCAGAGACCCTCCTGTGGCCCTGCTCCATCCCGGAATGCCTCCTCCTGCTCCACCAGCCCGGCCCGAAGCTCTCGCTGCCCATCCGGGATCCCAGCCTTCTGCAAAACAATTCCTGCAGAGCCACTGCTTGAGTGAGAGAGCAGCTGAGCAGCCGGCAGCCGCGGCTCGCAGCTTCCCGCACAGACACACGGACGCAGACAGACATCTCCATCTCTCCGCACGCTCAGGCGCGCACAGCCACGGCCGCAAGCGCCCCGGCGGAGCCCCGGGAGCGGGCGGATGCCCCCAGCAGGAGGCGGGGCCCTGGGCTGCCCATCGGCAGGCGCAGGGAGGCAGGGAGCAGCGGCGCTCGCCGCGGGTTGCATCAGCTGAATTCATTAGCCTGTCTATTTTTACTAATGCAGCAAATCAACTTGCTGCTACGGGCGGGGAAAACAGAGCTGAGGCGCGGAGCTGTGGCACAGCATCGCAGCCCAGGCTTTTGTCCAGCGCTCCGGAGGCTGATGGCTCCCTCAGCTCTACCCAACAGCCTCAGCCGGCAGCCATGGGCTTGGGTGGAGGAGGGGGGGGGGGAGGGGAGGAGGGCTGCTGGAGCTGCCAACCGAAGCACATGGTGGTAATAAAGACATCTCAACTGCACGGGTCTCCTTCCCCGGCAGCGCTTGGTGGTGTGTGAGCTGCCTCCTGTCCTGATCCCAGGAGCTCTGGCCTCTGCCTGTGACACAGGGAGACCTCCTGGTTCTCTGCAGCTCCCTGAGAGGAGGCTGGGGCCAGCTGGAGGTTGGTCTCTGCTCCCTAGGCTCAGGGGAGAGAAGGAGAGGCAATGGCCTGAAACTGTGCCAGGGGAGGCTTAGGTTGAAGAGGAGGAAAAATTCTTTGTTGCAAGAGTGGTCAGGGCCTGGCAGAGGCTGCCCAGGGAGGTGGTGGAGTCCCCATGCCTGGAGGGGTTGCAGAACCCTGTGGCCATGGCAGCTGGGGCCAGGGTTTGGTGCCCATGGTGGTCCTGGGTTGATGGCTGCACTGGATGCTCTGGGAGGGCTTTTCCAACCCAAACAATTCTATGGTCCTGTGAACAGGTACAACCACCACCCTCCCAGACCAGATCCCCTCAGAGGGCTTGGGTTACCCCAGCAGTGCAGAGGAGCCACAGAAGGCCCTGGGGGAGCCAGCAGTCCCCTGCAGATGGAGGGGCAGAGGATGTGTTTGGGCAGAGGAAGCTGTGTGGGGGGTGTGCAGAGGCAGCTCTGCGCTCCCTGGCTCAGCACTCACACAGCTCAGCTGTGAGAGAGGCTCAGAGCACAGCTCCAAACCCAGCACTACCTGTTCCTGCTCTGCACCAGCCAGGAACTCACGGTGGGGACAGGCCTTGCTGCTCTGCCTGGCCTTGCAGCCCTGCCATCTGCGTGGTGGGAGCTGGGAAACTCCTCCCTGAGCTACCCTGAGAGCTGCCTGGGAGACCAGAGGGCTGAGAGCAGCTCTCCTGCTCCCTTGTTGGCTTCCAACAACACCCAGGCGCTCGTCCCACCATGCAGTGGACAAAGAGGCTCAGGAGGGGCTGGGGAAACAACTGGTCTGAGTCCTGTTTCTGCTGCCTGCTCCTCGCAGGGCTGAGCTCGTGGCTGAATCCATCACTGGGTCTCGGGCAGCTCATGGCCAGGCAGCAGAGCTGTCACGGTAGAGACTCCCCAGCACAGCTGTCTGCACTGCCCCACAGCCTTCCCGAGGGACAAGACCTGGAGCCAGGCTCCCCAGGGCCAGCCCCATGCCCAGGGAGCTGGGGAGATGCTAGCCGAGGTGCCAAGCTCTGCTCAGGTCCTCACCACTGTCTGCTCAGCCGAGAGAGCAGCTCACAGCCACTCACACCACAAGCTGCAGCTGCTGTCCCCCCAGCCCTCAGCGTGGGGGAGTTGTAGAGAGGAGGCAAAGCTCCAGCCCCCGCTCCCCAGGCCTGGCCAGGCCAAACCTCCTTGCAGCAGGCAGTGAAGTGATCTTTGGCTGCCACAAGCCCTTCCTGCAGCAGCTTTTCTCTTCTCTGCTAAGACCTAAACCTCCCAAAGACACCAGGCCCTGCCCTTCCTCCCTACCCCAGCCAGCCACATGTGCCCTGGGAGGGACCCTCCACCCACCAGGAGATGCAAAGCAGAGCAGAGTTGGACCTGCACATGCTGCCCTGAGCCCAGCTCCTCCAGCCCCCTCTGGAGGTCCCTGCTCAGCCTTGGCAGGATGCTCATGCCTCAGCCAAGCTTTTCCCTGCTCCCCACGGACCAAGGCAAGGGGAAGAGGGAACAGCTCCTCTTGTGCCCAGCTCAGCCTCTCCTCACTGTATGCCCAGCCAGAGCCCAATGAGCAGAACCCAGCATGTTTCAGTCCTTTTCTTTGCCCCTCTTGAGCCCAGGAAGAGAAGAACAAAACTGGAAGGTCTCATGAGGATAGGAGCCAGGGGACCATGGCCCACAGCTGCTCCCAAGCCTCCTGTCCCTGAGCTCCTTGGGTACCACTGGGAGGTGAGCCTCTGCTCAGCCCCCTTCATCCCTCCAGACATGGCAATGGCCACTCAAGCAGCGATGTCCTCTTGTCCCTGGGCTTGGGGGTCTGGCTAGGAGCTGGGCTTAGGGTGAGGTGGGTAAACACCTGTCCAGCATGAAGACCACCAGCTCATGGGATGCCAGAGCAGTGTTCAGCCACAGGACTCTTTGCTGCAGGTGGTTGTGGCTGCTGGATGCCAACACAGGCTGCAAAGAGCCGTTCGATGCACCCTGGAAGCAGAGGCACCGGCCTGACCCTGCTCCCAGGGCAGACCCCCAGGCCACCTGGATGGCAGCTGGGTATGGCTCACACCTCCAGTAGGGAGAAACCCTGCAGAGGTGGCTCTGCTGATCTACCTCTTCCCCAAACACTCTCCCCTTCAGCTCCAGCCCCTCCTCTGTGCCTGGAGCACCAGGCAAACGTGACAGGGCCCCGTGGCAGGTGGGCAGAGGTTGGGCGGGGGTGGGTGGGATGCTGCTGAAGGAGCCCCACTCACCCACGTGCCCCATCCTGCTGCCTCCCACACCAGCAGCACCCACTTGCTTCCCAGGCCCCCACCCCCTCTCTGGGTGCTGCTCCATCCCCATGGGATGTGGCTCGGGGATGGGGAAACTGAGGAAGGGGAAGGGCACTGCGGCTTCGCCACGGGCTGCCAGAACCTGAGCCAGGCACAGCTTCAGCCTGCAGAGCCTGAAGGCAGCACCCAGCTCCCAAACTCGGAGTGTTCCCCCTCCAGCCACCCTGCTCCTCCCTGGAGTGTGGCCACCTCACCACGAGATGGTCAACATGCAGGGGACCCAACCAGAGGGAGCGAGGGGACCCTGCCCCTGCCGGAGCCTTCTTGGCTGTGCCACCTCGGCCTGAGGGTCCCTCCAGCCCCAGCAGCAGCCTGTGGGGAGACAGCAGGTTGCCAGTGCTGGGGATGCTCCTCCTGCTGCTCCCCACCACCCTGGAGCTGCTGGCACAGGGAGCACAGCAAAGGGATCGATGTGGGGGAAGCCAGCTCGGGGAAAAATAGATACCCAGCTCATGAAAAATGGATGCTCCAGCCAGCCCTCCCCACTCCACAGCCACCTCCCTCCCTCTTCCTGGTAGCCAGAGGGAAATCAGCACCCAGCTTCCAGAGGAGAGGGGATGCCAGCATGCCATGGCACTCTCCTTGTACCCTGCTGCATGTCAAGGTGCTGCTGAGGGGGCCCAAGACCCCTTGGGCCACTGGACAGAGGGTGGTGGTGGAGCAGGACCTCTGCCAGGGGTACCCCCAGGAGCATCTGGTTTCCCTGGGCACCACCATGCTCAGCTCAGCACAGGCTGATGCTAAAGTACCAAAGCAGGCTTGGCCTGGTGCCTCATGGCACTCCCCAGCCCCCCACCCAGATGGGGTCATGAGGGTCTCTGCCTGGTTGCTGCCACAACCCTGTGCCTCAGTTTCCCCCACCCCAGCCCAGTTTGTCCACCCAAGCACCCTCAGCACCAGTTGGCCTCACACAAGGACCCTTCCAGCCCAGCCCTTGTCCCACCAAAACAACCTCCTGGGCTGCTGGGCTGGGGGTGCCTGGCCCCACACTGGGCTCTGTGGGGCTCAGCTCCCTCAGCCCCATCCCAGCTGGAGCTATTCCCTGGTCCTCAGGATGGGAGTGGAAGTAGGGGTGGGGGTGGCTGTCCCTGCATTCAAAGGTAGCCCCAGCAAGGAGTTGGGTGTCAGGGTGCAGCTCTGGGGGGTGCCAAGAATCCCATGGTGCCCTCAAGGAGGAGAAGGGGCAGCTGAATGAGGTGGTGGTGGTGAGGACAACAACAAACACCACCCCTGCCCCCCCCTGCCCCTATCCCCCACAACCATAGCCCCCCAAACACCCCCAAATACCCCCTCTTCCCACCCAACTCCCCAACCCCCATGCTGGGTCTGGGGGGTGCACAACCTGACCCCCCCCCCCGCGCCTCAAACTGTCAAATGGGGGGGGGGGGGGGGGGCGGGGGGTGGTCAGCATCACCGGGAAGCAGCGGGGGGGGTGGGGGTGGATTTCCACTCCGACCAGTAGCCTCTGTTGAGCTTACTGGGAGAAGGGATGGGGAAGGATGGAGAGGCGGCGGGGGGGAGGGGGGGGAGCACAAACCGGACCGGGAGTTACCGGGGCCGGGCTGGCTCCGCCGCCGTTATATAACGCGGCTCCATGATGCGGGATGCGGTGGGGGGGGGGGGGGGAGGGTGGTGGTGGTTGCGGTGCCGGTGCCGGTGGTGGTGGTGCCGGTGGTGGTGGTGCCGGTGGCGGTGGCGGCGGCGGCGCCGTCACCGCCACCGGCACCGGCTTTGTGTTGTCAAGCTTTTGATTCCCGAACGATTGCTTACCTCCAGCAGCGCTTCCCGAAGCTCATGCCATGCCTTGTGCCAATCCTCTTTCGGTGGCAGGAGAGGAGGAAAAAAATCCAGCGGGAAGAAAAACCGGGAGGAAAAGCAAAAACCCCAACTCTCCTCTTCCTCTCCCCCTTCCCCCCCTCCAGCAACAACCTCCCCTCCCAAAAATATCCCCCCAAAAAAACAGCAAACCACCAACCAAGGGGGGGAAAAAAAAAAGGGGCCGGATCCTGCCCGGCCCCCGCCCCAAGCTCCTGGAACAACAGGAAAAATAAACCAGGCGAGAGGGGGGAAACGGGGCCGGATCCGGAGCTTGAGGAGGGGGGGACGGAGGAAAAAAGGGGGAGGGGGTCCTCGCTGCCAGCCAGCCCTGGGAGCTGCTCGCACACACGCACACACGCACACGCGTGGCCGCGGCGGGGCCCGTTAAAGGGATACGGGCGCCGGGAGAGAGCGGCGGTGGCGGAGATGGAACCGGGAGAGGCAAGCGGGAGCCGTGAGGTGAGGGGCTGGGGTGGGGGTGGGGGGTGGGGGGGTGCGGGAAGGGTTGGGCTGGCAGCTGGGTGGGCTGGCGGGAGGGGGGGGGGGGAAGAAGTGCAGGGGTGGAAGGATGGGGGGGGATGGAAGGGGGAGAGGGAGGGATGGGGGGGAGAGATGTAGGGATGGAGATATGGAAGGATTGGGGATGGGGGATGGAAGGGAGGGATGGATTCAGATGTAAAGGGATGGAAGGAAAGATGGAAGGGTTAGGGGTGGAGGGATGGAGGGAAAGATGGGGGGATGGAGGGATTGGGAGTGAAGGGATGGAGGGAGATGGAGGGATTGGGGGTGGAGGGATGGAGGGAGAGAGGGAGATATGGATGGATTCAGGGGTAAAGGGATGGAGGGACGGATGGAGAGACAGTGAGATGGAGGGAAGGGGAAGGGGCGAAGGGAAGAATGGTGATGGAGAGGTGGAAAGATGAAGGGATGGAGGGAGAAATGGAGGGAGATGAATGGAGGGGTGGATGGGTGGATGGGGACACGGCTGTCTGTCAGGCTGGCTGGACAGACAGATGCTTGCTCTGCCTTTCTCCCCAGCAGGGCTCTGGCAGGCTGGAGACCCCAGTGCAGACCTCTGGCCGCCAGCTCTGGCCCCTGGGACGGTCGCTCCAGCTCCAGTTCCAGCGCCCCGGGGGTGCTGCGAGAGCCCAGAGAAGGGTTCTGCGCCCCGGTGCTGGGGGGGATGCCCCATTGCGGCCCCCCCTGTCTCCCAGTACCCCAGCCCGGGGCTCAGTTTCACCACCGCGTCCCAGGCTGGGGGGAAGTGGTTAGGTGCCAGATTTAACCTGGTCCCCACTGCCTTCCCCTCACACAGCCCCACGTAAGCAGCGGGACCAGCTCGGGGGGAGGCCCTGGGGAGGCTGCCGGAGCTGCCTGGCTCCAGCCTCCATTATTTATAAGGCAGGTCGGGTTTCGGCGGTCGGGAGTGGGGTGGGACTGGGGGAGGAGACTGGGCACAAGCAGGCACACGCCCCCTGGCCAGCGGGGGACAACCACGGCAGAAGGGGCTGGAGCAGGTAGTGACCATGGGGGCCCGCAGGTCCGTGGCCTCATCCAGGTGACACAGCTTTCCCCCATCACCTGAGGACCTGGAGGTCCTTCTCTCCGGGGTCCCTTCTCCCCACAGCAATGTCCTGTCGTTCCCCCCACGCCTTGTGGTGCCCTGTCCCTGCGGGGGTGTTCCAGGGGAAGTGTCACCCAGCGGCAGGGGGGCTGGGTCCCCTGCAGGGACGAGGCAGCCTTTTGTTGTCACTGCACAGCCCCGGGGGTGGGGGGTGACCAGGAGTGAGCCCAGACCCGGCAGGGCTCTGGGTGGTCCCTGTGGTCTCCTTGGTCCTGGCACAGCCTCATTGTCACAAATCTCTGCTGGCACTGGGTCCCAGACAGGGCACGTTGGGGTGGCCTTGTGTCCTGGGGGCGTTCTTATGCCAAGAGGGGTTACAGGCACTGGGGGAGTCCCTCAGCAGGAAAAGTCTCTGGGCACATCCCCAGTGGAGGGAACACAGCTGGGGTGGACTGGCTGTGCCGCCAGCCCAAGGGGATACCCACAACGGGGGTACTTGGCCACCCCAGCTCACCAGGATCCCAGTTCCTCAGCCCATGCTGTGGCAGGCCAGACCCCTGAGCCTCCCACGGGGCCAGTCCCTTCTGTCTGACCGCAGGCTGGGGGCTGCTGAGACCCCACCTGCAGCACTGCCTCCAGCTCTGCGGTGCCCAGCACAAGAAGGACCTGGAGCTGCTGGAGAGGCTCCAGAGGAGGCCACAGAGATGATCAGAGGCTGGAGAAGCTCCCCTGTGGGGCCAGGCTGGGAGAGCTGGGGCTGTGCAGCCTGGAGAAGAGAAGGCTCCAGGCAGACCTTAGAGCAGCCTCCCAGTACCTGAAGGGCTCCAGGAGATCTGGGGAGGGACTTGGGACAAGGGCTGGGAGTGTCAGGCCCAGGGCCAATGGCTTTGAGCTGGGAGAGAGGAGACTGAGAGTGGAGAGGAGGAAGAAATCCTTTGCAGTGAGGCTGGGGAGACTCTGGCACAGGCTGCCCAGGGAGGCTGTGGCTGCCTGCTGCCTGGAGGTGTTCAGGACCAGGCTGGATGAGGCCCTGAGCAGCCTGTGCTGGTGGGAGGTGTCCCTGCCCATAGCAGGGCTTGGAGCTGGATGATGTCTGAGGTCCCTTCCACCCCAAGCCGTTCTCGCAGCACCTATCCCCACGCTCCCACCAGGACAGCAGCCAGGCTCCACTCCGCACCGCTCCACCGCGGCTCCTCTTTATGCCAACTGCCAGCACCCCCTTGGCTGCTGCCGCCTTCCTCCCACCTCCTCCAGCCCTCGGGGCTGCGGAAGGCTCCTACCTGTCGCACCCAGCACCCCAGAGGCCCTGCGCATCCCAGCCGGCCCGAGCCGGCCGGCGGGAGCCCGAGCCGGAGCGCAGTGCGCAGCGGTCGCGGTCGCCGCGGCAACCGCCACGGCCTAGCGCCGGCTGTCTGCCGGTACCCGGTCGCCTAGCGCCGGCTGTCTCCCGGTAACCTGTCGCCTAGCAATGGGGGATTTTTCACAGCTCGGGATGAAGAGTTGAAAGTTATTTTTAGCCCGGGCTGCGAATCAATAGGCAGCTCCATTCACCGCCCCGCAGCGTGCACATGCTGCTGCTGCCGCCGGGGGGGCCCTGCTGGGGTGGGGGTGCCGCTGAAGGGAGAGGGGTGACCTGCTTGGCTTGGGGTCATTGCCTCCATATAGCCCCCGGGGACCCCGAGGGATCAGCTCTCTTTGTGTTGGCCCCGAGGCTCAGCCCTTCTGAGCCACCTCAGTGCTGCCCTATCCTCCATAGGGCTTGAATCCTGTGCCCCCCACCCTGAGGCTTAGCCACCCGCCATGGGCTCAGCCCTTCTAAGCCACCCCAGTGCTGCCCCATCCTCCATAGGGCTTGAATCCTGTGCCCCCCACCCTGAGGCTTAGCTACCCACCATGAGCTCAGCCCCCTTGGTGCTGACCCCGAGGTTCAGCCCTTCTGAGCCACCCCAGTGCCTTCCATAGGACTCTGACCTCCTGGGCCTCCCCCAAAGCTCAGACATTCCCCCCAGAGCTCCATGGGGCTCAAACACTCTGGCCCCCCCCCCCCCCCTTGTCAAAGATCTAACACCCCCCCAGGGTTCACCCCTCGAGGTGCTCTCCATAGGGCTTGGACCCACTCTTCAAACGTCAAACACCCTCCAGGGCTCAGCCCCCTTTGTTCTGATCCTGGGCTTCAGCCCTTTTGAGTCCCTCCTGAGCCCTCCATAGGTCTTGGGTCCCCTGTTCCCTGCCCCCACCCAGAGCTCAGACACCCCCCCCCCCAAGATCTCACCTTTCCTGTGCTCTCCGTAGGGCTTGAACCCCCTGAGCCCTCCCTGAAGATCAGATGCCCCTCGAGGGTTCACTGTCTCCAGTGGCCTCCATAGAAGCTGGACACCCTGAGCCTCTGCCAAGGCCCAGACACCCCTTCAGGGGACACCCCCTCAGGGATCACCCCCAGGCTTCTATGGGGACCACATGACTGCTGGGGAGTGGTGACCACATCACTGTAGGGACCCTCACCCAGCTGCTGGGACCCTCATCCTGCCATGGGGACCATCTGCCACCAGTGTGGACCTCCTGCCTTGTGTCAGGGACCCTTGTCCTGCCACAGAGACCCCCCCCCGTGTCAGGGGAACCTTCTCCTTGCCCTTGCCCTGCCGTGGGAACCTCTCCACCTTGCCATGGGGCCCCTTGCCTGCCATGGAAATCTCCACTTTGCCATGAGAACCCTTGCCTTGAAATGTGGAACCCCCTCCTTGCCATATGCACCTCCACCTTTCCATGGGCATCCCCTCCTCGCCATGAAGACCTCTCTTGCCGTGGGGTCCTCTGGCTTGCAATGGAGACCCTCACCTTGCTGTGGGATGCTCTGCCTTGCCATGGGGTGCCCCACCTGCCCACCCTGCATGGAGACCCTTGCTCTGCCTCGGGGATCTCCGCTTTGCCAGGAGCACCTTTGCCCTGTGAGCCTCCTCCTCGCTGTGGGGATTCCTGCAGGGACCCACAGCTTGCTCCACGCTTCTCCTGAGCACCAGCCTGGGGGTGCAGCTGCTCAGGGGCAGCAGGAGGGCATGGAGCCAGTTTAGCCCCTGGGTTCCCTGGGGAAGGGCTGGGAGGTTCCTCAGCTACTTCCTAAAGATGAGCTGGCTGCCTACTACAGCCACATCTCCTGCAGGTGCTCGGCTGGGTGGGACAGCTCCCCATGAAGCTGTGGGGGCCTGGGCAGGGGCACCCCCATTCTCCAAGCAGCACTGTGAGGTCCCAACTTTCCCCCATGAGCCTCTTTTGCCTTTTGGTGAAGATTTCTGCCCCCAAGCATGGCCCAGCTGCTATCACCCACCCGTGGTTCAGGGCAGAGATGCACAAAGCCTCCTTGGACTTCTGTGGGCATGAGGGATGCCCTGGCTGGGTGGGGAAGGCCAAGGACCAGGAGATGGAGACAGCCCAAGAAAGGAGAGAGCTCTGCCCAAGATGGGTGATTCAGCAGGGAGAAGGAGGATCACCAAAGAGCTCAGAGGACTGAGGGTCCTTCCTGCCATGAGAGGAGATAAAGCCCCCCCCAGGCCCTGGGTAAGCTGTAGATGATAGGTGGGGCTGGAAGAACCTCTTCTGTGGAGACAGGCTGGAGAGCAGGGGCTGTGCAGCCTGAAGAAGACCTTCTTGCACCCCACCAGTGTATAAAGAGGCTTATAGGAAGGATGGAGAGAGGTTATTCACCAGGAGCTGTGGTGGCAGGAGAAAGGGTGGTGGTTTTGAACTGGCAGAGGGCAGATTTAGGTCTCCACTTGCACTAACATAAGGTGAGACCCACCAGGAGCACACATCCAGCTCTGGGGTCCCATCACAAAGCAGACCTGGACCTGTTGGAGCAAGTCCAGAGGGAAGCATGGAAATAAGAGCTTCTAAGAGCGATGGAGAGAAGCTTTCACCAGGAGCTGTGCTGCCAGGAGAAGGCTGAGCTGTTGAAACTGGCAGGGGATGGCTTTAGGTTGGCTAAGGGGAAGAAATGTACGGTGGGGAGGGTGTGGGACGCTGGCACTGGAGAGCTCAAGGTCCAGCGGGGTGAGGCTGGATCAGCCAGCGGCAGCAAGAGAAGGCCCTGCCCAAGGGTGGTCTTCAAAGGTCTCATTCCATGAGTGTCCCACTCCAGCGCGCCGGGGTCCGCAGCCCGGGGCCAGGGGAAGCAGCCGCCGTGCCCGCGGTCACCAGAGGGCACTGCGAGCCCAGCAGCCTGGGGCCTCTGCCCGGGCTGTGCTGCCGGGGGCAGGCAGGGGACCGGAGCCAGGCTGGGGGGCCAGAGACCGGCGGCTTCCGAAGGAGCGGGGACGGGGGACCGGGGGCAGGGCAGCACCATGGGGCTGAGGGCAAGGACTGGCACAGCCAGGGGACACTGCCATCACCCAGAGCTCCGCGGCATTTCGGCCAGTGGCAGCTCCAGTAAAGCCCCATCGGCTGGCCCAGAGCCAACTGGTGGGTACTGGAGCTGGGGTTTGCTCTGCCCCAGCTCAGCCCCAGCTCTGGGCAGTGCTCCCAAGGGGCTCCTGCCCGCCTCGGTGCCCGTGCCCGGTGCCCATGTGGAAGAGACCCAGGGCTGGCGGCGGTGGCTTGGTCCAGCTGGTGCCGAGGTTCTCCCCAGCAACACCCAGTTAAGGTGGAACGGTCTGGGGTGGGGGTGCCGGGGGTGCCAGCTCCCCCAGGAGTGGGGTTGGGGGGGGCTCACCAGGGGCACACCGGGCTCCGGGTTGCAAACATCCCCTTCCAACCGCCTGGGGTGGCCCGAGGGTGCCGAGCACCCACCCGGGCCGGGGGAGAGCCCTGCTGGGAGGAGGTGTCTGGAGACACCAGCCCCTCGTGGCACCGGTGCCCTCTCACCACTGGTGCAACCTCATCTCTGGTGCCACCCCATCTCTGGTGCCACCTCACCGCATCTCCGGTGCTGCTTTGCCTGTGCACCCCATCTCTAGTGCCATTCCTCTTCTGATATCCTTGATGCCACTCCACCTTCGGTGCTACCTCACCTCTGGGGTCACCCCACCTTTGGTATCACTATCTCTGGGGTCACCCTATCTCTCTCATCACTTTGCCTCTGGGTCACCCCCACCTCTGGTCCCACTTCACCTCTGGGCTCACCATGTCTCTGGTACCACTCTGTTTCTGGGGTCACCCCATTTTTGGTACCACCTCACCTCTGAGGTCACCCCGTCTTTGCTGCCACCTCACCTTTGGGGTCACCACATCTTTGGTACCACTGTTTCTGGTGTCACCCCACCTTTGCTGCCCCCTGGCCTCTTGTGTCACCCCATCCCTGGTGCCCTGCTGTAGGCTGTTTGCAGGCTCCATGGCCGGACCAGCTCCACCTGCTGCTGGTGGCACAGGATCCTACCCTAGGACCACGACCTCCTCAAGCCAGGACACCCCAGATGGCAGCCAGCAGGCCCAGACCCCCCGCAAGCCCCTCACCTCCCCCCCGCCCCCCGCCCCAAGCCGCTCCACCTTAACCCGCAGCCCCTCCGGCCCCTCATTTTCCACGGATTCCAGCCCTTGACTTCTTCCAGCGGCATTCGGTGGCCGCAGTCTCCTCTCCCCGCCCCACCTCCCCCCGGCCCCCTCCCCTCCCCTCCCCCCCCCCCCCCCCCGCCTCCTCTTTCTTCCCACCCTTCCCAGTGACAATTCCTCATTCCCATTCCGCTCCTCCCTCTCTCCCGGACTTTGTTCCCAGCCCGGATCATCCCATCCCGATTGTTCCTCGCTTGTTTCAAACGTTTTGGCGGGCTGTCACCGCGGGGACACCTCATTAATTACCGGGGGGGGGGGGTGGGGGGTGGGGGGACACGACACAGACACAGACACCAGGGATGAACTGGGGCGTGGGGGTGGGGAAAACACCCAGGGGTGGCTGTGGAAGTGGGGCTGGGGTGTGCATGACCCCCACCCCGCTGCCACCCTCGGCATCTGCTCCCCTGGTTGAGAGTGGAGATGGGGAGGGGGTGTTGGTGTCGGGGTGTTCATATGGAGGTTTGGGGGGATGTAAATCTTGGGGTACACAGCTCGGGGCGGGGAGGCAGGGTGTTGGTTCGTATGGAGGTTTGGGGGGTATGCAAATCTTGGGGGGGCGTAGTTTTGGGGGGTGTAAAGCAGTGGCTATGTACCTTGGGGGTGTGCAGAGTCAGGGTGCAGATATCTCGGGGTGTACATAGCTTGGGGTGTGCATAGCTTGGGGTGCCTGTAATCTGGGGTGTGCATATCTTGGGGTGCTCATAAACTGGGAGGTTTATAGCCTGGGGTATCTGCAGTCGGGGGTGTGCACAGCCCGGGGTGTCTATAATCTGGGGTTCCTCTAGCCTGGAGTACTCGGGGTGTGCATAGTTTGGGGTGCCTGTAGCCTGGGGTGTACATCATTTGGGGTGTGCAGAGTTTGGGGTGTTCATAAGATGGGGTGTGTATAGCTTGGGGTGTCCATGGCCCGAGGTGTGCTCTGCTTGGGGTGTCTATAGTCTGGGGTGTGCATAGCTTGGGGTGTTCATAGATTGGGGTGCTTAGAGCCTGGGGTAGCAGGGTTGTGCATGGCATGGGGCGTCTATAATGTGGGGTGCACATAGCCCTGGCTGTGCACAGTTTGGGGTGCCCATAGCCTGGGGTATGTGTAGTTGGGGTGTGCATAGCTTGGGGTCTGCATAGCTTGGGGTGCCTGGAGCCCAGGGTGAGCTTAATTTGGGGTGTGCACAGCTTGGGCTGTGTAAAATTGGGGTGCCTGGAGCCCAGGGTGTGCTTCATTTGGGGTGTGCATAGCTTGGGGTGTGCATAGCTTGGGCTGTGTAAAACTTGGGGGCCTGGAGCCCAGGGTGAGCTTAATTTGGGGTGTGCATAGCTTGGGGTGTGCATAGCTTGGGCTGTGTAAAACTTGGGGGGCCTGGAGCCCAGAGTGTGCTTAACTTGTGGTTTACACAGCTTGTGTGCAGCTAAAGGTCGTGTGCCAAGCCTGAGGGGGTGTGTGGCTTGGGGGGGCTGTGTGTATCTTGGGGTGCTGTGTGTAGCTTGGGGTGCTGTGTATAGCTTGGGGGGCTGTGTGTAGCTTGGGGTGCTGTGTGTATCTTAGGGTGCTGTGTATAGCTTGGGGGGCTGTGTGTAGTTTGGGGAGCTGTGTGTAGTTTTTGGTGCTGTGTGTAGCTTGGGGGGCTGTGTGTATCTTAGGGTGCTATGTGTATCTTGGGGGGCTGTGTGTAGTTGGGGGGCTGTATGTAACCTGGGCTGTGTGTATCTTGGGGGGCTGTGTGTATCTTGGGGGGCTGTGTGTAGTTGGGGGTCTGTGTGTAGTTTGGGGGGCTGTGTGTAACCTGGGCTGTGTGTATCTTGGGGGGCTGTGTGTAGTTGGGGGGCTGTGTGTATCCTGGGGGGGCTGTGTGTAGTTGGGGGGTTGTGTGTATCCTGGGGGGGGCTGTGTGTAGTTGGGGGGCTGTGTGTATCCTGGGGGGCTGTGTGTAGTTGGGGGGCTGTGTGTAGCCTGGGGGGCTGTGTGTATCTTGGGGGGCTGTGTGTAGTTGGGGGGCTGTGTGTAGCCTGGGGGGCTGTGTGTATCTTGGGGGGCTGTGTGTAGTTGGGGGGCTGTGTGTATCCTGGGGGGCTGTGTGTATCCTGGGGAGCTGTGTGTATCCTGGGGGGCTGTGTGTAGTTGGGGAGCTGTGTGTAACCTGGGCTGTGTGTATCTTGGGGAGCTGTGTGTACCCTGGGGGACTGTGTGTAGTTGAGGGGCTGTGTGTAGTTGGGGAGCTGTGTGTATCCTGGGGAGCTGTGTGTATCCTGGGGGGCTGTGTGTAGTTGGGGGGCTGTGTGTAGCCTGGGCTGTGCAAAGCTCGGGGTGTCTGCAGCGCGGGGTGCACACCGTGTGGTGTGTGCCTGGAGCGGGGGTGCATAGTTGGGGGGTGCACGGCCTGGGACATGGCCTGGAGCGCCTGCACCCCGGGGTGTGCCCAGCCATGGGTGCACACAACCTGGGGCGTGCCTTTAGCCTGGGGGGGGGGGTGTCGCCCGCAGTGCCCCCCGGGCTCAGCCCCCCCAGTTCCTCGCCTCCCGCTGTCGCCCACTCCGGGCGGCGCGGGGGCAGTTGAGCATCCTCCGTTAGCCCGGGGTGGAGGGGGTCTGGGGATGCCCGGGGTGGGCTCTGCGGTATCTGCGGCGGGGAGGGGATGGGGATGGGGTTGTGGGGGGAGAGCTTGGGCCCGCCCCGCCGCCTCCATTGGCGGAAAGTTTGGGGCGCGGCACAGGGTGGTGGCCCCGCTTCTCCCCCCCCTTCCCCAGTCTCCCGCCCCGGCCCCGGCCCCGGTGCGGGCAGCGGTGAGGGCAGGGCCGGGCCGGGCCGGGCCGGGCCGCCCCGGGCCATGTGGGCGCTGCGGGCGCTGTGCCTGGCGGGGCTGGGTGCGGTGCTCGGCGGGGGCTCGGCGGATCAGTGCAACTGGAGGGGCAGGTACGTACCGGTACCGACACCGGCATCGGCGTGGCCATCGGCATCGGTACCGGGGTAGCAGCCCGGGGCACGAGGTGGGAGGGTGCTCCCCAGCTCAGCATCAGACCAAGCTTGGGGCTCCCAGCAGGGTCGGGGTTTTGGGGGGAGGGGGGGTTGTAAGGGGGGAGGGGGGGAGTCTCTCCGCCTTCCCCAAGGCTGCCACCCCCTTCTGCATCCGTGGGATGCATCACGGGTGGGATGCTGGAACCTCGCCTGCCTCAGTTTCCCCGCTCCTTGAGCGCGGCTGGTCCTCTCACCCCGGACGAGAGATGTTGGTCCCCGGGGTGTTGGTCCCTTAGGGAGCGCCCACCCCCCGCAACCCGTGAAAGGTGGACGGTGGGACCCCGAGCCCTCCGCCAGGGCCCGAGGGCGGTGGGGAAGGCGCCGAGGTGCGGAACAAAGAGCGTGGCCCGGCGGGAGTAGCTGTGAAAGTCCCACGGCGGGGACTGGGGGGCCACGGGGGGCTATGAGCAGCGTGGTCGGGACAAAGCGGCCCCATTGCTGCCCCCGTGTCCCCCCGGCATGGCTTTCCCGCGTGTACCCCCCGCCCACGGTAAAAGGCACGGGTAGGACGTGGCTCAGGGCACCAGGGGATGCTGGGGGGGGGGGGGGGGGGGGGGCGTAGCAATCCTGCAGCACCCACTGGGAATCCCCCAAAAGGAGGGGAACAGGGGACCCAAGGGCCACAGGGTGCCTGGCTGGGGTGTCTTGGGAGCCCCACCTGCGTGTGAGGGGGGCTGTGCTGCTGTGCCCCCCCCCGAGTGCTAAGAAACAGGAGCACCTCCCAAACTATGCCCTGACACCCCAGGTCCAAGGCACAAAAAGTTGGGTGCTGTTCCTCCTGGGGTTCGTCCCACGCACGGCTTCGGATGCTGCCCCACCGGGGTTTGGGGGGACGCGGGGCTGGAGGGGGGAGCCCCATCCCCCCGGGGCGGGGGGCGCCCTGGCTAACGGGGGGTGCTGTGCCTGGCAGCGGGCTGTCTCAGGAGGCGGGCAGCGTGGAGCAGCTGTCCCTGCACTGCGCCGAGGGCTCTCTGGAGTGGCTGTACCCCACGGGCGCCCTTCGGCTGCGCCTGGCCCCCCGCCTGCCCCCCGCCGCCGCCGCCGTCCAAGGCAGGAGCCCGCAGCATGTCACCGCCTGCGTCAAACCGTCCGGCACCTTCCGGGGGGCTCAGCTCTACCTGGAAAGAGAAGGGCTCTTGGAGCTGCTGCTACCAGAGGCCCCCCGACCCCGCGTCCGCTGCTTCAGTTGGGCACCCCAGGAGAAGGTGGCTCTCTTCCTTCAGGCCACCCCGCACCCCGACATCAGCCGCCGCATCGCCGCCTTCCGCTACGAGTTGCGGGGGGACTGGCTGGCACGCCCCCCCCTGCCCGCTGCCAGCCCTGCTGCCGAAGGTCAGCACCCAGCGGCCCCTCTCGGTGTCCCCAGGGCGTCCCCAGCGCTGCCACCGGCTCCCTCACCAGGGGTTGCCCCGGGCTGTGCTCAGCACCCAGCATCGCCGCTCGGTGTCCCCAGGGTGTCCCCGCGGGTGCCACCGGCTCCATCACCAGGGGGTTTCCCCAGGTTATGCTCAGCACCCAAGGTCCACAGGTTGTCCCCAGGGTGCCCCCAGCGGTGCCCCCGGCTCCCTCACCAGGGGTCTCCTCCCGGGTTGTGCTAGGCACCCAGTGTCCCCACGCCATGTCCCCAGACCTCCCTCACCAGGGTGTTGCCCTGAGGTTTGTGCTCAGCACCCAGCGTCCCCAGGCTGTCCCCCAAGGTGTCCCCAGGGATGTTACCAAATCCTTCACCAGGGTGTTCCCCCCAGGTTGTGCTCAGCACCCAGTGTCCCCACTCAGCCCACAGTGGTGTCCCTGGGGTGACCCTAGTGAGTCCCCAGGGGTGCCACTGCCTCCCTCGCCAGGACATTTCCCCCAGGTTATGCTCAGCACCCAGCGTCCTCTGGCGGTGTCCCCCAGGGTGTCCCCAGGGGTGCCACCGGCTCCCTCCCCAGAGTGTTCCCTGGGGTTGTGCAGAGGTGTGAGGGTCCGGGGTGGCGCCCAGGAGCCCCCCGGTGACAGTTTGTCTCGGCAGGGGCGTGCCGGCCGTGCAACGACAGCGAGCTCCTGATGGCCATTTGCACTAGTGACTTTGGTGAGCACCGAGCGCCGCGGGCATCGCCTCCTGGGCACCCGGCGGAGGGCACCCACCCCGGGCTGGCGCAGCACTGGCACCCAGGCTGCGCCGGTGCGGGAGGTGGGCGGCAGAGCTGCGGGAGGGGCATGGGAAGAGGAACAGGGATGGGAATGGGAAAGGAGATGGGAATAGGGATGAAAATGGGAACAGGGATGGGAATGGAGACAGCAATGGGAATGGAGATGGGAATGGAGATGGAGATGGAGATGGGAACAGGGATAGACATGGGGACCAGAGTGGGAATGGGAATGGGGATGGGAATGGGGATGGGAATAAGGATGGAGATGAGAACAGAGACAGAGATGGGAACGGGGATGGAGGTGAGGATGGGAATGGGAATGGAGATGGGAATGGGGATGGGACAAGGGATGGGAATGAAGATGGAGATGGGAATGGATATGGGAACAGGGACAGGGATGGGAAAGGAGATGGAGACATGAATGGGAATGGGGACTTGATTTGGGATGGGATAAGATGGGGATGGAAATGGATATGGGAACAGGGATGGAAATGGGAATGGGGTTTGAAATGGGGATGAGGATGGAGATGAGGACAGGGATAGGAAGGGAGATGGAGACGGGAAAGGGGATGGGGAGAGGAATGGGAAAAGGGTGGGGAAGGAGATAGGAACGGGGACACAAAGAGGAATGGGGATAGGAACCGGGATGAGGATGCAGATGGGTGGGAATGAGAACAGAGATGGCATGGGGACAGAGGCTGGGGTGGAGACAGAGACAGGGGTGGGGAAGGGAATGGGAATGGAGATCGAGGTGGGAACAAGGAAGGCTGTGGGATGGGGACAGGGATGGGGACAGCGCTAGGGAAGAGATAGAAACAAACATGGGGACAGGAACGGGGATGGTCAGAGGGGTAGGGACAGGAATGGAGACGGGAAGAGGGATGAGGATGGGCACAGCCACGGGCACGGGAATGGGGGGTGGGCAGAGGGGCACCCTGCCATCCATCCCTTCCTGCCTTCCCCCCGCAGTGATCCGCGGCAGCATCCGGAGCGTCTCCAACGACGCGGAGCTGCAGGAATCTGTGATCGGGATCAGCGCCGCCCGCATCCACCGCCAGAAGTTTCCTCTTTTCCAGGCGGGGGGGCGGCCGGTGGGCAGCATCCGCACCCCGCTGCGCTGCGGGGGTCAAGCCGGGCCCCGGCACCTTCCTCTTCACGGGGTGGCTGCATTTCGGGGAGGCCTGGCTGAGCTGCGCCCCCCGCTACCGGGACTTCCAGCGCATCTACGAGGGGGCACGGCGCGCTCGTCAGAACCCCTGCGAGTTCCCCGTGGACTGAGGGGCTTGGGGGATGGGGGGGTGGGACAGCTCCGGGGCCCCCCATGGGTACTGGGGGGCTGGGGGGGCTGCGGGCAGCAGGAGCACCCCCGGAAGGGACCATGCCCAAAGTGGGCACGATGCTTCAGTTCTCCACGTCTAGCTGGGCACTGCCAGCACCTGCTGCAGGGCTGGGAGATCCAGGGAAAATCCTGCTGGAAGGGAAGGGATTTTCCTAGGGTGCACTCACCTCTGGTGCCCAGGGAGCTGCCCGAGTGAGGGGGGCAGTGACATGGGGCAGAGGGTTGGGGCTCCCTGGGTACCAGGGTGCTGCATGCTCAGGGGATGCTTGTGGGGCACGGTGGGTCCAGCACTATGGGGCAGCCACCCCCTCTGCACGCCGGGAGGGCTCGGCAGTGGGCGGCTGTGGCAGCAGGGTGGCTGTGGTGGCGCGGGCGGGGCACGGTGGGCACAGCAGGGTGTGGAAGGGCCAGGACAGGAGGTGGATTTGCGATGTAGAGGGTGGAGGAGGAGCGGGCAGGAGCCGTGGGGTGGATGTGAGGAAGGGAAGCGAGGCTGAAGGCAGCGAGGGGGATGGCAAGCAGGAGGAAAGTTGGCACAGGGAGCAGAGGTGTCCCCGGCACGGCCGGGGCAGGACCAAAGCACCGATGCGGGATGGAGAGGACTGGCAGTGCCACCGTCACCACCAGCCCGGGGCTGGGACCAAGCTGTGCCGGGTCACTGCTGGGGGGGGAGGGCACACTCTGCCAGGCTGGGGGGCGGGGGGGTGGGCCGTGACCGTGGGGGTGGGGGAGGCATCGGATGTGCACTAAAGTTCTACTGATACCAAATCTGTGACTGCTCTATAAACGAAGCTGGTTTGTAGCGCCTGCGCCTCCTGTGCTTGAGAAGCTCGGCAGGGTGGCCACCAACAGGTGCCCCTGGGCCACTGCTGTGTGCCACGGTGCCTCCCTCACCCCCGGTGCCAGCTGGGGGGGCTGCACATAGCCACGCTGGTTACACTGAGAGAGGGAGAGGAGGTCTGTTGAAGGTCTCCCTGGTGTCTCAGAGGGTCGCTCACTTCGAGGTTCCTCTCTCCTGGGCTGGGTTCCTTTGGGTTCCTTTCCCCCAAGGTTGGTCACTTTGGGGCTCCTCTCTGCCAGGCTGGGTCACTTTGGGGTTCCTCTCCCATGGGGTGGTTCCATTCAGGTTCCTTTCCCCTCAAGTGGGTCACTCTGGGGTTCCTCATCCATGGGGTGGGTTCATTTGGGGTTCTTTCCCCCAAGGTTGGTCACTTTGGGGTTCCTCTCTCCTGGAGTGTGTTCCTTTGGGTTCCTTTCCCCCAAGGTTGGTCACTTTGGGACTCCTTTCCCCTGGGGTAAGGTCACTTTGGGGCTCCTCTCTGCCAGGCTGGGTCACTTTGGGGTTCCTCTCCCATGGGGTGGTTCCATCCAGGTTCCTTTCCCCTCAAGTGGGTCACTCTGGGGTTCCTCATCCATGGGGTGGGTTCCTTTGGGTTCCTTTCCCCCAAGGTTGGTCCCTTTGGGGTTCCTTTCCCCTGGGGTAGGTCCTTTGGGGCTCCTCTCTGCCAGGCTGGGTCACTTTGGGGTTCCTCTCCTGGCCAGCTCTGAGTGAGCAGGCCTGGGGGGGGTGATCCTCTCCCTGGCCCCGTGCTGGGGGGGTGATCCCAGCAGCAGAGCTGCTGTCAATGCTGATTCTCATCAGGGCCACTAGCCACAAGGCCTCATTGTGCCAGGCTGTGCCCTGCTGGCTTCCCAGCCCTGCCTGTTCCCACCACTGTCCCCTCCTCCGTGGGGGCTCCGTCCCCAGCCTTTGGGCTCCGCTCCTCGGGGCTGCAAGGGCATCCCAGGCTGGGGGGGAGGGGCACAGGAGCCCAGCCAGAGATGGGCCACGAGGCTCCTAGACACAGGTGGGATGTGGGACCCCAGCTGGAGACAGGGCACAGGGCCCCCAGCCAGGAAGGGAGAGGCATGAGACCCCCAGCCAGGGCATGGGACCCCCAGCCAGGGGTGGGACGTGGCACCCCCAGCTAGAGACAGGGCTCAAGAGCTCCCCAGCCAGAGGTGGAGCAAGGGGACAAGTGGCTAGAGTCAGTGCACAGGACCCCTGGCCACGGATGGGCCACAGGGGCCCTCCATCCGTGATGCCCACAGGGGCTCAGTGTTGCAGAAGCTCAGCCCCTGAGCCCTCCCCAGCCCCTGAGACTCCCCAAAGCCCCCAGGCTTGGGGTCCTGCCACATCACCCTGGGCCCTGGCGATGATTTGGTGCCTCCATGACCACAGCAGGCTGTGCCTTGCCAAGAACCCAACCCCAGAGAGTGCTGGGTCATGTGCTGATGCTGGGCCCCAGGGCAGGATCTGGCCCTGGGGGAGACCCATGGCAGTCAAGGATTCCAGAATCCCTCTGGATCTTGCTGGGATCCTGCTGATGCCAGAATTCCTGCTGGATTGTGCCAGGATCCTGAGGACTCCAGAATCCCCCCCTGGATTTTGCTGAGATCCTGAGGATTCCACAATCCCCCTTGGATTTTGGCAGCTGGCAGAAGCTGAGCAAGGCAGGGGGGAGGGGAAGGAGTGGGAAATCCAGCGGAGGAGGGGAATAAAGGGGCTGGAAAAGCCATAACCGAGGTGCAAAGGGAATTGTGCTGCCCACAACATCCTCCATATGCACTGGGGGTAGCTCCTGGCTGCTCTGACCCCCCCTCAATCCATTCCTCATGGCTCCATGTTGGGGTTTCATGCTCCAAGCTTCCAGAGCATTTCTGGCCAGCAGCAGGACCTTGTTTTGCTCCAAATCCAAAAGGATTTGGCCAAACCAACTCCTTCTGCCACAGAGGGGAGGGCTGGGACTCAGCTCTTGAGCTGCTGCAGAGCTTTTTGGTGCTGGAGCTTTTGGCCCTAGAGCACAAAGTCCTGTGAGGAGCAGCCTGGAGAAGAGAAGGCTGAGGGGAGACCTCTGGCTTCCTGCAACTCCCTGAGAGGAGGCTGGAGCCAGGTGGGGGTTGAGCTCTGCTCCCAAGTAACAAAGGATAGGACAAGAGGAAATGGCCTCAAGTGGGGGCAGGGGAGGTTCAGGCTGGATATGAGGAACAGTTTCTTCACTGAAAGGGTTCCCAGACGTTGGAATGGTTTGCCCAGGGCAGGGGTGGAGTCACCATGCCTGCAGCTGGTGCTTAGGGACATGGTTTCCAGTGAGAGGGCAAGGGGGAATGGTTTGGAGGAGGCAGAGCAGGGTTAGAGTGGAGCTGAGGCAGAAGTTGTTGAGTGTGAGGCTGCTGAGGCTCTGGCCCAGGCTGCCCAGGGAGGCTGTGGCTGCCTCCTGCCTGGGGGTGCTGAAGGCCAGGCTGGATGAGGCCCTGAGCAAGCTGTGCTGGTGGGAGGTGTCCCTGCCCATGGCAGGGGGCTGGAGCTGGATGACCTCTGAGGTCCCTTCCAACCTGAGCCATTCTGGGATTCTGTGATGGTTTAGTGGTGGCCCTGCAGTGCTGGGTGGAAGGTTGGCCTGGATGACCTCGAAGGTCTCTCCCAATCAAACACATTCTGTGATTCTCTTTTTGTGCCCTCCATCCTGTTGGCAGCTGCCCTCACCTCTGGCTGGGCAGGCAAGGGCACAAATGTGTCACACAATCAGGGCCAGGGCCTGGGCTGGGCTGGAAGGGACCTTCCAAGCTCACCCAGTCCAACCCCCTGCAGCCAGCAGGGACAGCTGCAGCCACAGCAGGCTGCTCCCAGCCCCAACCAACCTGCCCTGCACTGCTGCCAGCCATGGGGCAGCTCCACCTCTCTGGGCAGCCTGGCACAGGCTCTCCCCACCCTCAGCACCAAACATTTCTCCTTCTCTCCACTCTCAGCCTCCCTCTTGCCCTTCAAACCATCCCCCCTTGGCCTGGCCCAACAGGCCCTGCTCAGCAGTCCATCCCCAGCTGCTGAGCTCTTTGCTGTTCATTCACAGCTCTCCCAGGGGTCAGCCCTGTCCCCCACCCCCTGCTCACATCCCTGGGGACCCTGGGGACATCTTCCATACTTTCAAAGGCACAGGAATGCCAGACTGGGAGGGATCCCAAGAATCTTCTGGGGGTGATGGTGGAGCTGAGATGAGCTGGCCCAGCACCCTGCCAAGCTGAAGTCTCCAAACTCCCCAACACAGGGGAATCCACCACTTTGGGAGAGGATTCCAATGTCTAAGGAGCATCCCAGAGGGAATTCAGGCAGGCAGTGCCTCAGTTTCCCCACTGCAGGGTGGCAATACCAACCCTTCCCTGCTGCTGGGGGCTGCCCTGGCACCCCAGCACCCCCAGCTGCCTGCAGCCAGCCCAGCACTGCCCCTGGCCAAGCCAGCTCCTGCCTGGCCCCTTGGCAGTGGTGAGGCCATGGAGGGTGACACCACCACAAGCCAAACCCCATCCCAGCTCACGTTTCCTCCACAGGGTGGGAATGTGGTGGGAGGCAGCATGGAGGGGGTGGAGGAGAGCAGGCTGAGGGGGAAGCAGCAGTGTGCCAGGAGCTGAGGGGCTCTGGAGGGGCAGCTGGGCTTGGGAGGAGCCTGTGAGCCCCGGGAAGGCTCTGATGCCAGCCCAGTGTGAGCATCTCCAGGGATGGTCTCACTCCAGAAGCCTCCCCCCTCCCAGCTGCCCCCCATGAGGGTGGGCTTGGGGCACCCCACAGAGAGCAGCACCCCAAGAGCAGCTCCCATGGTGGAAATCATGGGATGCTTTAGGCAGGAAAAAAACCTTTAAGGTCACCAAGTCCAACGCTTATCTAACCCTCCCGAGGCTGCTGCATGCCCAGGGAGGTGTCTGGAGCTCCTCATTCCATGGCCCCAGCCCGGGGAGGGGGTGGGGTGGGGGTCACACACAGAGAGCCCATCCCAGGGACACCTCTGGGGGTGGCTGCTGCTGGGTGTCTGTGCTGGGACTGCAGTGCAGAGAGCAGTAGCACCCCTGGGCTGTCCCTGGTCCCTGTCCCGGTCCCTGCCCCCACTCCCTGTCCCCGGTCCCTGTGCCTGGTCCCTGCCCCGGTCCCTGCCCCCACTCCCTGTCCCCGGTCCCTGTGCCTGGTCCCTGCCCCGGTCCCTGCCCCCACTCCCTGTCCCCGGTCCCTGTCTCTGGTCCCTGCCCCGCTCCCTGCCCCGCTCCCTGTCCCCGATCCCTGCCCCGGTCCCTGTCCCCCTGCTCACTGTCCCTGCTCCCTGTCCTTCTGCTCCCTGTCCCCCCGCTCCCTGCCCCGATCCCTGTCCCCCCGCTCCCTGTCCCCCCGCTCCCTGCCCCCGCTCCCTGTCCCCCCGCTCCCTGTCCCCGCTCCCTGTCCCCCTGCTCCCTGTCCCCGCTCCCTGCCCCTGCTCCCTGTCCCCCTGCTCCCTGCCCCGGTCCCTGTCCCCCCCGCTCCCTGCCCCTGCTCCCTGTCCCCCCTTCTCCCTGCCACCGGTCCCTGTCCCCCTGCTCCCTGTCCCCCTGCTCCCTCTCCCCGGTCCCTGTGCCCGGTCCCTGCCCCTGCTCCCTGTCCCCGCTCCCTGTCCCCCTGCTCCCTGTCCCCCCGCTCCCTGTCCCCCCGCTCCCTGTCCCCCTGCTCCCTGTCCCCGCTCCCTGCCCCAGTCCCTGTCCCCCTGCTCCCTGTCCCCCTGCTCCCTCTCCCCGGTCCCTGTCCCCGCTCCCTTTGCCCGGTCCCTGTCCCCCCGCTCCCTGTCCCCCTGCTCCCTGTCCCCTCGCTCCCTGCCCCGCTCCCTGCCCCGCTCCCTGTCCCCCTGCTTCCTGTCCCTGCTCCCTGCCCCTGCTCCCTGTCCCCCTGCTCCCTGTCCCCCCGCTCCCTGTCCCCCTGCTCCCTCTCCCCGGTCCCTGCCCCGGTCCCTGTCCCCCTGCTCCCTGTCCCCGCTCCCTGCCCCAGTCCCTGTCCCCCTGCTCCCTGTCCCCCTGCTCCCTGTCCCCCTGCTCCCTCTCCCCGGTCCCTGTCCCCGCTCCCTTTGCCCGCTCCCTGTCCCCCCGCTCCCTGTCCCCCTGCTCCCTGCCCCGCTCCCTGTCCCCGCTCCCTGCCCCGCTCCCTGCCCCGCTCCCTGTCCCTCTGCTCCCTGTCCCCGCTCCCTGCCCCGCTCCCTGCCCCGCTCCCTGTCCCCGCTCCCTGTCCCCCTGCTCCCTGCCCCGCTCCCTGTCCCCGCTCCCTGTCCCCGCTCCCTGCCCCGCTCCCTGCCCCGCTCCCTGTCCCCGCTCCCTGCCCCGCTCCCTGTCCCCCTCGCTGTCACACAAAGGCTGCTGCCGTTTCGCGCCATTTCCCCCTCCCCAGCCCTTCTCCCCCCTTCGCCCTCCTCCTTCCCGGCTGCTGGATAAAAGCTGGGCCACAAAGGGAGGCACAAAGGCAGCCAGCCCTGCCCAGCACCCCCCGTGGGGACCTGTGTGCCTTGTGTCCACCCCGGGGATGTCCGTGCAGCCTGCCCACAGAGACCCAGGGGCCCCCATGGGACCAGACGGTCCCCCATAGGGTCAGGATGAGCTCCCTGGGGTTCAGAGATGCTCCACAAGGTCAGGATGAGGCTCCTGGGGTTCAGAGATGCCCCTTGGGGTCAGGATGAGGCTCCTGGGGTTCAGAGATGCTCCACAAGGTCAGGATGAGGCTCCTGGGGTTCAGAGATGCCCCTTGGGGTCAGGATGAGGCTCCTGGGGTTCAGAGATGCCCCTTGGGGTCAGGATGAGCTCCCTGGGGTGAGGGTAGGTATGCCATAAGGTCAGGATAAAGCTCTTGGGGGTCACAGATGCCCCATAGGAGTGGATGATGTTTCTGAGGCCAGGGCATGACCCACGAGGTTAGGGTGAGGCCCCCAGGGCCAGGAGATGCCCCACAGGGGCATGATGGGGTTCAAGGATGCCTTGCAGGGTTGGATGGTGCTTCTGGGACTGGGACAGTGATCCATAGGGTCAGGATGATGCCCTGGGGCCAGAGAATGCCCTAGAAGGTCAGGATGAGGCCTCCAGGGTTGGGGAATGCCTCATAAGGTCAGGAGGAGCCCCCTGAGGTTCACAGATGCTCCAGGTCAGAATGATGCCCTCTGGGACTGAAGGATTCCTTATAAGGCCAAGATGATGTTCCTGGAGCCTGGGGAGGCTCCATAAGATCAGGATGAGGCCCTTGGGGACCAGATACCCCAGAGAGTCAGCACGATGGCCCCAGGGTTAGAGAATGCCCCACGGGGTCAGGGTGATGCCCCTGAGGCTCAGGAATGCCCCAGGGGGTCAGGCTGATGCCCCTGGGGGTCAGGAATGCCCCAGGGGGTCAGGCTGATGCCCCACGGGGTCAGGATGATGCCCCTGAGGCTCAGGAATGCCCCAGGGGGTCAGGATGATGCCCCTGAGGCTCAGGAATGCCCCAGGGGGTCAGGCTGATGCCCCTGGGGGTCAGGAATGCCCCAGGGGGTCAGGCTGATGCCCCACGGGGTCAGGATGATGCCCCTGAGGCTCAGGAATGCCCCAAGGGGTTAGGATGATGCCCCTGAGGCTCAGGAATGCTCCACAGGGTCAGGATGATGCCCCTGAGGCTTGGAAACACTCCACGGGGTCAGGATGATGCCCCTGAGGCTCGGGAATGCCCCAAGGGGTCAGGATGATGCCCCTGAGGCTCAGGAATGCTCCACAGGGTCAGGATGATGCCCCTGAGGCTTGGAAACACTCCACGGGGTCAGGGTGATGCCCCTGGGGGTCAGGAATGCCCAGCAGCAGGGAGGATGAGGCAGTTTGGGCACCCATGTGCAGGGAGGGGACTAGGGTGGCACAGCCCAAGCCCTGAGCAAGCTCTGCCCCACAGGCCTTGGTGAGAGGAGAGGTGAGAGCCTGGTGACCCCGAGGACACCAACACCCCCAAACCTTTCCACCCTGTGGGGAGCTGTGCCCCAAAGCCTGCCGCAGGTGGGTGAATCCCCATCCCTGGAGGCGTTTCCAGGAGGCAGAGCTGTGGTGCTGAGGGCCAGGGCTCAGCCCCAGCCTGGGCAGAGTTGGGCTGGAGGAGCTGAACGGTGCCCTGCGGGCTGCTTCCGTCGCTGCGCCGAGGAGGGCTGCTGGCGGCTGGGGCAGGACCCCGGGGGGCCGCAGGGGCCCCCGCAGCCCCTCTCCCCCGCTCCGCCCGGCTCGCCGAGCTGCCGACAGCTGGCGGGAAGGAGCTTTCCCAGCACATGGCGACAAATTCCTGCCGCTCGGAGCTGCTTTGCAGCCGCCGCAGCCGGGGCTGGGGGGGAAGCCGCCGCGGAGAGAGGAGGATTAAACAGCTCTCGGGCTCCGCCGGCGCGTCCCGGGCGGCCCCCGCGCCCCGCCGGCTGCTCGCCCCCGCACCCCCAGGCGCTGGGGACACCCCAGGGCTGGGGCAGAAGGAGAGGTTGTCGCCCTCCCGCCCCCGCCGGTCCCAGCCAAATCTTGGGGCCCAGTAAGGAGAGCTCAGCCCTGACTGGGAATTGCTGCCTTAATTAATTTGCTGCGCAGCAGCAGCACAGTGGGAAGGGCTCTGGGCTGCCCCAGGGACCAGCTCATCCCCACGGACCATCCTCCTCCTCCTCTGCAACAGCAGCAGCGGCAGCCCCTCCCCCCGCCCCCAGGCCCCTGCTTTCCCCAGCTCCTCTTGCCACTGATTTTCTGCTCCAGCTGCCAGAGGGCACTGGAAAATTGGAGCAGTCCTGGAGCACTGGAAAATCAGAGCAATCCCTGAGGCCCTGAGTTGGACACAGCAGCAGCCCCAGGGGACAGCCCCAGGCAGTGTTCCTCCCCCTCAGCAGCCACATTGCTGCTTCTGGGCTTGTGCTGCCTGGTGCCCAGAGCTGGGCAGAGAGCAACATCAGGAGGTTCAGCCAGGGCAGGTGTAGGATCCTGCCCCTGGGGAGGAACAACCTCCTGCAGCAGGGCAGGGGAGGAGGGGACTGCTGGGAAGCAGCTCCATGGAGAAGGAGCTGGGAGTGCTGGGGACAAGAAGTTCCCCAGGAGCCAGAAATGTGCCCTGGGGGCCAAGGAGGCCAAAGGTGTCCTGGGGGGCAGGAAGAGTGTGGCCAGCAGGGCAAGGGAGGTTCTCTTCCCACTCTGTACTAGCAAGACCACATCTGGAGTCCTGGGTGCACTTCTGGGCTCCCCAGTTCAGGAGAGACAGAGAACTGCTGGAGAGAGCCCAGGGCAGGCTGCAGAGCTGCTGAGGGGCCTGGAGCAGCTCTGGCAGCAGCAAAGGCTGAGAGCCCTGGGGCTGAGAGCCTGCAGAAGAGCAGCCCCAGAGGGCAGCTGAGCAATGCTCAGCAAGAGCTAAAGGAGCTGTGGGGGGCAAGAGGCTGGGGCCAGGCTCTGCTGAGTGCTGCCCAGGGCCAGCAGAAGGGGCAGCAAGGGGCAGAAAGTGTCAGGCAGGAGGTTGGAGCTGAGCAGGAGGAGAAAGTTGTTTGGGGTGAGGCTGCTGGAGGCCTGGAGCAGGCTGCCCAGAGAGGTTGTGGAGTCTGCTGGTGTGGAGAGCTTCCAACCCCCCCTGGGCACTGTGCTGCTGGGCAGGGTGCTGGGGGTGCCCTGCTGGAGCAGGGCTTGGGTGGGTGAGCTCCAGGGCTCCCTTCCAGCCCTACCCTGCTGGGGTTCTGCCATTAAGTGTCCCAAGCTGCAAGCCCTTGGTCTGGGAGTGGAGCATCCATGTGTGGGGGTGCAGCTGTGTGCAGCCTCACTCCAAGGGCAGAACCTTTGCTCCCACAAGTCAGGGTGAGATGGGAGCAGGTCACACACCTTGGCTGCTGCCTGTGCTGGCTCCTGGGCAGAGGGGGTCTCCAGGTGGGAATCCTGCTCCCCCATCCTAATTCCCCTGCACCCCTACTGAGGCTGTGCAAAGGGCATGGCCATACGTGGATGATGTCCCCATGGTGCAAGCAGAGTAGTGCTTGGGAAGCCCTCAGAGCCCACCCAAAGCTCAGGGAGGAGCAGGGAGAAGGTGACTGTGATGAAACTCCAGGAGAGATGAGGATGGGGCTGTGGGCAGGGAAGCCACCAGCCCTTTGTGTGCCCACTGCCCTAACTAGGCTGTCATTGACCCAGGGCTGGCTTGGTGTGCTGGGGTGAGAGGGTGCTAATAATGGGTGGGCAGAGGCTGCAGAGGCTGTGGGGGCTGAGAGGGCCCTGCTGACCCTTCCTCAACACTTCCATGCACTGCAATTTTACTACAGCCACTGCTCCCTCGCAGCAGGAAAGCCACAGCCTGAGGTGCAGCAGCAGGCACAGCCCTGCCAGCAACAGCCAGCAACAGTCAGCAACAGCCAGCAGCAGCCAGCAACAGCCAGCAACAGCCAGCAACAGGCAGCAGGAACCCACCCAGGCAGGAGCAACCAACAGCCCCCAACAGCCTCAGGAGAGTGAGCAACCAACAGCTGTGCACAGCCACAGGAGAGTGAGCAACCAACAGCTGTGCACAGCCCCCAACAACCACAGCAGAGAGAGCAACCAACAGCTGTGGACAGCAACCAACAGCTGTGGACAGCAACCAACATCCACAGGAGAGTGAGCAACCAACAGCAGTGCACAGCCACAGGAGAGTGAGCAACCAGCAGCTGTGCACAGTCCCCAACAGCCTCAGGAGAGTGAGCAACCAACAGCTGTGCACAGCCACAGGAGAGTGAGCAACCAACAGCTGTGCACAGCCCCCAACAGCCACAGGAGAGTGAGCAACCAACAGCTGTGCACAGCCTCAGGAGAGTGAGCAACCAACAGCTGTGCACAGCCCCCAACAGCCACAGGAGAGTGAGCAACCAACAGCTGTGCACAGCCACAGGAGAGTGAGCAACCAACAGCTGTGCACAGCCTCAGGAGAGAGAGCAACCAACAGCTGTGCACAGCCACAGGAGAGTGAGCAACCAACAGCTGTGCACAGCCACAGGAGAGTGAGCAAACAGCAGCTGTGCACAGCCCCCAACAGCCACAGGAGAGTGAGCAACCAACAGCAGTGCACAGCCCCCAACAGCCACAGGAGAGTGAGCAACCAACAGCTGTGCACAGCCCCCAACAGCCACAGGAGAGTGAGCAACCAACAGCTGTGCACAGCCACAGGAGAGAGAGCAACCACCAGCTGTGCACAGCCCCCAACAGCCACAGGAGAGTGAGCAACCACCAGCTGTGCACAGCCTCAGGAGAGCGAGCAACCAACAGCTGTGCACAGCCTCAGGAGAGTGAGCAACCAACAGCTGTGCACAGCCACAGGGGAGTGAGCAACCAACAGCTGAGCATAGCCACTGGAGAGTGAGCAAACAACCACCAAGAGCCAGCAGCAGCCACCAGCTGTGCACAACCTCCAGCTGCAGGGTGCTGTGTGCACTCGTGTGAGGAAGCATGCACAGGCACTGACAGCTGTGCACACCCTCCAGCTGCAGGCTGCTGTGTGCACTGGTGTGAGCAAGCATGCACAGGCACCACCAGCTGTGCACACCCTCCAGCTGCAGAGTGCTGTGTGCACTCGTGTGAGGAAGCATGCACAGGCACTGACAGCTGTGCACACCCTCCAGCTGCAGGCTGCTGTGTGCACTGGTGTGAGCAAGCATGCACAGGCACTGACAGCTGTGCACACCCTCCAGCTGCAGGCTGCTGTGTGCACTGGTGTGAGGAAGCATGCACAGGCACCGACAGCTGTGCACACCCTCCAGCTGCAGGGTGCTGTGTGCACTGGTGTGAGCAAGCATGCACAGGCACTGACAGCTGTGCACACCCTCCAGCTGCAGAGTGCTGTGTGCACTGGTGTGAGCAAGCATGCACAGGCACCGACAGCTGTGCACACCCTCCAGCTGCAGAGTGCTGTGTGCACTGGTGTGAGCAAGCATGCACAGGCACCGACAGCTGTGCACACCCTCCAGCTGCAGGCTGCTGTGTGCACTGGTGTAAGCAAGCATGCACAGGCACTGACAGCTGTGCACACCCTCCAGCTGCAGAGTGCTGTGTGCACTGGTGTGAGCAAGCATGCACAGGCACCGACAGCTGTGCACACCCTCCAGCTGCAGAGTGCTGTGTGCACTGGTGTGAGCAAGCATGCACAGGCACTGACAGCTGTGCACACCCTCCAGCTGCAGGGTGCTGTGTGCACTGGTGTGAGCAAGCATGCACAGGCACCGACAGCTGTGCACACCCTCCAGCTGCAGGCTGCTGTGTGCACTGGTGTGAGCAAGCATGCACAGGCACCGACAGCTGTGCACACCCTCCAGCTGCAGGGTGCTGTGTGCACTGGTGTGAGCAGGCATGCACAGGCACCGACAGCTGTGCACACCCTCCAGCTGCAGGCTGCTGTGTGCACTGGTGTGAGCAAGCATGCACAGGCACCGACAGCTGTGCACACCCTCCAGCTGCAGGGTGCTGTGTGCACTGGTGTGAGCAGGCATGCACAGGCACCGACAGCTGTGCACACCCTCCAGCTGCAGAGTGCTGTGTGCACTGGTGTGAGCAAGCATGCACAGGCACCGACAGCTGTGCACACCCTCCAGCTGCAGGGTGCTGTGTGCACTGGTGTGAGCAAGCATGCACAGGCACCACCAGCTGTGCACACCCACCAGCTGCAGGCTGCTGTGTGCACTGGTGTGAGCAAGCATGCACAGGCACCGACAGCTGTGCACACCCTCCAGCTGCAGAGTGCTGTGTGCACTGGTGTGAGCAAGCATGCACAGGCACCGACAGCTGTGCACACCCTCCAGCTGCAGGCTGCTGTGTGCACTGCTGTGAGCAAGCATGCACAGGCACTGACAGCTGTGCACATCCTCCAGCTGCAGGCTGCTGTGTGCACTGGTGTGAGCAAGCATGCACAGGCACCGACAGCTGTGCACACCCTCCAGCTGCAGGCTGCTGTGTGCACTGGTGTGAGCAAGCATGCACAGGCACCGACAGCTGTGCACACCCTCCAGCTGCAGGGTGCTGTGTGCACTGGTGTGAGCAAGCATGCACAGGCACTGACAGCTGTGCACACCCTCCAGCTGCAGGGTGCTGTGTGCACTGGTGTGAGCAAGCATGCACAGGCACCGACAGCTGTGCACACCCTCCAGCTGCAGGCTGCTGTGTGCACTGGTGTGAGCAAGCATGCACAGGCACCGACAGCTGTGCACACCCTCCAGCTGCAGGGTGCTGTGTGCACTGGTGTGAGCAAGCATGCACAGGCACTGACAGCTGTGCACACCCTCCAGCTGCAGGCTGCTGTGTGCACTGGTGTGAGCAGGCATGCACAGGCACCGACAGCTGTGCACACCCTCCAGCTGCAGGGCGCTGTGTGCACTGGTGTGAGCAAGCATGCACAGGCACTGACAGCTGTGCACACCCTCCAGCTGCAGGGTGCTGTGTGCACTGGTGTGAGCAAGCATGCACAGGCACCGACAGCTGTGCACACCCTCCAGCTGCAGAGTGCTGTGTGCACTGGTGTGAGCAAGCATGCACAGGCACTGACAGCTGTGCACACCCTCCAGCTGCAGGGTGCTGTGTGCACTGGTGTGAGCAAGCATGCACAGGCACCACCAGCTGTGCACACCCTCCAGCTGCAGGGTGCTGTGTGCACTGGTGTGAGCAAGCATGCACAGGCACTGACAGCTGTGCACACCCTCCAGCTGCAGAGTGCTGTGTGCACTGGTGTGAGCAAGCATGCACAGGCACCGACAGCTGTGCACACCCTCCAGCTGCAGAGTGCTGTGTGCACTGGTGTGAGCAAGCATGCACAGGCACCACCAGCTGTGCACACCCTCCAGCTGCAGAGTGCTGTGTGCACTGGTGTGAGCAAGCATGCACAGGCACCGACAGCTGTGCACACCCTCCAGCTGCAGAGTGCTGTGTGCACTGGTGTGAGCAAGCATGCACAGGCACTGACAGCTGTGCACACCCTCCAGCTGCAGGGTGCTGTGTGCACTGGTGTGAGCAAGCATGCACAGGCACTGACAGCTGTGCACACCCTCCAGCTGCAGAGTGCTGTGTGCACTGGTGTGAGCAAGCATGCACAGGCACCGACAGCTGTGCACACCCTCCAGCTGCAGGGCGCTGTGTGCACTGCTGTGAGCAAGCATGCACAGGCACCACCAGCTGTGCACACCCTCCAGCTGCAGGGTGCTGTGTGCACTGGTGTGAGCAAGCATGCACAGGCACCGACAGCTGTGCACACCCTCCAGCTGCAGGGTGCTGTGTGCACTGGTGTGAGCAAGCATGCACAGGCACCGACAGCTGTGCACACCCTCCAGCTGCAGAGTGCTGTGTGCACTGGTGTGAGCAAGCATGCACAGGCACCGACAGCTGTGCACACCCTCCAGCTGCAGAGTGCTGTGTGCACTGGTGTGAGCAAGCATGCACAGGCACCACCAGCTGTGCACACCCTCCAGCTGCAGAGTGCTGTGTGCACTGGTGTGAGCAAGCATGCACAGGCACCGACAGCTGTGCACACCCTCCAGCTGCAGGGTGCTGTGTGCACTGGTGTGAGCAAGCATGCACAGGCACCGACAGCTGTGCACACCCTCCAGCTGCAGGGTGCTGTGTGCACTGGTGTGAGCAAGCATGCACAGGCACCGACAGCTGTGCACACCCTCCAGCTGCAGGCTGCTGTGTGCACTGGTGTGAGCAAGCATGCACAGGCACCGACAGCTGTGCACACCCTCCAGCTGCAGAGTGCTGTGTGCACTGGTGTGAGCAAGCATGCACAGGCACCGACAGCTGTGCACACCCTCCAGCTGCAGAGTGCTGTGTGCACTGGTGTGAGCAAGCATGCACAGGCACCGACAGCTGTGCACACCCTCCAGCTGCAGGGTGCTGTGTGCACTGGTGTGAGCAAGCATGCACAGGCACCACCAGCTGTGCACACCCTCCAGCTGCAGGCTGCTGTGTGCACTGGTGTGAGCAAGCATGCACAGGCACCGACAGCTGTGCACACCCTCCAGCTGCAGGCTGCTGTGTGCACTGCTGTGAGCAAGCATGCACAGGCACCGACAGCTGTGCACACCCTCCAGCTGCAGAGTGCTGTGTGAACTGGTGTGAGCAAGCATGCACAGGCACCACCAGCTGTGCACACCCTCCAGCTGCAGAGTGCTGTGTGCACTGGTGTGAGCAAGCATGCACAGGCACCACCAGCTGTGCACACCCTCCAGCTGCAGGGTGCTGTGTGCACTGGTGTGAGCAAGCATGCACAGGAACTGACAGCTGTGCACATCCTCCAGCTGCAGGGTGCTGTGTGCACTGCTATGAGCAAGCATGCACAGGCACCACCAGCTGTGCACACCCTCCAGCTGCAGGGTGCTGTGTGCACTGGTGTGAGCAGGCATGCACAGGCACTGACAGCTGTGCACACCCTCCAGCTGCAGGCTGCTGTGTGCACTGGTGTGAGCAGGCATGCACAGGCACTGACAGCTGTGCACACCCTCCAGCTGCAGGGTGCTGTGTGCACTGGTGTGAGCAAGCATGCACAGGCACTGACAGCTGTGCACACCCTCCAGCTGCAGGCTGCTGTGTGCACTGGTGTGAGCAAGCATGCACAGGCACCGACAGCTGTGCACACCCTCCAGCTGCAGGGTGCTGTGTGCACTGGTGTGAGCAAGCATGCACAGGCACCGACAGCTGTGCACACCCTCCAGCTGCAGAGTGCTGTGTGCACTGGTGTGAGCAAGCATGCACAGGCACTGACAGCTGTGCACACCCTCCAGCTGCAGGGTGCTGTGTGCACTGGTGTGAGCAAGCATGCACAGGCACCACCAGCTGTGCACACCCTCCAGCTGCAGGGTGCTGTGTGCACTGGTGTGAGCAAGCATGCACAGGCACTGACAGCTGTGCACACCCTCCAGCTGCAGAGTGCTGTGTGCACTGGTGTGAGCAAGCATGCACAGGCACCGACAGCTGTGCACACCCTCCAGCTGCAGAGTGCTGTGTGCACAGGTGTGAGCAAGCATGCACAGGCACCACCAGCTGTGCACACTCTTCAGCTGCAGGGTGCTGTGTGCACAGGTGTGAGCAAGCATGCACAGGCACCGACAGCTGTGCACACCCTCCAGCTGCAGGGTGCTGTGTGCACTGGTGTGAGCAAGCATGCACAGGCACTGACAGCTGTGCACACCCTCCAGCTGCAGGGTGCTGTGTGCACTGGTGTGAGCAGGCATGCACAGGCACCGACAGCTGTGCACACCCTCCAGCTGCAGAGTGCTGTGTGCACTGGTGTGAGCAAGCATGCACAGGCACTGACAGCTGTGCACACCCTCCAGCTGCAGAGTGCTGTGTGCACTGGTGTGAGCAAGCATGCACAGGCACCACCAGCTGTGCACACCCTCCAGCTGCAGGCTGCTGTGTGCACTGGTGTGAGCAAGCATGCACAGACACCACCAGCTGTGCACACCCTCCAGCTGCAGGGTGCTGTGTGCACTGGTGTGAGCAAGCATGCACAGGCACTGACAGCTGTGCACACCCTCCAGCTGCAGGGTGCTGTGTGCACTGGTGTGAGCAAGCATGCACAGGCACCGACAGCTGTGCACACCCAACCAGGAGTGTGAACCACCCTGCATGCCAACCATTGTGCACAGCCATGAAGCAGCAGCCATGCACACAGCCCCTCACAAGGCCACACAACTACTCTGGCCACCCCCCGGGAAACTTACCTTCCCCCCACCACCCGGTACAGACACCCCTGGGGCACGCTCCCTGAACCCCCCAGTACAGACACCCCCAGGTCTCTCCCTGAACCCTTCCTTCATACGGACATCCCTGGGTCACAGTGAGACCCCCTCCAACACAGACACCCCCAGGAACTCTCCCTGAAGCCCTCCTTTGGGTGCAGACACCCCCAGGGCACTCTCAGACCCTCTCTGGCTCAGACACCCCCAGGATCTTTAGACACCCCCAAGATCACTCTCAGATCCCCATCCTCACACAGACACCCCCGGGGCACTCTCAGACCCCCCCGGTACAGACACCCCCGGGGCACTCTCAGACCCCCCCCGGTACAGACACCCCCGGGGCACTCTCAGACCCCCCCCGGTACAGACACCCCCGGGGCACTCTCTGGTCCCCCCCGGTACAGACACCCCCGGGGCACCCTCTGGTCCCCCCCCGGTACAGACACCCCCGGGGCACTCTCAGATCACCCCCGGTACAGACACCCCCGGGGCACTCTCAGACCCCCCCCGGTACAGACACCCCCGGGGCACTCTCAGACTCCCCGGTACAGACCCCCCCGGGGCACTCCCTGACCCCCACCCCGGTACAGACACCCCCGGGGCACTCTCAGACCCCCCCGGTACAGACACCCCCGGGGCACTCTCAGACCCCCCCCGGTACAGACACCCCCGGGGCACTCTCAGACCCCCCCGGTACAGACACCCCCGGGGCACTCTGCGGTCACCCCCGGTACAGACCCCCCCGGGGCACTCTCAGATCCCCCCCGGTACAGACACCCCCGGGGCACTCTCAGACCCCCCCCGGTACAGACACCCCCGGGGCACTCTCAGACCCCCCCCGGTACAGACACCCCCGGGGCACTCCCTGACCCCCACCCCGGATCTCTCCCCGCCCCCTCCCCGCCCCGGCCGCTCCCCGGTCACGCCGGTGCCGGTGCCGGTGCCGGTGCCGGGCGGGGAGCGGCGGCGGAAGGCGTGCGGGGAGCGGGGGGCGGGGAGCGGGGCCGGCCCCTTCCGGCAGCCATGGAGCCGGAGGAGCTGGGGGAGGCGGCGTGGCCGCTGCCGGCGGGGTCGCGGCTGGGCGGCTGGGGGCTGCTGGAGCTGGCGGTGGGCAGCCTGGGGGCAGCCTGGGCCGCCTGGGCCACGCTGCTGATGCCAGGCTTCCGCCGCGTCCCGCTGCGGCTGCAGGTAGCGCCGCTCGCCCCTCTGTGCCCCCCGAGACCCCCCGGCAGGGATTCACCATCCCCCACCCCAAATTGTGCCCCCCCAGGTGCCCTTCCAGGCCTCCGGGCCCCGGCAAGTGGCGAACGCCCTGGCGCTGCTGCGGGGCCGGCCCGGCAAGACGGTGGACCTGGGATCGGGAGATGGACGGCTCGTAAGGGACTGCTGCTGGGCGAGCTGCGGGGCGCTGGGGGGGTCCTGGGAGGGACAAGGGGGGCGAGGGCAGAATGGAGCCCCCCGGCCCGGCTGCTGCCCTGCTGCTGGCTCTCAGCCTCTGGGTGGTCCTCGTGGCTGTGGTTCTGGATCATCATAGGTGGCCTCAGGTAGTCCTGGGTAGCCCTTGGTGGTCCTAGGTGGTCCTCGACAGCCATAGGTGGTCCTGGATAGTCTTAAGACAGCTCCTGATGGTCCTAGGTGGTCCTAGACTGCCCTAGACAATCCTGGACAGCCCCAAATGATCCTAGGTGGCCCTAGACAGTCCTAAATGCCCCTCCTGGCTGTGGTCCTGGACTGTCCTAGGTGGTACTAGATGTCTCTACACAGCCCTAGACAGATGATCCTAGACAGCCCTAGGTGGTCCTAGGCAGCCCCAGGTGGTCTTAGCACTAGATGGCCGTAAGCAGTCCTAGATGCCCCTCCTGACTGTGGTCCTGGACTATCCTAGGTGGTCCTAAATGGCCCTAGGCAGTTGTAGATGGCTCTAAACAGTCCTGGATGGTCCTAGACAGCCCTGGATGGTCTTAGACACCACTAGTAGAATGGTCACAGACACCTCTAGATGGTCCTAGACAGCCCTGGATGGTCTTAGACACCACTAGTAGAATGGTCACAGACACTTCTAGATGGTCCTAGACAGCCCTGGATGGCCAGGGACACCCTGGACACACTTGGATGACCAGAGATGGTCCCAGGCAGCACTAGAAGGCACCCCTAGATGGTCCTGTCCTAGATAAGCCCTAGATAGATGCTCCTGGGTAATTCTGGAGAGCCCTAGATGTCCCTGGGTGACATCACCTTCAGTGAGCAGAGCAGGAGTGAGGAGGAAGGAACCTGGAAGGTGCTGAGGACTGAGGTCACCCTGCAAGAGCAGCTCCTGTGCCCCAGGTTGTTCCCCAGGCTCAGCTCCCAGGTTCATTTCAGTTGCTGCTCTCTGTCTGCAGGTGGTAGAGGCCTACAAGCAAGGGCTGAGGCCTGCAGTTGGCTATGAGCTCAACCCCTGGCTGCTGTGCCTGTCCCACTGCCGGGCCTGGAAGGCTGGTTGCCACGGGAAGGTCTCCTTCCTGAAGAGAGACCTCTGGAAGGTAACAGATCCCAAAGGTCTGCTTGTGCTCAGGGCTTGGGCTGCCCTCTCCAGCCCTGCTGCTGGCTCCATGCTCCTTCTCCCCAGTCCCTGCTGCTCCTTCTCCCCAGTCCCTGCTGCTCCTTCTCCCCAATCCCTGCTGCTCCTTCTCCCCAATCCCTGCTGCTCCTTCTCCCCAGTCCCTGCTGCTCCTTCTCCCCAATCCCTGCTGCTCCGTCTCCTCAGTCCCTGCTGCTCCTTCTCCCCAGTCCCTGCTGCTCCTTCTCCCCAGTCCCTGCTGCTCCTTCTCCCCAGTCCCTGCTGCTACCTGAAGGGAGGTTGTAGCCAGGTGGGGGTTGGTCTCTTCTCCCAGGCAGCCAGCACCAGAACAAGAGGACACAGTCTCAGGCTGCGCCAGGGGAGGTTCAGGCTGGAGGTCAGGAGGAAGTTTTACACAGAGAGAGTGATTGCCCATTGGAATGGGCTGCCTGGGGAGGTGGTAGAGCCACCATCACTGGAGGTGTTCAGGAGACTTGATGGGGTGCTTGGAGCCATGGGTTAGTTGTTTAGGTGGTGTTGGATGATAGGTTGGACTCGATGATCTCAAAGGTCTCTTCCAACCTGGTCCTATTCTATTCTATTCTATTCTATTCTATTCTATTCTATTCTATTCTATTCTATTCTATTCTATTCTATTCTATTCTATTCTATTCTATTCTATCCCATCCCCAGTCCCTGCTGCTCCTTATCCCCAGACCCTGCTGCTCCTTATTCCCAATCCCTGATGCTCCTTCTCCCCAGTCCCTGCTGCTCCTTATCTCTAGTCCCTGCTGCTCCTTCTCCCCAATCCCTGCTGCTCCTTCTCCTCAGTCCCTGCTGCTCCTTCTCCTCAGTCCCTGCTGCTCCTTCTCCCCAATCCCTGCTGCTCCTTCTCCTCAGTCCCTGCTGCTCCTTCTCCCCAGTCCCTGCTGCTCCTTCTCCCCAGTCCCTGCTGCTCCTTCTCCCCAGTCCCTGCTGCTCCTTCTCCTCAGTCCCTGCTGCTCCTTCTCCCCAGTCCCTGCTGCTCCTTATTCCCAGTCCCTGCTGCTCCTTCTCCCCAATCCCTGCTATTCCTTCTCCCCAGTCCCTGCTGCTCCTTCTCCCCAGTCCCTGCTGCTCCTTCCCCAGTCCCTGCTGCTCCTTCTCCCCAGTCCCTGCTGCTCCTTATCCCCAATCCCTGCTGCTCCTTATTCCCAGTCCCTGCTGCTCCTTCTCCCCAGTCCCTGCTGCTCCTTCCCCAGTCCATGCTGCTCCCAGGAGGTGGGGATCCATCCTCTTTCCCAGGGGAACACCAGCTGGTGGTGCAGGCTTTGGGAAGGGGTCTGAGGAGCTGCTGACAGGTGGTGGCCTTCAGAGTCATAGAATCACAGAACCAGAGCCTGCTCTGGGTTGGGAGGGACACCAGGCTGGCAGATGGCACCATCTGGGAGCTGGTGTGGATCTCTTAGGGGGCAGGAGGCTCTGCAGAGGACAGCCTGGACAGCTGGGCAGAGCCCAAGGCATGAGGCTGAACAAGTCTGAGTGCCAGGTTCTACCCCTTGGCCACAACAACCCCAGGCAGTGCTGCAGGCTGGGGACAGAGTGGCTGAGAGCAGCCAGGCAGAGAGGGACCTGGGGGTGCTGGTGGACAGCAGCTGAACAGGAGCCAGCAGTGTGCCCAGGGGCCCAAGAAGGCCAAGGGCATCCTGGCCTGCAGCAGGAAGAGTGTGGCCAGCAGGAGCAGGGAGATCATTGTGCCCTGTGCTCAGCACTGCTGAGGCCACACCTTGAGTCCTGTGTCCAGCTCTGGGCTCCTCAGGTCAAGAAGGACATTGAGAGACTTGAAGGTGTCCAGAGAAGGGCAAGAAAGCTGGGGAGGGGTCTGGGGCACAGCCCTGTGAGGAGAGGCTGTCCTGTGAGGAGGGGACCTGGGAGTGTGTAGCCTGGAGAAGAGGAGGCTGAAGGAGACCTCATTGCTCTCTACAGCTCCCTGAGAGGAGGCTGCAGCCAGGTGGGGGTTGGGCTCTGCTCCCAGGCACCCAGCACCAGAACAAGAGGACACAGTCTCAAGCTGTGCCAGGGGAGGTTTGGGCTGGATGTGAGGAAGAAATCCTTCCCAGCCGGAGAGATTGGCCATTGGGATGTGCTGTGCCTGGGGAGGTGGTGGAGTCACCCTCCCTGGAAGGCCTTAAACAAAGCCTGGCTGAGGCACTTGGTGCCATGGATGAGTTACTAGAAGGTGCTGAGGGGTAGGTTGGACTTGATGATCTCAAAGGTCTTTTCCAGCCTGGTTAATTCTGTGATTCTGTGACCTCCAGAGCTCACCCAGCCCAGCCCCCTGCACCCAGCAGGGACATCCTCCACCAGCTCAGGGTGCCCAGAGCCCTCTCCAGCCTCACCACCCAGGGCTGGAGCCTCAGCCACCTCCCTGGGCAGCCTGCTGCAGTGTTCCAGCAGCCTCCTGGGGCAGAACTTGTTCCTCACATCCAATCTCAATCTGCTCTGCTCTAGTTTGAAGCCATTGCCTCTAGTGCTGTCCCTGCAGGCCTTTGGGAGCAGTCCCTCTGCAGCCTTCAGCAGGACTCAGGTACCTGCAGCCTGACTGGAGAGCACCCAGCAGGCAAGAAGCTGCTTCTGGAATGATGCTGGAGGCAGCGGGAGGCTTTGCTTTCCCACCCAGCTCCTGGTCACACCAAGACATCCCCAGCCCACACCTTGTGAGGCATCCTTGTTCCCTCCAAGGTTCCCAGGATGGCTTGGAAGGTGCTGAGCCACTCCAGCAGCTGTGCCTCTGCCTGCTGCTGCTTTCATTCTGCTTTTCCTTCTCTCTGAAGGTGAACCTTTCTGACTGCCACAACGTGATCGTCTTCCTGGCCCCCAGCGTGGTGAGTTGGTTTCCCTTGCACCCCAAACTCTTCTGAGGGAGCTCAGGGGATCAGCAGGGGCAGTGGCAGAGGGCAGGCCCGGGGGCACTGCTGCAGGTGCTTTGGCTGCACTGCTTGAGTTCATGGAGCCATGGAAGCGCTTTGGTTGGATAAGAGCTTCAAGGTCATCGAGTCCAACCCAGCACCACCAAACCATGGCCCTCAGCACCACATCTGCAGGGCTCTGAAACCCCTCCAGGGGTGGGGACTCCACCCCTGCCCTGGCTGGCCTGGGCTGGGCCTTGACAGCTCTCAAGGAGAAGAAATTGTTCCTCATGGCCAACCTGAACCTCCCCTGGGGCGGCTTGGAGTTGTTCCCTCTCCTCTTGTCACTTGTTCCTTGGTCCCAGTCCCAACCATGGACAGGGTTAGTGCCAGCCCTGCATTTTGGAAGGGTCTTTGGCTGAGGTGGCACTCACCAGCCCTGCCAGGAAGGTGCTGCCCTGTGGTCCTTGGTGGCACTGCCGCGCTGTGACCATGGCTGCCTGGCCCTGGCTGTCTTCTCTCTCCCCAGAAGCCTCCCCTAGCGGCCAAGCTGCTGGCAGAGCTCCCTGATGAAGCTCGGGTGGTGGCTGGACGCTTCCCCTTCCCCTCCTGGACCCCCAGCAGCAGCCTGGGGCAGGGGCTGGAGCAGGTCTGGGCCTATGACATGAAGGAGGTGAGGAGGGCAGCGCGGCGCAGCCCCGAGGGGAGCGCGGTCTGACTGCAGCCTCCCCCGGCCTGCCACGGAGGGTTGGAGCTTCTCCAGGGCTCACAGGGAGAGGCCTCCTTGGCCAGGCTCTCCCTCAGCACCTGCAGGCTGGCAGTGCCTTGCTTTGCCAAAGAGGGGCAAAGCAGACCTGGAGGTGCTGGAACTGTCAGAGGCTGAAGGACTGTACCCCCAGTGCCTCTCTCTGGACGGTTTGCTGCTTTATTGCCAAATAAAACATCTGGTTGGTTCTTCCCTTGGGATCTGCCTTTGTCCTGCAGCTGCAGGGTGCTGCTGGAGCCAGAGCAGCCACTGCTTTGCTTTGCTCTGCTCCATCATCCCTCTCGAGGTGGCTCAGGAGGGACACTGTCCGGCTCAGCTCCTGCTGAGGATGGGTTTGGCCCTGCTCATGTTGCAGACCATTCCCTTTGCCACTTCAGCACAGAAGAGAAAGCTTTTCCCACCATGAAAGAGCAGCTCCTGGGCCACAGTCTGGCATGAGCCAGCCCTGGCCTTGTCTCCTGGAAGCTGACAAGGAAACAAAGGCAGCAGCAGTGCTAGGCCTTGGACTCGGGTCTGGCTCTGACCCAGGAGAAAAATCCCCCCAGGAACAGGAGCCTGCCCCTGCAGCCCCCCAGCCTGGGAAGCTGCCCTGTATCCCGAGGTGAGAGGTGCTGGGGGAGCACCAAAGTCCTCCAGCCAGGGGCTCAGGGGGCAGGGGAGGCACAGTTGTCCCATTCTAGTCCTCTGAAGTTGACACCAAGGCCACCCACAGGAGTCCCCTGGCTGTGGCTCCCAGGGGACACTCACCTTGGCCAGTCCACAGCCCAGACAGCTCCTTCCACCTAAACCCTTCTAAGTCCTGCTCCTTCCTGAGCTGCTGCTTCTCAGAGCCGTGGTGGAGAGCTCCTGGCCCCAGGCTGAGTGTCCTGGCTGGGGGCCAGCCCTGCACCCTGCTGCAGCTGCAGGATCTGCTGCTTGTACCTGCAAGGGAAGCAGCAGTGGCACTGCCAGCCTGGGCACTGCTGCGGGGTAGGGGCAGGCTGGGGAGCTGGGCAGAGAGCAGCCTCATGAGGTTCACCAAGGGCAGGTGTGGGATCCTGCCCCTGGGGAGGAACAGCCTCCTGCAGCAGGGCAGGTGAGGAGAGACCTGCTGGGAAGCAGCTCCAGGGAGAAGGACCTGGGAGTGCTGGGGACAGCAAGGTCCCCAGGAGCCAGAAATGTGCCCTTGGGGCCAAGGAGGCCAAAGGTGTCCTGGAGGGCAGGAAGAGTGTGGCCAGCAGGGCAAGGGAGGTTCTGCTTCCATTCTGCTCTGCCCTAGGGAGGCCACATCTAGAGTCCTGGATCCAGCTCTGGGCTCCCCAGGTCAGGAGAGACAGAGAACTGCTGGAGAGAGCCCAGGGCAGGCTGCAGAGCTGCAGAGGGGCCTGGAGCAGCTCTGGGAGCAGCAAAGGCTGAGAGCCCTGGGGCTGAGAGCCTGCAGAAGAGCAGCCCCAGAGGGCAGCTGAGCAATGCTCAGCAAGAGCTAAAGGAGCTGTGGGGGGCAAGAGGCTGGGGCCAGGCTCTGCTGAGTGCTGCCCAGGGCCAGCAGAAGGGACAGCAAGGGGCAGCAAGTGTCAGGCAGGAGGTTGGAGCTGAGCAGGAGGAGAAAGTTGTTTGGGGTGAGGCTGCTGGAGGCCTGGAGCAGGCTGCCCAGAGAGGTTGTGGAGTCTGCTGGTGTGGAGAGCTTCCAACCCCCCCTGGGCACTGTGCTGTGGGCAGGGTGCTGGGGGTGCCCTGCTGGAGCAGGGCTTGGCTGGGTGAGCTCCAGGGCTCCCTTCCAGCCTCACCCTGCTGGGGCTGTGGGATTCAATCACTCTCTGTGTGCTGCACACTAAGGACAGGCAGGGGCAGCTGGGACACAGCAGCCAGCCCAGGCACTTAACTGTGCTGGGAGCTGAGCCCCAGCAAATCCAAACCCCCAGCCCTGTCCAAGGGCTGTGTTGGCTCTGCTGGGTTATGGTAGCAGCAACCTGAGCTCACAGCCAAGCTGGCTGGAGGGTCCAGCAGCTGGATCAATGCTCTGACAGATGTGGCCAGCTGCTTCTCACCTCCCCTTGCCCCAGCAGCTGTTCTGCCAGCTTCAGGCAGTGATGAGCCAGGGAGAGGACTTGGTGCTGCTGGGTGGATTCAGATTTTAGGCAGAGCCTATCTTAGCTTCCTCCAAAGGATCATAGGATCCCAGGCTGGGCTGGGCTGGAAGGACCTTCCAAGCTCACCCAGTCCAACCCCCTGCAGCCAGCAGGGCCAGCTGCAGCCACAGCAGGCTGCTCCCAGCCCCAACCAACCTGCCCTGCACTGCTGCCAGCCATGGGGCAGCTCCACCTCTCTGGGCAGCCTGGCACAGGCTCTCCCCACCCTCAGCACCAAACATTTCTCCTTCCCTCCACTCTCAGCCTCCCTCTTGCACTTCAAACCATCCCCCCTTGGCCTGGCCCAACAGGCCCTGCTCAGCACTCTGTTCCCAGCTCTCTTCTGGCCTCTTGAAGCTCTGCAAGGCCAGCAGGAGGTCTCCCTGGAGCCTTCTCCTCTGCAGGCTGCACAACCCCAACCCTCCCAGCCTGGCCTCCCAGCAGAGGGCTTCCAGCCTCCCAGCACTGCTGTGGCCTCCTCTGGCCCTGCTCCAGCAGCTCCCTGCCTGTGCTGAGGGCTCCAGAGCTGCCCCAGCCCTGCAGGGAGGTCTCAGCAGGCACAGCAGAGGGGCAGAATCCCCTCCCTGCCCCTGCTGCCCACACTGCTGGGGAGCAGCCCAGGCCAGGCTGGGGCTGGGCTGGCAGCACTCAGTGCCAGCTCCTGGCCAGCTCTGCACCCCCAGCACCCCCAAGGCCTTCCCCACAGGGCTGCTCCCAGCCCTTCACCCCCAGCCTGGCTTGGTACTGGGGGCTGTGCTGACCCTTGGCCTCATTGAGCCTCATGAGGGTCCCCTGGTTCCCTTCTCCAGCCTGCCCAGGTCCCTCTGGCTGGATCCCCTCCCAGTGCCACCCACACCACCCAGCCTGGTGCCAGCTGCAGAGTGCTGAGGGAGCCTGGACCCAGGCTGTGTCATGGAGGAAGATGCTAAACAGCACTGGAGCCAGTATGGACCCCTGAGGGACACCTCTGGTCATGAAGGCTGGGTGGGCACAGAGGGTAGGAGCCCCCTGGCTGAGCAGACTCAGCCCCCCCTGCCTTGTGGGGCAGAGCTGGGGGCAGCTGCCCACAGAGTGCTGCTGCAGGCCCCCACCCGTGGGGAGGCAGCAGCCAGGCCCGGGGCCGACAGCCTGGTGGCCATGGTGATGTCAGCAGCAATTAGCCTGGGAGAGAAGCCTGGAGCAGCCAGCCAAGAGCACAGGCAGGGGGGTGCCAGCAGCTCACCTTGCCAGGTGCTTGCCTATGTACTCCTGCAGCTCTGCCACCTGCTCCTCCGCCACCGCCGCCCGAGTCAGCAGCTGGCTCCTCTCCTGCTCCAGATCCTCCTGGGGAGGCAAGGCAACAGGGAGGCCACAGGGAGGGCTGTGGGAGGGAAGGGGCTCGGTGCCCCTCTGCCAAGTGAGCCTGGCCACTTCTTCATCCCTGGGCTCTGGTGTCCTATGTGAGCAAGCACAGCCTGCTGTGCCCGGGGGGAACAGCGGTGTGCAGGTGCCAGCCCTGCAGGGCACCAGCCGGGCAGCCTGGCCACAGGGGCTCTCCCCCCCAGGAGAGCAGCCCAGCAGGGTGGCATTGCAAGGGACCTCTGGAGATCACCCAGGCCAGAGCCAGGGTCCCCCCCAGCAGCTTGGCCAGGATCACTATGGCCAGGGGGCTGAAGAGGAGCCAGGGGGTGCCCAGGGGGCCAAGATGCCAGCAGCAGCCTGGCCTGGAGCAGCAGTGGGGTGGCAGCAGCAGCAGGGCAGGGATTGTCTCCATGTGCTGGGCACTGCTTGAGGCCATAGCTTGAATCCTGGGTTCAGCTTTGGGCCTCTCACTCCAAGAAGGACATTGGGGGCTTGGAGCAGGTCTTGATGATCTTCAAAGCCTCTTCCAACCTAACTAATTCCACGGCTCAGATTCAGACCAGACCTGAAGCAGGCCAAACCCAGAGCCAGATGGTCACAGCTACCCAGGCAGGAGCAGCACAGAGCAGCAATGAGGAGCTCCCAGGGCTGCCCTGCTGCTGGTGGCAGTGACCTGGGGGCTGCCAGGGTGGACTTGTTGGGCTGAGGCCAAGCCCCACAAGGCTCTGTGGGAAGCTTCCCAGCTCCAGGCTGGAGCAGCCCTGCCTGAGCTTTACCTGGGTGTTGTGTGTGAACTCCTGGAGCTGCTTCCTGAGCTCTGCCCAGCCCTTCTCAGCCAGCAGCCTGGGAAAGGAAAAACATCTGATCACAGCCAGACCTTCAGCCCCAGCCCACCCACAGGTCACACAGCTCTGGGCAGGGACTGGACACCACTCTGTCCATCCAACCATGAGCTCCAACTCTCCTGATGTCCCAAAGTTCAGGGCACAAGGTGCTGTCTCTGTGCCTGGTCATGAGAGTCACAGAACCCCAGCAGGACAGGGCTGGAAGGGAGCTCTGGAGCTCCCCCACCCAAGCCCTGCTCCAGCAGGGCACCCCCAGCACCCTGCCCAGCAGCACAGTGCCCAGGGGGGGTTGGAAGCTCTCCACACCAGCAGACTCCACAACCTCTCTGGGCAGCCTGCTCCAGGCCTCCAGCAGCCTCACAACAAACAACTTTCTCCTCCTGCTCAGCTCCAACCTCCTGCCTGACACTTGCTGCCCCTTGCTGCCCCTTGTGCTGTCCCTGGGCAGCACTCAGCAGAGCCTGGCCCCAGCCTCTTGCCCCCCACAGCTCCTTTAGCTCTTGCTGAGCATTGCTCAGCTGCCCTCTGGGGCTGCTCTTCTGCAGGCTCTCAGCCCCAGGGCTCTCAGCCTTTGCTGCTCCCAGAGCTGCTCCAGGCCCCTCAGCAGCTCTGCAGCCTGCCCTGGGCTCTCTCCAGCAGTTCTCTGTCCCTTCTGAGCTGGGGAGCCCAGAGCTGGCCCCAGGGCTGCAGCTGTGGTTGATGAAGATGCTGACCATGCCTGGGCCCACTACTCACCCAGGACCTGATGTGGTTTTGAGGCTCCCACATTTCCAAAGCCTGGGAAGTCCCAGCTCAGATTGCTCCCAGGCTTTGTTCCACCTCTCCACAGAGAGCCTGAGCAGAGTGATGGAGCAGGGGGAAGGGACCCCTCCAAACTAAGCTGATCAAGGCCGTGTCAGGAAGCCAGGGAGGCGTCAGTGCAGGGTCACCCAAGGGTTCCAGCCCAGCCTCTGTGCTCCCCTCCAGCCCACACTGGTGGTGTTCCCTGCTCCTTTCCCAGGCTGTGGCCCACCAAGGCACTCAGGCACATGTTTCACATCAGCTTCTGAAGAGGTCAGGGGGACAGCAAACGTGGTGAAGCCAAACATGGGCTTAAGAGCTTCCTTGGCTCAGGGCCCCAAGGCCCAGCTCAGAGCAGGCAGGCAGCAGCTGCCTCTTCTTCCCAGAGCACTCCCCACCAGCTCACTTCCTCCCTGTTCATCACCACTTCCAAGCCAGCCCAGCTGGGATGCCTCAATCCCCACAGCAAGGAGCCCTCAGGAAGAGCAAGGTCTGGAGAGGCAAACAGCACTTACTGCTCAGGGGGCAGCGGGAGGGCAGGGCTGAGCTTCAGGCTGTTCTGAGGGGAAAGGGAGAACACAGCCCTGTGAGCAGGAAGCCAGCAGGAGCTCCCCTCAGCCCCCTCCCTCCCAAGGGACCCAGCACCTCCTGGCACCCTCAGAGTCCCCAGTGCCCTGCAAGGGGGTGAGGGGCAGCTAAACCTCAAGGCTTAGGTCTCCCATCCTCTGGGGTTTGAAGTGCATCTCATGCAAACCAAGGGCTGGCTCTGGCCAGGCAGCAGCAGGGAGAGGAGGTGGAGCTGCACATCTCACTCTGCTCTTCATGCTGAAGGAGAGGCACCCAGGAGCACAGAGCCCCATCCTGTCCTGCCTCCCTCACCTCTCCAGGCAGTCAGGGAGTCTGCTGGCCTGGCAGCTCTCCCATGGCAGCTGCTGCCCCTCAGCCCTCCCGCCGTGCCACAGCCCCAGCCCATGGCTCCTGCTGGGCCTGACTGTGCCTCACCCCGCACAGCCCCGGGGGCACTGCCAGCACATCCTGCCCCTTCCCCACAGGAGCACCGCACAGGCACGGGGAGTCCTCGGGGCTCAGGGGCCGAACCTGTCCATGCTGAGACTCCCCCAGCTCAGCCCCCAGGGTCAGCAGCTCAGCTCAGCTCAGCCCCCACCTGCTGCAGCTCCTGCAGCTGCAGCTCCAGCCTGGCTTTCTCCTCCCGCAGGCGGTTCAGCTCCCGGGCGGTGCTGGTCAGCAGCTCAGGCTCCGTGATGGAGAAGTGGAGCTCAGCGGGGCCGCAGTCCATGGTGCTGCCGCCCAGGGCCCGGATCCGCTCTCGCTGCAGCCTGCAAGGGGCCACAGGGCTCAGAGCCTGCGCTGGCACAGACCCCAGGCTGCAGGGGGGATGAAGTGGCACAGCAGGGGTCGGGTTGGAAAGGAGCTTAAATGACCATCCAGCTCCAGCCCCCTGCCAGGGGCAGGGACCCCTCCCACCAGCACAGCTTGCTCAGGGCCTCATCCAGCCTGGTCCTCAACACCTCCAGGCAGGAGGCAGCCACAGCCTCCCTGGGCAGCCTGGGCCAGAGTCTCCCCAGCCTCACTGCAAAGGATTTCTTCCTCCTCTCCACTCTCAGTCTCCTCTCTCCCAGCTCAAAGCCATTGGCCCTGGGCCTGGCACTCCCAGCCCTTGGCCCAAGTCCCTCCCCAGCTCTCCTGGAGCCCTTCAGGTACTGGGAGGCTGCTCTGAGGTCTGCCTGGAGTCTTCTCTTCTGCAGGCTGCACAGCCTCAGCTCTCCCAGCCTGGCCCCACAGGGGAGGTTCTGCAGCCTCTGCTCATCTCTGTGGCCTCCTCTGGAGCCTCTCCAGCAGCTCCAGGTCCTTCCTGTGCTGGGGGCTCAGAGCTGGAGGCAGTGCTGCAGGTGGGGGCTGAGCAGAGCAGAGCAGAGGGGCAGAATCCCCTCCCTGTGCTGCTGCTCTCCCTGCTCTGGCTGCAGCTCAGCACTCAGCTGGCTCTGGGCTGCCAGGGACCACTGCTGGCTCCTGGGGACTTTGTCACCAGCTGACAGCCCCAAGGCCTTCTCCTGCAGGCTGCTCTCAGCCACTCCTCACCCAGCCTGGGTTTGTGCTTGGGCTTGCCCTGCCCCAGCTGCAGGACCTTGTTGATCATCATGAGGTTGGCCTGGGCTCAGCTCTCCTGTCCAGATCCCTTTGCTTCCAAGCCCCTGAGCATTACAACCCCAAGAGCTGCTGCTGCTGGAGCTGCCACTGGCTTGGGACCTGCTGGCTTCTGGCCACCTTGCAGAGGAGAAGTGGGAGAGCCCAGCAGCATGTTCAGTGCTGCTGGGAGCCTGTTCTGAGGGGAGCTTGTCCTGCAGCTATTTGTGGCTTTCATGCCAGGAGAAGTTCTGCTGCTTCCCACAGCCCAAGCTGCTGCCAGAGCTGCAGAGCAGAGCTGAGAGTGCTGCAGAAGTTATTTGTGGTCCCCCTGCCCTGCACCACCCAACCTGCACTCCAGCTCCCACCCTGCATGAGGCACAGAGGCAAGAGCCTTCCCTGGAGCTGTTCAGGGCCAGGCTGGGGGAAGAGGGGAAGGCTCCAGGGGGACCTCAGAGCTGCTGTCAGGAGCTGAAGGGATCCTGCAGGAAGGCTGCAGAGGAACTTTTGCTGAGGGGCTCTGAGGCAGGCCCAGGGGGAAGGGTTTGGAGCTGAGGCAGAGCAGGGTTAGAGTGGAGCTGAGGAAGAAGTTGTTGAGTGTGAGGCTGCTGAGGCTCTGGCCCAGGCTGCCCAGGGAGGCTGTGGCTGCCTCCTGCCTGGGAGGCAGAGGTTACTGTGGGGCACTTCCACCTGGCCTTTAGGAGGCAGCTGAGGAGAGAGTCAGAGCCTAGGCCAGTCCTAGCCAAGCCCAAGTCTAACCCAGCCCAGTCCTACCCCAGCCCAGTCCTACCCTAGCCCAGTCCTAGCCCAGCCCAGTCCTAGCCCAGCCCAGTCCTACCCTAGCCCAGTCCTAGCTCAGCCCAGTCCTGCCCTAGCCCAGTCCTAGCTCAGCCCAGTCCTGCCCCAGCCCAGTCCTAGCCCAGCCCAGTCCTGCCCTAGCCCAGTCCTAGCCCAGCCCAGTCCTAGCCCAGCCCAGTCCTACCCTAGCCCAGTCCTAGCTCAGCCCAGTCCTGCCCTAGCCCAGTCCTAGCCCAGCCCAGTCCTGCCCTAGCCCAGTCCTGCCCTAGCCCAGTCCTGCCCTAGCCCAGTCCTAGCCCAGCCCAGTCCTGCCCTAGCCCAGTCCTGCCCCAGCCCAGTCCTGCCCCAGCCCAGTCCTACCCCAGCCCAGTCCTGCCCTAGCCCAGTCCTACCCCAGCCCAGTCCTGCCCTAGCCCAGTCCTAGCCCAGCCCAGTCCTGCCCTAGCCCAGTCCTAGCCCAGCCCAGTCCTGCCCTAGCCCAGTCCTGCCCCAGCCCAGTCCTGCCCTAGCCCAGTCCTAGCCCAGCCCAGTCCTACCCCAGCCCAGTCCTGCCCTAGCCCAGTCCTACCCCAGCCCAGTCCTGCCCTAGCCCAGTCCTAGCCCAGCCCAGTCCTGCCCCAGCCCAGTCCTGCCCTAGCCCAGTCCTAGCCCAGCCCAGTCCTAGCCCAGCCCAGTCCTAGCCTAGCCCAGTCCTACCCTAGCCCAGTCCTGCCCCAGCCCAGTCCTAGCCCAGCCCAGCCCTAGCCCAGCCCAGTCCTAGCCCAGCCCAGTCCTAGCCCAGCCCAGTCCTAGCCCAGCCCAGTCCTGCCCTAGCCCAGTCCTAGCCCAGCCCAGTCCTAGCCCAGCCCAGTCCTGCCCTAGCCCAGTCCTAGCCCAGCCCAGTCCTGCCCTAGCCCAGTCCTGCCCTAGCCCAGTCCTAGCCCAGCCCAGTCCTGCCCTAGCCCAGTCCTGCCCTAGCCCAGTCCTAGCCCAGCCCAGTCCTGCCCTAGCCCAGTCCTGCCCTAGCCCAGTCCTGCCCTAGCCCAGTCCTAGCCCAGCCCAGTCCTGCCCTAGCCCGGCCCTAGCCCGGCCCTAGCCCCTCCTAGCCCGGCCCTAGCCCGGTCCTAGCCCCTCCTAGCCCGGTCCTAGCCCCTCCTAGCCCGGCCCTAGCCCCTCCTAGCCCGGGCCAGCCCTACCCATAGGCGATCAGGAGGCTCTGGTGCCTCCTGGCCAGGCTCCTCAGCCGTTTCCTGTAGCCCTGGGCTGCTGTGGCCAGCTGCTCCTCCCGAGCCCTGTGGGCAGCTCTGATCTCCCTCAGCATGCTCTCCACGAAGCTCTTCATGGCAGCAGGAGCAGCTGGGGCTCCGCTGGGCCCTGCTGCTGCGCTGGATTTGCTGTCCATGTAGGCCTTTAAGGAGAGAAAGAGAGGGATGTGAGGGAGGATCTGTCCGGGCTGGCTGCAGGGGGCTTGCCTTAAGTGACCTTTAAAGGTCCCTTCCAACCCCACCCAGGCCATGAGTCTGTGCAGTCTTTCCCTGCAGCCTTCCATAGGGAAGGTCCAGGCACATCCATGGTAGCAGCCCAGGGGAGAGGGAGCAGTTTCCCTGGGCAAAGAGCAGGAAGAGCTGAGAGCCAGCAAGGCTCCTGGGGCCAGGCAGTGCCCCTGGGGGTGATCTGCCCTGGGGGCAGCAGCTGCTGTCAGGAGGTACCACAGGGGCATGGAATCACTTGGCTGGGAGAGACCTTGGAGGTCATCCAGCCCAAGCCTGAGCCCAGCACTGCCAGGGCAGCACTGAGCCATGGCCCTCAGCACCACTGAGCCCTGGCCCTCAGCACCAAGTCCAAGTGCCAGGGGCTGCACTTTGGCCACACCAACCCCAGGCAGAGCTACAGGCTGGGGTCAGAGTGGCTGAGAGCAGCCAGGCAGAGAGGGACCTGGGGGTGCTGATTGACAGCCACCTGAACAGGAGCCAGCAGTGTGCCCAGCTGGCCAAGAAGGCCAAGGGCATCCTGGCCTGCAGCAGGAAGAGTGTGGCCAGCAGGAGCAGGGAAGTCCTTGTGCCCTGTGCTCAGCACTGCTCAGGCCACCCCTTGAGTCCTGTGTCCAGCTCTGGGCTCCTCAGCTCAAGAAGGACATTGAGAGACTTGAAGGTGTCCAGAGAAGGGCAACAGAGCTGGGGAGGGGTCTGGGGCACAGCCCTGTGAGGAGAGGCTGAGGGAGCTGGGGTTGCTTAGCCTGGAGAAGAGGAGGCTCAGGGGAGACCTTCTTGCTCTCTGCAACTCCCTGCAGGGAGGTTGTAGCCGGGTGGGGGTTGGGCTCTGCTCCCAGGCAGGCAGCCAGCAGCAGAACAAGAGGACACAGTCTCAAGCTGTGCCAGGGGAGGTTTAGACTCGAGGTGAGGAGAAAGTTCCTCACCAAGAGAGTCATTGGAATGTACTGCCCAGGGAGATGGTGGAGTCCCCATCCCTGGAGGTGTTCAGGAGGGGATTGGATGTGGCCCTTGGTGCCATGGGTTAGCCATGAGGTCTGTGGTGACAGCTTGGACTTGGTGATCTTTGAGGTCTCTTCCAACCTTAGTGATACTGTGAGACTGTGATACCACTGAGCCCTGGCCCTCAGCACCACAGCCACACAGCTCTGGAACCCCTCCAGCCATGGGGACTGCACCACTGCCCTGGGCAGCCTGGGCCAGGCCTGGACAACCCTCAAGGGGAAGAAATTGTTCCTCATGGCCAACACAAACCTGCCCTGGGGCAGCTTGAGGCCATTGCCTCTTGTCCTGTCCCTTGTTCCTAGGGAGCAGAGCCCAAGCCCCAGCTGGCTGCAGCCTCCTCTCAGGGAGCTGCAGAGAGCAAGGAGGTCTCCCTCAGCCTCCTCTTCTCCAGGCTCAACACCCCCAGCTCCCTCAGCTGCTCCTCCCCAGCCCTCTTCCCCAGACCCTTCCCCAGCTCTCTTGCCCTTCCCTGGCCCTGCTCCAGCTCCTCAGTGTCCTTCCTGCAGTGAAGGGCCCAAGGCTGAGCCCAGTGCTCAAGGTGCTCTTGTCCTATCCCTGGGAAAATGAGTTGGGGCACAACCACTCCTCACGAGCTCAGTCAGCTCCAGAGCTGGAGCAGCCTCACTTGGCCCTTTGACTACATCCCTGCTGTAGAAATAGAAGGCAGGGAGCACAAAAATATCCTGCAGCAGCAGCAGCAGCAGCAGGAGGAGGAGGAGGAGGAGGAGGAGGAGCGGCGGCGAGCGCCAGGCAGGCCAGGGGAGGCAGCAGAATGGAGCTCCTGGAGCAGGGCTGGGAGCTGGGGGATCCAGAATGGATCTGCTGGGTCAGAATCCTCCCAGGGCTGGCTCACCAAAGGCAAGCATCTGAGCAGCCATCCCAGCAGCAAGCACTTCCAGGCCTTTCTTCTTGCCACATAGACTCACAGAGCTGGCAGGGCTGGGAGGGAGCTCAAGGCTCAGCCAGCTCCAACCCCCTGCCATGGGCAGGGACACCTCACACCACAGCAGGTTGCTCACAGCCACCTCCAGCCTGGCTGCAAACACCTCCAGGCAGGAGGCTTCCACCACCTCCCTGGGCAACCTGGGCCAGGCTCTCACCACCCTCCTGGGCAACAACTTCTTCCTCACAGCCAATCTCAATCTCCCCACTTCTAGTTCCGCTCCATCCCCCCCAGTCCTGTCCCTCCCTGACCCCCTCCAAAGTCCCTCCCCAGCTTTCCTGGAGCCTCAAGGCCACAAGGAGGTCTCCTGGGAGCCTTCTCCTCTCCAGCCTGCACAACCCCAACTCTCTCAGGCTGTGCTCACAGCAGAGCAGCTCCAGCCCTCTGCTCCTCCTCCTGGCCCTGCTCTGGACACCTTCCAGCCCCTCCAGCTCCTTCCTGGCACAGAGGCTGCAGATGTCCTGGTAGCCCTTTGCTTCCTTTTAGCTGCATCAACCCTTCCTGATGATATCTTGGTAGCTCTGTTCCTCCTCCAAATTGCACCAGGACAGGGCTGAGCATCTTCTGCTGCTGCTGAAGCTCTTCCCAGCATTTCTTCCCCACATGCTGGACCCTGAGGTGGAGCAGGGATGTCCACCACCACCACCACCACCAGCAGCAGCAGCCTAAAGCCATGGGCACCTCTACCATCCCCTTGGCATCTCCAGAGGCCTTCTGTACTGCACTGCAGCTCTCCCCTGGGTGGGGAGAAGAAAGAAATCTCCTCCAGGCTCACTGCTCATTGATGCTGTGCCCAGGCCTGAGCCTGGCTGCAGCTCCCACCCAGGGCTGGCCATGCCCTGGGAGCCCTGCTCAGCACCCAAGCTTCTCACAGCAGCTCCCAGGCACTGCTGTCACACAGCTCTGTCCCCATGGGGGCTGGCAGCTCCCAGGCACTGCTGTCACACAGCTCTGTCCCCATGGGGGCTGGCAGCTCCCAGGCACTGGTGTCACACAGCTCTGTCCCCATGGCTGGCAGCTCCCAGGCACTGGTGTCACACAGCTCTGTCCCCTTGGGGGCTGGCAGCTCCCAGGCACTGGTGTCACACAGCTCTGTCCCCATGGCTGGCAGCTCCCAGGCACTGGTGTCACACAGCTCTGTCCCCTTGGGGGCTGGCAGCTCCCAGGCACTGGTGTCACACAGCTCTGTCCCCTTGGCTGGCAGCTCCCAGGCACTGCTGTCACACAGCTCTGTCCCCTTGGCTGGCAGCTCCCAGGCACTGGTGTCACACAGCTCTGTCCCCTTGGCTGGCAGCTCCCAGGCACTGGTGTCACACAGCTCTGTCCCCTTGGCTGGCAGCTCCCAGGCACTGGTGTCACACAGCTCTGTCCCCATGGCTCCCAGGCACTGGTGTCACACAGCTCTGTCCCCTTGGGGGCTGGCAGAGCTCTCTGTGGGGACAGCAGCAGTGTCACCCCAGAGCCAGCAGCAGGGCTGGCAGTGGCATTGCCCAGCCTGGTGAGGGAGGTTGTCAGGGTAATGGAGCCTGGAAGCCAGCTGGAAGGCAGCCACAGTAAATAAGCTTCCAGTCCAAGTGATGTGACCAAGAGAAGTCCCAGCAGAAACTGAGAGACCTTTTTCTGTGGCCATACAGCAAAGCTGGCTGAGGAGAGGAGCTGCTGCCTGCTGCCCCAGGCCAAGCTGGGGGCACAGAGTCTACTCCCAGCAGCAAGCAGGGCTCCCTCTGCCTGCTCTGCTCCATGGACCAGGCTGGAGGGGAAAGAGCCTGCAGCCAGCGCTGAGACACTCCTCCACTGGGCCAGGAGAGCAGGCTGAGGGCTGGAAGGGAGCTCTGGAGCTCAGCCAGCCCAAGCCCTGCTCCAGCAGGGCACCCCCAGCACCCTGCCCAGCAGCACAGTGCCCAGGGGGGGTTGGAAGCTCTCCACACCAGCAGACTCCACAACCTCTCTGGGCAGCCTGCTCCAGGCCTCCAGCAGCCTCACCCCAAACAACTTTCTCCTCCTGCTCAGCTCCAACCTCCTGCCTGACACTTTCTGCCCCTTGCTGTCCCTTCTGCTGGCCCTGGGCAGCACTCAGCAGAGCCTGGCCCCAGCCTCTTGCCCCCCACAGCTCCTTTAGCTCTTGCTGAGCATTGCTCAGCTGCCCTCTGGGGCTGCTCTTCTGCAGGCTCTCAGCCCCAGGGCTCTCAGCCTCTGCTGCTCCCAGAGCTGCTCCAGGCCCCTCAGCAGCTCTGCAGCCTGCCCTGGCCTCTCTCCAGCAGTTCTCTGTCTCTCTGAGGTTACAGCCAAGGAGTTCACCTTTGGCTTCTGCACCCTGCTCCACCACATTCTCAGGATGTTGTGTGGGCACAGAGCTCCTTCCCCATGCTTCCAGGTCCTGCAGCACCCCAGGATCTGTGCTGTGTGCTGTCTCTGTGTCCTGGAGCCTCAAACCCCCAAACATGCCCTAGCCCAGACCATGGCTAAGCACCTCTGAAGGTGCTCACCTGGCCACTTCCTGGGCTCCAGCTACCAGCTGTGATTCACTTTGGGACACAGCTGGGAGCTGTGTGTGCCCCTGGCCATGTTTGGATAGGTCCAGGGGTCAGGGATCTATGCTACCAAAGGGCATTAGTTGTCCTGGGACAGTATTTAAAGCAGCCAAGAAGTCAGGCAGCTTGCCTTGTGCTCACCCAGACAGCAACTACAGGCAGATGATGCCAGAGTGGCAGTGCAGGACCTGCCCCAGCAGGCAACAGCTACCCCCAGGCCTTGCACCTGCAGAGAGGCTGAAAGGGGAAAAGCTCCAAGGGAACTGAATCCCAGAAGAGGCAACAAGGCACACAAGAGGAGGCCCCCAGCCCTCTCTGGGCCAAGGGAAGCTCCAGACCATGAACTGGGTACAAGAGGAGGCCCCCAGCCCTCTCTGGGCCAAGGACTGCTGCAACCATAGCCACAGCAGCTGGGAAGATACAGAACACAGAATGGACCAGGGTGGGAAGGACCTTGGAGATCACCAAGTCCAACCTCTCCCCCAGCACCATCTGATCAACTCAACCATGGCACCAAGGGCCTCAGCCAGGCTCTTCCTGAACACCTCCAGGGATGGGGACTCCACCACCTCCCTGGGCAGCACATCCCAGTGGCCAATCTCTCTTGCTGGGAAGAACTTTCTCCTCATCCCCAGCCTGAACCTCCCCTGCCACAGCTTGAGACTGTGTCCTCTTGTTCTGGTGCAGGCTGCCTGGGAGAAGAGCCCAACCCCCACCTGGCTCCAACCTCCCTGCAGGGAGTTGCAGAGAGCAAGAAGGTCTCCCCTGAGCCTCCTCTTCTCCAGGCTAAGCAACCCCAGCTCCCTCAGCCTCTCCTCACAGGGCTGTGCCCCAGACCCCTCCCCAGCTTTGTTGCCCTTCTCTGGACACCTTCAAGTCTCTCAATGTCCTTCTTGACCTGAGGAGCCCAGAGCTGGACACAGGACTCAAGGGGTGGCCTGAGCAGTGCTGAGCACAGGGCACAAGGACTTCCCTGCTCCTGCTGGCCACACTCTTCCTGATGCAGGCCAGGATGCCCTTGGCCTTCTTGTCCCACTGGGCACACTGCTGGCTCATGTTCAGCTGCTGTCTGCCAGCACCCCCAGGTCCCTATCTGCCTGGCTGCTCTCAGCCACTCTGACCCCAGCCACTGTGGTGAGTCCCCAACTGTCTGCCACAGAATCCACTTCTGGAAAATCAAGAAGCCAGCACCTGCAGTTCCAGTGTGAGTTCCTGGACTGGGAATGCTTAGAGCTGTCCTTGAAACCCTGAGCTGTCTGTGGGCAGTGAATCACTGCATCCCTGAGCTGTCTGTGTCTGTGGGCAGTGAATCACTGCATCCCTGAGCTGTCTGTGGGCAGTGAATCACTGCATCCCTGAGCTGTCTGTGGGCAGTGAATCACTGCATCCCTGAGCTGTCTGTGTCTGTGGGCAGTGAATCACTGCATCCCTGAGCTGTCTGTGGGCAGTGAATCACTGCATCCCTGAGCTGCCTGTGGGCAGTGAATCACTGCATCCCTGAGCTGTCTGTGTCTGTGGGCAGTGAATCACTGCATCCCTGAGCTGTCTGTGGGCAGTGAATCACTGCATCCCTGAGCTGTCTGTGCCTGTGGGCAGTGAATCACTGCATCCCTGAGCTGTCTGTGCCTGTGGGCAGTGAATCACTGCATCCCTGAGCTGTCTGTGTCTGTGGGCAGTGAATCACTGCATCCCTGAGCTGTCTGTGGGCAGTGAATCACTGCATCCCTGAGCTGTCTGTGCCTGTGGGCAGTGAATCACTGCATCCCTGAGCTGTCTGTGTCTGTGGGCAGTGAATCACTGCATCCCTGAGCTGTCTGTGGGCAGTGAATCACTGCATCCCTGAGCTGTCTGTGGGCAGTGAATCACTGCATCCCTGAGCTGTCTGTGTCTGTGGGCAGTGAATCACTGCATCCCTGAGCTGTCTGTGGGCAGTGAATCACTGCATCCCTGAGCTGTCTGTGCCTGTGGGCAGTGAATCACTGCATCCCTGAGCTGTCTGTGGGCAGTGAATCACTGCATCCCTGAGCTGCCTGTGCCTGTGGGCAGTGAATCACTGCATCCCTGAGCTGTCTGTGGGCAGTGAATCACTGCATCCCTGAGCTGTCTGTGCCTGTGGGCAGTGAATCACTGCATCCCTGAGCTGTCTGTGTCTGTGGGCAGTGAATCACTGCATCCCTGAGCTGTCTGTGCCTGTGGGCAGTGAATCACTGCATCCCTGAGCTGTCTGTGTCTGTGGGCAGTGAATCACTGCATCCCTGAGCTGTCTGTGCCTGTGGGCAGTGAATCACTGCATCCCTGAGCTGTCTGTGGGCAGTGAATCACTGCATCCCTGAGCTGTCTGTGTCTGTGGGCAGTGAATCACTGCATCCCTGAGCTGTCTGTGTCTGTGGGCAGTGAATCACTGCATCCCTGAGCTGTCTGTGTCTGTGGGCAGTGAATCACTGCATCCCTGAGCTGCCTGTGCCTGTGGGCAGTGAATCACTGCATCCCTGAGCTGCCTGTGCCTGTGGGCAGTGAATCACTGCATCCCTGAGCTGTCTGTGGGCAGTGAATCACTGCATCCCTGAGCTGCATGTGTCTGTGGGCAGTGAATCACTGCATCCCTGAGCTGCCTGTGCCTGTGGGCAGTGAATCACTGCATCCCTGAGCTGTCTGTGGGCAGTGAATCACTGCATCCCTGAGCTGTCTGTGGGCAGTGAATCACTGCATCCCTGAGCTGTCTGTGCCTGTGGGCAGTGAATCACTGCATCCCTGAGCTGTCTGTGTCTGTGGGCAGTGAATCACTGCATCCCTGAGCTGTCTGTGGGCAGTGAATCACTGCATCCCTGAGCTGTCTGTGGGCAGTGAATCACTGCATCCCTGAGCTGTCTGTGGGCAGTGAATCACTGCATCCCTGAGCTGTCTGTGGGCAGTGAATCACTGCATCCCTGAGCTGTCTGTGGGCAGTGAATCACTGCATCCCTGAGCTGTCTGTGGGCAGTGAATCACTGCATCCCTGAGCTGTCTGTGGGCAGTGAATCACTGCATCCCTGAGCTGCCTGTGTCTGTGGGCAGTGAATCACTGCATCCCTGAGCTGTCTGTGGGCAGTGAATCACTGCATCCCTGAGCTGTCTGTGCCTGTGGGCAGTGAATCACTGCATCCCTGAGCTGCCTGTGGGCAGTGAATCACTGCATCCCTGAGCTGCCTGTGGGCAGTGAATCACTGCATCCCTGAGCTGTGTGTGCCTGTGGGCAGTGAATCACTGCATCCCTGAGCTGTCTGTGCCTGTGGGCAGTGAATCACTGCATCCCTGAGCTGTCTGTGCCTGTGGGCAGTGAATCACTGCATCCCTGAGCTGTCTGTGGGCAGTGAATCACTGCATCCCTGAGCTGTCTGTGGGCAGTGAATCACTGCATCCCTGAGCTGTCTGTGGGCAGTGAATCACTGCATCCCTGAGCTGTCTGTGTCTGTGGGCAGTGAATCACTGCATCCCTGAGCTGTCTGTGCCTGTGGGCAGTGAATCACTGCATCCCTGAGCTGTCTGTGCCTGTGGGCAGTGAATCACTGCATCCCTGAGCTGTCTGTGCCTGTGGGCAGTGAATCACTGCATCCCTGAGCTGTCTGTGCCTGTGGGCAGTGAATCACTGCATCCCTGAGCTGTCTGTGCCTGTGGGCAGTGAATCACTGCATCCCTGAGCTGTCTCTGTCTGTGGGCAGTGAATCACTGCATCCCTGAGCTGTCTGTGCCTGTGGGCAGTGAATCACTGCATCCCTGAGCTGTCTCTGTCTGTGGGCAGTGAATCACTGCATCCCTGAGCTGCCTGTGCCTGTGGGCAGTGAATCACTGCATTCCTGAGCTGTCTGTGTCTGTGGGCAGTGAATCACTGCATCCCTGAGCTGTCTGTGCCTGTGGGCAGTGAATCACTGCATCCCTGAGCTGTCTGTGCCTGTGGGCAGTGAATCACTGCATCCCTGAGCTGTCTGTGTCTGTGGGCAGTGAATCACTGCATCCCTGAGCTGTCTGTGCCTGTGGGCAGTGAATCACTGCATCCCTGAGCTGTCTGTGCCTGTGGGCAGTGAATCACTGCATCCCTGAGCTGTCTGTGGGCAGTGAATCACTGCATCCCTGAGCTGTCTGTGTCTGTGGGCAGTGAATCACTGCATCCCTGAGCTGCCTGTGGGCAGTGAATCACTGCATCCCTGAGCTGTCTGTGTCTGTGGGCAGTGAATCACTGCATCCCTGAGCTGTCTGTGTCTGTGGGCAGTGAATCACTGCATCCCTGAGCTGCCTGTGGGCAGTGAATCACTGCATCCCTGAGCTGTCTGTGCCTGTGGGCAGTGAATCACTGCATCCCTGAGCTGTCTGTGGGCAGTGAATCACTGCATCCCTGAGCTGCCTGTGGGCAGTGAATCTCTGCATCCCTGAGCTGTCTGTGCCTGTGGGCAGTGAATCACTGCATCCCTGAGCTGTCTGTGGGCAGTGAATCACTGCATCCCTGAGCTGTCTGTGCCTGTGGGCAGTGAATCACTGCATCCCTGAGCTGTCTGTGTCTGTGGGCAGTGAATCACTGCATCCCTGAGCTGTCTGTGCCTGTGGGCAGTGAATCACTGCATCCCTGAGCTGTCTGTGGGCAGTGAATCACTTCATCCCTGAGCTGTCTGTGGGCAGTGAATCACTGCATCCCTGAGCTTCTGTGCCTGTGGGCAGTGAATCACTGCATCCCTGAGCTGCCTGTGGGCAGTGAATCTCTGCATCCCTGAGCTGTCTGTGGGCAGTGAATCACTGCATCCCTGAGCTGTCTGTGGGCAGTGAATCACTGCATCCCTGAGCTCTCTGTGTCTGTGGGCAGTGAATCACTGCATCCCTGAGCTGTCTGTGCCTGTGGGCAGTGAATCACTGCATCCCTGAGCTGCCTGTGGGCAGTGAATCACTGCATCCCTGAGCTGTCTGTGCCTGTGGGCAGTGAATCACTGCATCCCTGAGCTGTCTGTGGGCAGTGAATCACTGCATCCCTGAGCTGTCTGTGGGCAGTGAATCACTGCATCCCTGAGCTGTCTGTGGGCAGTGAATCACTGCATCCCTGAGCTGCCTGTGGGCAGTGAATCACTGCATCCCTGAGCTGTCTGTGGGCAGTGAATCACTGCATCCCTGAGCTGCCTGTGGGCAGTGAATCACTGCATCCCTGAGCTGTCTGTGCCTGTGGGCAGTGAATCACTGCATCCCTGAGCTGTCTGTGGGCAGTGAATCACTGCATCCCTGAGCTGTCTGTGTCTGTGGGCAGTGAATCACTGCATCCCTGAGCTGTCTGTGCCTGTGGGCAGTGAATCACTGCATCCCTGAGCTGTCTGTGCCTGTGGGCAGTGAATCACTGCATCCCTGAGCTGCCTGTGTCTGTGGGCAGTGAATCACTGCATCCCTGAGCTGTCTGTGTCTGTGGGCAGTGAATCACTGCATCCCTGAGCTGTCTGTGTCTGTGGGCAGTGAATCACTGCATCCCTGAGCTGCCTGTGCCTGTGGGCAGTGAATCACTGCATCCCTGAGCTGCCTGTGCCTGTGGGCAGTGAATCACTGCATCCCTGAGCTGTCTGTGTCTGTGGGCAGTGAATCACTGCATCCCTGAGCTGTCTGTGTCTGTGGGCAGTGAATCACTGCATCCCTGAGCTGTCTGTGCCTGTGGGCAGTGAATCACTGCATCCCTGAGCTGTCTGTGCCTGTGGGCAGTGAATCACTGCATCCCTGAGCTGTCTGTGTCTGTGGGCAGTGAATCACTGCATCCCTGAGCTGTCTGTGGGCAGTGAATCACTGCATCCCTGAGCTGTCTGTGTCTGTGGGCAGTGAATCACTGCATCCCTGAGCTGTCTGTGGGCAGTGAATCACTGCATCCCTGAGCTGTCTGTGTCTGTGGGCAGTGAATCACTGCATCCCTGAGCTGTCTGTGTCTGTGGGCAGTGAATCACTGCATCCCTGAGCTGTCTGTGGGCAGTGAATCACTGCATCCCTGAGCTGTCTGTGGGCAGTGAATCACTGCATCCCTGAGCTTCCTGTGGGCAGTGAATCACTGCATCCCTGAGCTGTCTGTGGGCAGTGAATCACTGCAGCCCTGAGCTGTCTGTGGGCAGTGAATCACTGCATCCCTGAGCTGTCTGTGGGCAGTGAATCACTGCATCCCTGAGCTGTCTGTGGGCAGTGAATCACTGCATCCCTGAGCTGTCTGTGGGCAGTGAATCACTGCATCCCTGAGCTGTCTGTGGGCAGTGAATCACTGCATCCCTGAGCTGTCTGTGTCTGTGGGCAGTGAATCACTGCATCCCTGAGCTGTCTGTGGGCTCTAATTCCCACCCCCCACCAATCTAAGCTGTGTCTACACTTGGTCAGTAGGTTCCAGCCGTGTTTGGAGGCAGCCCTGCCGGAGAGATCAAGCAGCAGAGTGCCTCAGGATGTTCACCTGCTTGCCCCCTGCCGAGCCCGGGGCCGGGTACTCACCGCCAGCTCCCGCAGGCTGCGAGCCAGCCGGCAGCGATATTCCTCCTGTAGCTCCTTCAGCCGCAGCTGCAGCTGCGAGTTCTCTGCCTCCACCTCCTGCAGCTGCCTCTGGGAGCTCAGCAGCACCTAGGGACAGCAAACAGCTCCCTGCTGCCATCGCTCCTGGGACAAGCCAGGGGCGCTGAGAAGCTCCCCGGGAGGTGGGGCTGGGGTGGGAGAGGGTTTCATTGGCAGTATTGAGCTGTGAAGGTGCTGGCTTTGCCCAGGAGCCCCCAGGGGATGGTCAGAGTCTCTATTCTGTCATTTGCAATCCCCCCCTCGAGCTCCCCTCAGCGATTTCACCAACTCAGTGACGAAGCTTCCTCCCACCAGCCCTGGCAAGCAGCCCCTTCCACCATGTGCCTCACAGCCCGGCAGCAGGAACCTGAGCAGGGAGGAGCACCCTGGCATCTCCCTGCAGAGTACCTCAGCACCAGGCATCCAGCCCCTGCCAGCTCCCTGGCACCCAGGAGCAGCAGGAAGGGGCTGGCAGGAAGCCTTCCCTTACCGCTGCCTGCTCCACCTGCTTCTGCTGGCTCTGCCCAGCCGCTGCCTTTGCCTCCTGCAGCTCCTTCTCCATCGCCACCCTGGGCACACAGGAAGAAGTGGGGCTTAGTTTCACCCCCTCGAACTTCTCTACAGGTCCACTGGAACCAGCTTGGGGAAGGAGAGCACCACAGGAGGTCAGAAACCTCTCAGCAGCAGCTGGCAGCCCTTAGCTGTTTGCCAGCCAGCAGCCCCAGAGCTCTTGCAGCCGGAGCTGATTGTCCTCCCCAGGCAGAGGCTGCTGCTGCAGTGGCCCTTTGCTGGGGCACTGACTGCAGCCCAGCCTCCTGGGGGTTAGGGCCTGGACTCACCTCTGGGCTGTGCCCTGCTTGCTGTGTTGGTGCACAGGGTGGATGTTCAAAGGCCAGTTTGGCACTTTCACAGAACCAGAGAATGGGTTGGGGTGGAAGAGCTTCAGGATCACCCAGCTCCAGCCCCCTGCCAGGGGCAGGGACCCCTCCCACCAGCACAGCTTGCTCAGGGCCTCATCCAGCCTGGTCCTGAACACCTCCAGGCAGGAGGCAGCCACAGCCTCCCTGGGCAGCCTGTGCCAGAGTCTCCCCAGCCTCACTGCAAAGGATTTCTTCCTCCTCTCTACTCTCAGTCTCCTCTCTCCCAGCTCAAAGCCATTGGCCCTGGGCCTGGCACTCCCAGCCCTTGTCCCAAGTCCCTCCCCAGCTCTCCTGGAGCCCTTCAGGTACTGGGAGGCTGCTTTGAGGTCTGCCTGGAGCCTTCTCTTCTCCAGGCTGCACAGCCCCAGCTCTCCCAGCCTGGCCCCACAGGGGAGGTTCTGCAGCCCTCTGAACAGCCTTTAACCAGCATCAACTTTAGGCAGGCAGCCAGCTGACTCAAGAGCCCTGCAAGCATCAGGTTTTGCTTGCAGGCCTCACTTCTTCTGAGGGTGACTCCTCATTTCTCCCCCTGTATCCCACCAAAGGCAGGCTGCCTCCTCTTCCTCTTCCCATGGAGCTCATTCTGCTTCCCTGAGCAGCAGCAGCAGGGCTGCCCTCAGACACTCACACTCTCTCTTCCAGCTTCTGCTGCTGCCACTCATAGGTTTTCTTCAGCTTCTCAAGCTCCCCTTTGATGTGATCCTGGTCTCCAGGCAACTGAAGGACACAGAAAGAGGAAGATGAGATGAGCTCAGAGAGGGAGTTGGGATGGGGAATGCACCCAGAGGGGTCTGGGAAGGCTCCAGAGCAGGAGACTCCACAACCTCTCTGAGCAGCCTGCCCCAGGCCTCTGGGAGCCTCACAGTGCAGAAGTTCCTCCTCCTGCTGAGGTGGAACCTCCTGGGCTGCAGTTTCCATCCACTGCCCCTTGGCCTAGCCCAGGCTGCAATTGAGCAGAGCCTGGCCCTGTCCCCTGCCTCCTGACTCCCAGCCCTCAGCTATTGATAGACATTGATCAGATTCCTCTCAGCCTTCTCCTCTCCAGACTAAGCCCCCCCAGGGCTCTCAGCCTCTCCTCCCCAGGCAGTGCTCCAGGCCCTGCAGCATCCTTGGAGCCTCCCTTGGGCTCTCTGCAGCAGATCCCTGTCCCTCCTGAGCTGGGGAGCCCAGAGCTGGATGCAATATTGCAGGGGAGGTCTCCTCAGGGCAGGGCAGAGGGGGAGGAGAAGCTCCCTGGCCCTGCTGGCCAGCCTCTGCTGAATGCCCCCCAGGACCCCCTTGGCCTTCTTGGCCCCCAGGGCACATTGCAGTGCCCTGCAGACCTTGCTGCCCCCCAGCACTCCCCAGGCCCTGCTCCACAGGGCTGAAGGGAGGAGAGCCTCCAGCTGGGCAAGGGCAGAGTGGGGCAGGGCTGGGCTTAATGGGAGCCCTCCAGGGCCCAGCAGCAGCTGTGTGTGAGCTGGAGGCAGGGCACTGGCAGCTCCCAGAGTCCCTCTGCCAGGGGAAGCTCTCACACTGAGAGGCACATCCCCTGCAGGAGCTGCTTGGGGTGGGAGCAGCTGGTTTGGCAGGGCTGCAGATGGGAAGGAGGCAGGGAGCACCTTGGGTGCTTCACCACCCTCAGCCTTCTCCAGCATCAGCAAGAGGAAAGGAAGTGTCCTCTGCTCCGGGAGGCCTTTAGACTCCTGCCTCTGCTCATCCAGGGCACCACAGCTGCCCTCTCCCACCCCTCTGCAGCTACTCCAGGCTCCTTTTGTAGCTGCACAGTTAACAACAGCAAAGAACTGAAAGCAGCTGAAGGCACAAGGTGCAGGCCAGAACCAGGATCAGCAGGAGCAGACCCCCCCTGTGCTCCCCAGGGAGCCAGCAGCAGACCTCCCCCACACTCACATCTGCCTCCAGCCCTGGCTGCTGGTGTTCAGAGGGTGCTGCTTCCTCTGCCTGGTTTGAGCAGGAGACAGAAGGTGCCTGTTAGATCTTTGCTGGCCAGGGAGCTGCTGAGAGGGCAGGGGGGTGAGGTCCTTACCTTCCCCCTCCGAGCAGAGTCAGGACGCAGCCTGGCTCTGGCCCTTCCCAGCTCACCAGAGGCCTCCCCAGCCACGGCTGTGGGGTGGTTGCTCTCTGTGGGGGGAAGGCTGCTCCTGCTCTTGGCCAGGTTGAGCAGCTCTGTGCTGAGCTCTTCATTCTTCATCACCTGCCAGGTGAAAGGAGAAGGGAAAGAGGCTGCTGAAGGCTGCTCAGCACATTGCTGCTGCTCCTGGGGTGCACACGAGGCAGGAGCTCACAGCCCCCCCTGACAGCAAGCCTGAGCTCCTGCTTCTCCCCCTGATGTCCAAAGCTATCAGGGATGGAAAGGCAGAGAACCATCCCCAGGCATCTGGGTGCTTCATGCAAACCCAGAACCAGTTGGGTTGGAAGAGAACTTTAATGTCATGGAGTCCAACCATGCTCTGACTCTGCCCAGGCTGAGGCTAAGCCAAGGCCCTCAGCACCACAGCCACACAGCTCTGAGTCCCTTCCACCACCCCCCTGGGCAGCCTGGGCCAGGCCTGGACAACCTTCAAGGGGAAGAAATTGCTCCTCCTGTCCAACCTGAACCTGCCCTGGCACAACTTGAGGCTGTTGCCTCTGGTTCTGCCACTGCTGTATGTGAGCAGAGCCCAAGCCCCAGCTGGCTGCAGCCTCCTCTCAGGGAGCTGCAGAGAGCAAGGAGGTCTCCCTCAGCCTCCTCTGCTCCAGGCTCAACACCCCCAGCTCCCTCAGCTGCTCCTCCCCAGCCCTCTTCTCCAGACCCTTCCCCAGCTCTCTTGACCTTCTCTGGCCCTGCTCCAGCTCCTCAATGTCCTTCTTGGAATGAAAGGCCCAGAGCTGAACCAGCACTCAAGCTGTGGCCTCAGCAGTGCGCAGCACAGGGGCACAAGCCCTGCCCTGCTCCTGCTGCCACCAGCCAGGATGCTGTTGTCCTCCTTGGCCACCTGTAACCTCACTCCCTCTGGCCACCTCACCCCCATTCAGCTCCAGATCCCAGTGCACATCTCTGCCACCACTCTGCATCCTGACCTCCCTCCTGTGCCCTCCACACAGCTTCCCAGAGCTCATTGGGTGCCCAACAGCTGTGAAGGAGTGCTGGCCACCATCATGTGAGGGAAGGGCCTCATCTCCTTGGTGGAAGCCTCCTGCCTGGAGGTGTTTGCAGCCAGGCTGGAGGTGGCTGTGAGCAACCTGCTGTGGTGTGAGGTGTCCCTGGCCATGGCAGGGGGGTTGGAGCTGGCTGAGCCTTGAGGTCCCTTCCACCCTGACAGTGCTGTGATTCTGTGATCCCTCTGGGCTGAGAGCAGCCAGCTCTCTGCAGTGGGGCTGGGAAGCATCCCTGCAGCAGCAGCAGCCAGCCCACAGCCCTGTGTAGGCAGGCAGCTTCAAAGCCCTGCTGGTGCAGAGTGACAACGTTCCCAAAAGAGGAAGAGGAGCTGAATGAGCAGAGCTCTGTTACAGGTGATCTGCCAGCAACACTGGGGGGATTCATGTCTCCCGGGAGGGTTTCTCTGTAGCTAACAAAGCTCTGATGAGGTTTATGGCTGGGGACAAGCTTGAGTAATTGTTACCATGGCAGTGAATCGGGAGGATGGGAGGCAGAGGTCATCTGAGTCATCCCTGGAGAGAATAGCTTATCAAAAGATAGCACAGGGTGGGCTGGGGGAGAGAGGAGAGGAGAAAAAGAGGCTGACAAAGAGGTGAGAGATGCAGCTGTGAAAGCTGACAGCCAGGCAGAGGCAGCCCCTGCTCCTTCCCCACCCCACAGCCACCCATCTGCAGGCAGAGCCGAGGGGCTCAGGGCAGCACAGGTTCTGCACGGGTCTGGGACGGCCCTCGCTGGCTGCCCTGCGCTCCCCAGCCCTGCCCTGCCCCTGCAGGCTTCCCTGCAGCCCAGGGCAGAGCCGCCTGGGTCCCCTCCAGGAGCCTGGCTTTGTGCAGGCAGCCAGAGGCTGAGGAAGAAAGGAGGAGGAGGAGGAAACCGGGAGGGGAGGAGAGGTCAGAGCCTTGAAAGGGAAGAATTCACAGCGAGCCGGAGAACAGGCAGGCAGGGCCTGGCCGGCATCCTCCCGGGGGCCAGCTCCCTGCTCCTCGGCTGGGGCAGCCGCGGGGCCATGCGCGAAGCCAGCCCCACAATGGCAGCGGGGACAGCTCGGGGACCAGCCGGGGGGCTGGGGCTGGGGCTGTCCCCGGGCGAGGGGCCGTGAATGAGCCCTGCGAGCTGCCTCCGCACCCAGCAGCCATGACAACATATTGGCGAGGTCACAAGCGGCGCTGGTAATTGGGAATGTGTGAAGGCTCCATTGTCTGCCCGCAGAAGGGAGCTGGGGAGGGGAGGGGGCAGAACCCCAGGCTGCTTGTCCCATTTCCTTTGGGAAAGTCCACACTGGGAAAATAATGAGCAAGAGGCCCAGGCTGAGACGAGGCCAAGCCTGCCAAGCTGGAGCCTCTTGTGCCTCAGGCAGGGATCTGCAGGAACTGGAGCCAAGAACCTGCACTCAGCCTCTCAGCCTGTGGCTTACAGCTCCCCAGCAGCCTGGCAGGGGCTGGAAAGGAGCTCTGGAGCTCCCCCACCCAAGCCCTGCTCCAGCAGGGCACCCCCAGCACCCTGCCCAGCAGCACAGTGCCCAGGGCGGGTTGGAAGCTCTCCACACCAGCAGACTCCACAACCTCTCTGGGCAGCCTGCTCCAGGCCTCCAGCAGCCTCACCCCAAACAACTTTCTCCTCCTGCTCAGCTCCAACCTCCTGCCTGACACTTTCTGCCCCTTGCTGTCCCTTCTGCTGTCCCTGGGCAGCACTCAGCAGAGCCTGGCCCCAGCCTCTTGCCCCCCACAGCTCCTTTAGCTCTTGCTGAGCATTGCTCAGCTGCCCTCTGGGGCTGCTCTTCTGCAGGCTCTCAGCCCCAGGGCTCTCAGCCTTTGCTGCTGCCAGAGCTGCTCCAGGCCCCTCAGCAGCTCTGCAGCCTGCCCTGGGCTCTCTCCAGCAGTTCTCTGTCCCTCTGAGGTTACAGCCAAGGAGTTCACCTTTGGCTTCTGCACCCTGCTCCACCACATCCTCAGGATGTTGTGTGGGCACAGAGCTCCTTCCCTGTGCTTCCAGGTCCTGCAGCACCCCAGGACCCCTGTGAAAGCAGCCTGCTGCTGCTGCTCACCTGCCCAACCCATCCTTCAGAGACTTCAACCACCTGAGGAGACCTCAGCTTTGACAAAGATCTTGCACCCCCCTGGGGATGAGCAGCCAGCAGGCTTGCTGGAGGCTGAGCTGTGCCTCAGCAGCAGGCTGGCAGCAGGCTGCATGTGCCCTGCCTCGTGCTCTGGCAGCACCCAGCACAGCTTCACACCCTGCCAGCAGCTGAGCTCCCCTCCTCCAGAGCCACTGCCATGGCTCAGCTGGGGGGAGGCACACAGGAGCTGCCCAGCAGCCACTAACTCACTTCAACTGCAGCAGGATGGTCCTGAGCTCCTGTCCTGATTGTGAGTTCCTAGCATGGAATGAGTTGGAAGGGACCTTGAAAGCTCACCCAGCTCCAGCCCCTGCCATGGGCAGGGACCCCTCCCACCAGCACAGCTTGCTCAGGGCCTCATCCAGCCTGGTCCTGAACACCTCCAGGCAGGAGGCAGCCACAGCCTCCCTGGGCAGCCTGTGCCAGAGTCTCCCCAGTCTCACTGCAAAGGATTTCTTCCTCCTCTCCACTCTGTCTCCTCTCTCCCAGCTCAAAGCCATTGGCCCTGGGCCTGGCACTCCCAGCCCTTGGCCCAAGTCCCTCCCCAGCTCTCCTGGAGCCCTTCAGGCACTGGGAGGCTGCTCTGAGTTCTGCCTGGAGCCTTCTCTTCTCCAGGCTGCACAGCCCCAGCTCTCCCAGCCTGACCCCACAGGGGAGGTTCTGCAGCCTCTGAGCATCTCTGTGGCCTCCTCTGGAGCCTCTCCAGCAGCTCCAGGTCCTTCCTGTGCTGGGGGCTCAGAGCTGGAGGCAGTGCTGCAGGTGGGGGCTGAGCAGAGCAGAGGGGCAGGATCCCCTCACATGCTCCTCTCCTGGAGCTCAGCAGAGCAGTGCTCCCATGGCTCAGCACAGGCTTGGGAGTTGGACTCCGTGGCCTCAAAGGTCATTTCCAAGTGGGATGATTCCATGAAGCTCCCAAGGCACTGCAGAACTGGATCAGCACAGCTGGCTCCAGCCTCACATCTCCCAGCAGGGCAGAGCAGCTCCCTCGGCTGAGCTGCCTGCTGGGGGGCAGGCTGCAGGGTGTCACTCATCTGCTTTGGCCCAAAGAGGAGCAGGAGGGGAAGGAGGCAGGGAGGGAAGGAAGGAGGCAGGGAGGGAAGGAAGGAGGCAGGGAGGGAAGGAGGGAGGCAGGCAGGGAAGGAGGGAGGCAGGGAGAGAAGGAAGGAGGCAGGGAGGGAAGGAAGGAGGCAGGGAGGGAAGGAAGGAGGCAGGGAGGGAAGGAAGGAGGCAGGGAGGGAAGGAAGGAGGCAGGGAGGGAAGGAAGGAGGCAGGGAGGGAAGGAAGGAGGCAGGGAGGGAAGGAAGGAGGCAGGGAGGGAAGGAAGGAGGCAGGGAGGGAAGGAAGGAGGCAGGGAGGGAAGGAAGGAGGCAGGGAGGGAAGGAAGGAGGCAGGGAGGGAAGGAGGGAGGCAGGGAGGGAAGGAGGGAGGCAGGGAGGGAAGGAGGGAGGCAGGGAGGGAAGGAGGGAGGCAGGGAGGGAAGGAGGGAGGCAGGGAGGGAAGGAGGGAGGCAGGCAGGGAAGGAGGGAGGCAGGCAGGGAAGGAAGAGAGGAAGACCGCTTGAAGTTGCTGTGTTTTAGCCAAAGACAGGCACGATTCCGGCTCCAGGAGCGGCCGGCTGCGGAGCCCCCAGCGACCAGCGGGTTTGAGAGAGCACTCAGCAAGCCCCTTGCGGGGGGAGGGTTTGTGAAGCTGCCGCCCCCCCGAGCAGGCAGAGCCCTTCCCTCGCAAAGCGGAGCGGCTCCAGCCCGGCCCCGCGCAAGCCATGCAGAAGAAAGGCAAACAAAGGCTGGTGGCAGCCGGGGGGCCCCGTGCCCAGCCCCGCCGTGACCCCCTCCCCCCCGCCACCGAGGGGCTCTGGGCTGGCTGGAGAGAAAGGCTGTGCCAGCAGGGTGCCCCCCAGAGCACCGGGGTCAGCGTGGGCTCCGCACAGCCTGCGGAGCTGGGCAGGCTGGGGGAGCACAGAGAGAGGGGCAGCGGGGGGAGAGGGGCAGCGGGGGGAGAGGGGCAGCGGGGGGAGAGGGGCAGCGGGGTGCAGGGGAGCTCTGGGCACTCCAGTCCTGCACAAAGTGAAGTCCTGGACACAGGCACTGTGAGGAGCAGCTGAGGCAGCTGGGGGTGTTGAGCCTGGAGAAGAGGAGGCTGAGGGAGACCTCATTGCTCTCTGCAGCTCCCTGAGAGGAGGCTGCAGCCAGCTGGGGCAAATCCTGCCAGGAAGTGACAGCAAACTGCCTGAAAAGGTAGACTTGGGGTAATGATCACAGACTGGCTTAGGTTGGAAGAGACCCCAGAGGTCATCTCCTCCATCCCCCTGCCTTGGGCAGGGACCCCTCCCACCAGCCCAGGTTGCTCAGGGCCTCATCCAGCCTGGCCTTCAGCACCCCCAGGCAGGAGGCAGCCACAGCCTCCCTGGGCAGCCTGGGCCAGAGCCTCAGCAGCCTCACACTCAACAACTTCTTCCTCAGCTCCACTCTAACCCTGCTCTGCCTCAGCTCCAAACCCTTCCCCCTGGGCCTGCCTCAGACCCCCTCAGCAAAAGTTCCTCTGCAGCCTTCCTGCAGGATCCCTTCAGCTCCTGGCAGCAGCTCTGAGGAGCCCCTGGAGCCTTCTCCTCTGCAGGCTGCACAGCCCCAGCTCCCTCAGCCTGTGCTCCCAGCAGAGCTGCTCCAGCCCTGGCAGCATCTTTGTGGCCTCCTCTGGCCTCTCTCCAGCAGCTCTGTGTCCTTCTGCTGCTGGGGACAGCAGAGCTGGAGGCAGGATTGGAGGTGAGGGCTGAGCAGAGCAGAGCCCAGGGGTAGAATCCCCTCTGCTGCCCTCTGCCCAGCCTGCTCCTGGGATGATTTGGGACAAGAGACAGCAACTCAGAAGCTCCTGGAGCTCAGGTGAGGGTGGGAAGGAGCCAAGGAGCCTGCAGATGGTCTCACCTCCCGCTCCAGCTGTTTGCCCAGGGCCAGGTAATTGCTTTTCAGAGCGATGTACTCCTGGGCCAGCTCCTGCCGCCGGCCCTGCAGCCTCTGCAGCTGCTCCCGCAGGGCACTGCGCTCCCTGCTGCCCTGCCGGCGGCAGCGCTCCAGCTCCGCCACTCGCTGCTCCAGCGCCAGCACCTGCACAGGGACAGCAGAAGGCAGCCACGGCACAGAGCAGCAGCCCTGGCACAGCATTGCTTTGGCCAAGCAACTCCTGGCAGGCTATGGCTTAGAGACATCCCAGAGCCCCGGCAGGGAGGGGCTGGAAGGGAGCTCTGGAGCTCCCCCACCCAAGCCCTGCTCCAGCAGGGCACCCCCAGCACCCTGCCCAGCAGCACAGTGCCCAGGGGGGGTTGGAAGCTCTCCACACCAGCAGACTCCACAACCTCTCTGGGCAGCCTGCTCCAGGCCTCCAGCAGCCTCACCCCAAACAACTTTCTCCTCCTGCTCAGCTCCAACCTCCTGCCTGACACTTTCTGCCCCTTGCTGTCCCTTGTGCTGTCCCTGGGCAGCACTCAGCAGAGCCTGGCCCCAGCCTCTTGCCCCCCACAGCTCCTTTAGCTCTTGCTGAGCATTGCTCAGCTGCCCTCTGGGGCTGCTCTTCTGCAGGCTCTCAGCCCCAGGGCTCTCAGCCTTTGCTGCTCCCAGAGCTGCTCCAGGCCCCTCAGCAGCTCTGCAGCCTGCCCTGGGCTCTCTCCAGCAGTTCTCTGTCCCTCTGGAACTGGGGAGCCCAGAGCTGGCCCCAGGAGGACTCCAGCTGTGGCCTGAGCAGGGCAGAGCAGCCCTAATGGCCTTCTCCTGCTCCCCTTCCCCACACAGGGAATCTCTCTCCTGCTGTGGTGCCTGCTGGTGAATCCCAGCCTTGGTTCCCTCCCCAGCCAGCAGACACTGACAGCCCTTGGCAGTTGTCTTCTCCTGGAGCTCTCTTCCTGCTGGACACTTCTCCTGGGGGGAGGCCTTGGGCAGCACTCTGTGTGCTGCAGTCATGCCTCAGGAAGCTTCCTGAGCAGCCTCACAGGGAAGAAGTTTCTCCTCCTGTTTAGGTGGAGGTGAGGTTGGTGGTGTGGGGGGCAGCAAGGGGGACACCACTGCTCTGGCTAAAGCCAGGAGAAGCCAAGCAAAGCAAAAGTGGACCTGCAGGTGTGGAGATCAGTCCTGGCAGAGATGCAAACTGCTCCTTCCCCCTCCTGGGCGCTTCCTTACCTTGTTTTTCAGCTCAAAGTTCTCCATCTCATACTGCTCCTTCATTTTGTTTGTCTCAATCCGCACATCAAGGAGGTCTTTGGCCATCTAGGAGAGAGAAAGGACCTTAGCAAGGGCAAGGGCAGCCCCTGAGGGCAGTGCTGGGGAAGGTGAGCACAGCACAGCACAGCTCAGGGCCAGGGTTTAGTGCTGGAATGAGGGTTGGAGCTGATGCTCTGGGAGGCCTTTTCCAGCTGAAGTGGTTCCAACAAGCACAGCCCTGGATAGGAGGTCCAACACTTCCCACCACATCTGTCACTGCACAGCTGCTGGCTTCACAGCTCACCTCCCTCCTGTATTTCTCCAAGGGGTTTGCTTTACCTTCAGCTTTTCCTCCTCACTGAAGCCCACCCTGGCAGGCAGCTCTGGTCTGGAGCCATTCAGCTTCCCTGGCCTCTCCTGCAGCTCTCTGAGCTGCTGCAGCTCCTCTCCCCTGTCCTGCAGCTTCACCTAGAGACACAGAGAGAAGCTTGGAGCCAGCCAGCAGAGCCACCCTGGCCCCCAGGCTCTTCTCTCAGCACTGGAGGCAAAGTTTGGCACCTGCAGCTCTCCAGAGCTTCTCCAGGGTGCAGCAGGGATCCTCAGCTGCCATTTCCCTCCTGCAATTAGGATTTCATCTGCAGAGGGCTCCCAGCTCTCTGGACAGCCTGGGACAGGCTCTCCCCACCCTCAGCACCAAACATTTCTCCTTCTCTCCACTCTCAGCCTCCCTCTTGCACTCCAAACCATCCCCCCTTGGCCTGGCCCAACAGGCCCTGCTCAGCACTCTGTCCCCAGCTCTCTTCTGGCCTCTTGAAGCTCTGCAAGGCCCCCAGGAGGTCTCCCTGGAGCCTTCTCCTCTGCAGGCTGCACAAGCCCAACCCTCCCAGCCTGGCCTCCCAGCAGAGGGCTTCCAGCCTCCCAGCACTGCTGTGGCCTCCTCTGGCCCTGCTCCAGCAGCTCCCTGCCTGTGCTGTGCTGAGGGCTCCAGAGCTGGCCCAGCACTGCAGGGGAGGTCTCAGCAGGCACAGCAGAGGGGCAGAGTCCCCTCCCTGGAGCTGGGAAGGGGCTGCAGACCCTCAGACATCCACGAGGAGCTCTGTCCCAGTACTCACATCCTCATTCTCTGCACCACTTCCCAAATCCATCTGCTTGGAGGTCAGAAGCTTTGCAGGGGATCAGGCAGGGACTGCAGAGCCAAGGAAGGCTCTGGGGATCTCCAAGGCAGGAACCTTCCCCTCGAGGTCCTGCCTGTTGCTACCAACTTTGGTTACCAGAGGGTGTGGAAGGCATCCCCACGGGTTTTAAGGTGGAGCTGCTGGTTGCAGCCACTCCAGGAGCTGCTAGGGGCTTGCCAGGAGGCTTCTGCATGCCTCAGGCAGCACACAGCAAGCTCAGCAGACCCCCCCAGGGCAGCCATGGAGGTACCACTCTTGAGCTCGTGGCCTGTGCCCCAAAGGCAGCTGTAGGGTGAGCTCCACCTGTACTGCAGGGAGCTTTGGGGCATTTAAGATCTGATTAACTCATTCATTAATTCATTAATCCAATCATCTGCTCTGAGACCCTCCAGCAGCACCTCACCCACTCACTGCTAGGCAGCTCCCTCCTCATCTCTCCTGCCTCCTGTGCCCATGATGCATCCAAAGGGCACCAGGATCTCTGAGCTCCAACCAGCTCCAGCTGGTGACAGGAAATCATAGGATCATGGCCTGGGTTGGGCTGGAAGAGACCTTCCAAGCTCACCCAGTCCAACCCCCTGCAGCCAGCAGGGACAGCTGCAGCCACAGCAGGCTGCTCCCAGCCCCAACCAACCTGCCCTGCACTGCTGCCAGCTCAGGCCAAGCCTGGCACAGTCACTGCGTGATGGGATCCCGTGGGTGGTTATTGCTGTGCTGCCCAGGTGTCACTTAGGTCATCAGGACAAAGCCTTTCCTTCCTGCACACTGCTCACTGCCCTTTCTCTTCTCGTCCTTCTTCTGATGGCCAGAGCACTGTGGCACATCCTCCTCTGCTGTCCCTCACCCGCCTGCTCCAACCTGCCTGCTCAGAGCCACCGTGGCCCTCAGAGGAGCCCCCTGGCTCTGTGCTGACCTGGGGTGTGCTGCTGCCTTGCCTCAGAGGAGACTTCTGATGCCTCTTTATTTCCCCCAGAGAGAAACAACCTGGCCGGGGTGCAGCACATCCTGCTGGTGCTGTCGGGGAAGGGCGGTGTTGGGAAGAGCACCATCTGCACCCAGCTGGCTCTGGCCCTCAGGCACTCTGGCAAGAAGGTCAGTGAGGGGCTCTGAGGTGGCCAGCTCCATCTTCCTCACCTCCAGCTGGGCTGGGGTTTGCTCCTCCTTTATGTGTGTGTGCCCTGTGTGGCTTCTCTGTGTGAAGACTCTGCTGCTGCTGGTTCCAGTGGCTCTTTATCTCTGTGCCTGCTTGATGCAGGGCAAGGAGCTGCAGCTGGTTTCCCTTTCAGCCAAGAGATTAAAATCCTCCAGGATTTGTTGTTGGTTTGGAAATGAGCACTTAGGCCCTGGCTGGTTTGTGGTGCAACACAGCTCCCGTGCTGGGGTGAAGTGGGTGAGCTAGAGGGTAAAGAGGGCACAGTGTGGGTATGAGTGGGGCTGAACTGCTATGCCACTGGGATTTTGGCCTGGGTTGGGCTGGAAGGGACCTGCCAAGCTCACCCAGTCCAACCCCCTGCAGCCAGCAGGGACAGCTGCAGCCACAGCAGGCTGCTCCCAGCCCCAACCAACCTGCCCTGCACTGCTGCCAGCCATGGGGCAGCTCCACCTCTCTGGGCAGCCTGGCACAGGCTCTCCCCACCCTCAGCACCAAACATTTCTCCTTCTCTCCACTCTCAGCCTCCCTCTTGCACTTCAAACCATCCCCCCTTGGCCTGGCCCAACAGGCCCTGCTCAGCACTCTGTCCCCAGCTCTCTTCTGGCCTCTTGAAGCCCTGCAAGGCCACCAGGAGGTCTGCCTGGAGCCTTCTCCTCTGCAGGCTGCACAACCCCAACCCTCCCAGCCTGGCCTCCCAGCAGAGGGCTTCCAGCCTCCCAGCACTGCTGTGGCCTCCTCTGGCCCTGCTCCAGCAGCTCCCTGCCTGTGCTGTGCTGAGGGCTCCAGAGCTGCCCCAGCCCTGCAGGGAGGTCTCAGCAGGCACAGCAGAGGGGCAGAATCCCCTCCCTGCCCCTGCTGCCCACACTGCTGGGGAGCAGCCCAGGCCAGGCTGGGGCTGGGCTGGCAGCACTCAGTGCCAGCTCCTGGCCAGCTCTGCACCCCCAGCACCCCCCAGGCCTTCCCCATTTGATCCTTCCCAGCAGAGCTACTGCATGGAAGGGTTCACAGCAAAGGCCACGCTGAACACTGCCCAGCCCTGCCACTTCTGAGCTGGTCTGTGCTGCTCTGCACACTGCTGCTGACCCCAGCAGCCACCCAGCCCTGTATGGGACAGCTCCCAGGCCCCTGCAAACCAAGCACAGCCTCCAAGAGGGAGGGAGATGGTTAGCTGGAGGCTCTGGGACCTTGGTGAGGGAGATGGAGAGCTGGAGAAGGCTTTGAGACCTTGGTGAGGGAGATGGAGAGGTGGGGAAGGCTTTGAGACCTTGGTGAGGGAGATGGAGAGGTGGGGAAGGCTTTGAGACCTTGGTGAGGGAGATGGAGAGGTGGGGAAGGCTTTGAGACCTTGGTGAGGGAGATGGAGAGCTGGAGAAGCTTTGAGACCTTGGTGAGGGAGATGGAGAGCTGGAGCAGGCTTTGAGACCTTGGTGAGGGAGATGGAGAACTGGAGAAGCTTTGAGACCTTGGTGAGGGAGATGGAGAGCTGGAGAAGCTTTGAGACCTTGGTGAGGGAGATGGAGAGCTGGAGCAGGCTTTGCTCCTCGGTGGAGGGCAGGCCTGCAGCAGGAGGGTTGCCAGCTCTCCCTCTCCTCAGCTCAGGCTAATGATCAGAGCTATTCCTGGGGAGTGGGTGAGGTTAGGTAAGAACTTGTCTCTTCCAGAAGAAAAGCTTTGACAACACAAGGCTCAAAAAAGCCTCTGAATAACTCCTTAGCATCTGTCAAAGCCAAGAGGATGGGAGAAGGAGAGGGACCACCCTGCTAGGAGCTCTGAGCTCCCCACTCCTCACCTGGGCCGGGCCCCCAGCTCCCGTGGCCTCTCAACGTGGATGTCACAGGAGGGGGCAGAGCTGCCGCGGGGCTGGGGGGGCAGAGCCAGCTCCCACACCCCGCAGTTACAGCTCCTTGCTTGGCTTTCTCCCCCCCTGCCAGAGGACTTGACAGACCTGAAGAGCTTTTATTAAGGTAATGCAAGAGCTGCTGGAGGATTCACACTGCTCACCCCCACAGCCCAGCCCCGTTCACACACCGCCCCCAGCCGCGGGGAGCTCAGGGCTGCTCCGGCACCAGGCACAGCTCTGCTCCCAGGCAGCCACGTGCTGCCCCCCCCTGCCCCCAGCACAAAGCCTCACAGCCCCCCGGGGCCCAGGGACTGCCCCACGCAGCCCTGGCACAGAGCAGGACCAGGGGCACAGAGCCTGCACAGGGGCACAGAGCCTGCCCAGGGGCACAGAGCCTGCACAGGGGCACAGAGCCTGCCCAGGGGCACAGAGCTGGACCAGGAGCACAGAGCCTGCCTGGGGGCACAGAGCCTGCCCAGGGGCACAGAGCCTGCTCGGGGGCACAGAGCTGGACCAGGAGCACAGAGCCTGCCTGGGGGCACAGAGCCTGCCCAGGAGCACAGAGCCTGCCCAGGGGTACAGAGCCTGCCTGGGGGCACAGAGCCTGCCCAGGGGCACAGAGCCTGCCTAGGGGCACAGAGCCTACCCAGGGGCACAGAGCCTGCCCGGGGGTACAGAGCCTGCACAGGGGCACAGAGCCTGCACAGGGGCACAGAGCCTGCCTAGGGGCACAGAGCCTACCCAGGGGCACAGAGCCTGCCCGGGGGTACAGAGCCTGCCCAGGGGCACAGAGCCTGCCCAGGGGCACAGAGCCTGCACGGGGGCACAGAGCCTACCCAGGGGCACAGAGCCTGCACGGGGGCACAGAGCCTGCACAGGGGCACAGAGCCTGCCCAGGGGCACAGAGCCTGCACGGGGGCACAGAGCCTGCACAGGGGCACAGAGCCTGCACGGGGGCACAGAGCCTGCCCAGGAGCACAGAGCCTGCCCAGGGGCACAGAGCCTGCACAGGGGCACAGAGCCTGCCCAGGAGCACAGAGCCTGCACGGGGGCACAGAGCCTGCCCAGGGGCACAGAGCCTGCCCAGGAGCACAGAGCCTGCCCAGGGGCACAGAGCCTGCCCAGGGGCACAGAGCCTGCACAGGGGCACAGAGCCTGCCCAGGAGCACAGAGCCTGCCCAGGGGCACAGAGCCTGCTCAGGGTCACAGAGCCTGCCCGGGGGCACAGAGCCTGCTTAGGGGCACAGAGCCCACCTTGGGGCACAGAGCCTGCCCAGGGGCACAGAGCCTGCCTGAGGGCACAGAGCCTGCTCAGGGGCACAGAGCCTGCCCGGGGGCACAGAGCCTGCCCAGGGGCACAGAGCCTGCCCAGGGGCACAGAGCCTGCTCAGGGGCACAGAGCCTGCCCAGGGGCACAGAGCCTGCCCAGGGGCACAGAGCCTGCCCGGGGGCACAGAGCCTGCTCAGGAGCACAGAGCCTGCCCGGGGGTACAGAGCCTGCCCAGGGGTACAGAGCCTGCCCAGCAGCACAGAGCCTGCCTGGGGGCGCAGAGCCTGCCCAGGGGCACAGAGCCTGCTCAGGGGCACAGAGCCTGCCTGGGGGGCACAGAGCCTACCCAGGGGCACAGAGCCTGCCCAGGGGCACAGAGCCTGCCCAGGAGCACAGAGCCCGCCTAGGGGCACAGAACCCACCCAGAGGCACAGAGCCTGCCCAGGAGCACAGAGCCTGCTCAGGGGCACAGAGCCTGCCCAGGGGCACAGAGCCTGCCCTGGAGCACAGAGCCTGCCCGGGGGCACAGAGCCTGCCCAGGGGCACAGAGCCTGCCCAGGAGCACAGAGCCTGCCCAGGAGCAGAGAGCCTGCCCAGGGGCACAGAGCCTGCCTGGGGGCACAGAGCCTGCCCAGGGGCACAGAGCCTGCCCAGGGGGGCACAGAGCCTGCCCAGAGGCACAGAGCCTGCCCGGGGGCACAGAGCCTGCCCAGGAGCACAGAGCCTGCTCAGGGGGGCACAGAGCCTGCCCGGGGGCACAGAGCCTACCCAGGGGCACAGAGCCTGCCCAGGGGCACAGAGCCTGCCCAGGGGCACAGAGCCTGCCTGGGGGCACAGAGCCTGCCCAGGGGGGCACAGAGCCTGCACAGAGGCACAGAGCCTGCCCGGGGGCACAGAGCCTGCCCAGGAGCACAGAGCCTGCTCAGGGGGGCACAGAGCCTGCCCAGGGGCACAGAGCCTGCCCAGGGGCACAGAGCCTGCCCAGAGGCACAGAGCCTGCCCTGGGGCACAGAGCCTGCACAGAGGCACAGAGCCTGCCCAGGGGCACAGAGCCTGCCCAGGAGCACAGAGCCTGCTCAGGGGGGCACAGAGCCTGCACAGGGGCACAGAGCCTGCCAAGGGGCACAGTGCCTGCCCTGGAGCAGAGAGCCTACCCAGGAGCACAGAGCCTGCCCAGGAGCACAGAGCCTGCCCAGGGGCACAGAGACTGCCCAGGAGCAGAGAGCCTGCCCAGGAGCACAGAGCCCACCCAAGGGCACAGAGCCTGCCCAGGGGCACAGAGCCTGCCAAGGGGCACAGAGCCTGCCCAGGAGCACAGAGCCTGCACAGGGGCACAGAGCCTGCCCAGGAGCACAGAGCCTGCCCAGGAGCACAGAGCTTGCCCAGGGGCAAAGAGCCTGCCAAGGGGCACAGAGTCTGCCCAGGGGCACAGAGCCTGCTCAGGGGCACAGAGCCTGACCGGGGGAACAGAGCCTGCCCAGGGGCACAGAGCCTACCCAGGAGCACAAAGCCTGCCCAGGGGCACAGATCCTGCCCAGGAGCACAGAGCCTGCCCAGGGGCACAGAGCCTGCCTGGGGGCACAGAGCCTGCCCAGGGGCACAGAGCCCACCCAGGAGCACAAAGCCTGCCCAGGGGCACAGATCCTGCCCAGGAGCACAGAGCCTGCCCTGGGGCACAGAGCCTGCCCAGGAGCACAGAGCCTGCCCGGGGGCACAGAGCCCTCCCAGGAGCACAAAGCCTGCCCAGGGGCACAGATCCTGCCCAGGAGCACAGAGCCTGCTCAGGGGCACAGAGCCTGCCCAGGAGCACAGAGCCTGCCCGGGGGCACAGAGCCTGCCCAGGAGCACAGAGCCTGCCCGGGGGCACAGAGCCTGCCCAGGAGCACAGAGCCTGCCCAGGGGCACAGAGCCTGCCCAGGGGCACAGAGCCTGCCCGGGGGCACAGAGCCTGCCCAGGAGCACAGAGCCTGCCAAGGGGCACAGTGCCTGCCCAGGAGCAGAGAGCCTACCCAGGGGCACAGAGCCAGGGCCAGCAGGGTGGGGCCAGGGGGTGGGAGGATAGGAACCAGCCTCAGGCTGCCCCGGGGCAGGTTTGGGCTGGCCAGGAGGAACAACTTCTTCCCCTTGAGGGTTGTCCAGGCCTGGCCCAGGCTGCCCAGGGCAGGGGGGCAGTCCCCACCCCTGGAGGGGTTTCAAAGTCGTTTGGATGTGGCCTGCAGGGAGGCCTTGGGTCGTGCTTGGACTCTGTGGTCTGGGACCTATGCTCAGCTCTGCTGAGGCTGCACCTCCAGTCCTGGGACCAGAGCTGGGTCAGTTGTGAGCCCCTCATTCCCAAGACAGTGAGAAGCTGGAGCAGGGCCAGGGAAGGGCAAGAGAGCTAGGGAAGGATCTGGAGAAAAGGGCTGGGGAGGAGCAGCTGAGGGAGCTGGGGGTGTTGAGCTTAGAGGAGAGGAGGCTGAGGGAGACCTCATTGCTCTCTGCAGCTCCCTGAGAGGAGGCTGCAGCCAGCTGGGGCTTGGGCTCTGCTCCCTAGGCTCAGGGGACAGGAGGAGAGGCAATGGCCTGAAACTGTGCCAGGGGAGGGTTAGGTTGGAGAGGAGGCCAAATGTCTTTGGTGCCAGAGTGGTCAGGGCCTGGCAGAGGCTGCCCAGGGAGGTGGTGGAGTCCCCATGGCTGGAGGGGTTGCAGAGCCCTGTGGCCATGGCAGCTGGGGCCAGGGTTTGGTGGCCATGGTGGGGCAGGGTTGGTGCTGGCCTGAGTGAACTTGGAGAGCTTTTCCAACCCAAACAGTTCCATGGTTCTCTGCATTATGGTGGCAAAGCTGAGCTGCCTGAGTGCCCACTTCACCCCCAGCCACACAGCCAAGCCAGGGCTGTTTGTGCTCCTGCAGGGCAGGGCACAGCCATGGGAAGCCACCTTTGTGGCTGCTGCTGCTCCAGCTTCACAAGAAGTGACCACTGTGGCTGAGGGCAGGAAACACAAAGCAAACTCTGTCCTCTTGTCACTGCAAGCTGCAAAGCTGGGCAGGGCAGAGAGGCCTGGGGCAGAGCAGGGAGGCTTGGGGGCAGAGCAGGGAGGGTTTAGGGTAGAGAAGAGAGGCTTGGGGCAGAGCTGAGAGGGTTTAGGGTAGAGAAGAGAGGTTTGGGGCAGAGCAGGGAGGCTTGGGGGCAGAGCAGAGAGGCTTGGGGGCAGAGCAGAGAGGCTTGGGGCAGAGCAGGGAGGGTTGGGGCAGAGCAAGGAGGACTAGGGGCAGAGCAGAGAGGCTTGGGGCAGAGCAGAGAGGATTGGGGCAGAGCAGAGAGGGTTTAGGGTAGAGAAGAGAGGTTTGGGGCAGAGCAGGGAGGCTTGGGGGCAGAGCAGGGAGGCTTGGGGCAGAGCAGGGAGGCTTGGGGCAGAGCAGGGAGGACTAGGGGCAGAGCAGAGAGGCTTGGGGCAGAGCAGAGAGGATTGGGGCAGAGCAGGGAGGGTTGGGGCAGAGCAGAGAGGACTGGGGCAGAGCAGGGAGGGTTGGGGCAGAGCAGAGAGGACTGGGGCAGAGCAGGGAGGGTTGGGGCAGAGCAGGGAGGACTAAGGGCAGAGCAGAGAGGCTTGGGGCAGAGCAGGGAGGCTTGGGGGCAGAGCAGAGAGGCTTGGGGCAGAGCAGGGAGGGTTGGGGCAGAGCAGGGAGGACTAGGGGCAGAGCAGGGAGGGTTGGGGCAGAGCAGAGAGGACTGGGGCAGAGCAGGGAGGGTTGGGGCAGAGCAGGGAGGACTAAGGGCAGAGCAGAGAGGCTTGGGGCAGAGCAGGGAGGCTTGGGGGCAGAGCAGAGAGGCTTGGGGCAGAGCAGGGAGGGTTGGGGCAGAGCAGGGAGGACTAGGGGCAGAGCAGGGAGGGTTGGGGCAGAGCAGGGAGGGTTGGGGCAGAGCAGAGAGGACTGGGGCAGAGCAGGGAGGGTTGGGGCAGAGCAGAGAGGACTGGGGCAGAGCAGGGAGGGTTGGGGCAGAGCAGAGAGGACTGGGGCAGAGCAGGGAGGACTGGGGCAGAGTAGAGATGATTGGGGCAGAGCAGGGAGGGTTGGGGCAGAGCAGGGAGGACTAAGGGCAGAGCAGAGAGGCTTAGGGCAGAGCAGAGAGGACTGGGGGCAGAGCAGAGAGGATTGGGGCAGATCAGAGAGGACTGGGGCAGAGCAGGGAGGGTTGGGGCAGAGCAGGGAGGGTTGGGGCAGAGCAGGGAGGACTAGGGGCAGAGCAGGGAGGGTTGGGGCAGAGCAGAGAGGACTGGGGCAGAGCAGGGAGGACTGGGGCAGAGCAGAGAGGGTTGGGGCAGAGCAGAGAGGACTGGGGCAGAGCAGGGAGGACTGGGGGCAGAGCAGGGAGGACTGGGGCAGAGCAGGGAGGACTGGGGCAGAGCAGAGAGGGTTGGGGCAGAGCAGAGAGGATTGGGGCAGAGCAGGGAGGACTGGGGGCAGAGCAGGGAGGGTTGGGGACAGGGGAGAGAGGCCTGGGGGCAGAACAGAGAGGATTTGGGGCAGAACAGAGATGGTTCGGGGCAGAGCAGGGAGGGTTGGGGCAGAACAGAGAGGCCTGGGGCAGAGCAGAGGGGCTTGGGGCAGAGCCGGGAGAGTTGGGGTAGAGCAGGGAGGGTTGGGGGCACAGCAGGGAGGCTTGGGGCAGAGCAGGGAGGGTTTAGGGTAGAGAAGAGAGGATTGGGGCAGGGGAGAGAGGTTTTTGGGAAAAGGAGAGAGATTTGGGGGCAGATTAGTGAGGTTTTGGGGCAGGGCAGTGAGGGTTTGGGGCCCAGGAGTGAAGTTTTAGGGTGCTGTTGCAGCCCCAAGTCTCCACCACTGCTCCAGAGTGAAGCCAAACAGAGAGGATCTGTTTTGTTACCCCCAGCAAGAGCTGCACTGCCAGCTCAGTACAGACTGTGCTGAATCTGGGGATGGTTTAATCACCTGGAGTCCAAGCATGGCTTCACGTTAGAGCAGAGCAGATTGAGATTGGATGTGAGGAACAAATTCTGCCCCAGGAGGCTGCTGGAACCCTGCAGCAGGCTGCCCAGGGAGGTGGCTGAGGCTCCAGCCCTGGAGATGTTCAAGGTGAGGCTGGAGAGGGCTGTGGGCACCCTGAGCTGGTGGAGGATGTCCCTGCTGGGTGCAGGGGGCTGGGCTGGGTGAGCTCTGGAGCTCCCTTCTGGCCTGGACCATTCAGTGATGCTGATGAACCCAGCTCTGCCAGGTCACCAATGAGCCTCAGCACCACATCTGCACAGCTCTGAAACCCCTCCAGGGATGAGGACTCTGCCACTGCCCTGGGCAGCCTGGGCCAGGCCTTGAGACCCCTTTTGGGGAAGGAATTGTTCCTCACGATGAGCCTGAACCTGCCGGGGGGCATCCCGAGGCTGCTGCTGCCTGTTCTCCCCCTTGCCCCACGGGAGAAGAGCCCAGCCCCAGCCCCAGCCGGCTCCAGCTTTCAGGGCGCTGCAGGCAGGGAGGAGGCCTCCCCTCAGGTGTTCATTCCCTCTGCTCATCACGCTGACAGAACTGCCGCTGGGCCACCGGGGAGCTCCGCGGTAGGGAACCCTCACCGGGACGCAGCTCTACCACATGGAAACGCTGCCCAGGCACAGAGAGGCTGAGGAGGGAAGCAGCTGAGGAGCCGGCAGCCCAGCACGCCTCCCCCCCAGCAGCAGGCAGCACAGGGCAGGCCGCAGGCTTCACCCTGCCTCTGCCCTGGCCCCCAGGGCCAGCCCGGAATGGAGCCGCTGCCCCCCCAGGAGCCTGCGGCAGGGCTGGGCACAGCTACTGGCTCCACCTGGCTTCCAGCGCCGGCACAGTGCGTTTCCATCCCCCCCGGCTCCAGCGCCGGCACAGTGCGTTTCCATCCTCCACGGCACCGGTGCCGGCACAGTGTGTTTCCATCCTCCCCAGCTCCAGGGCCGGCACAGTGCGTTTCCATCCTCTCCCGGCTCCAGCACCGGCACAGTGCGTTTCCATCCTCCCTGGCTCCAGCACCGGCACAGTGCGTTTCAATTCTCTCCCTGGCTCCAGCACCGGCACAGTGCGTTTCCATCCTCTCCCTGGCTCCAGCACCGGCACAGTGCATTTCCATCGTCTCTGGCTCCAGCACCGGCACAGTGCGTTTCCATCCTCTCCGGCTCCAGCGCCGGCACAGTGCGTTTCCATCCCCATCGGCTCCAGCGCTGGCACAGTGCGTTTCCATCCTCTCCTGGCTCCAGCACCGGCACAGTGCGTTTCCATCCTCTCCCGGCTCCAGTGCCGGCACAGTGCGTTTCCATCCTCCCCGGCTCCAGCACCGGCACAGTGCATTTCCACCCTCCCCGGCTCCTGCGCCGGCACAGTGCATTTCCACCCTCCCCGGCTCCAGCGCCGGCACAGTGCGTTTCCATCCTCTCCTGGCTCCAGGGCCGGCACAGTGCGTTTCCATCCTCCCCGGCTCCAGCACCGGCACAGTGCGTTTCCATCCTCCCTGACTCCAGCACCGGCACAGTGCGTTTCCATCCTCTCCCGGCTCCAGCTCCAGCACAGTGCGTTTCCATCCTCCCTGACTCCAGCACCGGCACAGTGCGTTTCCATCCTCTCCCGGCTCCAGCGCCGGCACAGTGCGTTTCCATCCTCCCCGGCTCCAGCACCGGCACAGTGCGTTTCCATCCCCCCTGGCTCCAGCACCGGCACAGTGCGTTTCCATCCTCCCCGGCTCCAGCACTGGCACAGTGCGTTTCCATTCCCCCCGGCTCCAGCGCCGGCACAGTGCGTTTCCATCCTCTCCCGGCTCCAGCGTCGGCACAGTGCGTTTCCATCCCCTCCCCGGCTCCAGTGCTGGCACAGTGCGTTTCCATCCTCGCCCGGCTCCAGCGCCAGCACAGTGCGTTTCCATCCTCCCTGGCTCTAGCACCGGCACAGTGCGTTTCCATCCTCTCCCGGCTCCAGCGTCGGCACAGTGCGTTTCCATGCCCTCCCTGCTCCAGTGCTGGCACAGTGCGTTTCCATCCTCTCCCGGCTCCAGCGCCGGCACAGTGCGTTTCCATCCTCTCCCTGGCACCAGAGCCAGCACAGTGCGTTTCCATCCTCTCCCAGCTCCAGCGCAGGCACAGTGCGTTTCCATCCCCTCCCTGCTCCAGTGCCGGCACAGTGCGTTTCCATCCTCTCCCGGCTCCAGCACCGGCACAGTGCGTTTCCATCCTCTCCCGGCTCCAGCACCGGCACAGTGCATTTCCATCCTCCCCGGCTCCAGTGCCGGCACAGTGTGTTTCCATCCTCTCCTGGCTCCAGCGCAGGCACAGTGTGTTTCCATCCTCGCCCGGCTCCAGGGCCGGCACAGTGCGTTTCCATCCTCCCCGGCTCCAGCACCGGCACAGTGCGTTTCCATCCTCCCCGGCTCCAGCACTGGCACAGTGCGTTTCCATTCCCCCCGGCTCCAGCGCCGGCACAGTGCGTTTCCATCCTCTCCCGGCTCCAGCGCCGGCACAGTGCGTTTCCATCCTCTCCTGGCTCCAGGGCCGGCACAGTGCGTTTCCATCCTCCCCGGCTCCAGCACCGGCACAGTGCGTTTCCATCCTCCCCGGCTCCAGCACTGGCACAGTGCGTTTCCATTCCCCCCGGCTCCAGCGCCGGCACAGTGCGTTTCCATCCTCTCCCGGCTCCAGCGTCGGCACAGTGCGTTTCCATCCCCTCCCCGGCTCCAGTGCTGGCACAGTGCGTTTCCATCCTCGCCCGGCTCCAGCGCCGGCACAGTGCGTTTCCATCCTCTCCTGGCTCCAGGGCCGGCACAGTGCGTTTCCATCCTCCCCGGCTCCAGCACCGGCACAGTGCGTTTCCATCCTCCCCGGCTCCAGCACTGGCACAGTGCGTTTCCATCCTCCCCGGCTCCAGCACCGGCACAGTGCGTTTCCATCCTCCCCGGCTCCAGGGCCGGCACAGTGCGTTTCCATCCTCTCCTGGCTCCAGCGCCGGCACAGTGCGTTTCCATCCTCTCCCGGCTCCAGCTCCGGCACAGTGCGTTTCCATTCCCCCCGGCTCCAGCGCCGGCACAGTGCGTTTCCATCCTCTCCGGCTCCAGCGCTGGCACAGTGCGTTTCCATCCTCTCCGGCTCCAGCGCCGGCACAGTGCGTTTCCATCCTCTCCGGCTCCAGCGCCGGCACAGTGCGTTTCCATCCTCTCCGGCTCCAGCACCGGCACAGTGCGTTTCCATCCTCTCCGGCTCCAGCGCCGGCACAGTGCGTTTCCATCCTCTCCGGCTCCAGCGCCGGCACAGTGCGTTTCCATCCTCTCCGGCTCCAGTATCGGCACAGTGCGTTTCCATCCTCTCCAGCGCAGGCACAGTGCGTTTCCATCCTCTCCGGCTCCAGCACCGGCACAGTGCGTTTCCATCCTCTCCAGCGCCGGCACAGTGCGTTTCCATCCTCTCCGGCTCCAGCGCCGGCACAGTGCGTTTCCATCCTCTCCAGCGCCGGCACAGTGCGTTTCCATCCTCTCCCAGCTCCAGCGCTGGCACAGTGCGTTTCCATCCTCTCCGGCTCCAGCACCGGCACAGTGCGTTTCCATCCTCTCCAGCGCCGGCACAGTGCGTTTCCATCCTCTCCGGCTCCAGCACCGGCACAGTGCGTTTCCATCCTCTCCAGCGCAGGCACAGTGCGTTTCCATCCTCTCCGGCTCCAGCACCGGCACAGTGCGTTTCCATCCTCTCCAGCGCTGGCACAGTGCGTTTCCATCCTCTCCAGCGCAGGCACAGTGCGTTTCCATCCTCTCCGGCTCCAGCGCCGGCACAGTGCGTTTCCATCCTCTCCTGGCTCCAGCGCCGGCACAGTGCGTTTCCATCCTCTCCCGGCTCCAGCTCCGGCACAGTGCGTTTCCATTCCCCCCGGCTCCAGCGCCGGCACAGTGCGTTTCCATCCTCTCCGGCTCCAGCGCTGGCACAGTGCGTTTCCATCCTCTCCGGCTCCAGCGCCGGCACAGTGCGTTTCCATCCTCTCCGGCTCCAGCGCCGGCACAGTGCGTTTCCATCCTCTCCGGCTCCAGCACCGGCACAGTGCGTTTCCATCCTCTCCGGCTCCAGCGCCGGCACAGTGCGTTTCCATCCTCTCCGGCTCCAGCGCCGGCACAGTGCGTTTCCATCCTCTCCGGCTCCAGTATCGGCACAGTGCGTTTCCATCCTCTCCAGCGCAGGCACAGTGCGTTTCCATCCTCTCCGGCTCCAGCACCGGCACAGTGCGTTTCCATCCTCTCCAGCGCCGGCACAGTGCGTTTCCATCCTCTCCGGCTCCAGCGCCGGCACAGTGCGTTTCCATCCTCTCCAGCGCCGGCACAGTGCGTTTCCATCCTCTCCCAGCTCCAGCGCTGGCACAGTGCGTTTCCATCCTCTCCGGCTCCAGCACCGGCACAGTGCGTTTCCATCCTCTCCAGCGCCGGCACAGTGCGTTTCCATCCTCTCCGGCTCCAGCACCGGCACAGTGCGTTTCCATCCTCTCCAGCGCAGGCACAGTGCGTTTCCATCCTCTCCGGCTCCAGCACCGGCACAGTGCGTTTCCATCCTCTCCAGCGCTGGCACAGTGCGTTTCCATCCTCTCCAGCGCAGGCACAGTGCGTTTCCATCCTCTCCGGCTCCAGCGCCGGCACAGTGCGTTTCCATCCTCTCCGGCTCCAGCGCCGGCACAGTGCGTTTCCATCCTCTCCAGCACCGGCACAGTGCGTTTCCATCCTCTCCAGCTCCAGCGCCGGCACAGTGCGTTTCCATCCTCTCCAGCTCCAGCACTGGCACAGTGCGTTTCCATCCTCTCCGGCTCCAGCGCCGGCACAGTGCGTTTCCATCCTCTCCGGCTCCAGCGCCAGCACAGTGCGTTTCCATCCTCTCCAGCTCCAGCGCCGGCACAGTGCGTTTCCATCCTCTCCAGCGCCGGCACAGTGCGTTTCCATCCTCTCCAGCGCCGGCACAGTGCGTTTCCATCCTCTCCGCCTCCAGCGCCGGCACAGTGTGTTTCCATCCTCTCCCAGCTCCAGCGCTGGCACAGTGCGTTTCCATCCTCCCCGGCTCCAGCGCCGGCACAGTGTGTTTCCATCCTCCCCGGCTCCAGCGCAGGCACAGTGTGTTTCCATCCTCCCCGGCTCCAGCGCTGGCACAGTGCATTTCCATCCTCTCCAGCGCTGGCACAGTGCGTTTCCATCCTCTCCCAGCTCCAGCGCAGGCACAGTGCGTTTCCATCCTCCCCGGCTCCAGCACCGGCACAGTGCGTTTCCATCCTCTCCAGCGCCGGCACAGTGCGTTTCCATCCTCTCCGGCTCCAGCGCCGGCACAGTGCGTTTCCATCCTCTCCGGCTCCAGCGCTGGCACAGTGCGTTTCCATCCTCTCCGGCTCCAGCACCGGCACAGTGCGTTTCCATCCTCTCCAGCGCCGGCACAGTGCGTTTCCATCCTCTCCAGCTCTAGCGCTGGCACAGTGCGTTTCCATCCTCTCCAGCGCCGGCACAGTGCGTTTCCATCCTCTCCAGCGCCGGCACAGTGCGTTTCCATCGTCTCCCAGCTCCAGCGCCGGCACAGTGCGTTTCCATCCTCCCCGGCTCCAGCGCCGGCACAGTGCGTTTCCATCGTCTCCCAGCTCCAGCGCCGGCACAGTGCGTTTCCATCCTCCCCGGCTCCAGCGCCGGCACAGTGCGTTTCCATCCTCCCCGGCTCCAGCGCAGGCACAGTGCGTTTCCATCTCTCACGGCTCCAGCGCAGGCACAGTGCGTTTCCATCCTCTCCCAGCTCCAGCGCTGGCACAGTGCGTTTCCATCCTCCCCGGCTCCAGGACCGGCACAGTGCGTTTCCATCCTCTCCAGCGCCGGCACAGTGCGTTTCCATCCTCTCCAGCGCCGGCACAGTGCGTTTCCATCGTCTCCCAGCTCCAGCGCAGGCACAGTGCGTTTCCATCCTCCCCGGCTCCAGCGCCGGCACAGTGCGTTTCCATCCTCTCCCAGCTCCAGCGCTGGCACAGTGCGTTTCCATCCTCTCCCAGCTCCAGCGCAGGCACAGTGCGTTTTCATCCTCTCCAGCGCCGGCACAGTGCGTTTCCATCCTCTCCAGCGCTGGCACAGTGCGTTTCCATCCTCTCCCAGCTCCAGCGCAGGCACAGTGCGTTTCCATCCTCCCCGGCTCCAGCACCGGCACAGTGCGTTTCCATCCTCTCCAGCGCTGGCACAGTGCGTTTCCATCCTCTCCGGCTCCAGCGCCGGCACAGTGTGTTTCCATCCTCTCCGGCTCCAGCGCTGGCACAGTGCGTTTCCATCCTCTCCGGCTCCAGCACCGGCACAGTGCGTTTCCATCCTCTCCAGCGCTGGCACAGTGCGTTTCCATCCTCTCCGGCTCCAGCGCCGGCACAGTGCGTTGCCATCCTCTCCAGTGCCGGCACAGTGCGTTTCCATCCTCTCCAGCGCCGGCACAGTGCGTTTCCATCCTCTCCAGCGCTGGCACAGTGCGTTTCCATCCTCTCCGGCTCCAGCGCCGGCACAGTGCGTTTCCATCCTCTCCGGCTCCAGCGCCGGCACAGTGCGTTTCCATCCTCTCCCAGCTCCAGCACCGGCACAGTGCGTTTCCATCCTCCCCGACTCCAGCGCTGGCACAGTGCGTTTCCATCCTCCCCGGCTCCAGCGCTGGCACAGTGCGTTTCCATCCTCTCCAGCGCCGGCACAGTGCGTTTCCATCCTCTCTAGCGCCGGCACAGTGCGTTTCCATCCTCACCGGCTCCAGCGCCGGCACAGTGCGTTTCCATCCTCCCCGGCTCCAGCGCCGGCACAGTGCGTTTCCATCCTCTCCCAGCTCCAGCGCTGGCACAGTGCGTTTCCATCCTCTCCCAGCTCCAGCGCAGGCACAGTGCGTTTTCATCCTCTCCAGCGCCGGCACAGTGCGTTTCCATCCTCTCCAGCGCTGGCACAGTGCGTTTCCATCCTCTCCCAGCTCCAGCGCTGGCACAGTGCGTTTCCATCCTCCCCGGCTCCAGCACCGGCACAGTGCGTTTCCATCCTCTCCAGCGCTGGCACAGTGCGTTTCCATCCTCTCCCAGCTCCAGCGCAGGCACAGTGCGTTTTCATCCTCTCCAGCGCCGGCACAGTGCGTTTCCATCCTCTCCAGCGCTGGCACAGTGCGTTTCCATCCTCTCCGGCTCCAGCGCCGGCACAGTGCGTTTCCATCCTCTCCGGCTCCAGCGCTGGCACAGTGCGTTTCCATCCTCTCCGGCTCCAGCACCGGCACAGTGCGTTTCCATCCTCTCCAGCGCTGGCACAGTGCGTTTCCATCCTCTCCGGCTCCAGCGCCGGCACAGTGCGTTTCCATCCTCTCCAGTGCCGGCACAGTGCGTTTCCATCCTCTCCAGCGCCGGCACAGTGCGTTTCCATCCTCTCCAGCGCTGGCACAGTGCGTTTCCATCCTCTCCGGCTCCAGCGCCGGCACAGTGCGTTTCCATCTTCCCCGGCTCCAGCACCGGCACAGTGCGTTTCGATCCTCTCCAGCGCCGGCACAGTGCGTTTCCATCCTCCCCGGCTCCAGCACCGGCACAGTGCGTTTCCATCCTCTCCAGCGCCGGCACAGTGCGTTTCCATCCTCTCCGGCTCCAGCGCCGGCACAGTGCGTTTCCATCCTCTCCAGCGCTGGCACAGTGCGTTTCCATCCTCTCCGGCTCCAGCGCCGGCACAGTGCGTTTCCATCCTCCCCGGCTCCAGCACCGGCACAGTGCGTTTCCATCCTCTCCAGCGCCGGCACAGTGCGTTTCCATCCTCTCCAGCTCCAGCGCCGGCACAGTGCGTTTCCATCCTCTCCAGCGCCGGCACAGTGCGTTTCCATCCTCTCCGGCTCCAGCGCCGGCACAGTGCGTTTCCATCCTCTCCGGCTCCAGCACCGGCACAGTGCGTTTCCATCCTCTCCGCCTCCAGCGCCGGCACAGTGTGTTTCCATCCTCTCCCAGCTCCAGCGCTGGCACAGTGCGTTTCCATCCTCCCCGGCTCCAGCGCCGGCACAGTGCGTTTCCATCCTCCCCGGCTCCAGCGCTGGCACAGTGCATTTCCATCCTCTCCAGCGCTGGCACAGTGCGTTTCCATCCTCTCCCAGCTCCAGCGCAGGCACAGTGCGTTTCCATCCTCCCCGGCTCCAGCACCGGCACAGTGCGTTTCCATCCTCTCCAGCGCCGGCACAGTGCGTTTCCATCCTCTCCGGCTCCAGCGCCGGCACAGTGCGTTTCCATCCTCTCCGGCTCCAGCGCTGGCACAGTGCGTTTCCATCCTCTCCGGCTCCAGCACCGGCACAGTGCGTTTCCATCCTCTCCAGCGCCGGCACAGTGCGTTTCCATCCTCTCCAGCTCTAGCGCCGGCACAGTGCGTTTCCGTCCCCCCCGGCTCCAGCACACCGCTGCGGGGCGGCCGGCCCGCGGCAGAGCTGCAGCGGCCGTGGCCTGCGCGACCCTGACCCAGGCGCGACCCCGACCCAGGCGGCACCGGCGGCACTGGGCCGAATCCCGGGAGCAGGCCAGGCGTGGCAGGGGCAGCTCAGACCTCCGGATCCTCCCTGATGCCCTCCGTCCCGAACCCGGTGCGGAACTGGACCCCGCGGCCCCCGCCTCAGGCTGTGGCTGAGCCTGGTCCCGGTCCCGGACCTGGTCCCGGTCCCACCTGGGCACCTCCTGTAAGGAGCTGCGTGTAGACAGCGCCCCCTGGCGGCGGGAGGCCGCGCGGCGCCCGGAGCTCCTCAGGGATCGGCACCCACAGCCCCCCAGGGACCCTGCCCCAGCCTCCAGGGATCAGCACCCACAGCCCCCCCGGGACCCTGCCCCAGCCTCCAGGGATCAGCACCCACAGCCCCCCCGGGACCCTGCCCCAGCCTCCAGGGATCAGCACCCACAGCCCCCCTGGGACCCTGCCCCAGCCTCCAGGGATCAGCACCCACAGCCCCCCCGGGACCCTGCCCCAGCCTCCAGGGATCAGCACCCACAGCCCCCCCCGGGACCCTGCCCCAGCCTCCCATTGCCCTCCCCCATGCTGCTGCCTCCTGCCCAGCCTCTGCCTGGGGACCTTGTGGCTCCTGCTGGAGCAGGGCCAGAGGAGGCCACAGCAGTGCTGGGAGGCTGGAAGCCCTCTGCTGGGAGGCCAGGCTGGGAGGGTTGGGCTTGTGCAGCCTGCAGAGGAGAAGGCTCCAGGGAGACCTCCTGCTGGCCTGGCAGAGCTTCAAGAGGCCAGAAGAGAGCTGGGGACAGAGTGCTGAGCAGGGCCTGTTGGGCCAGGCCAAGGGGGGATGGTTTGAAGTGCAAGAGGGAGGCTGAGAGTGGAGAGAAGGAGAAATGTTTGGTGCTGAGGGTGGGGAGAGCCTGTGCCAGGCTGCCCAGAGAGGTGGAGCTGCCCCATGGCTGGCAGCAGTGCAGGGCAGGTTGGTTGGGGCTGGGAGCAGCCTGCTGTGGCTGCAGCTGTCCCTGCTGGCTGCAGGGCTTGCCCTGGGTGAGCTTGGAAGGTCCCTTCCAGCCAGAGCAGTCTCTGACTCTAAACCCATCACCCCTTCTCTGACCAGATCCTGATGACTCCTCTCTCCATGGCTCTTTCAAGCCCCCTGACACACTGACAGGCTGTAAGGTCCTCCCCAGGCTGCAGAACTCCAACTCTTTCAGCCTTCCTCCACAGGAGAGGCTTTCCCAAGCCCCTGCCCATTTCCATGGTCCCATTTGGACCCACTCTGGCAGGGCCAAGGTGCTGGGCCCCTGCAGCTGGATGTGTGCTCGGGGGGGGAGGTCTGGCCAGAGTCAAAGGGGAGCTTCACCTCCCTTGCCCTGCTCAGCACTCTGCCTGTGGTGCAGCTCAGGAGATGGTGGCCTTGCTGAAGTCACTGCTGCCTCATGTCCCATTTGTCATCCCCCAAGCACCTTCAGCTGCTTCCCCGTGGGGCTGAGGAGGGCTGGGGGGAGGGGGGGCAGGCAGGGAGGCCCTGGCAGAAGCAGCACAGAGGGTCATGGCCATGCAGCTTCTGGCAGGAAAAAGCCTCCCCCAGCCACCAGCTGGGCACCAGGCTGCTCCCCCCACCACCCACAGGCTCCCCTGCTGCGCCCAGGCAGCTCAGGCCCCTCGCTCCTGGAGCCTCTTCCTTTCCCCCCAAAGCTCAGGGCTGGGGACTTGTCCCATCCATGCCTCCAGCAGTGGTCCTGGTGGTGCTGAGTCACGGCTCAGGGCTGTCCTCACCTCCCCAGCCCAGCCAGCCTGGCCAGAGTGGTGGTGGCACAGCTTCACATGGCCACGTGTGCCATGGCAATTACCACCCCCAGGAGCTGCTGGCTCCCTGGATGCCTCTCTCACAGCCTCACCAGCCAGCACCCCTTCACCAGGAGCTGCCCAACCACTGCCAGGCCCCCAGCTACAGCACGGGGGAGGGATCAAGCAGCTCAGCAGCTGAGCACCAGGATGGGCAGAGGGGCAGTGAGCACCAGGCAAAGACCATCTCCCCCAGCAGAGGCCTTCCAGGAGGCAGCCTGGGTGCTGCAGCACAGCTCTGGGCTGCTGCTGTCACCCATCCTGGTTCTGCTGGGCTGCAGCAGCAGCAGCAGGGTTGGCACATTTGGGCCCAGGATGAGGAGCAGCAGTGCTGGTTGCCTTGGCAATGAGAGAAGTTCTCCTCCAGACAGGGACCACGTTTGGCAAGAGCTGCTAAAAATACTTCCTGAGCTGTGACAACAGCACTGCTGCCAAAGCCCTGCCACAGCCCTGTCCCCTGCTGCCACAGCCCTGCCACCTCCTGCCACAGCCCTGCCACAGCCCTGCCACCTCCTGCCACAGCCCTGCCACAGCCCTGCCACAGCCCTGCCACAGCCCTGTCCCCTGCTGCCACAGCCCTGCCACAGCCCTGCCACAGCCCTGTCCCCTGCTGCCACAGCCCTGCCACAGCCCTGCCACAGCCCTGTCCCCTCCTGCCACAGCCCTGTCCCCTGCTGCCACAGCCCTGCCACAGCCCTGTCCCCTGCTGCCACAGCCCTGTCCCCTCCTGCCACAGCCCTGCCCCCCAGGGGCTCAGGATGGGTCAGTGCTGGCCTGAGACACCCACCCAAGATGGAGGCAATGGAGCAGGGAGCTCCTCATGTCCAACCAACCTCGGCTCCAGCACCTCTGGCAGGGCCACCAGCACAGGACCCTCCCTGTCTGGGGCAACCCTGGCACAGGACCCTCCCTGTCTGGGGTAACCCTGGCACAGGACCCTCCCTGTCTGGGGCAGCCCCCAGAGCTGGGGCAGGAGCAGTGCCAGGTTCAGCTGGGGGCATTTCCCCAGCAGGATGGGAGCAGGGCAGCTGCCTGGGGAGGGCCCTGCAGGCATGGGAGGGCAGCTGGCCCAGCTGGTGGCTCCTCAGAGCCCAGGAGAGGCCTCCCTCTAGCACCAGGGCAGCCCTCCCCGTGGCAGCCAAGGGAGGCTGCTCAGACCTTGGTCCCAGCCAAGGAGAAGAGCTACCAGAGCTGGAATGGGGGAGGATCAGCTGGGGAGGGCCACACTGGCTGGGGCTCTGGTGGGAAGAGGAGATAGAATGGGTTGAGTTGGGAGAGAGCTCCAGAGCTCACCCAGCCCAAGCCCTGCACCCAGCAGGGACATCCTCCACCAGCTCAGGGTGCCCAGAGCCCTCTCCAGCCTCACCTTGAACACCTCCAGGGCTGGAGCCTCAGCAACCTCCCTGGGCAGCCTGCTGCAGGGTTCCAGCAGCCTCCTGCTGCAGAGCTTGCTCCTCACATCCAATCTCAATCTGCTCTGCTCTAGTCTGAAGCCATTGCCCCTGGGCCTGGCCCTGCAGGCCTCTGCAAACAGTCTCCATCCTTCCTGTAGCTCCCTTCAGGTCCTGGCAGGCTGCTCTGAGGTCTCCCTGGAGCCTTCTCCTCTCCAGGCTGAACACCCCCAGCTCCCTCAGCCTGTCCCCACAGCAGAGCTGCTCCAATCCCCTGAGCATTCTCATGGCCTCCTCTGGAGCCTCTCCACCAGCTCCAGGTCCTCCCTGTGCTGAGGGCTCCAGCCCTGCACCCAGCCCTGCAGGGGAGGTCTGCCCAGAGCAGAGCAAAGTGCCAGAATCTCCTCTCTGGCTCTGCTGGCAGCACTGCTTTGGGTGCAGCCCAGGCTGCCCTTGGCCTTCTGTGCTGCATCTCCCACTGCCTGCTCCTGGCCAGCTTCTCACCTCCAGCACCCCCAAGGCCTTCTCCTCAGGGCTGCTTTCTCTCCCCTCCTCCCCCAGCCTGTGCTGCCAGTGAGGAGGTGCAGGACCTGCCCTTGCTCTTGTTGAGCCTCAGCAGCTTCCCCTGGGCACCACCTCTGCAGCCTGCCCAGGTCCCTCTGGATGCCCTCCTGTCCCTCTGGGGTATGGACAGCACCACTCAGCCTGGTGCCATCTGCACCCTGCTGCTGCTGCCTGGATCCTGCTGCCTCTAGCAGTGACACAACTGTTGAACAGCACAGCTCCCAGCACAGAGCCCAGACTGCTGTCCCCAGGGTGGCTGCAGTGCTGCAGTGCACTGAGCAGCTGTGAGGCTCCAAGCAGCAGTGCTGGGGGCTGAGCTTGCCCCGTGAGATGTGTCTGGAGGAGAGGCCTCCAAGCAGGTTCAGAGGTGGAGCTGTAGAGCCAGCCTTGCTCCTGCTCTGCACTGCAGCTATGCTGGGAAAGGATTTGGCTTTTCCCCCTTCTTTGGTCCTCCACCCAGGTGAGATTTGCCCTCAAAGAAGGCTGCTGGGGGCAGGGACAAGCCATGGTGGTGACCCTGCCAGGGCTGCTGGAGCCAAGGAGGGTCCTGTGCTGGTGACCCTGCCAGGGCTGCTGGAGCCAGGGAGGGTCCTGTGCTGCTGACCCTGCCAGGGCTGCTGGAGGCAGGGACAAGCCATGGTGGTGACCCTGCCAGGGCTGCTGGAGCCAGGGAGGGTCCTGTGCTGCTGACCCTGCCAGGGCTGCTGGAGCCAGGGAGGGTCCTGTGCTGCTGACCCTGCCAGGGCTGCTGGAGCCAGGGAAGCTGGTGGGCCACAGAGACCTCCCTGGTTCATCTCCCACCCCTAGGACAGGCAGCCCAGGGCTGCTCCCAGCTGCAGGTGGGGGCTGGCTGAGGCTTCCCCAGGAGGAGGGTTGGGTTCTGGCTGGCCAGGCCCTGCTGGTTCAGCTCTTTTAGCCTGCAGATTGATTCGGCCTTGTGTCAATATGTGTCCTGCAGATCCAGCTCCTGACCCAGAACTTCCCAGAAGAGAGGATAAAAATAGAGGGGGAGGAGAGGGCCACCCAGGGCCAGAAAAGCCAGGGAGAAAGCTGTGCTTGTGGGAAAGTTGGGCTGCCTCTCCCACCTCCTCCCCTGGCCACTGAGAAGGTTGGCTTAAAGGTGCCCAAGTTAGGTGGTGAAGAGCTGACAGAAGACCTCTGGAGATGCCAAGGGGATGGAGGAAGTGAGAACATGGTAGAGGTGCCCATGGCTTGAGGCTGCTACTGCTGCTGGTGGTGGTGGTGGACATCCCTGCTCCACCTCAGGGTCCAGCATGTGGGGAAGAAATGCTGGGAAGAGCTTCAGCAGCAGCAGGAGATGCTCAGCCCTGGAGGTGTGGAGGGTGCCAGCCCTGTCCTGGTGCAGCTTGAAGGAGGAACAGAGCTACCAAGATATCATCAGGAAGGGTTGGTGCAGCTAAAAGGAAGCAAAGGGCTACCAGGACATCTGCAGCCTCTGTGCCAGGAAGGAGCTGGAGGGGCTGGAAGGTGTCCAGAGCAGGGCCAGGAGGAGGAGCAGAGGGCTGGAGCTGCTCTGCTGTGAGCACAGCCTGAGAGAGTTGGGGTTGTGCAGGCTGGAGAGGAGAAGGCTCCCAGGAGACCTCCTTATGGCCTTCCAGGATCTGCAGGGGGCTCCAGGAAAGCTGGGGAGGGACTTTGGAGTGGGTCAGGGAGTGACAGGACTGGGGGGGATGGAGCAGAACTAGAAGTGGGGAGATTGAGATTGGCTGTGAGGAAGAAGTTGTTGCCCAGGAGGGTGGTGAGAGCCTGGCACAGGCTGCCCAGGGAGGTGGTGGAAGCCTCCTGCCTGGAGGTGTTTGCAGCCAGGCTGGAGGTGGCTGTGAGCAACCTGCTGTGGTGTGAGGTGTCCCTGGCCATGGCAGGGGGTTGGAGCTGGCTGAGCCTTGAGCTCCCTTCCAGCCCTGCCAGCTCTGTGATTCTGTGACAGCATCAGGAAGGGTTGGTGCAGCTTCAGGGAGGAGCAGGGCCACCAGGACATCACCACGAGGGGTTGGCCACGGCTTTGTTGAGCCAGCAGCTGCTGGCCCCCAGGCTCCTGCTGGCCCCCAGGCTCCTGCTGGTACCCAGGCTTCTGCTGGTCCCCAGGCTCCTGCTGGCCCCGGGGCAGCAGTGAGGTTTATTTATTGTTTTCTTTTTCCCCTTTTTTCCTTTCCTAGAAGTTGGTAAAAGATTCTGCAGAAGCCACGTTGGACAGGGCCAGGGAAACGACCTGGGACACAGAGTGAGGTCACCAGCCTCCCCCGGGGTGGTTCTGATGAGCTGCCAGGGGCAGAGAGAGGCTGATGATCCACCAGCCCTGCAGCATCAGGCACCACCATCCCACCCTCCGGGGGGGGCTGGGGGAGGAGCCGGTTGTCAGCTCGCTGGTGGGATCCAGGCTCTGCTCTCTGCTTGGGCTCAAAAGCACAGAGCTGAGCAGCCTGTGGTGCTCCCAGCACCACCCCCACCCCCCCTCCAAGTCGGAGACACCCCCAGGAGAGGGCTGCAAGTTCAGCCCCGAGGCTTCCAGCGCCACCCTGAGAAGAGCTTGGTCCCCATTTCCCACCTTCCCTCCCCCTCCCCTCACCACAGCCCCTGGCTCAGCCTCCCCCTCCCACCCCCACCACTACCTCTCTGTGCCATGGAGGTGCCCCAAGCCTGCGGGGTTTTTTTAGGGGGTGGGGGTCGTGTCCCAATGCAGGATGAGGACAACCAGGGAAGGGTCAGAGCCGATCCTCAAGGACCTCCATGAAGGCAGGGCAAAGCTGTACCAGGAGGCTGCTCCCTCCCTCCCTCCTTCCCTCCCTCCCTGCTCACTGCTCACACAAAGCCCGGAGCCCCCCCCGGGCAGGACCACCCCGCCTGAGGGCACCGTGCCCAGCGCAGCCTGTCCCGGGCGCCTCCCCCGCCCAGGCTGCGGCGAAGGCAGGGCCAGGGCAGGCGGGGGAAGGCAGGAGCCCGTCCGGGGGGCCAGGCTGTGTCCCCCGCCAGCAGCGCTGGGGTTAAGGGCGGGCGGGCGGCCGGCCAGGCGGCAAGGTGGTTGCTCCATCCCTGCGCAGTCGGCGGGGCCCGGAGAGCCCAGAGGGAGCTCGGCCCTGCCTGCCACCATGAGCACAGGCAAAGGTAAGCCTGGGGACCCTGCCTGCTGCCCCAGCCCTGCAGGGGCAGGCTGGACACGGGCACGGAGGAGACGGCAAACCTCCGCGGGAGCTTCGCCACCGACTCAGCCCTGTGCTCTGAGGAAGGGGCACTTCCTCCGCTCGCCAGACGTTCCGGGGAGGTCCCCCGGGGAGGCACCGGAGCTAGCCGGGGGGCTGCAGGGGCTGGGGCAGCAAGAGCCCTTCCCTCAAGAGCGGCTTCCTGGGGGGTGGCTGGGGCGGAAGGAGGAGAGGGGCTTGGGAGCTTTCCCCGTGGAAGCTGCCGCCAGAGATGATGAATTTTGGGGGGGTGTGGGGGGTGTGTGTGGGGGGGTGTGCCTGAGCTGCGGCAGGAGTTAGGGGCGATCCCAAATCCCACCCCCTCTCCCAAGGGCAGATCCGGCACCTAACACCTCCCACAGCTTGCCTGCAGCACGCTGGATCGACCCCTCCTCCCCGCCCCCCTCCCAGCGGTGCAGGCACCCGGGCAGGGGGGCCCAGAAGGGTCCCCAAAGAGCAGCCACGGCCCCCCCCCTTCCCTCCCCCCACTGACCGCCTCCCCTTTCCTCTACACCCCGCAGCGGGCATCGCCCTCCTGCTCGCCCTGGCCCTGCTGCTGGCCGCCGCCTCCCAAGCCCCCGGCGGGGAGGCGCCGAAGGAGCAGGGGGAGGCTGAGCCCCCTCGCTGCCCCGGCGCCTGCGCCTGCAGCCTGGACGAGTACAGCGAGGAGCTCAACGTCTTCTGCAGCGGCCGCAACCTGTCGCGGCTGCCCGCGGACCTGCCGCCCAACGCCAAAGCCCTGTGGCTGGACGGCAACAACTTCACCCTGCTGCCGGCCGCCGCCTTCAGGAACCTCTCGGGGCTGGACTTCCTGGACCTGCAGGGCTGCCAGCTGGCCGGGGTGGAGCAGCACGCCTTCCACGGGCTCCGCAGCCTCTTCCACCTCCACCTGGAGCGCAACCGCCTCAAGCACCTGGCCCCCCACACCTTCCTGCACACCCAGAACCTGGTCTCCCTCAGCCTCAACAACAACCACTTCAGCAAGGTGGAGGAAGGGCTCTTCGCCGGCCTCTCCAACCTCTGGTACCTCAACCTGGGCTGGAACTCCCTGGTGGTCCTGCCCGACAAGGTCTTCCACGACCTGCCCAACCTGAGGGAGCTGATCCTGGCGGGGAACAAGCTGCCCTACCTGCAGCAGCAGCTCTTCTGCAGCCTCACCGAGCTGAAGGAGCTGGACCTGAGCGGCAACGCGCTGAAGGGCATCAAGCTCAACGTCTTCGTCAAGCTGCAGAAGCTGCAGAAGCTCTACCTGAACCACAACCAGATCACCGCCATCGCCCCCCGTGCCTTCATGGGCATGAAGGCCCTGCGCTGGCTGGACCTCTCCCACAACAGGCTGGTCTCCCTCTTCGAGGACACCTTCCTGGGCCTCCTCAGCCTGCACGTCCTGCGCCTCTCCGCCAACTCCATCGCCAGCCTCAGGCCCAGGACCTTCAGGGACCTCCAGTTCCTGGAGGAGCTGCAGCTGGGGCACAACAGGATCCAGAGCCTGGCGGAAAGGACCTTCGAGGGGCTGGGCCAGCTGGAGGTGCTGAGCCTCAACCACAACCAGCTGCAGGACGTCAGGGCCGGAGCCTTCCTGGGGCTGCACAACGTGGCCGTCATGCACCTCTCCGCCAACTGCATCGAGGCCCTCCCCGACCACGTCTTCAAGGGGGTCACCAAGCTGCACAGCCTCCACCTGGAGCGCAGCTGCCTGGGCAGGGTGAGGGCCAAGACGTTCTCGGGGCTGCGGGGGCTGCGGCGGCTCTTCCTGCAGCACAACTCCATCGCCGCCATCGAGGAGCAGAGCTTCGGCGACCTGCGCGAGCTGCTGGAGCTGGACCTCAAGCACAACCGGCTCAGCCGCCTGGCCCCGCAGCTCTTCCAGGGGCTCGGCAACCTGGAGTACCTCTTCCTCTCCTCCAACCAGCTCCTCGAGGTCTCCCGGGACGCCTTCAGGCCTCTGCAGAGGCTCTTCTGGCTCGACCTCTCCCACAACCGGCTGCAGGCGCTGGACAACGAAGTCATCTCCCCCCTGGCCAACCTGCGCTACCTCAGCCTCAGCAATAACTCCCTGGAGACCTTCTCGGTGGGCTTCCTCTGCCCCTCCTTCACCCTGGAGCAGCTGTGGCTGGGGGGCAACAACTGGCGCTGCGACTGCTCGCTGAGGGGCCTGCGGGAGTTCTCGCTGCGGCACGCGGCGGTGGTGCCCCGCTTCGTGCAGGCGCTGGCCGAGGGCGACGACGCCCACCCCCCCGTCTACACCTACAACAACCTCACCTGCCGCCACCCCCCGGCCCTGGCGGGCCTGGACCTGCGGGACACCGCCGAGGACAGCTTCGCTCACTGCTGAGGCGCTCTTGGCCCTGCCTGGGGACGTTTCTTTCCCTGCTGTGGACTCTCCACCTGCCACCTCCCTGGCCCTGGGTCCCCCAGGGCGGCAGCAGCAGCAGCAGGAGCTTTACGGCCACCCCACCCCAGCTCAGTTAGCCACCAGCTCCAGCTGCCCACCCGGGGTGGTGCTGCAGCAAGGGGAGGTGTGCCTGGACAGCGCTGGTGGGCACCAGCTCCCCACGCCTCAAACCGGAACGGTTTAGCCCTCAGACATTTAAAGAGCTGCCCCAGGAGCTGCATGGCTGCTCCAGGATCCCAGCAGGAGCATCAGCAGCTCTTCAGCCTCCAGGAGCCCAGAAGGGGAGGGGTTGGAAGGGACCTCTGAAGACCAAGGAGTCCAATCCCCCTGCCAAGGAAGATTCACCTGAGGCAGATCACTCAGGAACACAGCCAGGGGGGTTGGAAGCTCTCCAGGGGAGACTCCACAGCCTCTGTGGGCAGCCTGCTCCAGGGCTCTGCCACCCTCACAGGGCAGAAGTTCCTCCTCATGTTCAGATGGAACTTCCTATGGTCAAACTTGTGCTCAGTGCCTCTTGTCCTGTCCCTGGGCACCACTGAGAGGAGTCTGGCCCCAGGCTCCTGCCACCCACCCCTCAGATATCTGCAAGCATTTACAAGACCCCCCTCAGCCTCCTCTTCTCCAGGCTGCCCAGCCCCAGCTCCCTCAGCCTCTCCTCAGAGCTGCTGCAGTGCCCTCAGCAGCTCAGTGTCCCTGTGCTGGACTCTCCCCAGCAGTTGTCCTTCTTGAGCTGGGGAGCCCAGAGCTGGGCACAGTTCCTGCAGGTGAAGCCAGAGGGTGAGCACAAGCTGCACCCCAGCCTGGTGGGACAGCCCTGCTGGGGCCCAGGACTGATCAGCAGGAGAAAGCCAAAGCATCTTCCTGCCACAGAGCACCCAAGAAGCCCTCAAAGCCCCTTGGGTAGGGGTAGGGAAGGGAGCAGCTGAGTTGCTGTGCTGGATTCTTGCAGTAGCAGGTGCCAGCAGGGAGCAGAAAGCTGCTCCCACGTCACTGATAAATGGCAGCAGACAAATAAACCTTTGGAGCTCTTGCAACCCCTCCTGGCAGTTATCTTTGTTCCAAAGCACAGGCTGGGGGGAGACACCAGGCAGAGCCCCTCAGGGCCTGCAGCAGGCAGAGGGTGAGGGGCTCAGGCTCCTCGGGGTGCTGCTGGGGCAGCTTGCAGAGTTGTCTGCAAGCCCTGGTTGGGGAGGGGGAGGGGTCGTGTGTGTGCCCAGGGAGGGAGGGAGAGGTTCCTCAGCTGTCCCAACAGCCTGCTCAGGCTCCAGCACCTCTGTCCAGCCCTCCAGATCCCAGAGGAGTGACCAAAGGTCAGGAAAGCTGCACTGGGGGGGGGGGGAGGGAGGGAACCCTCTTGGTGTCTGTGCTGCAGGTGCAGCAGGAGCAGCAGGGACAGATGCTCCTCCTGCTCTGCTCCAGCTCTAACCCACTTTGGTTACCAGGAATTTGAGCTTCCCCTCTGGCCCTGCACCCTCCCCTCCCCAAAACAGCCCTGTGAGGGTGAGCCCTGAGCATGAAGGAGGGCAGGAGGGGCTCAGAGTCCAGAAGGGAGGGAGATAAGATGCAAGGAGACACCACCTCCCCCTGCTTCCCCAGCTGAATCCCTCCCTGCAGGGGGAGGGCAGGGCCCACAGGAGCAGCAGCTTGTGGCAAAGAGGATCCCTGGGAATGGGACACTTGGAGCAAGCAGGCAGGAACCACCAGGGGACAGAGAGGAGCCCAAGGCGTGGCAGGGCTGTGGAGAGCAGCAGTGGCAAAGCATCTGGCACGGGCTGGGACCAGCTTTCAGCGAGGCAAGGGACTGGCTGGAGCTGGAAGCTGCTGGGGAGGGAGGGAAGCCTTGGCTGAACCCAGCAAGGAGAAGCAGCAAACCCCCAGTGAAGGGCCAAGGCTCAGAGCTCCTCAGAGGCACGAAGCCACAGAACAACACAGCCCACAGACCTGGATTGGAAAATGTTTACTGCCTGAAACCTCCAAACATTCCTGAGTGCTAATCCCCAGCAGCCCAGAGAGGCTTTGTCTGCTGGGAAGCACCCAGCCTGCCTCCTCACCAGCCCAGCAGCAGCAGTGACTGAGCTGGCACAGCCAGCTGGCCTGCCCTGGCTCCCCAGCAGGGCAGCAGCAGCTGCTGAAGCAGGCACCAGCCCACCCCTGACCCAAAGGCTGTGGCAGGGGAAGGCAGCAGCACAGGAAGCCACCCTGCAGGTGACCTCCGGGAGCGCTGCAGGGGCTGCGACAGCGTGGGCACAACCTGGGGGTCATCAAACAGCCACACAAGAGCTGGCTGGGGAGGGAGGTGCAGAGCAGCTGCACTGGGCTGAGCAGCACCAGGCTGGGAAGGCAGAGGCTGTGCAGGCAGCAGCACCCACACAGGAGCTCTGCAGGTGCAGGGGGGTGGAGCAGCCCTTCCCTTCTGGGGTCACCGTGAGCAGCACCACTGCTGTGCTTCCCTCACCCTCCATCAGCCCTCCCTGTGATTGTGTCGTAGTTCAACAGCTCCTGGAGTCCCCTTCCCTGCTGGAGTGGGCTCAGGTGGGCAGGGCCAGCTCCACAGCCTCCTCAGGAGCTCTGCTGTGATGCCCTACCCAAGACCTGCTGAGCAATGTGAGCCAAGGCAGAGAAGGCAGCGCTCTTGGGAAACTCTTGGATGAAGTCTCTGCCTTCTTCCAAGCTGTGGCTGAGTTGGGGGTCCAGGGGAACACAGCCTGTGGAACAAGGAGGAATGGGGAGATGGAGTGGTCAGTGCAAAGAGGCACCCTGCCAGGCACCCCCCAGGAGAAGTGGGAGGTAGTGGAGCACCCCCTGCCCTCACTGAGCTCCCCAGGAGCTACCCATTGCCTGCAGTTGCTTCCTCTGGGCCCAAGACCTCACCACAGAGCTTCATGAGAGACTCTGCCCCTGAGCCCAGCCCTGTCTGGAGGGCAGGGTTCAGCCCTCACCCCCCAGCTTCTCAGGGAGGCATTTCAGGGAGGCTCTCCTGCAGCTCCAGGCCTGCTTGCCCTGTCACCCCCACGCCAGCAGGCTGCTGGCTACCCCCACCTCTGCCCCAGCAGGGCCAGATGCCCTCTGAGCAGTTTTGGATGGCAGAGAAACAAAGCAAGAGCCCCAGCTCCCCTCTGAGCAGCTGCCAGGGGCTCATGGGGAGCAGAGCCCAGCCCAGCTGCCCTGTGGTGCTGCAGCTGTGCACTCCAGCCCCAGCTCCGAGCACAGAGAGCTCTGCTCAGCAGCCAACTCACCCAGGAAGGGGACCCCTGCGTGCCTGGCCAGCTCCTCACCTCCCCCCTTGGAAAAGATGTTTGTGCACTCCTGAAGGAGGAAGAGCAGAAGCTGCTGAGTCCTAACCCAGGCAGCCCTGCTGCACAGGGCAGCTCCCATCCAGCCTCCAGCCCCAGGGCGCTGCCCCTGCCCTCCTCCAGCTCTGCAGGGCAGCAGCTGACAGCCAGCAGCTTCCCATCTGCCCAGCACCGCTGCCCTGCCACCCCAGGCACACATCCAGCTTCCCATCCGCCCAGCACCGCTGCCCTGCCACCCCAGGCACACATCCAGCTTCCCATCCACCCAGCACCGCTGCCCTGCCACCCCAGGCACACATCCAGCTTCCCATCTGCCCAGCACCACTGCCCTGCCACCCCAGGCACACATCCAGCTTCCCATCCACCCAGCACCGCTGCCCTGCCACCCCAGGCATGCATCCAGCTTCCCATCCGCCCAGCACCGCTGCCCTGCCACCCCAGGCACACATCCAGCTTCCCATCTGCCCAGCACCGCTGCCCTGCCACCCCAGGCACACATCCAGCTTCCCATCTGCCCAGCACCGCTGCCCTGCCACCCCAGGCACACATCCAGCTTCCCATCCGCCCAGCACCGCTGCCCTGCCACCCCAGGCACACATCCAGCTTCCCATCCACCCAGCACCGCTGCCCTGCCACCCCAGGCATGCATCCAGCTTCCCATCCGCCCAGCACCGCTGCCCTGCCACCCCAGGCACACATCCAGCTTCCCATCTGCCCAGCACCGCTGCCCTGCCACCCCAGGCACACATCCAGCTTCCCATCTGCCCAGCACCGCTGCCCTGCCACCCCAGGCACACATCCAGCTTCCCATCCGCCCAGCACCGCTGCCCTGCCACCCCAGGCACACATCCTGCAGCAGCTGGTGCTGAGGAGCCTGCCCCGGCCCAGCAGCCCCAGCCGCCCCCCGGCCCCCTGCAGCCCCAGGCCAGCAGCCCCCGGGCCCCGCAGCCCTGGCCCCCGCAGCCCCCAGGCGCCCCAGCAGCCCCAGCAGCCCCCGGCCCAGCAGCCCCCACAGCCTCCACAGCCCCCGGCGCCCCAGCAGCCCCCAGCTGCCCCCTGGCCGCCCCCGCACACCAGCAGACCTGAACCCCAGCAGCCCCTGGCCCCCGCGAGCAGCCCCAGCAGCCCCCGGCCCCAGCAGCCCCCACGGCCCCAGCAGTCCCCGGACCCCAGCAGCCCCTGCAGCCCCAGAAGCCCTAGGCACCCCAGCAGACCCGGACCCCAGCAGCCCCTGGACCCCAGGAGCAGCCCCAGCAGCCCCCGGCCACCCAGCAGCCCCCCGGACCCCAGCAGCCCCCGGCCCAGCAGCCCCCACAGCCTCCACAGCCCCCCTGGCCCCGCAGCCCCAGGCGCCCCCGCAGCCCCCAGCTGCCCCCCGGCTGCCCCCGCACACCAGCAGACCTGAACCCCAGCAGCCCCTGGCCCCCGCGAGCAGCCCCAGCAGCCCCCGGCCCCTGCAGCCCCCGTGGCCCCAGCAGTCCCCGGACCCCAGCAGCCCCCGGACACCAGCAGCCCCCGGACACCAGCAGCCCCCCAGGCCCTCACCGAGCAGTGTGGGCACACGAAGCCGCTCATGTTCTCCACGATGCCCAGCACCTGCAGCCCTGTCTTCCTGCAGAAGGTCAGCTCCCTCCTCACATCTCCCACAGACACAGCCTGCAGCAGACACCAGCAGAGGTTGGGGGAGCCCAGCTGGGGGGCTGCAGAGGACAGGCAGACCTCTAGAGCGAGGAGCCGTGGGCAGGCATGGACAAACACCAAACACCCCCCTGGGGTCCAGATCCCCCCCACTGAGCCGTGCCTGGAGGCAGAAGCCTGCCCAGGAGCTCCAGCTGAGCCCCAGGCAGCTGCCCTACCTGGGGGGTCGTGACCAGGAGTGCTCCCAGGGGCCTGTAGGGCCTCAGGGCCTCCACGGTGGAGATGTGCTCGTCCGACGTGCCCGGGGGGGTGTCCACCAGCAGGAAGTCCAGGTCCCCCCAGGCCACATCAGCAACAAACTGTTTGATCAGAGCTGCAGGAAGAAAAAGGGCAGGGGGAAAAAACCCACAGCATGCTTCAGCAGGTGGAGAGAGAGGTGGGGCAGGGGGCTGGAGCCACCTTGGGTGACAAGGGCCCAGAGCTATCTGTCAGCACCACATGTGCTGTGCCAAGTGACCTGAACACACTCCTGCACACCAGCAGCCTTCTTCCTCCAAGGAATGACCTGCCCAGCAGAGCCTGGGCCCAGGCAGGAGCCAGCAGCCAGCTCCACCCCTGGGAGGGCTCCCAGCAGGTTCCTCACACTGAAGAGCCTGGGCCCAGGCAGGAGCCAGCAGCCAGCTCCACCCCTGGGAGGGCTTCCAGCAGGTTCCTCACACTGAAGAGCCTGGGCCCAGGCAGGAGCCAGCAGCCAGCTCCACCCCTGGGGGTGCTCCCAGCAGGTGGAAGGGGGCCAAGGGCAGAAGCCAAGCATACCATTTTTCTTGGGTCCTCTCCACACCACAGCATCATCTGGCCTCTCCAGCAGGAAGCCAATGGACATGAGGGAGATGCTCCTGTCCTGGTCCACAAAGACAGGGACCCAGCCACTGTCACACTGGTGCACATCCCTGTCCTGCACCCCCAGCATGTGGGGGATGCTGGGCCCACACAGGTCCACGTCCAGGATCCCCACCTGTGGGCCAAGAGCCAGAGCCCCTCAGATGCAGTGAGCACAGCAGCAGCACCCAGCTGGGAACCTTCCCTGCCTCGGGCTTCCAGCTGCTCCCAGCACTTCAGCAGCCAGATGAGAAACACAAAGAACTGCTTTCAACTCTCACACCCTCCTGGGTCTCCTGCCCTTCAAAGAGCACCTCCAGGCTACCTCCAGGGAGATCTCTTTCTTTTATTAACTCAGGGGAGAGCTGCTTGAAGCTTTTCAGTGCTTAAAGGCCCTACAGAAAAGAGTGGGACAGCCCCAGCCTGGCCTGGGCTGCTCCCCAGCAGTGTGGGCAGCAGGGGCAGGGAGGGGATTCTGCCCCTCTGCTGTGCCTGCTGAGACCTCCCTGCAGGGCTGGGGCAGCTCTGGAGCCCTCAGCACAGCACAGGCAGGGAGCTGCTGGAGCAGGGCCAGAGGAGGCCACAGCAGTGCTGGGAGGCTGGAAGCCCTCTGCTGGGAGGCCAGGCTGGGAGGGTTGGGGTTGTGCAGCCTGCAGAGGAGAAGGCTCCAGGGAGACCTCCTGCTGGCCTTGCAGGGCTTCAAGAGGCCAGAAGAGAGCTGGGGACAGAGTGCTGAGCAGGGCCTGTTGGGCCAGGCCAAGGGGGGATGGTTTGAAGTGCAAGAGGGAGGCTGAGAGTGGAGAGAAGGAGAAATGTTTGTTGCTGAGGGTGGGGAGAGCCTGTGCCAGGCTGCCCAGAGAGGTGGAGCTGCCCCATGGCTGGCAGCAGTGCAGGGCAGGTTGGTTGGGGCTGGGAGCAGCCTGCTGTGGCTGCAGCTGTCCCTGCTGGCTGCAGGGCTTGCCCTGGGTGAGCTTGGAAGGTCCTTCCAGCCCAACCCAGGCCAAAATCCCAGTGGCATAGCAGTTCAGCCCCATTCATACCCACACTGTGCCCTCTTCACCCTCTAGCTCACCCACTTCACCCCAGCACGGGAGCTGTGTTGCACCACAAACCAGCCAGGGCCTAAGTGCTCATTTCCAAACCAACAACAAATCCTGGAGGATTTTAATCTCTTGGCTGAAAGGGAAACCAGCTGCAGCTCCTTGCCCTGCATCAAGCAGGCACAGAGATAAAGAGCCACTGGAACCAGCAGCAGCAGAGTCTTCACACAGAGAAGCCACACAGGGCACACACACATAAAGGACGAGCAAACCCCAGGCCAGCTGGAGGTGAGGAAGATGGAGCTGGCCACCTCAGAGCCCCTCACTGACCTTCTTGCCAGAGTGCCTGAGGGCCAGAGCCAGCTGGGTGCAGATGGTGCTCTTCCCAACGCCGCCCTTCCCCGACAGCACCAGCAGGATGTGCTGCACCCCGGCCAGGTTGTTTCTCTCTGGGGGAAATAAAGAGGCATCAGAAGTCCCCTCTGAGGCAAGGCAGCAGCACACCCCAGGTCAGCACAGAGCCAGGGGGCTCCTCTGAGGGCCACGGTGGCTCTGAGCAGGCGGGTGAGGGACAGCAGAGGAGGATGTGCCACAGTGCTCTGGCCATCAGAAGAAGGACGAGAAGAGAAAGGGCAGTGAGCAGTGTGCAGGAAGGAAAGGCTTTGTCCTGATGACCTAAGTGACACCTGGGCAGCAGAGCAATAACCACCCACGGGATCCCATCACGCAGTGACTGTGCCAGGCTTGGCCTGAGCGCTGCCAGGGAACGGCTGGGAGGCTCCCGGTGAGGTCAGGCCCTTGGCGTTTCCTCTCTCCCGGACACAGAGTCATCTCCCCACGGTGCCAGCTCCTGCCCAGCCTCCGAGCCGTTCCCTGCTGTGCTGTCAGCGCTGCTCGGGGCTCCACTTCGGGCTCAGCCAGCGCAGAGCCGAGCGCGGGGGCCGCACGGGGCCGCTATCCTCGGCCCGGGGCTGCGGCGGCGGCGGCAGAGAGGAGAGGGCGTTCCAGCCGCAGGCGAACAAACAGCACCCACCCACCGGGGCCGCGTTCCCGGGCTCCCCGTCACCACCGGTCACTGACTCACCACGCCAGAGCTTGCCCGCCCCCGCGTCGCTCCGGCATCACACCGGCACCGGGACCGGCACCGGCGGCATGGAGCCCACCCGCAGCTTGGCAGATCTCATCCGCACCTCCACGGACGGTAACGATTCTCGGCCCCGAGAACAGGGAGGGAGGGAAGAAGGGGAGCCGGGGAGGGGCAGATGGAGCTCCGTGGCAAGGTGCTCACAGGATATGGGCCCGGTGACAGCGGCAGCCCCCCGCCAGGCCCGGCCACTCGGCGCTCGCCGCAGCTGGAGCCCAGCCCAGGCCGCTAGCAGCGACCATCGGGACGCCCGCTCCGGTAACCAGGCCCCCTCGCCTCAGAATCCCAGCCTGGCCAGGATACTGCGGAGCTTCCCCAGCAGGAGCCAGGGCCCATCACTGCATCACCCGTCCGGGCCCTGCCACCTCAGAACTCCCCAGGAACCGGTCCCGACCCACCGTCAGGACCGGACACCGCGGGTGGGACTTCCCCAGCAATGTGTGCCGGGGCCCTCCACCATGCCCCGCACCTTGAGGTCACCTGGGGATCCTCCCTCCCCACAGAGGACCGATTCCCCGCTGGTTCCAGCCCGGCGGCCCCGGGAAACCGCGTGGCCACAACCCCATTGCCGCTCACCCCCAGCCACCTCCTCCATGCTGCCGCCGGGCTCCATCCGCTTCCGCCTTCCACCCGGTTAGGGTCCCGCCCCCGCTGACTGGCAGGCGCTATCTCCAATCGCGAGCGGAGCGCTCACCGAGAGCACCGCCCCCTCAGGGCTCCGCGGCAAAGCCAGCCCTCTGACACCCCTCCCCACCAGCCAATAGGATGAGTGTTATGCCTCCGCGACCCGCGCTCACCCCTCACAGTGCCCCCCAAGCGGCGCGGCTCCCTGAAGATTGACGTACAGCGTAGCCAGTGGTGCTGCGGTCCCCTCAGGCACCTCCCCTTCTCCTCGGGGCGCTCAGCCAATGGGAAAGGGATGCGGCGCAGACGCAGCCAATAGATGGCTGCGGGGTGGTATCGAGAGAGGATTGTTTATGTCCCGGGAGGGGAAAGTAGGTCAGAGCGCGGCGGCGGGGCCGGGCCAGGCCGGGCTTGGCAGGGCCGGGCAGGTGGGCCGGGTCCGGGGCGCGGGTGGGAGCCGAGGGCCGCAGTGGGTTGCGGGGGTCGCGCGGACTAAGCGCGGCGGCCAGGCCAGGCCAGGCCAGGCCTAGTCCGGCCGCGTCTCAGGCGAGGGACCGCGGAGCTCCGGTGCCTGCCTTCCGGCCGAGCCGCAAATGGGGCCGGGCCGGGAGAGCGGGCCTGGGCCGCCCCCGTCTCGGGCCGCCCGGATCCCGCCGCGCCGTGTGCCGCTCGGCGCCTGGGGAAGCCCTGCTCGGCTACGGGCGCAGCTCCGGGCCCGGGCGCGCAGCGCTGTCCCGGCAGTGCCCGGCTTGCCTGCGGGCGCAGCTCCGGGCCCGGGAGCGCAGCGCTGTCCCGGCAGTGCCCGGCTTGCCTTCGGGCGCAGCTCCGGCTGCGGGCGCGCAGCGCTGTCCCGGCAGTGCCCGGCTTGCCTTCGGGCGCAGCTCCGGCTGCGGGCGCGCAGCGCTGTCCCGGCAGTGCCCGGCTTGCCTTCGGGCGCAGCCCCGGGCCCGGGCGCGCAGCGCTGTCCCGGCAGTGCCCGGCTTGCCTTCGGGCGCAGCTCCGGCTGCGGGCGCGCAGCGCTGTCCCGGCAGTGCCCGGCTTGCCTTCGGGCGCAGCTCCGGCTGCGGGCGCGCAGCGCTGTCCCGGCAGTGCCCGGCTTGCCTTCGGGCGCAGCTCCGGCTGCGGGCGCGCAGCGCTGTCCCGGCAGTGCCCGGCTTGCCTTCGGGCGCAGCTCCGGCTGCGGGCGCGCAGCGCTGTCCCGGCAGTGCCCGGCTTGCCTTCGGGCGCAGCTCCGGCTGCGGGCGCGCAGCGCTGTCCCGGCAGTGCCCGGCTTGCCTTCGGGCGCAGCTCCGGCTGCGGGCGCGCAGCGCTGTCCCGGCAGTGCCCGGCTTGCCTTCGGGCGCAGCTCCGGCTGCGGGCGCGCAGCGCTGTCCCGGCAGTGCCCGGCTTGCCTTCGGGCGCAGCTCCGGCTGCGGGCGCGCAGCGCTGTCCCGGCAGTGCCCGGCTTGCCTTCGGGCGCAGCCCCGGGCCCGGGCGCGCAGCGCTGTCCCGGCAGTGCCCGGCTTGCCTGCGGGCGCAGCTCCGGCTGCGGGCGCGCAGCGCTGTCCCGGCAGTGCCCGGCTTGCCTGCGGGCGCGGGCGCAGCTCCGGCTGCGGGCGCGCAGCGCTGTCCCGGCAGTGCCCGGCTTGCCTTCGGGCGCAGCTCCGGCTGCGGGCGCGCAGCGCTGTCCCGGCAGTGCCCGGCTTGCCTTCGGGCGCAGCTCCGCAGCCCCGGGCCCGGGTGCGCAGCAGCGGGGAGGAGGCGGCTGGCCGGGGCAGTGTGCAGCCCGGGGCCTGCAGCCAGGCGCTCCAGACCCAGCAGGGGGCTCAGCAGCCCCGGGTGCTGTCTGGGGAGAGGGCCTGGCTCTGCCCGCGGCGCCGCCGGTGGCGGCTGTCCCCCGAGAGCCCCGGCCGCAGCGGCCTGCGGGGAGAGCAGCTCTGAGTTTGGCGCCGTGGGTGCTGCTCAGAGCAGGACGAGGGGCGGTCTGCTGTGGCGTTTGGTGCTTTGCCAGCGCGGCTGCGCTTGGAAACGTGGCCCTGGCGCTGCGGGAGGTGGCTGGCGGCCGCGGTGGCCTGAGGCTGGCTGTCGGACTCGATGGTCTGAGAGGTCTTTTCCCACTGAAACGACTCCGTGGTTGGGTGATCTCGGCAGGTGGGATGCCCCCAGCCCTTCAGAGCATCCATGGACACCTGCACAAGTGGTTGTGGCTGAGTTCCTCCTGCTTTTCCAGGGGAGCAGAGGTGGAGGAGGAAGGGGGATGGGGGCATAGGGCAGGATGATGCAGGATTTGTGCTTGGGGCAGAGCTGCTGCCGGTCAGGGAAGCAGCAGAGCAGCTGTGGGTGTGCAGAGCAGCTGAGAGGGGGAGCAGGTCTCAGGGGTGGCAGGAGGCTTTCAGCCCTGCAGGGGCCTCTGGGTGGGGAGTTGCTTTCTGCAGAGAGAGACTTCAGGGCAAGTGAGGCTGGGCGTTGAGGTTCCCCTGTCCCCTCCCTGCACCCAGGGGCTGGCTGGGAGCTGGTGTGGTCTGTCAGGAGCCTGTGGCAATCGGTCCCTGCTTCAGCTGGGAGGCAGGCAGCTGCTCTGTGTCGGGCTGCTGGCCTCGGGGCAAGTTGGGAAGCGGCCATCCAAAGGCTGCTTTTAGCTCAGTCAGACACAAAGTGGTCTCTCCCCAGCCCCAGACGCTGAGAACAAGGTCGTCCTGTGGTGGGCAGCTGATCACACAGCCTCTCCTGCAGTCGAGGAGCGCAGGGGTGGCCATGGCATGGCAGGTGGCCAGAGCAGGCACGGGGGAGGCCCTGCCTCGGTCCCTGACGCTCCCCAGGCCAGGGGGGAGGGCTGGGTGCTGGAGCTGTGCTCTGTGGAAGGGGCACCAGGGGCTTGGGGGAGTTTCTGAGGGGCAGTTAAAGGCCTGGGCTTGGGGAGAAGTCTTCTCTGTGTGGAAAAAGAGCTTGAAGGTCACAGAGGCTCATGGTGAGGAACTTTGCAACCCTAACCATAACCCTAAGGCAGCTCTAAGGTCTTCCTGGAGCATTCTCATCAGCCTGGAGAAGAGAAGGCTGCAGGCAGACCTCAGAGCAGCCTCCCAGTACCTGAAGGGCTCCAGGAGAGCTGGGGAGGGACTTGGGCCAAGGGCTGGGAGTGCCAGGCCCAGGGCCAATGGCTTTGAGCTGGGAGAGAGGAGACTGAGGGTGGAGAGGAGGAAGAAATTCTTGGCAGTGAGGCTGGGGAGACTCTGGCCCAGGCTGCCCAGGGTGGCTGTGGCTGCCTCCTGCCTGGGGGTGCTGAAGGCCAGGCTGGATGAGGCCCTGAGCAGCCTGTGCTGGTGGGAGGGGTCCCTGCCCAGGCCACTGGATGGTCTTGGAGCTCCCTTCCAGCCCAACCCCTGCTGTGACCGCTCACCTGTGCCACTCACCCATCCCTGGAGCCTGTGGGCTGTGCTTTGTGCCAGGGCAGTCTGTGGTGAGCTGGCACGGGATGGGGGGTGGGGATGGCCGTTGAGAGGGGGGCGTGGGCAGGGGGTGGGCACAGCGCGTAACCCCCTTGCCTTCTCCCCAGCCTACCTGCGCGGCAGCGGCATGGCGCGGCGGGCGCGCAGCAGCAGGGCCTGGCGCTTCGTGCTGAGCGGCGTGCGGCGGGAGGCCGAGGGCCGGGCGGGCAGCCTGGCACAGCGCCCCTGGGGCTACGACTCCGACGGACAGGTAGGGCTGGGGCTGGGCAGCCTCGGGGGGGCAACGGGGACACCCCGCCCCGGGGGGCTTCCTGCACCCTGCCCCCAGGGGGCGCTCCTGGCACCCTGCGCCCCGGGGGGGGCTCTCGGCACCCTGCCCCCGGGGGGCTCTCAGCCTCCTACCCCGGGGGTTCCTGCACCGTGCTCCCCGGGGGGTCTCTCCCGGCCCCCTGCTCCCCGGGGGGGCTCTCCCAGCACCCTGTCCCCGGCGGGGCTTCGGGCACCCTGCCCCGGGGGCTCCCTGCCCCCAGGGGAGCTCTCCCGGCACCCTGCCCCCGGGGGGCTCTCAGCCTCCTACCCTGGGGGTTCCTGCACCCCGCCCCCCGGGGGGGCTCTCTCCCGGCCCCCTGCCCCCAGGGGGGCTCTCCCTGCACCCTGCCCCACGGGCAGATGTCCCTGCTGACTGCAGGGGGTTGGACCAGATGGGTTTGAAAGTCCCTTCCAGCCCCGAGCAGTCTCTGGGGGTGTGACTGGCACAGCTCTGGGCAGTGGGCAGGGTGCAGCCCTCCTGCCTCCAGCTCTGTCATGACACTGAGGAGCTGGAGCAGGGCCAGGGAAGGGCAAGAGAGCTGGGGAAGGGTCTGGAGAAGAGGGCTGGGGAGGAGCAGCTGAGGGAGCTGGGGGTGTTGAGCCTGGAGCAGAGGAGGCTGAGGGAGACCTCATTGCTCTCTGCAGCTCCCTGAGAGGAGGCTGCAGCCAGCTGGGGGCTGGGCTCTGCTGCACGTGATAGGAGAAGAGGAGATGGCCTCAGGTTACAGCAGGGAAGGTTCAGGTTGGGCATGAGAAGAAACTTCTTCCCTGAAAGGGTTCTCAAGCCCTGCCCCAGGCTGCCAGGGGGTGGCTGAACCACCACCCCGGAGGTGTTTCCCGGGGGCAGAGCTGTGGTGCTGAGGGCCAGGGCTCAGCCCCAGCCTGGGCAGAGTGGGAGGAGGGTTGGGCCGGAGGGGCCGTGATGGCTTTGTCAGCCAGGCTGTGGTGTGAGCCCCGGGGCTGGGCGCAGCTCGGTGCCAGGGCAGACCTCAGTGAGCTGCGCTCCGCTCCGCTCCCCCCGCAGCACAGCGACTCGGACTCGGAGGCGGAGCCGGCGCCGCTGCCGGCCTCCATCCCCAGCGCCGTGCCGGTCACCGGGGAGTCCTTCTGCGACTGCGAGAGCCGGAGCCAGGCGCCCTACTGCCCCGGCCTGCACGGCCTGCACCGCCTCAAGGACTGCCGCTGCGGCGAGGAGGACCAGGGTAAGGCCTGGGGGACCCTGCTCTGGGCTGGAGCCCTGACCCTGACACCACCCACTGCAGCTCTGACCCCCCCCCCCACCATGGCCACCAAGCCCTGGCCCCAGCTGCCATGGCCACAGGGCTCTGCAGCACCCCCAGGCATGGCGACTCCACCACCTCCCTGGGCAGCCTGGGCCAGGATCTCACAAACCTAAAGGGGAGGAAATTGTTCCTCATGGCCAACCTAAACCTTTCCTGGGGCAGCTTGGGGCTGTTTCCTTTTGTCCTGTTGCATCCCCACCCTTGGACGCTTCCAGAACCCCCCAGGACAAGGTCCTGAGCCCTCTGAGCTAACTTTCCAGCAGGCCATCCTTTCAGCAGGGGCAGGGCTGACCACCTCCTGTCCCTTTAGCACTAAGAATCCCTTCAGCACAAGGTGAGTTTGGACATGGGGAACAATTTTCTCCCTTTGAAGTGGCAGTGGTGGAGTCCCCATCCCTGGAGGGGTTCCAGAGCTGTGTGGCTGTGGTGCTGAGGGCCAAGGCTCAGTGGTGCTGAGGGCCAGGGCTCAGTGGTGCTGAGGGCCAGGGCTTAGTGCTGCCCTGGCAGTGCTGGGGTCAGGCTTGGACTGGGTGACCTTAAAGGTCTCTTCCAACCCAGATGATTCCATGAATCTACCACAGCAGCTCTGTGGCTCCTCCTAGGGAGGCTGGGCCCTGGGCAGTGCTGACACTTTGTGTGCAGAGCCCTGGGGGGGGGCCTGCGGTGCCTGCAAGTGTGTGTGCAGAGCCCTGCAGTGCCGGCAGTGTGTGCGCAGAGCCCTGCAGTGCCGGCAGTGTGTGCGCAGAGCCCTGCAGTGCCGGCAGTGTGTGCGCAGAGCCCTGCAGTGCCGGCAGTGTGTGCGCAGAGCCCTGCAGTGCCGGCAGTGTGTGCGCAGAGCCCTGGGGGGCCCTGCAGTGCCGGCAGTGTGTGCGCAGAGCCCTGCAGTGCCGGCAGTGTGTGCGCAGAGCCCTGCAGTGCCGGCAGTGTGTGCGCAGAGCCCTGCAGTGCCGGCAGTGTGTGCGCAGAGCCCTGGGGGGCCCTGCAGTGCTGGCAGTGTGTGCGCAGAGCCCTGCAGTGCCGGCAGTGTGTGTGCAGAGCCCTGGGGGGCCCTGCAGTGCCGGCAGTGTGTGCGCAGAGCCCTGCAGTGCCGGCAGTGTGTGTGCAGAGCCCTGGGGGGCCCTGCAGTGCCGGCAGTGTGTGCGCAGAGCCCTGCAGTGCCGGCAGTGTGTGTGCAGAGCCCTGCAGTGCCTGCAGTGTGTGCGCAGAGCCCTGCAGTGCCGGCAGTGTGTGCGCAGAGCCCTGCAGTGCCGGCAGTGTGTGCGCAGAGCCCTGCAGTGCCGGCAGTGTGTGCGCAGAGCCCTGCAGTGCCGGCAGTGTGTGTGCAGAGCCCTGCAGTGCCTGCAGTGTGTGTGCAGAGCCCTGCAGTGCCGGCAGTGTGTGCGCAGAGCCCTGCAGTGCCAGCAGTGTGTGTGCAGAGCCCTGGGGGGCCCTGCAGTGCCGGCAGTGTGTGCGCAGAGCCCTGCAGTGCCGGCAGTGTGTGCGCAGAGCCCTGCAGTGCCGGCAGTGTGTGTGCAGAGCCCTGGGGGGCCCTGCAGTGCCGGCAGTGTGTGCGCAGAGCCCTGCAGTGCTGGCAGTGTGTGCGCAGAGCCCTGCAGTGCTGGCAGTGTGTGCGCAGAGCCCTGCGGTGCTGGCAGTGTGTGCGCAGAGCCCTGCGGTGCCGGCAGTGTGTGCGCAGAGCCCTGCAGTGCCGGCAGTGTGTGCCCAGAGCCCTGCAGTGCCGGCAGTGTGTGCCCAGAGCCCTGCGGTGCCGGCAGTGTGTGCCCAGAGCCCTGCGGTGCCGGCAGTGTGTGCCCAGAGCCCTGCGGCGCCGGCAGTGTGTGCCCAGAGCCCTGCGGTGCCGGCAGTGTGTGCCCAGAGCCCTGCGGTGCCGGCAGTGTGTGCGCAGAGCCCTGCAGTGCCTGCAGTGTGTGCGCAGAGCCCTGCGGCGCCGGCAGTGTGTGCGCAGAGCCCTGCAGTGCCTGCAGTGTGTGCGCAGAGCCCTGCGGCGCCGGCAGTGTGTGCGCAGAGCCCTGCAGTGCCTGCAGTGTGTGCGCAGAGCCCTGCGGCGCCGGCAGTGTGTGTGCAGAGCCCTGGGGGGCTCTGCAGTGCCTGCAGTGTGTGCGCAGAGCCCTGGGGGGCTCTGCAGTGCCGGCAGTGTGTGTGCAGAGCCCTGCGGTGCCTGCAGTGTGTGCGCAGAGCCCTGCGGCGCCGGCAGTGTGTGCGCAGAGCCCTGCAGTGCCTGCAGTGTGTGCGCAGAGCCCTGCGGCGCCGGCAGTGTGTGCGCAGAGCCCTGCGGTGCCTGCAGTGTGTGCGCAGAGCCCTGCGGCGCCGGCAGTGTGTGTGCAGAGCCCTGCGGTGCCGGCAGTGTGTGTGCAGAGCCCTGCGGTGCCGGCAGTGTGTGTGCAGAGCCCTGCGGCGCTGGCAGTGTGTGTGCAGAGCCCTGCAGTGCCGGCAGTGTGTGCGCAGAGCCCTGCAGTGCCGGCAGTGTGTGTGCAGAGCCCTGCGGCGCTGGCAGTGTGTGTGCAGAGCCCTGCAGTGCCTGCAGTGTGTGCGCAGAGCCCTGCGGCGCCGGCAGTGTGTGTGCAGAGCCCTGGGGGGCTCTGCAGTGTGTGCGCAGAGCCCTGCGGCGCCGGCAGTGTGTGCGCAGAGCCCTGCAGTGCCGGCAGTGTGTGTGCAGAGCCCTGCAGTGCCGGCAGTGTGTGCGCAGAGCCCTGCAGTGCCGGCAGTGTGTGCGCAGAGCCCTGGGGGGCTCTGCAGTGCCTGCAGTGTGTGCGCAGAGCCCTGGGGGGCTCTGCAGTGCCGGCAGTGTGTGTGCAGAGCCCTGCGGTGCCTGCAGTGTGTGCGCAGAGCCCTGCGGCGCCGGCAGTGTGTGCGCAGAGCCCTGCAGTGCCTGCAGTGTGTGCGCAGAGCCCTGCGGCGCCGGCAGTGTGTGCGCAGAGCCCTGCGGTGCCTGCAGTGTGTGCGCAGAGCCCTGCGGCGCCGGCAGTGTGTGTGCAGAGCCCTGCGGTGCCGGCAGTGTGTGTGCAGAGCCCTGCGGTGCCGGCAGTGTGTGTGCAGAGCCCTGCGGTGCCGGCAGTGTGTGTGCAGAGCCCTGCGGCGCTGGCAGTGTGTGCGCAGAGCCCTGCAGTGCCGGCAGTGTGTGCGCAGAGCCCTGCAGTGCCTGCAGTGTGTGCGCAGAGCCCTGCGGCGCCGGCAGTGTGTGCGCAGAGCCCTGCGGCGCTGGCAGTGTGTGCGCAGAGCCCTGCGGCGCTGGCAGTGTGTGTGCAGAGCCCTGGGGGGCTCTGCAGTGCCTGCAGTGTGTGCGCAGAGCCCTGCAGTGCCGGCAGTGTGTGCGCAGAGCCCTGGGGGGCTCTGCAGTGCCTGCAGTGTGTGTGCAGAGCCCTGCGGTGCCGGCAGTGTGTGTGCAGAGTCCTGCGGCGCCGGCAGTGTGTGCGCAGAGCCCTGCAGTGCCGGCAGTGTGTGCGCAGAGCCCTGCAGTGCCGGCAGTGTGTGTGCAGAGCCCTGCAGTGCTGGCAGTGTGTGTGCAGAGCCCTGGGGGCCCTGCAGTGCCGGCAGTGTGTGTGCAGGGCCCTGCAGTGCCGGCAGTGTGTATGCAGAGCCCTGCAGTGCCTGCAGTGTGTGCCCAGAGCCCTGGGGGCCCTGCAGGCTGCTCCCTGCCTCCCCTCGCTGCCGGCGGCGCGCCACTCGGCCTCGCTCCTCCTGTCCGCTCCCCCTGAACCCCTTAACCCTGGCAGCAGGGCAGGTGCCTGCTGGGGGGCTGGCTGCCCCAGGCCCTCTGCCCAGCCCTGTACTCTCTGTGCCCCCTGAGCAGACTTTGAGTGGGTGTGGGACGAGCTGCACAAGTCCACGGCCACGCAGCTGAGCTGCGACAACCGCAAGGTGAACTTCCACACGGAGTACAGCTGCGGCACCGCCGCCGTCCGCGGCACCAAGGAGCTGGCCGAGGGGCAGCACTTCTGGGAGATCAAGATGACCTCTCCAGTCTATGGCACAGACATGGTAGGTGGCCCAGAGGGGTTGTGGGCACACAGGCAGCAGGGATTTGCTCCTCAGAGACTCCCCTGTCAAGCAGCAGAGGCTGGCAGGGACCTCCAGAGCCCTTTGGGTCCAAGCTCCCTGCCAGAGCAGCAGCACCCAGGGCAGTCTGCACAGGAATGCATCCAGGGGGGGTTGAATGTGTCCAGGGAAGGAGGCTCCACAAACCCCCCTGGGCAGCCTGCTCCAGGGCTCTGTCAGCCTCACAACAAAATAGTTTCTCTTCATGTTGAGCTGAAAACTTCTCTGTTCCAGCTTGAACCCATTGGTCCTTGACTTATCACTGCACACTACCCAAAGACCTTAGCCCACTCCCCTTGGTCCTTGGCTTACCACTGCACACCACCCAAAGAGCTTGGCCCGCTCCAGCCCTCAGCTATTGATGATCTGGATGAGGGCATTGAGTCCATCAGCAGTAAATGTGCAGTTGACACCAAGCTGGGGGCAGGAGTTGAGCTGTTAGAGGGTAGGAGAGCTCTGCAGAGGGACCTGGCCAGGCTGGGCAGATGGGCAGAGGCCAAGGGCAGGAGACTGAACACATCCAAGTGCCAGGGGCTGCACATTGGCCACAGCAACCCCAGGCAGAGCTACAGGCTGGGGTCAGAGTGGCTTAGAGCAGCCAGGCAGAGAGGGACCTGGGGGTACTGGTCAATGGTAGGCTGAACATGAGCCTGCAGTGTGCCCAGGGGGCCAAGAAGGCCAAGGGCATCCTGGCCTGCAGCAGGAAGAGTGTGGCCAGCAGGAGCAGGGAAGTCCTTGTGCCCTGTGCTCAGCACTGCTCAGGCCACCCCTTGAGTCCTGTGTCCAGCTCTGGGCTCCTCAGCTCAAGAAGGACATTGAGAGACTTGAAGGTGTCCAGAGAAGGGCAACAAAGCTGGGGAGGGGTCTGGGGCACAGCCCTGTGAGGAGAGGCTGAGGGAGCTGGGGTTGCTTAGCCTGCAGAAGAGGAGGCTCAGGGGAGACCTTCTTGCTCTCTGCAACTCCCTGCAGGGAGGTTGGAGCCAGCTGGGGGTTGGGCTCTGCTCCCAGGCAGCCAGCAGCAGAACAAGAGGACACAGTCTCAAGCTGTGCCAGGGGAGGTTCAGGCTGGAGGTGAGGATAAAGTTCTTCCCAGCAAGAGAGATTGGCCACTGGGATGTGCTGCCCAGGGAGGTGGTGGAGTCCCCATCCCTGGAGGTGTTCAGGAGGAGACTTGACAGGGTGCTTGGTGCCATGGGTTAGTTGATTAGGTGGTGTTGGATGATAGGTTGGACTGGATGATCTTGAAGGTCTCTTCCAACATGATCTATTCTATTCTATTCTATTGACAGGCATTGATCAGATCCCTCTCAGCCTTCTCCTCTCCAGACTAACCAGCCCCAGGGCTCTCAGCCTCCCTTCCCAGGGTTGATGCTCAAGTCCCCTGAGCATCCTATTGGCTCTGCCTTGGGCTCTCCCCAGCAGGTCTCTGTCTGCCCTGAGCTGGGGAGCCCAGCACTGGATGCAGTACTCCAGCAGGGCAGAGCAGAGGGGCAGCAGACCCTCCCCAGCCCTGCTGGCCACACTGTTCTTGCTGCCCCCCCAGATCCCACTGCCCCTCCTGGCCCCAAGGGCACTCTGCTGTGCCATGCAGATCTTGCTGCCCAGCAGCTCTTTCTCTCTCAAGCAGACTTGGCTGCTCCAGGCTTCACCCAACCTGGCCTTGACCACCCCCACAAAGGAGGCATCCAGAGCCTCTGGGCAGCCTGTTCCAGTGTCTCACCACCACCCTGCTGCTGAACAACTTCCTCCTCAGAAGTCTGGGGCTCTGAGCAGGGGCTGGGAGAAGCCAGAGCTGCCCACCACAGATGATCAAACTTGAGGCCACCTAAGGAACTTCAATTGAGAGAGCTTTAGGATTCCTCTGGCTGGCAAAGCCCTTTCAGCTCCTCCAGTCCAACCCTTCTCTACCTCTGGGGCTGAGCCATGGCCCTCAGCACCACAGCTCTGCCTCTGGGAAACACCTCCAGGGCTGGGCACTCAGAAACCCCCTGGCAGCCTGGGCCAGGCCCTGAGAACCCTTCCAGGGAAGAAGTTTCTTCTCATCTCCAACCTGAACCTCCCCTGGGGCAGCTTGAGGCCATTGCCTCTTGTCCTAAAGGTACACCTGACAGTGCCCACGTCCATGGGACCTGCTGAGATGCATCCATGGGGCCTGAGGGGAGTGGTGGATGAAGCAGCTGAGCATCTCTGAGCTGTTTTGGCAGTGCAGAGAAGTTGCCAGGGGCTGGGGAAGGGAAACTTGAGAACCGCTTTTGAAAGGGAGGCCCCAGGGAGGGGCAGGGCTGCTCAGTGCCACCTCTGTGCCTGCCAGGACCACAGGATAGGATCATAGAATCAGTCAGGGTTGGAAGGGACCACAAGGATCATCCAGTTCCAACCCCCCTGCCATGGGCAGGGACACCCCACACTAGATCAGGCTGCCCAGAGCCTCATCCAGCCTGGCCTTAAACACCTCCAGGGACAGGGCCCCAACCACCTCCCTGCACAACCCATTCCAGGGCTTCACCACTCTCCTGGGGAAGAACTTCCTCCTCCCCTCCAGCCTGAATCTCCCCACCTCCAGCTTCATTCCACCCCCCCTAGTCCTATCACTGCCTGAGATCCTGAGCAGTCCCTCCCCAGCCTTCCTGTAGCCCCCTGCAGATCCTGGAAGGCCACAATGAGGTCACCTGGGAGCCTTCTCTTCTGCAGACTGAACAGCCCCAACTCCTTCAGTCTGTCCTCACAGGAGAGGTGCTCCAGCCCTCTGCTCATCCTCCTGGCCCTGCTCTGGACACCTTCCAGCACCTCCAGATCCCTCTTGTGCTAGGGGCTCCAGACTGGAGGCAGTACTCCAGGTGGGGTCTCCCCAGAGCTGAGCAGAGGGGGAGCAGGGGCAGGGAGGGGATTCTGCCCCTCTGCTGTGCCTGCTGAGACCTCCCTGCAGGGCTGGGGCAGCTCTGGAGCCCTCAGCACAGCACAAGCAGGGAGCTGCTGGAGCAGGGCCAGAGAAGGCCACAGCAGTGCTGGGAGGCTGGAAGCCCTCTGCTGGGAGGCCAGGCTGGGAAGGTTGGGCTTGTGCAGCCTGCAGAGGAGAAGGCTCCAGGGAGACCTCCTGCTGGCCTGGCAGAGCTTCAAGAGGCCAGAAGAGAGCTGGGGACAGAGTGCTGAGCAGGGCCTGTTGGGCCAGGCCAAGGGGGGATGGTTTGAAGTGCAAGAGGGAGGCTGAGAGTGGAGAGAAGGAGAAATGTTTGGTGCTGAGGGTGGGGAGAGCCTGTGCCAGGCTGCCCAGAGAGGTGGAGCTGCCCCATGGCTGGCAGCAGTGCAGGGCAGGTTGGTTGGGGCTGGGAGCAGCCTGCTGTGGCTGCAGGGCTCGGGCTGGGGGAGCTGGGCAGGTCCCTTCCAGCCCTATCCAGGCCTTGGCTCCCTGCAGAGCAGAGCTGCTCCAGAGGGCCAGCTGGGCCTTGCTCTTGGGGAACCGGAGCTGGGGAGGCTTCAGCTCTGGCCTGAGAGCTCTGCTGTGGCTTCAGCAAAACCTCTGTTTCAGGAGGTGGGGGGGGGGAGAGCTGGGGGGGTGCTGTTGGTGGTGGTTTGGTGCCTGCCAGGCCCCCAAGCCCTGCTCTCCCTGGCCTTGCCCCCAGATGGTCGGCATCGGCACCTCGGAGGTGAACCTGGACAAGTACCGGCACAGCTTCTGCAGCCTGCTGGGCAAGGACGAGGACAGCTGGGGGCTCTCCTACACAGGTACCACAGCCTGGCTGCAGGGCCTGCAGGGGCACAGCTGCTGCCTCGGGAGCTGCAGCAGCTGCCTGCAGCTGAGGCTGGGAGGGCCAGCAGAGCCCAGCCCCTTCGCAGCCTGGCTGGGTCGGGAGGGAGCCCCCAGCCTCTGCCCTGGGCAGGGACTCCTCCCCCTGCACCTGGCTGCTCAAGGCCTCAGCCAGCCTGGCCCTCAGGAAAGGCAGCAGCAGGGGCTGGCTGCAGCTCTTGCCTCTGGGAGCATCCTGCCTGGCTTGGCAGAGCCCTCAGAAGCTCTGGGTGAGCGTTCAGGGCACCAGGGCTGTGCTGGGACATCACCCGTGGGGGTCAGTGCTGCTGGCTGTGCCCTGGCACTGCACAGCCTCAACATTCCCCTTCCCACTGCCTGCTCTGGCCTGCCACTGGGCAGGGAGTGAGGCTGTACAGGGGGGCCTCGGGTGGCAGACATTTGTGGAGCCCTGGGGTGGATTTTGTGGAGCCCTGGGGAGGGTTGGAGCAGCCCTGGGGGGGATGGGAGCAGCCCTGGGGGGGATGGGAGCAGCCCTGGGGGGATGGGAGCAGCCCTGGGGAGGGTCAGAGCAGCCCTGGGTGGGATTTGAGCAGCCCTGGGGGGGTTTGAGCAGCCCTGGCTTCCCCCAGCTGCTGGGCTGTGTCCTGCAGGCCTGCTGCACCACAAGGGGGACAAGATGAGCTTCTCCTCCCGCTTCGGGCAGGGCTCCATCATCGGGGTGCACCTGGACACCTGGCACGGCACCCTCACCTTCTTCAAGAACAGAAAGTGCATCGGTCAGCAGGGCAGGGGCAGCAGGGCAGGGGCTGGGGGCAGCAGGGCAGGGGCTGGGGCTGGGGGGAGCAGGGCAGGGCCTGGGGCTGGGCAGCAGCAGGGCAGTGCCTGGGCTGGGGGGGAGCAGGGCAGGGCAGGGGCTGGGCTGGGGAGCAGGGCAGGGCCTGGGGGCAGCGGCTGGGGCTGGGGGGCAGCAGGGCCTGGGGCTGGGGGGCAGCAGGGCAGGGGGTGGGGTTGGGGGGCAGCAGGGCAGGGCCTGGGCTGGGGGACGGCAGGGCAGGGGCTGGGGGAGCAGGGCCTGGGCCTGGGGGGCAGCAGGGCAGGGCCTGGGCCTGGGGGGCAGCAGGGCAGGGCCTGGGGGGCAGCAGGGCAGGGCCTGGGCCTGGGGGGCAGCAGGGCAGGGGCTGGGCTGGGGGGCAGCAGGGCCTGGGCTGGTGGGGGGCAGGGCCTGGGGGAGCAGGGCAGGGGCTGGGGGAGCAGGGCAGGGGCTGGGGCTGGGGGCAGCAGGGCAGTACCTCGGAGGAGCAGGGCAGGGCTGCCTGAGCTCAGGCCTGGCTGGAGCAGACAGCCCTAGCAAAGCAGAGCAGCAAGCTGTGAGTCAGAGTGGCTCTGGCTGGCTGAGCCCTTGCAGAGCCTCCAGCACAACCATTCTCCAACTCAGCCCAGGCTGGGGCTGAGCCCTGGCCCTCAGCACCACAGCTCTGGGAACTCCCCTCCAGGGGTGGGGATTCAGCCACCCCCCTGGCAGCCTGGGCCAGGGCTTGAGAACCTTCTCAGTGAAGAAGTTTCTTCTCCTGTCCAACCTGAGCCTCCCCTGGGGCAGTTGGAGGCCATCTCCTCCTGTCCTCCAGGGGAGTGCAGGCAGGGGGAGGAAGGTTCCTCTGGCTGTGCCATCTGTTGGGATTCCCAGGAGCTGCTTTCCATCATCCCTGCAGTTCCTGAGCTCCAGGCAGCTGGGAGGAGCAAGCTCACCTCACCCAGCTGGTGGCCAGGCCCCAGTGGTGTGCCTGCTCCTGGTTCACACCTGTGCTGATGACCTCGATGAAGGCACAGAGTGTGTCAGCAGTGAGGCCACAGGTGACCCCAAGGTGGTGGCAGGGTTGATCTGCACCAGGGCAGGGAGGCTCTGCAGAGGCACTTGGACAGGTTGGATCCATGGCCAAGGTTCCCAGGAGGAGCTTCAGCAAGGCCTAGTGCCAGGGCCTGCCCTTGGGGCAGAACAACCCCAAGCAAGGCTCCAGGCCTGGGGCAGTGTGGCTGGAAAGCTGCTGGCAGGATGGGACCTGGGGGTGCTGATGGACAAGCAGCTGAACAGGAGGCAGCAGTGTGCCCAGGGGGCCAAGAAAGCCAAAGGCCTCCTGGTTGGGGTCAGCAATGCTGTGTCCAGAGGAGCAGGGAGGGGATTGTGCCCTGGGACTCAGCTCTGGGCAGGCCACACCTGGAGGCTTGTGTCCAATTCTGGGCAGCTCAATGCCAGAGAGCTGTGGAGGTGCTGGAGCCAGGGCAGAGCAGGGCAAGGAAGCTGGGAAGGGCCTGGAGAAGAAATCTGATGGAGAGAGACTGAAGGAGCTGGGGATGGTTAGTGTGAAAGAGAGGAGGCTGAGGGGAGACCTCCTGGCTGCCTACAGCTCCCTGAAAGGAGGCTGTGGAGAGGCTGCTGCTGGTCTCTGCTCCCAGTGATGGAACAAGAGGGAGCAGCCTCAAGCTGCCCCTGGGGAGGTTTAGACTGGGCAGTAGGAAACATTTCTTCAGGGCAAGAGTGGTCAGGGACTGGACTGTGCTGCCCAGGGAGGTGGTGGAGCCCCCAGGCCTGGCTGTGTTTCAGGGTGGTTTGGCTGTGGTGCTTGGGGCTGTGGTGCTTGGGGCTGTGGTTTAGGGCTGAGCCTTGCAGAGCAGGGCTCTGGGTCGGACTGGGTGCTCCTGAGGCTCCCTTCCCACCTGGCTGTTTGTGTGATGCCCTGCTGCTCTCCCCCCTCAGGAGTTGCAGCCACCAAGCTGCAGAACAAGAGGTTCTACCCCATGGTGTGCTCCACGGCGGCCAAGAGCAGCATGAAGGTGATTCGCTCCTGCGCCAGCTGCACCTCCCTGCAGTACCTCTGCTGCTTCCGCCTGCGCCAGCTCCTCCCCGCCTGCGTCGACACGCTGGAGGTCCTGCCCCTGCCCCCGGGCCTCAAGCAGGTGCTCCACAACAAACTGGGGTGGGTCTTGAGCATGAACTATAGCACCTCGAAGCCTTCCTCCTCCTCCTCCTCGGGAAGCGACTCAGAGGGCTCGGACGCAGAGGCCTGCCAAAGGAAGAGGTGCAGGAGGACATAGTGTCTGCAGCCGGACTGCTGGGGGGCAGCTGGGCTGGGGGTGGTCTTCCCCTCCCCAGCTGTGAGGGGCAGCCAGGCCTGCAGCTCCTCTGCTCTTCATGGGGACTTCCATTTCTGCTGCTTGGCCAAGATTTCTCTTCGGGCTCTCAGAGATCTTTGGGCCTGCGTTGGGTGGGGAGCTGCTGAGCCCAAGAGATCCCAGCCCTGTGAAGCAGCCAAAACCCACCTGAGCTTCAGCTGCCCCTGCCTTGCCAGCACCTCCTCCTCAAGCAGCTCTTTTCTCTCTGTCAGCACAGACAAGGTGTGAGGTGGCCTCCTGGCTCCAGGGCGTGCCAGGCTCCGGTCAGGGAACTGACTTGGACTCCTCAAGAGACAAAATGCAGGAGCAGTCCTCTCCTGCTGCCTGTTGGGTGTTGCTTGGGTGCCTGCCATGGACTCCTCACGCTGTGGGGCATGACTGAGCAGCAGCACACAGGGGAAGGGGCTCCAGAGAAGCCTCTGTGGCACAGTTCCTGAGGTGGGGTTGAGCTGTTGGTGATCTTCCTCCAGTCTGATGACTTTAATTGCTTTGCATGTTGGCTCCTGCTGCTTCTGCTGTACCATAAAGACTGTATCCAGCTGTAAGAATAAAAGTAGAAAGTGGCTTTTGTTCCTCTCCAGGCCCTTGAAGTTGGCCAAGAAAAGGCCAGCAGCATCCTGGCTCAGACCAGCAGGGGTGTGGCCAGCAGGACCAGGGCAGGGATCAGCAGGCATGGGTTGACAGAGCAGAGCAGAGTCTCCCAGGTGTGCTGGGCCCTGCTTTCCTGCCACCTGGGAGTGAAGCACCTCCTGCTGCCCCTGGGCATCTGTGCTGCCTGGTGGCCAACAGCAGGACCATAGCAGGCTGCAGGAGGCAGCAAGTTCTGGGTCTGCACAACTGGCAAAGAGAGGCCAGAATGTTCTGACTGCTGAGGAGGGCCAGAGAGGAGGAGCTGGTGAGTGACTGCCACAGGGCTAGGAGCAGCCCTTGGATGTCACCCCACAGCTGCAGCAGCACCTGGAGGAGAAGTGAATGGGTTGTCCAGGGAGGTGGTTGGGGCCCCGTCCCTGGAGGTGTTTCAGCCCAGGCTGGATGAGGTTCTGGCCAGGCTGATCTAGTGTGGGGTGTCCCTGCCCATGGCAGGGGGGTTGGAACTGGATGATCCTTGTGGTCCCTTCCAACCCTGACTGATACTATGATACTATACTATGAAGTGACAAGCAGCCAGCAGGCTGAGCAGTGGGACAAGGGCAGGCTGGGCTGGGCCACTGTGAGGCAGGCCAAGCAGAGGCCTCACCCTTGCCCACTTCCAGGCAGGAGCCCTGGGGTCAGCTGCAGTGACCAAAGTGACTGAGAGGGGCAGGACACAGCCCTGGCAGGATGAAGCTGGGCTGGGGCTGGGGTGGTGCTGGCTGTGTTTACACAGCAGCACAGCAAAGCCTGCTCATCCCTCTTAGCTCCCTGTAAGCCAGTGAGTCACAGCCCCCCTCAGGCAGGGCAGCAGTTCAGTCCAAGGGCTATCAAGCAAGGCTTTAGATGGTGTTTGACCTAGTTTGTGGCTGCTGTGGCATCCCAGGGAGCAGTGCTGTGGGACACGCTCTGCAAGGCAGAGACCTGAGTGACAACCACAGCTCCCTGAGCAGCTCCTGGTGGGGCTGGGGAGGTCACCTCTGAACCATGGTCTCAGGGATCACAGCAGGGCTTGGGTTGGAAAGGACCTTAAGGATCATTCAGTTCTCCCCCCCCTGCTGCCATGGGCAGGGATGTCTCTTACGAGCCCAGGCTGCTCAAGGCCTCATCCAACCTGGCTTTGAGCACTTCCAGGCTTGGAGCCTCCACAGCTTCTCCAGGCAGCCTGCTCCAGTGCCTCATCCCCCTCAGGGTAAAGAGCAGGAGGCTCCAAACGCTGCCCTGAGGCCTGCAGCCCCTTTCCATTGCTAGCCAGGGCGAAGGAGAGTGTGGAGATGCCACCTGAGCCAAGCCTGCCACCACCTGCCCTGGCAAAGTGTCCATGCACACAGGAGCTCAGCAGCAGCAGCCCTTTCCACCCAGCACAGCCACAGGCAACGTGAAACCTCAAGGGCTGTATGAAGTTTTCCCTCCATTATCTCCTCCTGAGTCACAGCCAGTGGCAGCTGGGGCTCTGCTGCCTGGCCTGCTCCTGCCTGCACCTACAAGCAGGGTACACCACTCACACACAGCCTCTACACTCACACCTCAGGGCTGCTGCCTGGTGAAGAGGACCAGGCCAGGCTCAACCCACCCAGAGCTGGGACCAGGACAGGCTTGGGGAGTGGGCAGCTCATGATCCTCATGAGGTTCAGCAAGGCCAAGGGCAAGGTCCTGCACCTGTGTCAGGGCAACCCCAAGCACAGACCCAGGCTGGAGAGCAGCTCTGTGCAGGACTTGGGGTGACCAAGCTGGGCAGGGATGGTGCCTCTGCACTCAGCACTGGGGAGGCCACAGCTCGAGCACCGAGTTCAGTTCTGGACCCTTTGCTGTAAGGACACTGAGGAGCTGGAGCAGGGCCAGAGGAGGGCAAGAGAGCTGGGGAAGGGTCTGGAGAAGAGGGCTGGGGAGGAGCAGCTGAGGGAGCTGGGGGTGTTGAGCCTGGAGAAGAGGAGGCTGAGGGAAACCTCATTGCTCTCTGCAGCTCCCTGAGAGGAGGCTGCAGCCAGCTGGGCCTTGGGCTCTGCTCCCTAGGAGCAAGGGACAGGACAAGGAAATGGTCTCAAGCTGCCCCAGGGGAGGTTTAGCTTGGGCACGAGGGAGAACTTCTACAGCAAAAGGTTTCTCCAAGCCCGGCCCAGGCCGCCCGGCGGGGTGGCTGAATGCCCAGCGCGGGAGGCGCTTTCGGGCGGCAGAGCTGTGGTGCTGAGGGCCTTAGCGAGCTCCGGAAGGGTCGGACGGGATGGGCTTGAAGGCTTGTCCAGCCGCAGCGGCTCCGTGACTCTGGCACAGCGAAGCTGGCGGCGGCAGAGCGCCAGCTCCATCCCCCACCCCCCCTGCCATGGGACGGGCGGCGGCGCTGCGCTCCAGAGCTCCCGCCGCTCCCCGACACGTGGTTCCGCCTGCGGCGGCGCCGGGAGCTGGGGGGGAGGGCGGCGCCGGGAGAGGGGAGGGGCGGTGCCGGGAGCGGGGAGGAGGCGGTGCCGGGAGCGGGGGGGAGGCGGTGCCGGGAGCGGGGGGGAGGCGGTGCCGGGAGGGAGGCGGTGCCGGGAGCGGGGAGGGGGCGGTGCCGGGAGCGGGGAGGCGGTGCCGGGAGCGGGGAGGGGGGCGGTGCCGGGAGCGTGGAGGGGGCGGTGCCGGGAGCGGGGAGGGCGGTGCCGGGAGCGGGGGGGGCGGTGCCGGGAGCGGAGGGGGCGGTGCCGGGAGCTGGGGGGGCGGTGCCGGGAGCGAGGGGGCGGTGCCGGGAGCGGGGGGGGGGGAGGCGGTGCCGGGAGCGGGGAGGGGGCGGTGCCGGGAGCTGGGGGGGCGGTGCCGGGAGCGAGGGGGCGGTGCCGGGAGCGAGGGGGCGGTGCCGGGAGCGGGGAGGCGGTGCCGGGAGCGGGGGGGAGGCGGTGCCGGGAGCGGGGGGGGGAGGCGGTGCCGGGAGCAGGGGGGAGGCGGTGCCCGGAGCGGGGGGGGGGCGGTGCCGGGAGCGGGGAGGCGGTGCCGGGAGCGGGGGGGGAGGCGGTGCCGGGAGCGGGGGAGGGGGCGGTGCCGGGAGCGGGGGGGGGGTGCTCTGGGACCTGTCAAGAGCGGCGCCGCCATGATCTGCCTGGTGCTGGGAGTCTTCGCCAGCCTCTTCCACAGCGGTGCGGGCCCCCCCTGCATGTTATGCCTCGCTCCCCTCTCCCGCTATGGCCGCAGGGCCGGCGCCGGGTCCCGGTGCGCTGCGCGTTCCCGTGCTCTGCGCGTCCCCGCGGCCGCAGGGCCGGGTCTCGCTCTCCCTGTGCCCCTGCAGCTGCGGGGCCGAGCCCCGCACCCCCTCTATCCCTGCGGCTTGGGTCCTGGGGTCAGGTTCCTCCGTGTCCCCTCGGCTAAGGGCCCAGGACTCCGCTGCCGCCGTGCCCCCGGGGCTGAAGGCTCGGCACCCCCCGGGGCTGAGAGCTCGGCACCCCCCGCGGCTGCTGGCCCCACGAGGGACCCCCCACTCCCCGTGGGACCCCGTGGCCAGGACGCTCCTGCCCCGCGCCCCCCGCGGCTGAGGGGCCGCGGTCTGTCTCCCCCATCCTGGGCTGACTCTGTCCTCTCCTCGCAGCCTGCAGCGGCGCCAACGAGCGAACCTTCGTGGCCATCAAACCGGACGGGGTCCAGCGGCACCTGGTCGGGGAGATCATCCGGCGCTTCGAGAGGAAGGGGCTGCAGCTGGTGGGGCTGAAGCTCCTGCAGGTGAACCATGGCGTGGGGGGCCCGTGGGGCTGGAGCGAGTCCCCTGGGGTCCTGCTGGCCTTACCTCTGCCGGTGAATGCCGGGGCGGGGGAGGGGGTTCCGCCTGCCTCACGGCTTCTGCAGCCTGCTGTGGCCACCTGGGCACCAAACCCGCTCGGGTGGGAGGGCGGTGTTGGCAGCCGGGTGCCAGCGGAGGGCTGGCTGTGCCGGGGGGAGGCTGCCTGCCCTTGGCTGCCCCTGGCACAGGGCTGTGGGGAGCTGGCAGGTCTGGCTCGCAGCCATCTGCCTGTCCCTGCAGCAGCTCCAGGCGCAGCCCCCAGCCTGCCCTGCCCCTCGGCCCCCGAGCTGGGCTGTGCTCAGAGCAGCCTCAGCTGTGTGCTCTTTGTGCCCAGGCCTCAGAGGAGCTGCTGAAGCAGCACTACGGCGCCCTCCGGGACAGACCCTTCTACAGCCGCCTGGTCAAGTACATGAGCTCCGGGCCCGTGGTGGCCATGGTGAGTCGGGGCAGCGCTGGGCTCTGCCTTCACAACGTGGCTGCACAGCTCATAGAGTCAGCAAGGCTGGAAAGGACCTCAGAGGTCATCCAGTCCCAGATGCCACCCAACACCTCCTGACAGCTAACCCATGGCTCCAAGGGCCACATCCAATCCCCTCCTGAACACCTCCAGGGATGGGGACTCCACCACCTCCCTGGGCAGCACATCCCAGTGGCCAATCTCTCTGGCTGGGAAGAACTTTCTCCTCACCTCCAGCCTGAAACTCACCTGGCACAGCTTGAGACTGTGTCCTCTTGTTCTGCTGCTGGCTGCCTGGGAGCAGAGCCCAACCCCCACTGGCTCCAACCTCCCTGCAGGGAGTTGCAGAGAGCAAGAAGGTCTCCCCTGAGCCTCCTCTTCTCCAGGCTAAGCAACCCCAGCTCCCTCAGCCTCTCCTCACAGGGCTGTGCCCCAGACCCCTCCCCAGCTTTGTTGCCCTTCTCTGGACACCTTCAAGTCTCTCAATGTCCTTCTTGAGCTGAGGAGCCCAGAGCTGGACACAGGACTCAAGGGGTGGCCTGAGCAGTGCTGAGCACAGGGCACAAGGACTTCCCTGCTCCTGCTGGCCACACTCTTCCTGCTGCAGGCCAGGATGCCCTTGGCCTTCTTGGCCCCCTGGGCACACTGCTGGCTCCTGTTCAGCTGCTGCCAACCAGCACCCCCAGGTCCCTTTCTACCTGGCTGCTCTCAGCCACTCTGCCCCCAGCCTGTAGCTCTGCCTGGGGTTGTTGTGGCCAATGTGCAGCCCCTGGCACTTGGATGTGTTCAGTCTCCTGCCCTTGGGCTCTGCCCATCTGCCCAGCCTGTCCAGGTCCCTCTGCAGAGCTCTCCTGCCCCAGCTTGGTGTCCTCTGACAGGTTCTACTCAGCTGTGATTCTACCAGGATGCTTCTGGGCAACCTTAGTACAATTCAGGGACTTCAGGAAGCCACAAAGTAGCTTCACCCCACTTATAAATGGAGGGAAGCCAGGCCCCCAGGGGAAGCTGAGAGGGCAGGTTGTACTCAGGGGGCTGGAGCAGGGCCTGGGAGATGGTCCCCAGGTCCCTCTGTGGTGGCAGGCTGCACAACTGCAGGTTGTGGCAGTTTAGGCTGAGCTGCCTCCTGTTCCTGCCACATCAGTCACACCTCCAGTAGCCTGAGTGTGCAGCCCAGGAGGTGGACACAGGAAACAGCCTGTTTCATACCCATAATATCCTGTGCCCTATAAATCCCTCTGCAAAGTCCTTCTCTGCCTCTTCCTTCCCTCTCTGCTCCCGTGGGAGATGCTCCCTGTCAGGTAATGCTGGGGGAGTGTCTCAAGGCCTCCTAGGCCTGGCCAGGCCTAATGCCAGGAGGAGAAGGGGGGAGGCAGTCTCAGACCTGGCCAGCTGAGAGCAGCCTAGCAGTGGGGGGAGGGAAGAAAGAGCCCTGGGGGGTTTGGGTACCCCCTCAGGTGGGGAGAAGGGGAGTGCTGGGAGGCTTTGGGGCGTGCTGCAGGGCATTCTTTGGTCACTGCTTTGTAGCTCCTGTACAACACTGACTGCTTTCCATCCCTCCTGCAATCCAGTGGTGTGAGGAGTGGCATCCTCCTGCCCCTCTCAGGGGTGAGAGACGATCTGCGTGGCCTCAAACCAGGACACAGGGTTATGAGCCAAGGTGTGGATGGAGTGGCACAAACCCGAAGGAAAAGGGAGCTGCCCCCCCCGGGGCCCCCAAGTGTCCCTGGGCAGAGCTGCCCCCCCCCCCGGGGCCCCCAAGTGTCCCTGGGCAGAGCTGCCCCCCCCCCCGGGGCCCCCAAGTGTCCCTGGGCAGAGCTGCCCCCCGCCCGGGGCCCCCAAGTGTCCCTGGGCAGAGCTGCCCCCCCCCCGGGGCCCCCAAGTGTCCCTGGGCAGAGCTGCCCCCCCCCGGGGCCCCCAAGTGTCCCTGGGCAGAGCTGCCCTCCCCCGGGGCCCCCAAGTGTCCCTGGGCAGAGCTGCCCTCCCCCGGGGCCCCCAAGTGTCCCTGGGCAGAGCTGCCCCCCCCTCGGGCCCCAAGTGTCCCTGGGCAGAGCTGCCCCCCCTCGGGCCCCAAGTGTCCCTGGGCAGAGCTGCCCCCAGGCAGAACTCCTGCAGCAGCACTGTCTGAGCAGTGCCAGGGAAGCCTCACTGCCAGCCTGTGCCAGCCAACAGCTGCAGTGTGGTGGCAGGCAGGGTGCCCCCAGCAGCAGGCAGGGAGCAGGACCCCAGGGCAGGCAGGGAGCAGGACCCCAGGGCAGGCAGGGTGCCTCCAGCAGCAGGCAGGGAGCAGGACCCCAGGGCAGGCAGGGTGCCTCCAGCAGCAGGCAGGGAACAGGACCCCAGGGCAGGCAGGGAGCAGGACCCCAGGGCAGGCAGGGTGCCTCCAGCAGCAGGCAGGGAACAGGACCCCAGCAGCAGGCAGGGTGCCTCCAGCAGCAGGCAGGGAGCAGGACCCCAGGGCAGGCAGGGTGCCCCCAGCAGCAGGCAGGGAGCAGGACCCCAGCAGCAGGCAGGGAGCAGGACCCCAGGGCAGGCAGGGTGCCTCCAGCAGCTGGCAGGGAGCAGGACCCCAGGGCAGGCAGGGAGCAGGACCCCAGGGCAGGCAGGGTGCCTCCAGCAGCTGGCAGGGAGCAGGACCCCAGGGCAGGCAGGCAGGGTGCCTCCAGCAGCAGGCAGGGAGCAGGACCCCAGGGCAGGCAGGGTGCCTCCAGCAGCAGGCAGGGAGCAGGACCCCAGGGCAGGCAGGGTGCCTCCAGCAGCAGGCAGGGAGCAGGACCCCAGGGCAGGCAGGGTGCCTCCAGCAGCAGGCAGGGAGCAGGACCCCAGGGCAGGCAGGGTGCCTCCAGCAGCAGGCAGGGAGCAGGACCCCAGGGCAGGCAGGGTGCCTCCAGCAGCAGGCAGGGAGCAGGACCCCAGGGCAGGCAGGGTGCCTCCAGCAGCAGGCAGGGAGCAGGACCCCAGCAGCAGGCAGGGTGCCTCCAGCAGCAGGCAGGGAGCAGGACTCCAGCAGCAGGCAGGCAGCAGGACCCCAGGGCAGGCAGGGCCAGGGAGAAGCCAGGGCCCAGGGCTGATCTTTCTGATTCCACCACGAATGCAGAGTGAGGCCAAACCTGAGCCCAGGCTGCTTTCTGGTCACTCTCCCTAGACAGTGTGTCCAGTGCCAATGCATCCTGGGCACGAAGAGCCCAGCCCAGCCCAGCTCCAAACCCCACAGGTGAAGGCATGTGAGGGGCTTCAGCTCCTGGTGGGAAGGATGCAGCCTTGGGCCTGTGCCCCCAGTGGGAGGGGAAGGCAATTTCGAGCCTTTGTCTTCCCCCATTCCAACCTCTGCTGGTGGGGAGGGGGGAGGGGGGTTTGGAGCCCCCTGGAGCAGCCCTGCCGGTGTGTGGCTGTGGTGTGATGGAGAGCAGGTGACCTCTCTTCTCAGAGCCCCTCCCGAGGCTGTGCCGAGCTGCAGCGATGGTTCCTGCGGCTCACCGCTCCCACTGCTCCCGGCCTCGCCTCCCGAAGGCTCCTGAGGGAGGGCCAGGGCCATCAGGCTGGGAGTGGGGAGAAGGGAAGATGCCCTCCTGGGGCCCTGGTGGGAGCTGACCCTTGCTTTGCTGCCCTGCAGGTCTGGCAGGGGCTGGATGTGGTCAAGACGGTTCGCACCATGATCGGGGAGACCGACCCGGCGGAGGCCAGGCCTGGCACCATCCGGGGGGACCTCTGCCTGGAAGTCAGCAAGTGAGGCCTTTGCCTTTCCCTTCCCTTGCTTGTCCAGGGACTCCTGTGCCAGGCCTGCCTGAGCCACAGCAGCCTGCATCCCCAGGGCAGAGCTGCCCCTCTGGCAGCCCTGGCAGGACGAGCTGCCCTCTGCCCCCTGGGGTTGGTTTTGCCAGCAGGAGGAACCTGGCTTTGTCTTTCCTGCCCTCTGAAGCTTTCTCTTGAGAGCAGCTGGGGTTTGCTTGCCCTTGCCCCTGGAGAGCCAGGACTGGCCAGGGGGTGAAGAGGGAGGGAGAAGCCCTCCCAGTGCTTGCCTGGTGGAGCAGGGCACCTGGAGAGCTGCTGCAGCTCCCTCGGGCAGCTCTGGGATGGAGGCCAGGTGGGAGCTCTGCCTGGGCTGGGGCTCTTCACTGCTGAAGAAGCCAACCTTGGGTGGACCCTTGCTGAGCCCCTCCTGGTCTGTGCTGTCTGATGCCCAACCTGCTCTGCAGGACCTCCCCTGGCTGGAGAAAGCTGGAGGCAAAACTCAGATTCCTGCTGTGGACCCAAAGCACATCACAGACCCACGGCCAATGGCAGCAGCAGAAGAGGAAGGAGGGGAACTGGCAGCCCCTGAGCCAGGCTGGGGGTGCCCAGGAGCAGCCCCTGAGCTGGAAGGGGGAGGGCTCTGTGATGGGAAAGAGTATTATAGGATGGAGCTGGCTCCATTGACTCAAGTGGGGCTGGAGCAGGTGCAGAGGAGGGCAGTGGAGCTGTGAAGGCTCTGGAGAGCAGGGCTGGTGAGCAGCAGCTGAGGAGTCTTTGTGTAGCCTGGGGGAGAGGAGGCTGAAGGGAGACCTCCTGCCTCACTGCAGCTCCTGGAAGCCAGGAGGGGGCTGGGCTCTTGTCCTGTCACTTCTTCCCTGGGAGAAGAGGAGGTGGCCTCAAGCTGCACCAAGGGAGGTTTGGGTTGGACATGAGGAACAATTTCTTCCCTGAGAGGGTTGCTAAAGCCTGGCCCAGAGTGGTGGTGGAGTGCCCATGCCTGGAGGGGTTTCAAACCTCTGCAGCTGCAGGATATGGATCCATGGTGCCCTGGCACTGCTGGGCTGATCATAGAGTCATGGCCTGGGCTGCAAGGGACCTCAGAGCTCATCTAACCCACCCCCTGCCATGGGCAGGGACCCCTCCCACCAGCACAGCCTGCTCAGGGCCTCATCCAGCCTGGTCCTGAACACCTCCAGGCAGGAGGCAGCCACAGCCTCCCTGGGCAGCCTGGGCCAGAGTCTCCCCAGCCTCACTGCAAAGGATTTCTTCCTCCTCTCCACTCTCAAGTCTCCTCTCTCCCAGCTCAAAGCCATTGGCCCTGGGCCTGGCACTCCCAGCCCTTGGCCCAAGTCCCTCCCCAGCTCTCCTGGAGCCCTTCAGGTGCTGGGAGGCTGCTCTGAGGTCTGCCTGGAGCCTTCTCTTCTGCAGGCTGCACAGCCCCAGCTCTCCCAGCCTGGCCCCACAGGGGAGGTTCTGCAGCCTCTGAGCATCTCTGTGGCCTCCTCTGGGTGTGCTGAAGTTGGGCTCAAAGCTCTCCAAAGCCTTTTCCAACCCAGACAGCTGCACACTGCTGTAACTGACTCGGCTGAGGAGCCCTCTCCAGGCTGCAGCTTCCCTCTGCCTCCTCTCCCTGCTGGCTGCCAGCTGATCCTCTGCTCCCCTCCCCCTGCAGGAACGTCATCCACGGCAGCGACTCGGTGGAGAGTGCCCAGCAGGAGATCTCTCTCTGGTTCCACCCGGAGGAGCTGACCTGCTGGCAGGACACAGCTGAGCACTGGATCTATGCCTGAGGAGCAGCCTGCAGGGAGCTCCCTTCCCCCCTGGGCACCAGGACTTCCCACCCACTGCATCCTGGCTGCCTGGGCCGGGGCCTGCTGCAGGGGCAGCTCTGTGTGGCTCCTGCTCTGCCTGGGGCAGCTGCTGTGTGCTGCAGCCCTGCAGCTCAGCTCCCTGCAATAGCAGCTGCTTCCCCCTGCTCTGCTGCCTGCTCTCTGCTGTCCCTCTCTGCTGCAGCACCTGAAACCCCAGGTGGCTCAGGGGGATCTGTGGGAGGCTCTGTGCCTCCTCCTGTGTCTGCTCAGCCCTGCCTGGGACAGCAGCAGATGAGCTCCCTGCTGCTGGGGGATGCTCTGCTCCCTGCTGCTGGGGGATGCTCTGCTCACTGCATGGAGGTCTGAGGGGATTCTGCCTCTGCTCTGTCCTGCCCCCACCTGCAGCACTGCCTCCAGCTCTGGGCCCCCAGCACAGGAAGGACCTGGAGCTGCTGGAGAGGCTCCAGAGGAGGCCACAGAGATGATCAGAGGCTGCAGGACCTCTGCTATGGGCACAAGCTGAGAGAGTGGGGGCTGCTGAACTTGGAGAAGGCTCCAGGCAGACCTCAGAGCAGCCTCCCAGTGCCTGGAGGGCTCCAGGAGAGCTGGGGAGGGACTTGGGCCAAGCGCTGGGAGTGCCAGGCCCAGGGCCAATGGCTTTGAGCTGGGAGAGAGGAGACTGAGAGTGGAGAGGAGGAAGAAATCCTTGGCAGTGAGGCTGGGGAGACTCTGGCCCAGGCTGCCCAGGGAGGCTGTGGCTGCCTCCTGCCTGGAGGTGTTCAGGACCAGGCTGGATGAGGCCCTGAGCAGCCTGTGCTGGTGGGAGGGGTCCCTGCCCATGGCAGGGGCTGGAGCTGGATGAGCCAAGGTCCCTCCTGACCCATCCCATGACTGTGTGGTGGATAAAATTTCTCTGTGCATCTGGAAGGTCTTCAGCAAAGCTTTTAAAAGCACCAAGCTGCTGTGGGACAAAAGGGAAAGGTCCTCCTGGGCTAAGAGTCCCTTCTAAGGCCTGAAGGGGAGGACTCTCTGCTCTGCCTCTTGCTGGGAGCTCTGCCTGTCAGGGCTGCCCCAGGCTCCCCAGCTCCAGCTGGAGGAGGCCATGGGAGGGAGGTTCACCAGGTGCTGTGACCTGCAGGGAAGCAGCTTCTCCAGGCCTGCTCTGGCTCTCTGCAGGGCTCCAGGGGGGCTGCAGGGCTCTTGGCCACCATAGCACAGTCCCTCCCGTGCTGTGAGGAGCCCAGGGGTGGGAAGCAGCAGCCCTGGGCCAAGCACAGCAGCAGAAGGGGGAGCTGGGAAGGGCTTCTAGCTCTGGGGCTCAGGAAGGACTGGGGAGGGCTCTTCAATCCTCTCTGGTGCACAGGGCAGGCTGGGGAGGGCTCCCCAGCCCAGGGCACAGCTCTGGGAGACCCTGAGATGCTTCTTGGCTGCTGGTGGAGCTGCTCTGCTGGGGGTGTTTCTGGGACCCCCCCTTTGCTGCCACCTTGAACCTGCTGTGAGCTTGCCTTGGGCCATCAGACTCAGGTGGTGCCTGAACTGCCTGGGCAGCCTTGCCAGGCAGGGATGTGGCTTCCTGCCATGGGCCAGGGGCACCACTGGACCTGGGCACCAAGGTCTGCCAGGGCAGGTAGAGCAAAATGCTCAACCATTCCCGAGTCCTCCCTCTGGATCCCCAGTGAGAGCTGCTGGCAGTGACAGCTGCTGGGGAACAGCTGCAGCTCTCTGGGGACACAGGAAGCTTGCCCTGGCTCCCTGCTGCAGGCTGGCCCTGAGTGTGGTGTGGCTGAGCAGGGACCTACCCCCAGTGACACAGCAATGGGTGCTGGGGATGGAGGGAGACCTTGGGTTCCCCCAGCTGCCCAGGCTGCTCCTGCCTGCAGGCCCTTCTCCAGGTGGCTGTTCACAGCCCCAGGGAGAGGAGAGATTCCCTTTCTTCCCAGAATGCCTCCCTTTGCTGGGGCTGTGAATAAACTCTGCAGTGCCAGCCTCTCTCCTGCTGCTTGGTTTCCCCAGGCACTGCCTGGGTGGCTTTTGGTATGTGAGGTGGATGCAGTCTTCACCTGTCCCTGCCTGCCACCCCTGCCTCCCACAGCAGCCTCCTGCAGCAGCTGGCTGCTCAGGGCTGGGGGGGTGGATGGTTGCCTGGATAAAAAACTGGCTGAAGGTTGAGTCCAAAGAGTGGAGGAGAAGAGAGTTAACTGCAGTTGGTGGTGATCCCCAGGGCTCAGGGCTGGGCCAGTTCTCCTCAGTGTCTTTACCAATGATCTGGGTGAGGGAACTGAAGCACCATCAGTGATCCCATTGGGTGCCAGAGCTGATCTGCTGCAGGGCAGGAGGCTGTGCAGGGGGCCCTGGCCAGGCTGCAGCCATGGCTGAGGCCAAGGGGATGAGGTTCAACAGGGCCAAGGGCTGGGTCCTGCCCTTGGGTCACAACCAGCCCAGGAAGGCTCCAGGCTGGGGGCAGAGTGGCTGCAAAGTGCCCAGCAGAGAAGGCCCTGGGGGTGCTGGGTGCCAGCAGCTGGAGAGGAGCCAGGGGGTGCCCAGGGGGGCAAGAAGGGCAGCAGCAGCCTGGCCTGGAGCAGCAGTGGGGTGGCAGCAGGAGCAGGGCAGGGATTGTGCCTCTGGGCTGGGCACTGGGGAGGCCACAGCTTGAGTGCTGGGCTCAGCTCTGGGCTCCTCACTGCAGGAAGGACCTTGAGGAGCTGGAGCAGGGCCAGAGAAGGGCAAGAGAGCTGGGGAAGGGTCTGGGGAAGAGGGCTGGGGAGGAGCAGCTGAGGGAGCTGGGGGTGTTGAGCCTGGAGAAGAGGAGGCTGAGGGAGACCTCCTTGCTCTCTGCAGAGGAGGCTGCAGCCAGCTGGGGCTTGGGCTCTGCTCCCAGGAGCAAGGGACAGGACAAGAGGCAATGAGCTGAAGCGGTGCCAGGGGAGGTGCAGGTTGGTCATAAGGAACCTCCCCACTGAAAGCCTTCTCAGGCCCAGGCTGCCCGGGGTGAGGGGCAGTGACTGCTCCTGCCTGGAGGCGTTTCCCAGAGGCAGAGCTGCGGTGCTGAGGCTCCCGGCGCGGTCCCGGTCCCGGTCCCGGCTCCGCCCTGGCTCCGCCCCCCCTCTGCCGCTGGCTCCTCCTTCCCCTTCCCCTTCCCCCTCCCACCTCCGCGCGAGACCGCGCACGCGCCCAGCGGGGATAGGCCGCCCGGGTCACGTGGTGCCGCCCGGCGGCCTTCGCGCTCGCCGCCCTGTGACGCTGCCGACTTGCGCGCGAACGCAGCGCCCCCTGCAGGCCGGCGGCGATGAGCGCAGAGCACCCCCCGCGCCCCTTCTGCTGGCTGCTCCACTCCCCCGCGGCTGCCGGGGCCCCCAGAGGCAGCCCCGAGGGGGCGCGGGCTGCCCCCCAGGCCGGCCCCACCGCCCACTCCAGGGCTCGCTGGTCGAACGGTATTTCAGGTGGGGCAGGGAGAGGATGTGCCCTGCACGGCCCGGGGCAGGGACAGGGCTGCCCAGGCCTCGCTGCACCAGGACAGCTGCAGGCAGAGCACAGCCCTGGCGCGGGGCCATGCCCCACGTTAAAGCAGCACAGTCAGGTCCTGGTGTCTGGTGTCAGTCACTCTACAGCCCCAGCCCCCTGTGCCTCCAAGCAGAGTTAGCAGGCTGGTAACCTCCTAGCAGTAAATAATTGTACAGGGTGGTACCAGGGCATGCTCAGCCTGAGGTGGGGGCCTCCTGAGAGGGACCCCAAAAGGGAGAATCCCCCCCAGGCTTTGGTCCAGCAGTGGTTCTGAGATCCTCCATCTTCCAACTCCTCGCTCAGCTCCCTCACCACCTCCACTCGATGCACGATGGACTTCCCTCACCCTGTCCAGGAGGATGCTGTTAAAACCAACAGCAAAAGTGCTGCTAAAACCCTCCCTTGGGTCAGCCTGAGGGGTGAGCTGGCCATTAGAAGGAATTAACTTGGTTAAGCAGGACTGTGACCAGGAACTGAGTTGTCTCCCAAGTGCTTTTCAGTGGCTCCCAGGGTAACCTTCTCCAGGATTTTAGCAGGCAAGGAGGTGAGAATGTCAAGCCTTTAATTACCAGGCTCTTCTTTCGTTATTCTGCTTGAAAATTGGGGTGGTTTCCAGCTGCTGGAGACCTCTCCACACTCCCAAGTCCCATGCTGACACTTCACAAACTCCTCCAGCGCCTTGGGATGGATCCTGTCGTGACTCCCAGCTCGATATGCCTCCAGCTCCAACAGATGAATCCAAGCAAGTTCAGGGGCAGCTGGGAGTTGATCCCTCCCAGAGTCATCCAGTGCAGGGCTCAGTGCCTCAAACTTCCATAGGCTTTCATAGCCTGCTTCGAGCTGACAGCAGCCGTTAAAGGTCAGGTAGCCCACCCCCAGCAGGGACATCTGCAACCGCCGCAGGCTGCTCAGGGCCCGAAACAACCTGACCCTGAACCTTTTCCCCCTTCTGGTGCCCCTCATTGTTAGCGACGCTCCTGCAGTTAATTCCCCGATACAAATCTGAGCTCTCTGATAAGCGCTCCCGGGCCCAGCCGGGGCAGGAGGAGCGCTGACTTCCCGCGGCCAGCGGCGTTCACCTCCTTAATGTCTCCCAGGCTCCAACGAACGCTGCTCTAGGAACGCCGTGGCCGCAGGCAGCCGCTCCTGACAGCCCCAACAAGCCACCGCCTGCTACCTCTCAACCTCCAGTGCCTGCCCGCGGCGCACCTCCCCAGGCTCTTCCCAAGAGCCCCCCAAGGCTGCGCGGGCCCGTGGCCGTCCCTTAGCGCCAGACCGTCCCCCCGGGTCCTCACACGCCGCCATCTTGACCCGCCACAGCCGCGCGGGGGCTGCCGGGATGTGCCGCCGGCGGCTGCGGGGATAGGTCGGCCTTCGTCACGTGGTCCGGGTCGGCCGTCAGGGCGCCGCTCCCCCGGGGCGTGACCGCGGCGGCGGCGCCGATTGGGCGCGGGGCGCGCGGCTCCGGCGCGCGAGGGCAGCGCCCCCTGCACGTGACGCGGGAGCGGGGCCCGGAGTCGGGCCGGGACTCAGCCGGCGGCGGCCGCGTCCCGCAGCGCCGGCGGCAGCGGTGAGTGCGGCCCCGGCGCCGGCCCCGGCCCCTGCCCCGGCCCCTGCCCGCCGCTCCGCCACCGGCCCTGCCCGGCCACCGCCGCTCCGCGCTCCCCTTGCGGCCCTGGCGCCGGCCCGGTTCCCCTCAGCCCCGCGGCCCGCTCCCCTCGGCGCGCCCGGCCTCTGTCTCTCCGCGGCCCCCGTCTCCCTCTCCGCCCCGCGGCTCCGCTTCCCCACAGCCCCGCGGCCGAAGCTCCCTCCAAAGCTCGGCCGGGCCCGTGGGTTCCCCTCGGCGCCCCGCGGGGGCCGGCAGCCGGGTCGCTTTGCCCGGGACAGGGGTGTCCGGGCCGCGGTGCAGCGGCGGAGCCTGCCGGGGGGAGCGGAGCCCTGCCCCGGGGCTGCTGGCCGCGTCCCGGCGAGTCCGGCGGGGCCGCTTGCTTTCTGCGGTAGCTGTACTGCCCGCGGCCGTGCAGCCTGCGGTACAAAGACAGAGCCCCGGGGGTGGAGAGCAGTGACAGCGCGGGGGGCTGCCGGCCTGGCTGGGGGGCTGCCGGCCTGGCGGGGGGGGCTGCCGGCCTGGCTGGGGGGCTGCCGGCCTGGCTGGGGGGCTGCCGGCCTGGCGGGGGCTGCCGGCCCCAGGCCTGGCTGTCTGACTTCCTTTCTCCTTTCTTTCTTTCTCTGCTGGTTGCACAGGCGCTGGCAGCGCAGCCCTTTGTCGTTTCCCGGCAGAGCCCCGGACTCCAACCCCTGCCGCGGGCCCCGGCTCTCCCGTAGCCCGCAGGGGAAGTCCGCGGCTGCGCACCCGGGGCCCAGCCGGTCCGATGCGATGGGAACTGTGCCATGAGGACTGGTAAGACTGGAGCGCAGCCATGGCGGAGCCCCACAGGGTTCCCTTCACCACCCTCCACGGCCCGCTCAGCAGCAGCTTCCTGAAGAGGTCTCGGAAGGAGGACGGAGAGCAGCCCCCGGAGGCGGAGCCGGCGGCCACGGCCGTGCGCATCACCCTCACCCTCTTCGAGCCCGACCACAAGCGCTGCCCAGAGTTCTTCTACCCAGACCTGCTGAAGAGCTCTCGAGGCAGAGGGAAGGGTGGTGGCTCTGCAGGGGACAAGGTGGGTGGTGGCTCTGCAGGGGACAAGCTGGGTGTCCCCCTGGGCAGCCTGTGTTGTAGCTCAGTGTCATGAATGCATCTGGGGGGCTGGAGCAGCTCTGCCACAAGGACAGGCTGAGGGGGCTGGGGGTGTTCAGCCTGGGGAAGAGAAGGCTCCAGGCAGACCTCAGAGCAGCCTGCCAGGACCTGAAGGAGGCTACAAGAAGGATGGAGAGAGACTGTTCCCAAAGGGCTGCAGGGACAGCACCAGGGGCAATGGTTTGAGATGAGAGCAGAGCAGATTGAGATTGGATGTGAGGAACAAGTTCTGCAGCAGGAGGCTGCTGGAACACTGCAGCAGGCTGCCCAGGGAGGTGGCTGAGGCTCCAGCCCTGGAGACATTGAAGGTGAGGCTGGAGAGGGCTCTGGGCAAGCTGAGCTGGTGGAGGATGTCCCTGCTGGGTGCAGGGGGTTGGGCTGGGTGAGCTTTGGAGCTCCCTTCCAGCCCAGACCATGCTGTGAGTCTGTTCCAAAGGCTTCTCCAGGGTTGCTGTTCCATTGCTGGTTTGGGAGCTGGTTGTGAGGGGCTGAGAGGTGGAAGGAGAGTGATGTGGCATCCCCTGGGCAAGAAGAGTGGCATCCAGGCAGGGGTTCTTCTTGTCAGGGCCATGCTGTCTCACTCAGAGCTTGCAGTGACAGGGCCAGAGGCAATGGTTTGGACCTGGAGCAGGGCTGGGTTAGGTTGGGCATCAGGGGGAAGCTCTGCACAGGGAGGCTGGGGAGACTCTGGCACAGGCTGCCCAGGGAGGTGCTGAAGACCCTCAAGGTCAGGCTTGATGTGGCTCTGAGCAACCTGCTCCAGTTGGAGATGTCCCTGCTGCCTGCAGGGGGCAGGGACAGGATGAGCTTTGAAGGTCCCTTCCACCCTGCTGCATTCTGTGGTTCTGTGATGTGCCCTGGGTGGAATTGCACATCAGCAGGGAGGGTTGGTGGCAGGGGTGGGCTGTGCAGCTTGTTTAGTTTGCAAGTGCTGGATCTGAAGTGGTGTTTGGTACCTGGCAGTGGTGAGGAGACCTTTCCCAGGGGCTCTCTGCCAAAGAGCATCAGAAGGAGAGATGCTCCTGCAGCATGTGGCCCTTGCTCTGCTGCAGCTCAACATTTCCCCCTCAGTGCTGTGTGGGCTGCTGCCAGAGCTGCTTGGCTGTACAGGGTACAGTGGCATCCCAGCTGCTGTCACATCTGAGCTCTGTGCCAGGGCTGGTTTGCTCTCAAGAGGAAGCTGGTTGGCCTCTGCTGATGTTTGACTGTCCCAGGGGTTGAGAGGTCAGCTGAGGCTTTGTGTTGTTGTTTGGAGTCAGGAGAAGCAGAGGCAGAAGTACCAAAGCAGCTGGGAGAGCCCCTGAAGCACAGAAGCTCTCAGAGTCATGGACTGCTTGGGTTGGAAGGGACCTTTGAAGCTCATCCAGTCCCACCCCTGCAGCCAGAGCAGGTTGCTCAGAGCCCTATCAAGCTTCAGCTTGAATGCCTCCAAGGGCAGGGCAGCTCCCACCTCTCAGGGCAGCCTGGGCCAGGCTCTCCTCACCCTCAGTGTCAAACATTTCTCCCTTCTCTCCACCCTCAATCTCCCTCTCTGAGTCCAGCCAAGCCCCTTTGGCCTGTCCCAGCAGGCCCTGCTCAAAACTCAGTCCCCAGCTCTCTGATCAGAGCTCACAGGGCCCTGCTTCTCCAGGGCCCTCTGGATGGATCCTGCCCCTCAGGCACATCAGCTGCATCACTCAGCTGGGGGTCATCTGCAGATGTGCTGAGGCTGCCTTGGCTGGCAGATGAGCTGCCAAGCTGCTCTCCATCACTTTCCTCCAGTCCTGGCTCACTGGAGAGGTCCCAGGTGACTGAAACTGGCCAAGGTGGTCCCCATGCACGAGAAGGGTCGGATGGAAGCTCCAGGCCTGGCAGCCTGACCTCAGTGCCAGGGAAAGTGATGGAGCAGATTATCCTGGGGGCAATCACTGCACACCTGAAGGATGGCCAAGGGCTCAGGCCCAGCCAGCATGGAGTTAGGAGGGGCAGGTCCTGCCTGACCAACCTGAGCTCCTTCCATGCCCAGGTGACTGCCTGGTGACTGTGGGGCAGGCTGTGGATGTGGTCTGCCTGGACTGCAGCAAGGCCTTTGCCACCATCCCCCACAGCAAACTCCTGGCCAAGCTGTCAGCCCCTGGCTGGGACAGCAGCTCTCTGAGCTGGGTGAGGAACTGGCTGGAGGCTGAGCCCAGAGAGTAGTGGTGAATGGTGCCACAGCCAGCTGGCAGCGACCTTGCCAGGCTGGACAGATGGGCAGAGGCCAACAGGATGGCATTCAACAAGTCCAAGTGCCAGGGGCTGCCCTCTGGCCACAGCAACCCCAGGCAGAGCTACAGGCTGGGGTCAGAGTGGCTGAGAGCAGCCAGGCAGAGAGGGACCTGGGGGTGCTGATTGACAGCTGCCTGAACATGAGCCAGCAGTGTGCCCAGGGGGCCAAGAAGGCCAAGGGCATCCTGGCCTGCATCAGGAAGAGTGTGGCCAGCAGGAGCAGGGAAGTCCTTGTGCCCTGTGCTCAGCACTGCTCAGGCCACCCCTTGAGTCCTGTGTCCAGCTCTGGGCTCCTCAGCTCAAGAAGGACATTGAGAGACTTGAAGGTGTCCAGAGAAGGGCAACAGAGCTGGGGAGGGGTCTGGAGCACAGCCCTGTGAGGAGAGGCTGAGGGAGCTGGGGTTGCTTAGCCTGGAGAAGAGGAGGCTCAGGGGAGACCTTCTTGCTCTCTGCAACTCCCTGCAGGGAGGTTGGAGCCAGGTGGGGGTTGGGCTCTGCTCCCAGGCAGCCAGCAGCAGAACAAGAGGACACAGTCTCAAGCTGTGCCAGGGGAGGTTCAGGCTGGAGGTGAGGAGGAAGTTCTACACAGAGAGAGTTGTTGGCCATTGGGCTGTGCTGCCCAGGGAGGTGGTGGAGTCCCCATCTCTGGAGGTGTTCCAGAGGGGATTGGATGTGGCACTTGGAGCCATGGGTTAGCCATGAGGTCTGTGGTGACAGCTTGGACTTGGTGATCCTCGAGGTCTCTTCTAACCTTAGTGAGACTCTGAGACTGTGAGACTGTGATCCTCTGCCTTGTGTCACTGGTGAAGATTTTGGTCACTCTGAGCTGCTGCCTGGCTGCTGCAGCCCTGCTGATTGGGAAGGTGACAGAACTGCCTTTGACTTGTGTTTGCCTCTCTTGTTTCCCCAGAAGAAAGACCCTGCTGATCCCTTCAATGATGAGGAGAAGGAGAGGCATAAAGTGGAAGCTCTTGCTAGGAAGTTTGAAGAAAAATATGTGAGTTTGTCTTGCAGTGCCTCTGGTTCTGCCCCAGCCCCTGGCAGAGGCACTGCTGATCAGCTCAGCCAGCACCAGCTGCTGCCCTTGGGCTTTGCTTTCTCGCTCTCAGTCCTTTATCCTCGCTGGAAGGTGCTGGTTTCTCTCTTCCTTTCCCACCTGGAGGCAGTGGGGCCATGCAAAGGGCTCAGCTGTGCCCTTGGGTCAGAGGAGTCTGCTGGAGGGCAGTGCTCCTCTCACTGGGCTGCCACAGAAGTTGCTGTCATTTGCAGCCCTTCATTTTCTGCAGCCAGAGTTGATGTGGAGGCCATGGACTCTGCCAGCAGCCTGAGCCCTGGGGACAGGCAGGGGCAGGGGCACTGCTCTGCCTCAGTCTCTTGATTTCCACAGGCAGCAAAGCAGCTCTGTGAGGTTTGGCCATGGGCACCTCTGGAGGCTGGGTTGGTGTCCTGCCTTATGATAAGGATTTGACCTCTGGGTCTCCTTCATGCTCTGGGTTTGTGTGTGGGGCATGGAGGGAAGAGTTTGTAGTGACCATGTAGCAGCTGTGCAGAGCAATCCTCCCCTGCACTGGCAGCAGGCTTGAAAGGCCAAGGGCTGGGTCCTGCCCTTGGGTCGCAATCACCCCAGGAAGGCTCCAGGCTGGGGGCAGAGTGGCTGCAAAGTGCCCAGCAGAGAAGGCCCTGGGGGTGCTGGGTGCCAGCAGCTGGAGAGGAGCCAGGGGGTGCCCAGGGGGGCAAGAAGGGCAGCAGCAGCCTGGGCTGGAGCAGCAGTGGGGTGGCAGCAGGAGCAGGGCAGGGATTGTGCCTCTGGGCTGGGCACTGGGCACTCAAGGGAGGGTGTCAGGACGATGGGAGCAGGGGATCTGATCAGAGCTGAGCAGCACTCAAGGCTGGGTGCCAGGAGGATGGGAGCAGGGGATCTGAGCAGTGCTGAGCAGCACTCAAGGCTGGGTGTCAGGAGGATGGGAGCAGGGGATCTGATCAGAGCTGAGCAGCACTCAAGGGAGGGTGTCAGGAGGATGGGAGCAGGGGATCTGATCAGAGCTGAGCAGCACTCAAGGGAGGTTGCCAGGAGGATGGGAGCAGGGGATCTGATCAGAGCTGAGCAGCACTCAAGGGAGGTTGCCAGGAGGATGGGAGCAGGGGATCTGATCAGAGCTGAGCAGCACTCAAGGGAGGTTGCCAGGAGGATGGGAGCAGGGGATCTGATCAGTGCTGAGCAGCACTCAAGGGAGGTTGCCAGGAGGATGGGAGCAGGGGATCTGATCAGTGCTGAGCAGCACTCAAGGGAGGTTGCCAGGAGGATGGGAGCAGGGGATCTGATCAGAGCTGAGCAGCACTCAAGGGAGGTTGCCAGGAGGATGGGAGCAGGGGATCTGATCAGAGCTGAGCAGCACTCAAGGGAGGTTGCCAGGAGGATGGGAGCAGGGAATCTGATCAGAGCTGAGCAGCACTCAAGGGAGGTTGCCAGGAGGATGGGAGCAGGGGATCTGAGCTGTGCTGAGCAGCACTCAAGGGAGGTTGCCAGGAGGATGGGAGCAGGGGATCTGAGCAGTGCTGAGCAGCACTCAAGGGAGGTTGCCAGGAGGATGGGAGCAGGGGATCTGAGCTGTGCTGAGCAGCACTCAAGGCTGGGTGTCAGGAGGATGGGAGCAGGGGATCTGAGCAGTGCTGAGCAGCACTCAAGGCTGGGTGTCAGGAGGATGGGAGCAGGGGATCTGATCAGTGCTGAGCAGCACTCAAGGGAGGGTGTCAGGAGAATGGGAGCAGAGGGTCAGTGGTGCCCAGGGGCAGTGCCAGGGCCAGGGGCAGTGAGAACAAACTGGAACAGAAGCTGCATCTGATCCTGAGGAGGAACTGCTTTCACTGGAGCCCTGGAGCAGACTGCCCAGAGGGGTGGTGGGGTCTCCTTCCCTGGAGACTTCCCACAGCCCCCTGGCTGTGTCCCTGGGTGAGCTCCTGGTGCTGCTCTGGCAGGGCTTGGAGCGGTTGCTCTCCAGAGGTCCCTTCCAGCCCCTGCCGCTCTGTGTCAGCACTGCTCAGGGTCCGCTGCTGCTGCTGGGAGCTGAAAGATCTCAGCCCCCTTTCTGTGCAGGGGCAGTGCCAGGGCCCTGTGCCAGGGCTGCCCCCCTGGTCAGAGGAGGAGCAGCTGAGGGAGGTCCCTGTTGTGTCGCTCAGGGCGGGAAGAGGCGCCGCAAGGACCGCATCCAGGACCTGATCGACATGGGCTACGGCTACGACGAGTCCGACTCCTTCATCGACAACTCCGAAGCTGTGAGTCCTGGCAGCAGCTCACAAACAGCTGCCTGGGGACAGCCTGAGCTGGGGGAGAGCCAGCAGCCTGCAGGGCTGGGGAATGAGGGCTCCTGGGGCGAGCTCAGGGCAGGAGCATGGTTAGCGGCAGTGTCCGTGGCCCTGCCTCGCTCCTGGGGGAGCACAACTCCCTCTCCACTCCCTGTGCAGCTGCCCCCCAGGGTGGAGCATCACAGCTCTCCCTCCCAGTGAGGTGTTCTCTGTTGTTTGCAGTATGATGAGCTGGTGCCAGCTTCTCTCACCACCAAGTATGGAGGCTTCTACATCAACTCAGGGACGCTGCAGTTCCGGCAGGCCTCCGAGTCGGAAGACGACTACGTGAAGGAGAAGAAGAAGAAGTGCCCCAAGGTCAGCGAGCCAGCTGGCCTCTCTTCCTCCCTCTCCTGCAGCTCAGTGGGGTTGAGGCATGAAAGATGGCTTGCCATGGGAGGCAGAGAGAGACCTGGGACTTGGTGTGGACAGAAATGTCCTCCTGTCCCAGGGCTGGGGAGTGGAGCATGGCTGCCACAGAAGAGGCTGTGGTGGCACTGCCTGCTTCCTGGAGCAGAGGGGCCAGAGCTGCTTGCCACCCTGAAAAGCCACTTAGCATCATGGGGGGGGGAAGGTTTGTTCCAGGATCCTTCTCTTCCTCACCTGAGTGGTGCTGGGGACCCTGCTGGGAGATCAGGTTCTGCCCTTTGGTGGCAATCTCTGCTGGAGCCAGCCTTGTTTGTGTGGTGCTGCAGGGAAGTGGCTCAAAGGGGAGGCAGCAGCAGCCCCTGGGCATCCCTGCAGACCTCATCCAGCATCACCTCTGGAGACACAGAGCCAGCCTGGCTGGCAGCTCAGCCTCTGCTCCATTGGGCTGCACCAGGCTGGGCTTCCATGGGAAAAGGCCTAGAAGTGAATTTACTTTGTCCTGAGATCCCTGGGAGCCTGCTGGGAATTAACCTCCCTTGGAGGGAAAGGCTGAGAGGCTTGGGGCTGGAGGAGAGCAGCCTGAGAGGGCATCTGAGCAGTGCTGAGCAGCACTCAAGGGAGGGTGTTAGGAGGATGGGAGCAGGGGATCTGATCAGTGCTGAGCAGCACTCAAGGGAGGATGCCAGGAGGATGGGAGCAGGGGATCTGATCAGTGCTGAGCAGCACTCAAGGGTTGGTGTCAGGAGGATGGGAGCAGGGAGTCTGAGCAGTACTGAGCAGCACTCAAGGGAGGGTGTCAGGAGGATGGGAGCAGGGGATCTGAGCAGTGCTGAGCAGCACTCAAGGCTGGGTGTTAGGAGGATGGGAGCAGGGGATCTGAGCAGTGCTGAGCAGCACTCAAGGCTGGGTGTTAGGAGGATGGGAGCAGGGGATCTGAGCAGTGCTGAGCAGCACTCAAGGGAGGGTGTCAGGAGGATGGGAGCAGGGGATCTGATCAGTGCTGAGCAGCACTCAAGGGTTGGTGTCAGGAGGATGGGAGCAGGGAGTCTGAGCAGTGCTGAGCAGCACTCAAGGCTGGGTACCAGGAGGATGGGAGCAGGGGATCTGATCAGTGCTGAGCAGCACTCAAGGCTGGGTGTTAGCAGGATGGGAGCAGGGGATCTGATCAGTGCTGAGCAGCACTCAAGGCTGGGTGCCAGGAGGATGGGAGCAGGGGATCTGATCAGTGCTGAGCAGCACTCGAGGGTGTCAGGAGGATGGGAGCAGGGGGTCTGAGCAGTGCTGAGCAGCACTCAAGGGAGGGTGTCAGGAGGATGGGAGCAGGGGATCTGATCAGTGCTGAGCAGCACTCAAGGCTGGGTGTCAGGAGGATGGGAGCAGGGGATCTGAGCAGTGCTGAGCAGCACTCAAGGCTGGGTGTCAGGAGGTGGCATCAGCTTTCTGGGTGGCACCAGCACTGCTGTGAATTGAAGCAGGCTCTGTGTGCCAGAGCCATGGGCACAGACAGCTGGCTGGGGGCTCCTGTGTGCAGTGGGTAGAGGGCCCAGAGGCAGTGCTGCAGGAGGTGCTGTGGTGGTGCTCTGGTGGTGATTTTGCTTTGTGACCTCTCTCCAGAAGAGGAAGTTGAAAGATGGAGGTGAAAAAGTCAAGAAGAAGAAGAAAGATGATTCCTATGACAAGGAAAAGAAATCCAAGAAGTCCAAGTTTCCAAAGGCTGGGTAAGGAGGGGGAGGGAATGCTGACTGCCTCCTCTTGGGCTCACAGCTGGCATTTGTCAGAGCTGCTGCCAGGGGAGGCTGGCTTGAGGGTGTGCTGCAGAAACCCCAGGGGACCAACCCCTCTGGCTTGTGAAGAGGGAGAACAAAGGCAGCTGGGGGTTAGGGAAGGAGCAGAGCTCCACAGCAAGGGGAGGAGGGGCAGGGCTGGCCCCACTGTTGGAGCTCTGTTTGTGCCCCCATGATGGAGGCAGTTATTGGAGAGCCTGAAGAGATGGGAAAGGAATTTGCTCTCCTGGCTCCAACAGGCAAAGAGCTTCCAGCTGCTGTCATGCAAGCTCTGCCTTGCCTCAGTTGGAATCATTGAACAGGGCTGGAAGGGAGCTCAAGGCTCAGCCAGTTCCAACCCCCTGCCATGGGCAGGGACACCTCACACTACAGCAGGTTGCTCAGAGCCACCTCCAGCCTGGCTGCAAACACCTCCAGGCAGGAGGCTTCCACCACCTCCCTGGGCAGCCTGGGCCAGGCTCTCACCACCCTCTATGGGCAACAACTTCTTCCTCACAGCCAATCTCAATCTCCCCACTTCTAGTTCTGCTCCATCCCCCCCAGTCCCATCCCTCCCTGACCCCCTCCAAAGTCCCTCCCCAGCTTTCCTGGAGCCCCCTGCACATCCTGGAAGGCCACAAGGAGGTCTCCTCCTAATCTGCTCTGCTTGGTGCATTGCCCAACCTTCCTTGCAGGAGAAGTGCAGGTGGCTGACCAAGAGCAGAACTTGCTGGAGGCACTTTTGAGCTCCAGCAGTGAGGGAGGTCAGCCTCTCCTCCAGCCTGAGCAAGGAGCACAAGCATAAGAGAGCTGAAGAGACCATGGAGGAGTCTTCCTGCCGTAACTGGCCAAGGAGCTAAGGCTTAGCAGGCTGCAAGCCGTGGCTGCAGTGAGCTGGGGTGAAGGCATCCTCGTCCCTTCCTCCTGGACTCACTTCCGTTGCCTTTCCTCCACCATCCCTCTGTTTGCAGCTTTACAGCATTAAATGCAAGCAAGGAGAAGAAGAAGAAGAAATACTCTGGGGCTCTTAGTGTCAAGGAGATGCTGAAGAAGTTTCAGAAGGAGAAGGATGCTCAGAAGAAAAAGGATGAGGAGCAGAAGGCGGCGACTCCCTCGCCAGCAGAGCCTCCAGCCCCCAGGGAGGCAGAGGCCGTGCCCGACCCTCTGCTCTCGCTCTTTGGCCACGCCAGTGACAGTGACCTGCTTCAGGCAGCCACAGCCATGGACTCCTTAACTGAGCTGGACCTGGAGAGGCTCCTCAGCGAGTCCCCCGAGGGCAGTCCGTTTGCGGAGGCGGAGGACGGCAGCGATCCGGCGGGGCCGGAGCAGGAGTTCCGGCAGCCTCCCTCCCTGCCCGAGGGGCTGCCGGCCCCCCTGGAGAAGCGCATCAAGGAGCTGGCCCAGGTATGGCCCCTGCAGCCCTGGCTGCAAGCTTGCCTTACGTCCTCCTGGTTGCCCTGAGCATCTGAAATGTTTTGCTTCGTGGTCACTGCAGCCAAGGCTGTCCCTGAGCCTCACCAGCCCTTGCCTGTTGGTGAGCACGAAGTCCAGCACAGCCTTTTCTCCTTGGTTCCTCCACCACATGGAGGAGGAAGTTGTCACCTCTGCATTCCAGGAGCATCCTGGCATGCTGGTGCCCAGCCGCGCCATCCCCCCTGGGACCCCGCTGCTGGGACTTGGCCGCATTGTGCCCGCTGGTGCCCGGCTGCTGGTGCCTGGCCACGCCGTCCCCCCTGGGACCCGGCTGCACCGTCCCCGCTAGTACCTGACCACGCTGTCCCTGCTGGTACCCAGCTGCTGGTGCCCGGCCGCGCTGTCCCCGCTGGTGCCCGGCTGCTGGTACCCAGCTGCGATGTCCCCGCTGGTACCCGGCCGCACTGTGCCTGCTGGTACCCGGCCGCGCTGTCCCCGCTGGTGCCCAGCTGCTGGTACCCAGCCGCACTGTGCCTGCTGGTACCTGGCTGCGATGTCCCCACTGGTGCCTGGCTGCTGGTGCCCCACTGCACCGTCCCTGCTGGTACCCAGCTGCTGGTGCCCGCCTATGCCATCTCTGCTGGCACCTGGCCGCGCTGTCCCTGGTGGTTCCCGGCTGCTGGTACCCAGCCGCACTGTGCCTGCTGGTACCTGGCTGCGATGTCCCCACTGGTGCCTGGCTGCTGGTGCCCCACTGCACCGTCCCTGCTGGTACCCAGCTGCTGGTGCCCGCCTGTGCCATCTCTGCTGGCGCCTGGCCGCGCTGTCCCTGGTGGTTCCCGGCTGCTGGTACCCGGCTGTGCTGTCCCCACCCGGCTGCACTGTCCCCGCTGGTGCCCGGCTGCTGGTACCCAGCTGCGCTGTCCCCACTGGTGCCTGGCTGCTGGTACCTGGCCGTGCTGTCCCTGCTGGTACCCAGCTGCGCTGTCCCCGCTGGTGCCCGGCTGCTGGTGCCTGGCCGTGCTGTCCCCTCTGGTACCCAGCTGCACTGTCTCCGCTGGTGCCCGGCTGCTGGTACCCGGCCGTGCTGTCCCCTCTGGTACCCAGCTGCACTGTCCCTGCTGGTGCCCGGCTGCTGCTACCCGGCCGCGCTGTCCCTGCTGCTACCTGGCCGCGCTGTCCCTGCTGGTGTCCGGCCGCACCGTCCCCGCTGGTACCCAGCTGCTGGTGCCTGGCCGTGCCGTCCCCACTGGTACCTGGCTGCACTGTCCCTGCTGGTGCCCTGCCGTGCCGTCCCTGCCGGTACCCAGCTGCTGGTACCTGGCCGTACTGTCCCCACCCGGCTGCACTGTCCCTGCTGGTGCCCGGCTGCTGGTACCCAGCTGCGCTGTCCCCGCTGGTACCCGGCCTCGCTGTCCCCGCTGGTGCCTGGCTGCACAGTCCCCGCTGGTACCCGGCCTCGCTGTCCCCGCTGGTGCCCAGCTGTGCTGTCCCCGCTGGTACCCGGCCTCGCTGTCCCCGCTGGTGCCCAGCTGTGCTGTCCCCGCTGGTACCCGGCCTCGCTGTCCCCGCTGGTACCCGGCCTCGCTGTCCCCGCTGGTGCCTGGCTGCACTGTCCCTGCTGGTACCTGGCTGCGTTGTCCCTCCAGCGGAGGTCAGGGTGGTTGAAATCCCCCACGAGGAGCAGGGCCCTGTGACCCTGGAGCCTCTTCTGTTTGCCCGGGGCGTGCCTCCTCTGCTTGGTTCTGCTGCTCAGGGGGCCTGTAGCAGAGCCCTACAGTCACATCACCTTCCCCTGGCTTCCCCTTCAGCTTCACCCCCATGCTCCCCACCAGCTCTTCATGCTTGCCCAGGTGGAGCTCCACTGATCCCAGCTGGTCACTGATGCAGAGAGCAACAGCTCCTCCCCTCCTGCCCTGCCTGTCCTTCCTAGAGAGCCTGTACCCATCCCTGCCTTCCAGTCGTGGGAACCATCCTCCCAGCTGTCAGTAGTGGCCTCTGTGTCAGAGCATTCCAGCAGCCCCTTCCTGGATCTGAAATGCTTTTGCTTCATGGTCACTGCAGCCAAGGCTGTCCCTGAGCCTCACCAGCCCTTCCCTGTTGGTGAGCACAAGGTCCAGCACAGCCTTTTCTCCTTGGTTCCTCCTCCACTTGGAGGAGGAAGTTGTCACCTCTGCATTCCAGGAGCATCCTGGCATGCTGCTGGTACCCAGCTGTGTGTCCCTCCAGCAGATTGCTGGTGTGGGCACAGCTCTGCAGGGCTTGTGGAGCCTCCCCCAGGGCAGGCAGGAGCAGGGGAGCCTCAGCCCAGGGCAGGCAGGAGCAGGGGAGCTCCACCCAGGACAGGCAGGAGCAGGGGAGCTCCACCCAGGGCAGGCAGGAGCAGGGGAGCCTCAGCCAGGGCAGGCAGGAGCAGGGGAGCCTCAGCCAGGGCAGGCAGGAGCAGGGGAGCCTCAGCCAGGGCAGGCTGGAGCAGGGGAGCCTCAGCCAGGGCAGGCAGGAGCAGGGGAGCCTCAGCCAGGGCAGGCAGGAGCAGGGGAGCCTCCCCCAGGGCAGGCTGGAGCAGGGGAGCCTCAGCCAGGGCAGGCAGGAGCAGGGGAGCCTCAGCCAGGGCAGGCAGGAGCAGGGGAGCCTCCCCCAGGGCAGGCAGGAGCAGGGGAGCCTCAGCCAGGGCAGGCAGGAGCAGGGGAGCCTCCCCCAGGGCAGGCAGGAGCAGGGGAGCTCCACCCAGGGCAGGCAGGAGCAGGGGAGCCTCCCCCAGGGCAGGCAGGAGCAGGGGAGCTCCACCCAGGGCAGGCAGGAGCAGGGGAGCCTCAGCCAGGGCAGGCAGGAGCAGGGGAGCCTCAGCCAGGGCAGGCAGGAGCAGGGGAGCCTCAGCCAGGGCAGGCAGGAGCAGGGGAGCCTCAGCCAGGGCAGGCAGGAGCAGGGGAGATTCACCCGGGGCAGGCAGGAGCAGGGGAGCCTCAGCCAGGGCAGGCAGGAGCAGGGGAGCCTCAGCCAGGGCAGGCAGGAGCAGGGGAGCCTCCCCCAGGGCAGGCAGGAGCAGGGGAGCCTCAGCCAGGGCAGGCAGGAGCAGGGGAGCCTCCCCCAGGGCAGGCAGGAGCAGGGGAGCCTCCCCCAGGGCAGGCAGGAGCAGGGGAGCCTCCCCCAGGGCAGGCAGGAGCAGGGGAGCCTCAGCCAGGGCAGGCAGGAGCAGGGGAGCCTCCCCCAGGGCAGGCAGGAGCAGGGGAGCCTCAGCCAGGGCAGGCAGGAGCAGGGGAGCCTCCCCCAGGGCAGGCAGGAGCAGGGGAGCCTCCCCCAGGGCAGGCAGGAGCAGGGGAGCCTCCCCCAGGGCAGGCAGGAGCAGGGGAGCCTCCCCGAGGGCAGGCAGGAGCAGGGGAGCTCCACCCAGGACAGGCAGGAGCAGGGGAGCCTCAGCCAGGGCAGGCAGGAGCAGGGGAGCCTCCCCCAGGGCAGGCAGGAGCAGGGGAGCTCCACCCAGGACAGGCAGGAGCAGGGGAGCCTCAGCCAGGGCAGGCAGGTGCAGGGGAGCCTCAGCCAGGGCAGGCAGGAGCAGGGGAGCTCCACCCAGGGCAGGCAGGAGCAGGGGAGCCTCAGCCAGGGCAGGCAGGAGCAGGGGAGCCTCAGCCAGGGCAGGCAGGAGCAGGGGAGATTCACCCGGGGCAGGCAGGAGCAGGGGAGCCTCAGCCAGGGCAGGCAGGAGCAGGGGAGCCTCAGCCAGGGCAGGCAGGAGCAGGGGAGCCTCCCCCAGGGCAGGCAGGAGCAGGGGAGCCTCAGCCAGGGCAGGCAGGAGCAGGGGAGCCTCCCCCAGGGCAGGCAGGAGCAGGGGAGATTCACCCGGGGCAGGCAGGAGCAGGGGAGCCTCCCCCAGGGCAGGCAGGAGCAGGGGAGCCTCAGCCAGGGCAGGCTGGAGCAGGGGAGCCTCCCCCAGGGCAGGCAGGAGCAGGGGAGCCTCAGCCAGGGCAGGCAGGAGCAGGGGAGCCTCAGCCAGGGCAGGCAGGAGCAGGGGAGATTCACCCGGGGCAGGCAGGAGCAGGGGAGCCTCAGCCAGGGCAGGCAGGAGCAGGGGAGCCTCCCCCAGGGCAGGCAGGAGCAGGGGAGCCTCCCCCAGGGCAGGCAGGAGCAGGGGAGCCTCAGCCAGGGCAGGCAGGAGCAGGGGAGCCTCCCCCAGGGCAGGCAGGAGCAGGGGAGCCTCAGCCAGGGCAGGCAGGAGCAGGGGAGCCTCCCCCAGGGCAGGCAGGAGCAGGGGAGCCTCAGCCAGGGCAGGCAGGAGCAGGGGAGCCTCCCCCAGGGCAGGCAGGAGCAGGGGAGCCTCCCCCAGGGCAGGCAGGAGCAGGGGAGCCTCAGCCCAGGGCAGGCAGGAGCAGGGGAGCCTCAGCCAGGGCAGGCAGGAGCAGGGGAGCCTCAGCCAGGGCAGGCAGGAGCAGGGGAGCTCCACCCAGGGCAGGCAGGAGCAGGGGAGCCTCAGCCAGGGCAGGCAGGAGCAGGGGAGCCTCCCCCAGGGCAGGCAGGAGCAGGGGAGCTCCACCCAGGGCAGGCAGGAGCAGGGGAGCCTCCCCCAGGGCAGGCAGGAGCAGGGGAGCCTCAGCCCAGGGCAGGCAGGAGCAGGGGAGCCTCAGCCAGGGCAGGCAGGAGCAGGGGAGCCTCCCCCAGGGCAGGCAGGAGCAGGGGAGCTCCACCCAGGACAGGCAGGAGCAGGGGAGCCTCAGCCAGGGCAGGCAGGAGCAGGGGAGCCTCAGCCAGGGCAGGCAGGAGCAGGGGAGCCTCAGCCAGGGCAGGCAGGAGCAGGGGAGCTCCACCCAGGGCAGGCAGGAGCAGGGGAGCCTCAGCCAGGGCAGGCAGGAGCAGGGGAGCTCCACCCAGGGCAGGCAGGAGCAGGGGAGCTTCAGCCAGGGCAGGCAGGAGCAGGGGAGCCTCCCCCAGGGCAGGCAGGAGCAGGGGAGCCTCAGCCCAGGGCAGGCAGGAGCAGGGGAGCCTCAGCCAGGGCAGGCTGGAGCAGGGGAGCCTCAGCCAGGGCAGGCAGGTGCAGGGGAGCCTCAGCCAGGGCAGGCAGGAGCAGGGGAGCCTCAGCCCAGGGCAGGCAGGAGCAGGGGAGCCTCCCCCAGGGCAGGCAGGTGCAGGGGAGCCTCAGCCAGGGCAGGCAGGAGCAGGGGAGCCTCAGCCAGGGCAGGCAGGAGCAGGGGAGCCTCAGCCAGGGCAGGCAGGAGCAGGGGAGCCTCCCCCAGGGCAGGCAGGAGCAGGGGAGCCTCAGCCCAGGGCAGGCAGGAGCAGGGGAGCCTCAGCCAGGGCAGGCTGGAGCAGGGGAGCCTCAGCCAGGGCAGGCAGGTGCAGGGGAGCCTCAGCCAGGGCAGGCAGGAGCAGGGGAGCCTCCCCCAGGGCAGGCAGGAGCAGGGGAGCCTCAGCCAGGGCAGGCAGGAGCAGGGGAGCCTCAGCCAGGGCAGGCAGGTGCAGGGGAGCCTCAGCCAGGGCAGGCAGGTGCAGGGGAGCCTCAGCCAGGGCAGGCAGGAGCAGGGGAGCCTCAGCCCAGGGCAGGCAGGAGCAGGGGAGCCTCAGCCAGGGCAGGCAGGTGCAGGGGAGCCTCAGCCAGGGCAGGCAGGTGCAGGGGAGCCTCAGCCCAGGGCAGGCAGGAGCAGGGGAGCCTCAGCCAGGGCAGGCAGGTGCAGGGGAGCCTCAGCCAGGGCAGGCAGGAGCAGGGGAGCCTCAGCCAGGGCAGGCAGGTGCAGGGGAGCCTCCCCCAGGGCAGGCAGGTGCAGGGGAGCCTCAGCCCAGGACAGGCAGGAGCAGGGGAGCCTCCCCTAGGGCAGGCAGGAGCAGGGGAGCCTCAGCCAGGGCAGGCAGGTGCAGGGGAGCCTCAGCCAGGGCAGGCTGGAGCAGGGGAGCCTCAGCCAGGGCAGGCAGGAGCAGGGGAGCCTCATGGTGCCATGTGGGATCCCTCTCTGGTGTCACCAAGTTCTGCCTCCCAGCTGGGGCAGAGCTGGGTGCCAGGGAGGCTCAGAGTCCTTCCATCTCCTGAGTGCCACAGGGTCACAGCTCTTGGGATGGCTTCCTGACCTCTCCTGGCTGAGTGCAGGTGTGAGGCAGGTGGTTTCCAAAGCCACTGCAGTGTGAATGGGGTTGAAGTGGGAACTGAGCAGCCTGAAGGCCAAAGGCCACCACAGTGCTCTGGATGTGTCACAGGGGCCAGGACAGAGCCTGTGAGGGGGCAGGGAGGCTTCTGTGTGGAGGAGAACTGGGTGCAGGCAGAAAGCATGACCCAAAGTGTGAGGAGGAGTGGAAAGCCCTGAGATTGATGGAAGGTGTTGGGATGGAAGGGACCTTGGAGCCCATCCAGCCCAACACTCACCCAGAGCTCACAGCCCAGCACTGCTGCTCAGCCACTGCCACCAAACCTCCTCCCCCAGATGGGGACTCCACCACCTCCCTGGGCAGCCTGGGACAGGGCCTGAGAACCCTTGCTGGGAAGAAATTGTTCCTCTTGTCCAACCTGAACCTGCCCTGGGGCAACCTGAGGCTGTGTACTCTTGTCCTGTCCCTTGTTCCTAGGGAGCAGAGCCCAAGCCCCAGCTGGCTGCAGCCTCCTCTCAGGGAGCTGCAGAGAGCAATGAGGTCTCCCTCAGCCTCCTCTTCTGAAGGCTGAACATCACTGGGTCCCTTGGCTGCTCTTCATAGGGTCATTTAGGTTGGAAAAGGCCTTTGAGAGCATCAAGACCAACCAAGGAAGGCAGAGGGAAGCAGTGAAGGAGGAGCAGCAGTGTCTTGGGGCACATCTTGGTTTAAACATTGAAGCTTGAGGAGGGCAGATGGAGACTGCAGAACCTCCCCTGTGGGGCAGGCTGGGAGAGCTGGGGCTGTGCAGCCTGGAGAGGAGAAGGCTCCAGGGAGACCTCAGAGCAGCCTCCCAGTACCTGAAGGGCTCCAGGAGAGCTGGGGAGGGACTTGGGCCAAGGGCTGGGAGTGCCAGGCCCAGGGCCAATGGCTTTGAGCTGGGAGAGAGGAGACTGAGAGTGGAGAGGAGGAAGAAATTGTTTGCAGTGAGGCTGGGGAGACTCTGGCACAGGCTGCCCAGGGAGGCTGTGGCTGCCTCCTGCCTGGAGGTGTTCAGGACCAGGCTGGATGAGGCCCTGAGCAGCCTGTGCTGGTGGGAGGGGTCCCTGCCCATGGCAGGGGGGTTGGAGCTGGATGATCTTGGAGCTCCCTTCCAGCCCAACCCCTGCTGGGGTTCTATGAACCTAGGACCTGAAGCCATCAGCCCTTGGAGCTCTGCTGCTGGTTTGTGTTCTGCCTCCTGGGCACAACAGTTCACTTCTCACTGGAGCAGCTCTTGCTTCCTGACTCCTGGTGCTGAAGGAGAGCTTCTGCTAGAGATGTCTGAGTGCTGCTGAGCAGTGTGAGGTGTGGGGGGAGCAGCAGATGGAGGAGGAGCTGCAGCTGATGAAGGGAAGGGGCTCTCCATGGTTGTCTCCCTGCTGTTCCCAGCAGGCCCTGGGCAGCTGTGAGCTAAAGCAGAGGGTTCTGGAGGCTGCCATGGTGCCAGCTCCAGGCTTATGTTGCTACAAGGTTGGGCAGGAGCAGCCTGCCCACAGATCCTCCTGCTGCTCTGGCTCCTGCTGCTGGGCTGTGGGTGGGAAGGGCAGAGGTGGAGCAGGAGGAGCAGCAGGTGTAACCAGCTGGGGCATGAGCTCTGTGGCAGGGAGGACTGAAGGCTTCCAGAGACCAGGTCTGGGTGTGAGGAGTAAGTTCTGCAGCAGGAGGCTGCTGGACACTGCAGCAGGCTGCCCAGGGAGGTGGCTGAGGCTCCAGCCCTGGAGAGATTCCAGGTGAGGCTGGAGAGGGCTCTGGGCACCCTGAGCTGGTGGAGGATGTCCCTGCTGGGTGCAGGGCTTGGGCTGGGTGAGCTGTGCAGCTCCCTTCCAGCCCAGAGCACTCTGTGGGTCTGTGATCCCAGAGCTGGGAGCATCTCCTGGGTTAGATGGAGGCTCTCTGAACTAATTTGACTTTATCCTCCCCTCCCTCAAAGGACTTTGCTGTTCAGGATTCTCTGCAGTGTCTTCCTTTCACCCTCCCATGTCAGCAGCTCTGCTGGCAGGGGTGGAGGCAGCTTCTGCCCTGAGAGGGGATGGCAGGGTGACAGAATCACAAACAGCCCCAGCAGGGCTGGAAGGGAGCTCTGGAATTCCCCCAGCCCAGCCCTGCTCCAGCAGGGCACCCCCAGCACCCTGCCCAGCAGCACAGTGCCCAGGGGGGTTGGAAGCTCTCCACACCAGCAGACTCCACAACCTCTCTGGGCAGCCTGCTCCAGGCCTCCAGCAGCCTCACCCCAAACAACTTTCTCCTCCTGCTCAGCTCCAACCTCCTGCCTGACACTTTCTGCCCCTTGCTGTCCCTTCTGCTGGCCCTGGGCAGCACTCAGCAGAGCCTGGCCCCAGCCTCTTGCCCCCCACAGCTCCTTTAGCTCTTGCTGAGCATTGCTCAGCTGCCCTCTGGGGCTGCTCTTCTGCAGGCTCTCAGCCCCAGGGCTCTCAGCCTTTGCTGCTGCCAGAGCTGCTCCAGGCCCCTCAGCAGCTCTGCAGCCTGCCCTGGGCTCTCTCCAGCAGTTTTCTGTCCCTCTGGAACTGGGGAGCCCAGGGCTGGCCCCAGGAGGACTCCAGCTGTGGCCTGAGCAGGGCAGAGCAGCCTTAATGGCCTTCTCCTGCTCCCCTTCCCCACACAGGGAACCTCTCTCCTGCTGTGGTGCCTGCTGGTGAATCCCAGCCTTGGTTCCCTCCCCAGCCAGCAGACACTGACAGCCCTTGGCAGTTGTCTTCTCCTGGAGCTCTCTTCCTGCTGGACACTTCTCCTGGGGGGAGGCCTTGGGCAGCACTCTGTGTGCTGCAGTCATGCCTCAGGAAGCTTCCTGGTTGTTTTTTTTGCCCCTCCTGGTTTCCATGGTGCTGGCTGGGACTGACCCAGCCCCTGGGGCTGCTGCTCTTGGCTTGGTGTCCACACTGGTCTTGGCAGCCTGCTGAGAAGCCTGCCTGCCCCTCACTGCAGGGCTGGGGCTGAGCTGGGCTGCTCCAGGCTCTCTTCTGGCTCAGCTCCACTGTGAGGTTGAACCTGTGCCCCACACCTGGCCCTCTCCCCAGCTCAAAGCACCCCATGGCCCCCCCAGGAGCTCCTTGGCCCCCTTAGGTGTGGAGTACTCAGTGCAGGAAGTCCAAGGGACTCAGCAGGAGAGTCCACAGGGGAAGGTCAATGGGCAGGACAGGGTCTCACCAGCTCAGGGGGGAGGCTGGGCTGGAGCTGAGGAGGTGTAAGAGGAGAGGACACAATCCCCCAGGTGGCTGCTGTGAGCCCAGCTGCAGCAGGAAGAGGCCTGGGGCTGGGTGGAGGAAGGCTGGAGATGGTGGGAGGAGGCTGGGGCTGGGTGGAGGGAGTCTGGGTGGAGGGAGGCTGGCCCTTGGTTTGTGATGTCTGTGGAGTGCTTTACCCCTGGTGCCTGTGTGGTGCTGCTGGTGAGTTGTGTTCTCTGCTCCCTTTCCAGGCTGCCAGAGCTGCAGAGGGGGAAGGCAAGCAGAGATTCTTCACTCAGGACATCAACAACATCATCCTGGAGTAAGTGCCCCCAGCAGGGGAGGAGCTGCTGAGGCTGAGCAGCTTTGGGCAGCTGAGGAGGAGCTGGGAGGAGGAGCTGGGAGGCTGTCCCTGTGCAGCTTCTCCCCACAGAGCATGGCCAGGGCAGCAGGAAGGCCTCCTGCAGATGCCTGCAGTGGAGCTCTGATGGTTCACTGGAGTAGGAGGAGCATGGAGGGGACACATCCAGGCCTCCTCTTCTCAAGCTTCATCTCCATGCACTCAGGGTTGGGCTCCTGAGCAGGGACTGCAGCTTGATACAGGAGAGGAGGTCTCTCCCTGGCAGGTGTCAGCCATGGTCATGCAGGGGACAAATGGTGTCCTGAGATGGGGATGGGGGACAGGAGGTGACCCTCAGATGGGGATGGGGGACAGGAGGTGACCCTCAGGGGCCTGCACTGGGACCAGAGCTGTGCAGCATCTCCCTCAGTGCCACAGAGCCTGAGGCACCCTGGAGTCTGCAGGGCACAGCAGGCTGAGTGCTGTTGGTGAGGCTGAGGGAGGGGAAGGCAGCCAGAGGGACCTGGGCAGGCTGCAGGGGTGGCTGAGGAGAGCCTCAGGAGGTGCAACAAGGCCAACTGCAAGGTCCTGCAGTCCTTGACATCAACCCAGGCTAGGGGGGGATGAGACTGAGAGCAGCCCTGCAGGGAAGGCCCTGGGGGTGCTGGGGGGGAGGAGCTGGGCAGGAGCCAGCAATGGGCACTGGCAGCACAGCCTGGGGCTGCCCTTGGCCTCCTGTGCTGCCAGTGCCCATTGCCAGAGCTGTGAGAGGATCCTGCCCTCTGCTCTGGGGAGACCTCCCCTGCAGGGCTGGGGCCAGGTATGGGACCCCCAGCACAAGAGGGACCTGGAGCTGCTGGAGAGGGGCCAGAGGAGGCCACAGAGATGATCAGAGGCTGCAGAACCTCCCCTGTGGGGCCAGGCTGGGAGAGCTGGGGCTGTGCAGCCTGGAGAGGAGAAGGCTGCAGGCAGACCTCAGAGCTGCAGTTCAGTATCTGCAGGGCAGCTGCAGGCAGCTGGGGAGGGACTGCTCAGAAGGGGCTGTGGGGATAGGCCCAGAGGCAATGGTTTGGAACTGGAGCAGGGCAGAGTTAGGTTGGACACCAGGAGGGAGCTCTGCAGAGGGAGGCTGGGGAGACTCTGGCACAGGCTGCCCAGGGAGGTGGTGCAGGCTCCATCCCTGGAGCCATTGAAGCTCAGCCTGGCTGTGTCCCTGGGCAGCCTGCTCTGGCTGGGGATAAAGGGTTTGAGTCTGCTGAATGTAAGGAATCATGAAGGGATGGACAGGTTTGGGTTGCAGGAGGCCTTTAGAGCTCACCCAGGGCAAGCCCTGCAGCCAGCAGGGACAGCTGCAGCCACAGCAGGCTGCTCCCAGCCCCAACCAACCTGCCCTGCACTGCTGCCAGCCATGGGGCAGCTCCACCTCTCTGGGCAGCCTGGCACAGGCTCTCCCCACCCTCAGCACCAAACATTTCTCCTTCTCTCCACTCTCAGCCTCCCTCTTGCCCTTCAAACCATCCCCCCTTGGCCTGGCCCAACAGGCCCTGCTCAGCAGTCTGTCCCCAGGTCTCTTCTGGCCTCTTGAAGCTCTGCAAGGCCCCCAGGAGGTCTCCCTGGAGCCTTCTCCTCTGCAGGCTGCACAACCCCAACCCTCCCAGCCTGGCCTCCGTGGCTGTGTCCTGCAGCTGCCCAGGCTGCAGCTGGGTGGCCTTGCAGCTGGGCAGGGGAGGGCTGCAGGCCCTGTTGGCAGGGGAGGGCTGCAGGTCCCTGCTGGCAGGGGAGGGCTGCAGGTCCCTGCTGTCAGGGGAGGGCTGCAGGTCCCTGCTGGGCAGGGGAGGGCTGCAGGTGCCTGCTGGGCAGGGGGGGGGCTGCAGGTTCCTGCTGGCAGGGGAGGGCTGCAGGTGCCTGCTGGTCAGGGGAGGGCTGCAGGCCCTGCTGTCAGGGGAGGGCTGCAGGTGCCTGCTGGCAGGGGAGGGCTGCAGATGCCTGCTGGGCAGGGGAGGGCTGCAGGCCCTGCTGTCAGGGGAGGGCTGCAGGTGCCTGCTGGCAGGGGAGGGCTGCAGGTCCCTGCTGTCAGGGGAGGGCTGCAGGTGCCTGCTGGCAGGGGAGGGCTGCAGATGCCTGCTGGGCAGGGGAGGGCTGCAGGTGCCTGCTGGGCAGGGGAGGGCTGCAGCTGCCTGCTGTCAGGGGGAGGGCTGCAGGCCCTGCTGGGCAGGGGGGGCTGCAGGTCCCTGCTGTCAGGGGAGGGCTGCAGGTCCCTGCTGTCAGGGGAGGGCTGCAGGTCCCTGCTGTCAGGGGGGGCTGCAGGCCCTGCTGAGTGCTGTGTCTGTCTGCCCTGCCCCAGGCTGGAGCTGCAGACACGGGAGCTGAGCAGCCAGCTGCGCTCGGGGGTCTATGCTCACCTGGCTGCCTGCTTCCCCTGCACCAAGGACTCCCTGCTCAAGCGGGCCAGGAGGCTCCACCTCTGGGAGCAGGTCAGTGCCAGCCGGGGCCGGGCCCAGGGCCCTCCCTGCCCCCAGGGCACAGCTCTCTGCCCATGGCGGGGGGGGGGTCGGGGGTCTCAGGGGGGGCAGGGCTGGGGGATGCCAGCTGGGGGTTTCAGCTGGGGGTCTCAGGGGGGTCTCAGCTGGGGTGCAGGGCTGGGGGTCTCAGGAGGGACAGGGCTGGGGGTCTTGGGGGGCAGGGCTGGAGGGGGCAGGGCCGGGGGTCTCGGGGGGGGGCAGCGTTGGGGGTCTTGGAGGGGGGCAAGATTGGGGGTCTCAGGGGGGGGCAGGGCCGAGGGTCTTGGGGGGGCAGCGTTGGGGGTCTCGGGGGGGTTCAGGGCTGGGGGTCTCAGCTGGCGGTCTCGGGGGGGTCTCAGCTGGGGGGCAGGGCTGGGGGATGCCAGCTGGGGGTCGCAGGGGGGGTGCCAGCTGGGGTCAGGGCTGGGGGATGCCAGCTGGGGGTCTCAGGGGGGTCTCAGCTGGGGGGTCAGGGCTGGGGGTCTCAGCTGGGGGTCTTGGGGGGGTCTCAGCTGGGGGGTCAGGGCTGGGGGATGCCAGCTGGGGGTCGCAGGGGGGTGCCAGCTGGGGTCAGGGCTGGGGGTCTCAGCTGGGGGGTCAGGGCTGGGGGTCTCAGCTGGGGGTCTTGGGGGGGTCTCAGCTGGGGGGTCAGGGCTGGGGGATGCCAGCTGGGGGTCGCAGGGGGGTGCCAGCTGGGGTCAGGGCTGGGGGTCTCAGGGGGGTCTCAGCTGGGGGTCAGGGCTGGGGGTCTCAGCTGGGGGTCTCAGGGGGGGTGTCAGCTGGGGGGTCAGGGTTGGGGGGGTGCCAGCTGGGGGTCAGGGCTGGGGGTCAGGGCTGGGGGTGCCAGCTGGGGGTGCCAGCTGGGGGGCAGGGCTGGGGGTGCCAGCTGGGTGCCAGCTGGGGGTCTCAGGGGGGTCTCAGCTGGGGGGCAGGGCTGGGGGGTGCCAGCTGGGGGTCTCAGGGGGGTCTCAGCTGGGGGTCAGGGCTGGGGGTGCCAGCTTGGGTCAGGGCTGGGGGTCTCAGCTGGGGGTCAGGGCTGGGGGTCTCAGGGGGGTCTCAGCTGGGGGTCAGGGCTGGAGGTGCCAGCTGGGGGTCAGGGCTGGGGGTGCCAGCTGGGGGTCAGGGCTGGGTGTGCCAGCTGGGGGGCAGGGCTGGAGGTGCCAGCTGGGTGCCAGCTGGGTGTGCCAGCTGGGGGGCAGCTGGGCGGCAGCCTGCGGTGTGCTTGCTGCAGGGCGGTCGCCTGAAGGAGCCTCTGCAGAAGCTGAGGGAAGCCATTGGCAGAGCCATGCCCGAGCAGCTGGCCAGGTACCAGGAGGAGTGCCAGCTCCATTCTCAGGCCAAGTTTGCCAAGTAAGCTTCTGGTTTGCCCTGGTGGCTGCTCCCAGGCAGTCTGCCTCCTCCTTCTGAGTCCAGCCCTGCTGGTGGGCACTGGGGGGGTTGGCTCTGTTCAGCTCAGCTGAGAAAAGCCTTCAAGGAGACCTCAGAGCAGCCCTGCAGTGTTTGAAGGTGGCTCCAGGAGAGCTGGGGAGGGACTTGGGCCAAGGGCTGGGAGTGCCAGGCCCAGGGCCAATGGCTTTGAGCTGGGAGAGAGGAGACTGAGAGTGGAGAGGAGGAAGAAATCCTTTGCAGTGAGGCTGGGGAGACTCTGGCCCAGGCTGCCCAGGGAGGCTGTGGCTGCCTCCTGCCTGGAGGTGTTGAGGACCAGGCTGGATGAGGCACTGAGCAGCCTGTGCTGGTGGGAGGGGTCCCTGCCCATGGCAGGGGCTTGGAGCTGGATGGTCCTGAGGGTCCTTTCCAAGCCACTCCATGATTGCTTGGCCTGATTGAGCTGCCTGAGCTGCCTCTGGTGATGCCAGCTGCAGCAGCACTGATGGCAGCAGGGCTTGGCTGAGGCCTTCCTCTTCTGGGTGGGCCTGGCTTGGGGAAGGTGGCAGGCTGAGAGCAAGGGGGCTGGGTTGAACCCCTGGGTCCTTTAACACAAAACTGGGAGAATTCTTACCCTGGAACCCTTGGGAAGAGCTCAGACACCCAGAGCAAGAGCTCCCAGCCCTCTGAACCCTGCCCTTGCTTCAGGGCAGCTGGGCCTGGGTAGCCAGGAGCTCCTCAAGCAGGGCAGGAGCCTGACCCAGCTCAGGGTGTTGGTGCTGGAGGGGAACTGCACTGACCTGGGCCAGGGCTGGATCTAAGGAGAGCAGCAAGGCTGGGGAAAGGCCCTGAGCACAGGGCTGGGGAGGAGCAGCTGGGGGCCCTGCATCCAGTGCTGGAGCCTCTGAGCCAGGAAGGAGCTGGAGGGGCTGGAAGGTGTCCAGAGCAGGGCCAGGAGGAGGAGCAGAGAGCTGGAGCTGCTCTGCTGTGAGCACAGCCTGAGAGAGTTGGGGTTGTGCAGGCTGGAGAGGAGAAGGCTCCCAGGAGACCTCCTTGTGGCCTTCCAGGATCTGCAGGGGGCTCCAGGAAAGCTGGGGAGGGACTTTGGAGGGGGTCAGGGAAGGATAGGACTGGGGGGGATGGAGCAGAACTAGAAGTGGGGAGATTGAGATTGGCTGTGAGGAAGAAGTTGTTGCCCAGGAGGGTGGTGAGAGCCTGGCACAGGCTGCCCAGAGAGGTGGTGGAAGCCTCCTGCCTGGAGGTGTTTGCAGCCAGGCTGGAGGTGGCTGTGAGCAAGCTGCTGTGGTGTGAGGTGTCCCTGGCCATGGCAGGGGGTTCCTTGAGCTCCCTTCCCCCCTGCCAGCTCTGTGATTCTGTGTCCCTGCTGAGTGCAGGGGGGTTGGGCAAGATGACCTTTGAGTGTCCCTTCCAACCTGGTGCAAGCTGTGAAGCTGTGCTGAGCCTGGAGCAGAGGAGGCTGAGGGAGAACTCATTGCTCTCTGCAGCTCCCTGAGGGGAGGCTGGAGCCAGCTGGGGCTTGGGCTCTGCTCCCCAGGAGCAAGCAATAGGATGAGGGAAATGCCTTCAAGCTGCCCCAGGGAAGGTTCAGGTTGGAGATGAGAAGAAACTTCTTCCCTGGAAGGGTTCTCAGTGCCTGGCCCAGGCTGCCAGGGGGTGGCTGAGTGCCCAGCCCTGGAGGTGTCTCCCAGGGGCAGAGCTGTGGTGCTGAGGGCCAGGGCTCAGCCCCAGCCTGGGCAGAGCTGCAGAAGGGTTGGGCTGGAGTTGCTGGGAGGGCCTCTGTGACCCTCCTGTCCCCTGTGTGTCTCCTTGCAGGCTGCTGGAGGAGGAGAAGGAGCAGCGTGAGCGAGCCTGCTCCGAGGAGGAGGAGGAGGAGGAGAAGGGAGGGAAGCGCCCTGCAGGGCCACGCAAGAAGTTCCAGTGGAATGATGAGATCAGGTTTGCAGGCTTGAGCTCCTCAGAGCCCCTGGGCCCTGCCTCCTCCTGTGCAGCTGGAAGTGCAGGAGCCCTCTGGGGTCAGGCCCTGGCAGGCAGAGCGGTTGGGTGGCCTGCAGTGAGCTCTGTGGCTCAGCTCTGCTCTCCGTGGAGGCTGCTCTGGCACCTGGGACAGCTCAGCAAAACCAGGCTGTGTCAGCCCAGCCCTGAGAGCAGCTCCTGAAGCTCTCTGCAGGGTGTAAAAGGGAGGGCTGGGTGGAAGGGAAAAGGAGGAGGTCAGCTGAACTGCTCAGGTCCTACAGACTGGACCTCCAGGCTGCTCTCCTGCAGTTTGCCACTCCTGAGTCAGAACCTGCTGCTGGGCAGGACCTGGGGCTGGGGGCTGCCCAGCTCAGGCCTTAAAGCAGCCTTGCAGTGTTTGAAGGTGCCTCCAGGAGAGCTGGGCAGAGACATCTGATAAAGACTTGGAGTGCCAGGCCCAGGGCCAATGGCTTTGAGCTGGGAGAGAGGAGACTGAGAGTGGAGAGGAGGAAGAAATCCTCGGCAGTGAGGCTGGGGAGACTCTGGCCCAGGCTGCCCAGGGAGGCTGTGGCTGCCTCCTGCCTGGAGGTGTTCAGGACCAGGCTGGATGAGGCCCTGAGCAGCCTGTGCTGGTGGGAGGGGTCCCTGCCCAGGAACTGGATGATCTTGAAGGTCCCTTCCAACCTCAAGCATTCTATGAAGCCATGAAGCCAGCTTCTGGTTGTGGGAGCAGTTAACACTCCTGGGGGCTGCTGCCCCTGGCCCCCAGGGCTCTGACAAGGAGCAGGGCCTGGGGAGAAGGGGTGAGGGCAAAATGAGAGCCACTCCTGTTGTCTTCTTCACCTTGGTCCATCAGAGGCTGGGCTGCTGCTCCACAGATGGTTCCTTTAGGTCAGAGCAAGCTTCCCCTCCTGTCTTCTCCTTGCCTCAGCAGGAAGCTCCTGCAGAGTGCTTCAGTTCTGCCTGGAGTCCTGGCACTGCTTCCCCTCCTCTGCTGCTTCAGGAGGTTGAAATGGGAAGGGGTGAGGAGACTTCCCTGCTGGCACTTTGCTGTGTGTGCCAGCAGCCTGCCCTGCTTTGCCCTGCAGAGGCAGAGCAGGCTCAGGGCTGTTAGCAGAGGGCTCCTGCAGGGCTCTCTGATCCAGCCTGGCCTGCAGCTGGGCCTGGCCTCCAGCTGGGGCAAGGGATCCACATGACCCTCTCTGACCTTCTCCTGTCTTCAGGGAGCTGCTTTGCCATTTGGTGAAGATTAAGCTGGATGGTTATGACCTTGCCAGGAATCAGGCTCAGTCTCTAGAGGATTATGTGAAGACCTTCCTAGCTGGAGAGGTGAAGCCCCTTTGGCCAAAAGGCTGGATGCAGGCCAGGTGAGCAAGAACCTTGTCCTGAGGGGCCTGGAAGGGCTTTGGTCCTCCCCCTGCTGCAGGGCTAGGTCAGAGTGCTCAGGGCCTTGTCCTCTCCCAGGCTGGAGCTCACCACAGCATCTCCAGGCCCCTGTGCTGGGGCCTGGGCACTCCTCAGGGAGCCTCTTCCCCTTCCTGCCCATCACAGCTGCCCTTGCTGCGCTGAGCTCTTTGCTCTTCACTCTGCACCTCCAAGCTTTTGCTTCCATCTTCTTCCCAGCTCCCTCCCACTCTTCAGGGGGTGGAAGGCTGCTCTCAGATCCCTCTCTGCTCTTCTCATTTTCCAGGCTCAGCCTCCCCAGGTCCCTCAGCCCTTCCTTGCCTGTGCTGTGGGCCTCTTGCTCAGCCTCCATGGTGGCTCTGGGCTGCCTCTCTGCTCTGGGGACCCTGGGACTGGCTGCTGCCTCCAGCTGTGACCTCTCCAGCGCTGAACAGAGCCCCTGAGCTCTGCTCTGGTTAATTCCTGCCAGTCTCTTAGCTCCCAGCCCTGGTGTGGGGTCACCTTGCCCAGCATGCCCCCCAGCTGCATCTCTCAAGGCTGCTGCACCTCACTGGGTGCCCAGCCCCTGCTGCTGGGTGAGGAGCTTCCCTCCCAGCCTCAGGGCTTTGCCTTCCTTGGTGTTGGGCCACACAGGCTTTGTGCTGGCTTCTTTCTGCAGCCTGCCAAGGGCCCTGGCACTGCCAGCCCTGCCCTCCAGCCCCTGTCTGCAGCCTGGCACTGCCAGCCCTGCCCTCCAGCCCCTGTCTGCAGCCTGGCAGTGCCAGCCCTGCCCTCCAGCCCCTGTCTGCAGCCTGGCAGTGCCAGCCCTGTCCTCCAGCCCCTGTCTGCAGCCTGGCAGTGCCAGCCCTGTCCTCCAGCCCCTTTCTGCAGCCTGGCAGTGCCAGCCCTGCCCTCCAACCCCTTTCAGCAGCTTGCCAAGGTCCCTGGCAGTGCCAGCCCTGCCCTCCAGCCCCTGTCTGCAGCCTGGCAGTGCCAGCCCTGTCCTCCAGCCCCTTTCAGCAGCCTGGCAGTGCCAGCCCTGCCCTCCAGCCCCTGTCTGCAGCCTGACAGTGCCAGCCCTGCCCTCCAGCCCCTGTCTGCAGCCTGGCAGTGCCAGCCCTGCCCTCCAGCCCCTGTCTGCAGCCTGCCAAGGTCCCTGGCAGTGCCAGCCCTGCCCTCCAGGGTGTTCTCCCTACTTCTGCTTTCCCTTGCCCCTCAATCTCATGGAGTCTGTGCTGTCAGCCAGGTAGGGAATGTCCCTGCTGAGCACTCCTGGCCCCACACTGACCTCTGGCAGTGGGCAGGCACAAGGCAGAGGTGGGGCTGGGGTGAGGCTGGCAGCCCTGTGGCTCCCTGGATCTTGTTTGCCAGAGGATCCCTTTGATCTGTCTGACAAAGTTCAGGCCCTTTGGGAAGTCTTGCCTGGAGCATTCCCCAAAGGAGGCAAGGCAGGAGCTTGCAGGGGCCCAGGGGGTTGGTTTTCCTGCCCTCAGCTGGTGCCTTCCCTGCTGTTTCCTGCTCTTCCATGCCCTCCATCAGCCAAGGCACTGAGCTGCTAAGTGCAGAGAGTCCTTCCCTGGCACTGCCACCAAGGTTTTGCTTTGGCAAGGAGGCTCAGCTCTGCAGCCCCACTGCTGGGGGCTGTTCTCTGGCATTTAAAGAGCTGAATTGGGGTTTATTTGGGGGTGTGTTTGATGAAGGAGGAAGGAGGTGGCAGCCCTGGAGGAGTGGTGAGTATGAGCAGCAGGTCCCAGCTCCATTTGGAGAGGTGTCTGGCTGCCTGTGGCTGCTGCCTGTGCAGAGGGAGCAGGTGGCAGTGCATGGTGCTGGTGTCCAGGGCTTGGATGATGCCATCAGGAGGTGCTGCAGCTGCCTGCTGAGCTCATCAAGGCCTCAGCAGCTTTGGAGGGCCTGGGCTTGCCAGCAGGCAATGGAAGTCTGCCCTCCTGCTGTGTTAGGTGAAGCAGTTCTGAGGCATGCAGGGGGCCCTAAGGCTCACTGCAGGAGAGGCTTCCAGTGCAGCCAGCTGCAGAGTGGCTGCATCAGAGCCAGGCCTGCTGCTTGCTTGCCAGGGGCTCAGGCCCAAGGGTTTTTCCCTCTGGCTCTTGGTGGAGTTGCATTTGATGGTCTTTGAGATCATCTCTGGTAAGGCCTCACCTGGAGTGCTGCCTCCAGCTCTGCAGCCCTCCAAGGAAGAAGGACCTGGCCCTGCTGGAGAGGCTCCAGAGGAGGACACAAAGGTGATCAGAGAGGGCTGCAGAGCCTCTGCTGTGAGGACAAGCTGAGGGAGCTGGGGGTCTTCAGCCTGGAGAAGATTGCAGGGAGGCCTCAGAGCAGCCTGCCAGGACCTGAAGAAGGCTACAAGCAGGCTGCAGAGGGACTGCTCCCAAAGGCCTGCAGGGACAGCACCAGGGGCAATGGCTTCAAGCTAGAGCAGAGCAGATTGAGCTTGGGTGTGACGAACAAGTTCTGCAGCAGGAGGCTGCTGGAACACTGCAGCAGGCTGCCCAGGGAGGTGGCTGAGGCTCCAGCCCTGGAGAGATTCAAGGTGAGGCTGGAGAGGGCTCTGGGCAGCCTGAGCTGGTGGAGGATGTCCCTGCTGGGTGCAGGGCTTGGGCTGGGTGAGCTCTGGAGCTCCCTCCCAGCCCAGAGCACTCTCTGATCATTATGGGTCCCTCCCACCCTGCAGTATCCTCTGATTTGTGTGGTTCAAAGGCTGAAGGTGCAGAAGACAGCCCACAGCAGAGGAGGAAGGGCTTGACAGCAGGGGCAGAGCTGTAGGCAGACTGATGGCCAACTCAGCTTGGTTCAGCCACCCTGCCCACAGCAATCCAGCTGGGTGAGCAGAGCACCAGCTTTGGGCCTGAGTTCAGAGAGCTCCTGCCTTGAGTCTGCTCTCTCAAGCAGCACTGAAAGGTGGCTCCCAGTGCCTGAGGAGGAGACAAGGCAGAGGAGGAGGGGGGCAGAAGTCTTTGTGCAGCTGCTGGGGAGTGTGTGCCAGGAGCCAGCCCTGCAGCTGTGTCTGCCACCTCCTCACCCTGCCCTGGAAGCTGGAGGCCTCTTGAGCTGCAGCAGGGTGACAGCTTTGGTTTCTTTCCTTGGCTGAGGTTCTGCCTGTGGTTAGGTAGCTGTGAGAGGAGAGGTTGTGCTGCTGGGGGAAGAAGCCCCCTCAGCTGCTTGCTGGGGGCAGGGAGGTGCACAGGAAAGGCTTGGATGTGGCACTGGGAGCCATGCTTTAGCTGGCAGGAGGTGCTGGGTGACAGGTTGGACTTGCTGATCTCTGAGGCCTTTTCCACTCTGGTTGATGGTGTGGGAGGTGTGAGCTGCCCAGGCTGCTCCTCTGTGCTGCTGTGTTTGAGGCAGGGGGAGGTCACCTTTCTCCTCTCTCCAGTCCTTGGATAGCTCTTGGCTGAGCTGCCAGCTCTTGGCAGCAGCAGCAGCACCCAGCTGGGCTGCTTCCCTGCCCCTCCAGAGCCTTCTCCCCCCTCCCTGTGCCAGCAGCTGCCTCCATGGCCTCCCCAGTGCCTCTGAGCAGAGGGCACTGCCTGGGGGGAGCTCAGGAGGCGCCTCCTGCGGAGGGGATCAGGCTTCCTTTGCTCTCTGTGGTTCCCACTTCCAAGCCCCCTGCTGCCCCAGGCAGCTCTTGTCTCCAGTGATGCCAGCTGCTCTCCTGGGCCTTGCTGGGTGTCCCTTCTGATTGCTCTCTTCCCTTCTCAGGACTCTGTTTAAGGAGAGCAGGCGAGCACACGGACCCCTCCCGCCAGCCCTGTGAGTATCCTCTGGCCTGACAGCTGCTGGGTGGAGCAGGCAGGAGCACCCCAGCTTGGCTCCCAGCAGCTGCTTCAGCACTGCTTCACCTGGGGAGCTCCAGGGAGAGGAGCTCTGTGGGGGACAGCTCCCAACAGCAGCCTTCCAGAGGTGCTTTAGCCTTCCAGAGAGCTCAGAGCTGGGAAGCCAGGCTGGAAGCAGGCTGCAGTCTGATGCCAGCCAGGTTCACTTGCTCCTCCCTGGCTTCTGGGTTGCTTCTTTCTTGTTGCCTGCTTAAAGGAGGGACACAGTGAACTCAGGCTGGTGAAGATAGGTGCAGCAGGCTTGTGGGGGGCTGAGCAGGAGAGCTGGCAGGATGCAGCTGGGCAGCTGCTCCACAGCCAGAGGCTCTCATGGATCCCCCTGGCTGTGGGCTGGATGGTGCAGGGTCAGGCTGGTGCCTCACAGATGGTCCTGCCCTGGGCATTGGCAGTCACCTGGGCACTTCTCAAAGCCCCCAGAGGGGCTGAGGTTGCCCAGGAGATCATCTCTGCCCAGGGCAAGACCCAAAGCAGTAATGGCCATGGCTGGGGCTTGCTGCTCCCTGGGGCAAAGCACATCCTGAGAGCCCCTGGTGAGAAGAGTCTCTGAGACAGGTGACTGCAGACAGGATGCTTGCAGGTGAGCAGAGGAGGGCAAAGGAAAGGGCCCTGACCTAGCTGGAGGTGTCCCTGGCAGGATGAGCTTTGAAGGGTCCCTGCCAGGCCAGGGCAAGCTGTGAGGTGTGGGAGAGTAGGACCCAGAGCTCAGAGCCATCCTCACCTCGGCCTCAGCACTCCAGGATTTGTCTCAGAGCAGGCTGAAGGATCTCAGCTGTGCCTCTGGCAGATGCTGCTGCAGCCTGGACTTCTTCTGAGGACCTGGGAGAAGTGTTGGGGCTTTTCTGCCAGCCCCTGGGGTGGTTTCTCTCTGGGTATTGCCCTGCTTGGGTCGGCAGTGGGGCTCCCCTGGCAGCTCCCCAGCCTGCTGAGTGCCTTCCCTGCTCTGCCTCTCTTTCCAGCCTCTGCTCCACTCCCCCTGGGTGGCTGCTGGGGCTTCCCAGAGCAGCAGCTGAGTGTGGCATGGTTTTGGATCCCAGCAACCTGAGTTGCTGCCTCTCTGCCCTGGGTCCTTTGCACAGACTCAGTGGATCACCATCAGCAGTCTGCTCCCTAACTGCTGCCTTCCCTGGGGCCCCCCAGTGAGCTCTGTTCCTTTTGTCTCCCTCCAAACAGGGTGAAGAAGAAAGCTCTGGCTCCTGCCAAGGTGAAGGTGAAGGTGAGTCCTTGAGCCCTGCTCCTCCTGGCTGACAGAAGCCAAGGGGCAAGTGGCTGCCACCTGCAATCCTTTCCTTCTGCAACCACAAGGAAGCTGTGCAGTGGAGGAGGCAGTGCTGGGCTGGGGAGAACAGCTGGAACTGCAGCTGGAACTGCAGCTGGAACTGCAGCTGGAATGGATGGCAGCATTCTGCCCTCCTCCCCTTGCCTGCCCTCCCTCCTCCCCTTGCCTGCCCTCCCTCCTCCCCTTGCCAGCCCTCCCTCCTCCCCTTGCCAGCCCTCCCTTCTCCCCTTGCCAGCCCTCCCTCCTCCCCTTGCCAGCCCTCCCTCCTCCCCTTGCCAGCCCTCCCTCCTCCCCTTGCCAGCCCTCCCTCCTCCCCTTGCCTGCCCTCCCTTCTCCCCTTGCCTGCCCTCCCTCCTCCCCTTGCCTGCCCTCCCTCCTCCCCTTGCCTGCCCTCCCTTCTCCCCTTGCCTGCCCTCCCTCCTCCCCTTGCCTGCCCTCCCTCCTTCCCTTGCCAGCCCTCCCTCCTCCCCTTGCCAGCCCTCCCTCCTCCCCTTGCCTGCCCTCCCTCCTCCCCTTGCCTGCCCTCCCTCCTCCCCTTGCCTGCCCTCCCTCCTCCCCTTGCCTGCCCTCCCTCCTCCCCTTGCCTGCCCTCCCTTCTGCCACTCCCCAGACACTGCCTCTGCTCTGACTGCCTTCTCCCATGGTTTCCTTCCAGGACTCTTCCTCCTCCAAGCCAGACAAGAAGATCTCTGCTTCTGTCCCTTCTGTGCACTCCAGCAGCTCCTTAGCTCTGTCTTCAGAGCCCCAGGGGGCAGCTGTGGGCATCAGTGCCCAGGGCAGAGAGCTCCTGTCCCTCGGGGCAGCCCAGGCAGGCAGCACTCCTGCCACCTTCAAGGAGGACTCCCTGGACGAGGATTTGATCCGGAACCCAACCTCCTCCCTGGAAGCAGTCTCCAAGGAGCTGGCTGTGCTGAACAGCAGAGCAGCAGCCAGCCCTGACTTCACTCTTCCTGCAGCTCCAAAAGCCCCCCCCGAGAAGATCCCACCCCTTGCCTCCTCAGAGGAGAAGAGGACATTTCCAAAGTCCAGTCCTTCCCCTGCACCATCCTCTGGCTCCCTCCAGTCCCCTCTGAACTTCCTGGCCGAGCAGGCCCTGGCACTGGGCCAGTCCTCTCAAGACAAAAAGGCAGAGAGCTCCAACTACAAAGAGGTCTCCTGCCAGGCCTCTCCCAGCAAAACCCTCCCTGATGGCCACCAGGCTAAGCAGAAGCACCACAGCCTGGCCAGGCCCAGCTCCAGCCCGGTGGCAGCTCCTCAGGTGAAGGTCTTCCACTCGGGCAGCCAGCTGCAGAAGGCCTTCGCCTCCCCTGCTCCCTTCGTCAAGCTGCAGAGCCCCAAATCCTCCTCCCCCCTGCCCCAGCGCTCCCTGCTCCCCCAGGTCAAGTCCTCAGCCAAAGCTCAGAGCTTCCACTCCTCCTCCTCAGCTTCAGGCAGCTCCCAGAACTCCAGCAGCTCCCACAAGAGCCCAGGCTCTTCCTCCTCCTCCTCCTCCTCGTCCCTCGGCTACGCAGGAAAGCACTCGAGCGGCTCCAGCTCTTCAGGACAGGCTTACAAGTCCCCCTTTGTGGCTGGTTCCCTCTCCAAGCACGGAGCTTCTGCCAGCAGCTCCTCCTCAGCTGGAGCTGCTGCAGCCCAGGGCTGCTCCTCTGGGAGCCTGCTGCCCCCCGTGCAGCCCCCTGCCCCGGCCCCTGGCCGCCCGGCCCCCCGGCGCCGCGCTGAAGAAGCCTCCTGTCCCCCAGAAGCTGACTCTGGTGGCACCTCCTGGAGGTTCCAATGGAGATTCCAGTGGGGGCACTCAAGGGGTGGCCAAGCTGCTGACCTCCTCCCTAAAGCCAACTGTTGTGAGCAGCACTGCCTCTTCTACCTCTGTGCCGGTAAGCAGCGGGGTGCTGGCCTGGCCTGGCGCTGGGGAAAGGAGTGGGGTGGTGCCAGGCCATCTCCTCACCCCTCCAGACCTGCCATGAAGTGAGGGCTTCAACAACAGTGTCCTCAGAGTCTTGGTTGGCCCTCAGGAGGTGCTGGCTTTGGCCATGGGGTCCTGCTCTGAGATTCCAGCTTCCCTTGCCAGCTGGGAGCCATGGCCGTGGCAGGGCAGCTGCCAGCCTGTGGGGCTTGGTGCCTCCTGCCCTGGCTTTGTGACATGGCCACAGCAGGAGGGAGGTCAGTGGGGCAGGCTGGCAGGAGAGCTAAAAATCACTGCCCAGACTGACAGCAGCCTGGCCTGGAGCAGCACTGGGGTGGCAGCAGCAGCAGGACAGGGATTGTGCCCTTGGATCAGTACTGCTCAGGCCACAGCTTGAGTGCTGGGTTCAGTTCTGGGCTCCTCACTGCAAGAAGGACATTGAGGAGCCAGGCTGGAGCCATGGCTGTGGCCAAGGGGATGAGGTTCAGCAAGGCCAAGGTCTGGGTCCTGCCCTTGGGTTACAACTACCCCAGGAAGGCTCCAGGCTGGGGGCAGAGTGGCTGCAAAGTGCCCAGCAGAGAAGGCCCTGGGGGTGCTGGGTGCCAGCAGCTGGAGAGGAGCCAGGGGGTGCCCAGGGGGGCAAGAAGGGCAGCAGCAGCCTGGCCTGGAGCAGCAGTGGGGTGGCAGCAGGAGCAGGGCAGGGATTGTGCCTCTGGGCTGGGCACTGGGCAGGCCACAGCTTGAGTGCTGGGTTCAGCTCTGGGCTCCTCACTGCAGGAAGAACACTGAGGGCTGGAGCAGGGCCAGAGAAGGGCAAGAGAGCTGGGGAAGGGTCTGGGGAAGAGGGCTGGGGAGGAGCAGCTGAGGGAGCTGGGGGGGTTGAGCCTGGAGAAGAGGAGGCTGAGGGAGACCTCCTTGCTCTCTGCAGCTCCCTGAGAGGAGGCTGCAGCCAGCTGGGGCTTGGGCTCTGCTCCCTAGGAACAAGAGTCAATGACCTCAAGCTGCCTCTGGGAAGGTTTAGGTTGGACATGAGAAGAAACTTCTTCCCTGGAAGGGTTCTCAGTGCCTGGCCCAGGCTGCCAGGGGGGTGGCTGAATCCCCAGCCCTGGAGGTGTTTCCCAGAGGCAGAGCTGTGGTGCTGAGGGCCAGGGCTCAGCCCCAGCCTTGGTGCAGCTAGAGAATGGTTGGGCTGGATGGGCTTGAAAGGCTTTGCCAGCTGCAGTGTTTCTGTGATTCCAGAGGCCTGTTAGTCCTTTTCTCCACAGCTGAACTATGGAACAAGTACCCCTTGCAGGAGGTTGTTGCCTCCACCTTCCTGCCCTGCTTGCTTGGGTGATTCTCTCTGACTCCCTTCTCTTGCTCCCAGTTTCTAGTAACCTCCTGAGGTAATGTCTGGAGCCCAGCTGAAGGACACAGCATGGAGCTGAGGCTCTGAGCCCCTCAGTGTGGGTTGAGAGCAGCCCTGGAGAAAGAGCCTTGGGGGTGCTGGGTGCTGAGCAGCTCCCCAGGAGCCAGCAGAGCCTCCTGCAGCCCTCAGGCAGCTGTGTGCTGGGCTGCAGCCAGAGCAGGCTGGGCAGAGGGCAGCAGAGGGGATCCTGCCCCTGGGCTCTGCTCTGCTCAGCCCTCCCCTCCAATCCTGCCTCCAGCTCTGCTCTCCCCAGCAGCAGAAGGACACAGAGCTGCTGGAGAGAGGCCAGAGGAGGCCACAAAGGTGCTGCCAGGGCTGGAGCAGCTCTGCTGGGAGCACAGGCTGAGGGAGCTGGGGCTGTGCAGCCTGCAGAGGAGAAGGCTCCAGGGGCTCCTCAGAGCTGCTGCCAGGAGCTGAAGGGATCCTGCAGGAAGGCTGCAGAGGAACTTTGGCTGAGGGGGTCTGAGGCAGGCCCAGTGGGAAGGGTTTGGAGCTGAGGCAGAGCAGGGTTAGAGTGGAGCTGAGGAAGAAGTTGTTGAGTGTGAGGCTGCTGAGGCTCTGGCCCAGGCTGCCCAGGGAGGCTGTGGCTGCCTCCTGCCTGGGGGTGCTGAAGGCCAGGCTGGATGAGGCCTCAAGCAGCCAAGTCCAGCTGAGAGGTGTCCCTGCTGGTCGGTGGGAGCTGAAATCATTCCCCAGTGGGCTCTGTGCCATGGCAGAGATCTCAGGTGGCATCCAGGGCCACACCAAACTTCGGTGTCTTGAGTTGTCAGCAGAGATGTGGTGACCAAGGTGAGTAGGAAGCTTCCTCCTTGGAGCTCCCAGGCAGTGTGTGAGCTGCTCCTGGGCTGAGTGGAGGCACACTTCCAGAGCAAGGGACTAACAGCAGCACATGCAGGGTGGTCAGGTTGCTTGGTCCAGCAGCCTGATGTGCTGAGAACCTCCAGAGGGCCTCAAGAGTTGGCAGCTCCTGGATGCTTCTTGCAAGGAGGAATTCATTGATTCACAGAAGGGGTTGGAAGGGAGCTTCAGGATCATCCAGCTCCAAGCCCCTGCCATGGGCAGGGACCCCTCCCACCAGCACAGGCTGCTCAAGGCCTCATCCAGCCTGGCCCTGAACACCTCCAGGCAGGAGGCAGCCACAGCCTCCCTGGGCAGCCTGGGCCAGAGTCTCCCCAGCCTCACTGCAAAGGATTTCTTCCTCCTCTCCACTCTCAGTCTCCTCTCTCCCAGCTCAAAGCCATTGGCCCTGGGCCTGGCCCTCCCAGCCCTTGTCCCAAGTCCCTCCCCAGCTCTCCTGGAGCCCTTCAGCTACTGGGAGGCTGCTCTGAGGTCTCCCTGGAGCCTTCTCTTCTCCAGGCTGCACAGCCCCAGCTCTCCCAGCCTGGCCCCACAGGGGAGGTTCTGCAGCCTCTGCTCATCTCTGTGGCCTCCTCTGGAGCCTCTCCAGCAGCTCCAGGTCCTTCCTGTGCTGGGGGCTCAGAGCTGGAGGCAGTGCTGCAGGTGGGGGCTGAGCAGAGCAGAGCAGAGGGGCAGAATCCCCTCCCTGTGGTGCTGCTCTCCCTGCTCTGGCTGCAGCTCAGCACTCAGCTGGCTCTGGGCTGCCAGGCCAGAACTGCTGAGCTCTCCTTGCTCTGCAGAGCTTTCAGTGCCAGAGACTCTGATTTTCCCCCTCCTGACTGCCCTGTTCCATTGCTTTGCAGAAAGTAACCAGTGGAGCTGTGCTGCTGACCAGCTCTTCCTCCTTGAGCGTGCTGGCTCCATCCTACAAGTCCAACAGCCCAAAGCTGCCAGCTGCCCTCAGCTCCACCCCCTTGGGGATCATCTCTCCCATTCATTCCTTCCCTCTCCATGTCATCTCCTTCAGCTCTGACTCCTCCCCCAAGGCAGGAGTCTCCAAGGATGCAATAGTTACAGGACCTGCTCCAGGAACTTTCCACCACGGCCTGGGCCACAGTGAGTATCCTGCTGCTGCTCCCCCTGGGTGCTGCCTGTGTCTGTGCTGGCAGCCCCCACCCTGCCAAGGCTGTGCTGTGTTCACCCCTTGCACACCACCTCCCTCCCCCTTGCTCCTGCTTCCTGCTCTGCTTCCTACCTTTAGACCTTGGCCACAGCCCTGAGAGCTAGCCCAGAATTCCCTCTGGCTGGAAGCTGAGCTACAGGCTGACTGCTGCAGCTGCTCTGCTCTAGGTTCTGTGCCTGATGTGGATTTTCCCCCCTGTTTTGTTGTCCCCTGTCCTCTCTCTGTGTTTTCTCTCTCTAGGTCTCCTGGCTGGCTTGCACTCCAGCCCCCACCACGCCACGCCGCTCCCACACCCTGCCCTCTCCACTCACTTACCACAGCCTCTGCCAGGTAACTTCCCACTCAGCCCTCTCTCTCTTTGCCTTCTCACTTGTCCCCTGGAGCAGCAGAATGGCCTCTGGAGAGCATCCAGTCCACCCCCCGCCGCCAAGGCAGGGGCACCCAGGGCAGGTCACACAGGAGCACATCCAGGTGGGGCTTGAAAGTCTCCTCACAAGGAGACCTCTCTGGGCAGCCTGCTCCAGGCCTCCAGCACCCTCACACCAAACAACTTTCTCCTCATGTTGAGGTAGAACTTCCTGTGTTCCAGTTTGTGCCCACTGCCTCTTGACCTGTCACTGGGTACCCCTGCAAAGAGCCAGGCCTCTTCTTGACCCCACCTCTCAGCTATTGATAGGCATTGATCAGATCCTCTCTCAGTCTTCTCCTCTCCAGATAAAAGCAGCCCCAAGGCTCTCAGCCCTTCTTCACAGCAGAGATGTTCCAGCCCCTTCATCATCCTCATAGCCTCCCCTGGACTCTCTCCAACAGATCCCTGTCCCTCCTGAGCTGGGGAGCCCAGAGCTGGATGCAATATCCCAGGTGTGGTCTCAGCAGGGCAGGACAGAGGGGGAGCAGAACCTCCCTGGCCCTGCTGGCCACACTGCTCTTAGTGCACCCCAGGTGCTTCTTCCTTGAGCAGGCAAAGCAAGATCATTGTTCACACTGCCCAACCTTGGCTGTCACTAAAGCCCTCCCTGAGGTACCCAGGGAGGTGCAGCCCTCCCTGTCCTGTAGTGGTTAAGCCAACCAGGCCAAACTGCTGTGTTGGGGAATGATGAGCAGGGCCTACCACAAGTGTGGGTTCCTGGAGGTGCTCAGCTTTGCAGGCTGTGTTGTGGTAGGAAGCATCCAGGCTGGGGAGGGGTGGCCCCCAGGCTGGGGATGAAGCTGGCTGCTCATGGCATGGTTAGGTGCACATTTCACTGGGTACAAAACCAGACTGGTTGGCTGGGCCTAGAGAGTGGGGAACTAAGTTAGCTCCAGCTGGTGGCCACTCCCCAGTGGTGTTCCCCAGGGCTCAGCACTGGGCACAGTTCTCTTTGATGCCTTCAGCAATGATCTGGGTGAGGGCATGGAGGCAGCCTTGGGCAGCCTGCAGATGGTACTAAGCTGGGGGCTGCAGGGGAGCTGGCCCTGGGGGCTGCAGGGGAGCTGGCCCTGGAGGCTGCAGGGGATTTGGCCCTGAGGGCTGCAGGGGATTTGGCCCTGGAGGCTGCAGGGGAGCTGGCCCTGGGCTGTGCAGAGTGAGAAGGGAGGGCAGGGCTGAAGGCCTCTCTTCGATGGCAGGAGAGCTCCCAGCAGCCCTGTATGGGACAAAGGATATTTTGTGCTGACTTTCTGCAGATGGCACTAAGCTGGGTCCCAGAGTTGATCTTGAGTTGATCAGAGTTCCATTGAGTTGATCAGAGTTCCATTGAGTTGATCCATGGGTTGATCAGAGTTCCATTGATTTGATCAGTTCGTTGAGTTGATCTTGAGTTGATCCGAGTTCTGTTGAGTTGATCTTGAGTTGATCAGCATTCCCTTGAGTTGATCTTGAGTTGATCTTGAGTGGATCAGCATTCCCTTGAGTTGTTCTTGAGTTGATCTTGAGTGGATCAGCATTCCCTTGAGTTGATCTTGAGTTGATCTTGAGTGGATCAGCATTCCCTTGAGTTGATCTTGAGTTGATCTTGAGTGGATCAGCGTTCCCTTGAGTTGATCTTGAGTTGATCTTGAGTGGATCAGCGTTCCATTGAGTTGATCTTGAGTTGATCTTGAGTGGATCAGCATTTCATTGAGTTGATCTTGAGTTGATCTTGAGTGGATCAGCGTTCCATTGAGTTGATCTTGAGTTGATCTTGAGTGGATCAGCGTTCCATTGAGTTGATCTTGAGTTGATCTTGAGTGGATCAGCGTTCCATTGAGTTGATCTTGAGTTGATCTTGAGCGGATCAGCATTCCATTGAGTCGATCTTGAGCAGATCAGCGTTCCATTGAGTTGATCTTGAGCGGATCAGTGTTCCATTGAGTTGATCTTGAGTGGATCAGCGTTCCATTGAGTTGATCTTGAGTTGATCTTGAGCGGATCAGCGTTCCATTGAGTTGATCTTGAGCGGATCAGCGTTCCATTGAGTTGATCTTGAGCTGATCAGTGTTCCATTGAGTTGATCAGAGTTCCATTGAGTCGATCCTTGAGTTGATCAGAGTTCCATTGATTTGATCTTGAGTTGCTCAGAGTTCTGTTTCAGCGGGAAGCTCTCTTGGGAGCACACCGCGACCAGCAGCCTCGGAGAGCACCAACTGCTTTCCTTTCAGCCTACGGGACCGGCAGGCCCCGCGTGGTCTCTCGGCCCTCGGCTGGAATCGGCGCTTGCCGTTCTCCACGTGCTTGCTGCTGGCGATCGCTCGGGCTCGCTGTGTCACCGGCAGCACGTTTAAAAGCCGGTGGCACCTCGCAGGCGGTTCCGTTCCAGCGGGAAGCTCTCTTGGGAACACACTGCGACCAGCAGCCTTGGAGAGTGCCAACTGCTTTCCTTTCCAACCTACGGGAACGGCAGGCCCCGCGCGGTCTCTTGGCACTTGGCTGGGATCGGCGCTTGCCGTTCTCCACATGCTTGCTGCTGGGGATCGCTCGGGCTCGCTGTGTCACTGGCGGCACGTTTAAAAGCCAGCAGCACCTCGCAGGCAGTTCCGTTCCAGCCCATGTGCTCTCTCTCGGGAACACACCGCGACCAGCAGCCTCAGAGAGCACCAACTGCTTTCCTTTTCAGCTTACAGGCACAGCAGGCCCTGTGCGGTCTTTCAGCCCTCAGCTGGAATCGGTGCTTGCCGTTCTCCCCATGCTTGCTGCTGGGGATTGCTCGGGCTTGCCGCGTCACCGGCGGCACGTTTAAAAGCCAGTGGCCCCTCGTGGGCGGTTCCGTTCCAGCCCCTGTGCTCTCTCTTGGCTGCGCTGTGCTTTGTCTAAAGCTTTGTCCATTAGGTCCCGTGGGCAGGGCTGGGCATGGTGGTAACTCCTCGCAATAACTCCTTCAAAACATCAGTCTCGCCTCAGACTGGGGCAGAACATAAGCAGGTAGGTAGGTGTCATAAGCAAGAGGTAGGTGTCCAGGCATCTGGCTGCAGAGAGTGCTGGAGCCTGGCACTTGGGATGGATGGTAGCGGGGACAACTCCTGCATTAGCTGTGAGCAGATCGACTGTCTACTTGCCCTGCTGGCCAGACTGAAGGACAAGGTTGCTAGACTTAGAGATGTAAGGGATTGTAGAAGGGAGACAAACTTGAGTAAGCAGGCTCTGCAGGCCCCCCCAGCAGAGGCTGGCTATCCAAAAAGCAGAGGGGAATGGGCGCAGGTTCCTCTCAAAAGACGCAAGGTTAAACCTCCTTGCCTCCCCTCACCCCCCCCACTGCCTTTGGAAAACAAGTATGGGGCATTGGAGGTCGAGGGTGAGGTGATTCTGATGCCGGAGGACACACCATCTGGGGTTTTCCCTGAGGCTAAACAGCCTAAGGCTAAACAGCCTACACTTAAACAGCCTAAGGCAAAACAGCCTAAGGTTAAACAGCCTACGGTTAAACAGCCTTCCCCTGGCATCAGGACCTGCTCCCTCCAAAAAAAGAGGAGGGTAACTGTTATTGGTGATTCCCTCCTGAGGGGAACAGAAGGGCCCATGTCAGCCAGACCCTTCTCAAAGGGAAGTTTGCTGCCTCCCAGGAGCCCAAGTTAATGATGTTACCAGAAGGCTGCCTAGCCTGGTGCAGCCCTCTGACTACTATCCCTTAGTAGTTATGCAGTTAGGGAATGATGATGTTGCAACCAGGGGTCCCAGGGCTATCAAGAATGACTTTAAGGCCCTGGGGGACCTGGTTGAGGGGTCAGGGGCACAAATAATTTTTTCATCAATACCCTTAGTTGCAGGAGGGAACACCATGAGGAACAGGTCAGCAGCTAGAGTTAACAAGTGGCTCAGAGGCTGGGGCAGTCAAAAGAATTTTGGGTTTTTCGATCTTGAAGAACTTTCTACTGCAGCAGGTCAGCTGGCAACAGATGGAGTACATCTGTCCCAGAGGAGGGGAAAGATCAGAGTGTACAAGAATGGCCTATCCCTCAAGGGGAAAAAGATTCTAGGAAGGGAATTGGCAGGTCTCATTGATAGGGCTTTAAACCAGATTTGAAGGGGGAAGGGGCTGGAACCAGTCCCCCCAGACAGGAGTCTGGGGGTGATAAGCTGGAGCCAGGGGTGAAACCGGCAGCCCAGCTGCAGTGCATGTACACTAATGCACGAAGCATGGGCAACAAGCAAGAGGAGCTGGAAGCCTTGCTGCAGCAGGAAGGTTATGATGTAGTCACCATCACAGAGATGTGGTGGGATGACTCACATGACTGGAGCGCTGCAATTGACGGCTCCAGCCTCTTCAGGAGAGACAGGCAAGGAAGAAGGGGTGAAGGGGTGGCCCTGGACATCAGGGAGGCACTAGATGCCATTGAGCTGGAGATCAGGGACCATCAGGTTGAGTGCCTGTAGGTGAGAATTAGAGGGAAGGCCAGCAGGGCTGACATCCTGGTTGGAGTCTGTTGTAGACCACCCAACCAGGAGGAAGATGTTGATGAAGCATTCTATAGGCAGCTTAGGGCTGTCTCAAGATCTCCAGACCTTGTTCTCATGGGCGACTTCAACCTGCCTGACATCTGCTGGGATCTCAACACAGCAGAGAGGCGGCAGTCTAGGAGGTTCTTAGAGTGCATGGAGGACAGCTTCTTATCCCAGGTGCTGTGTGAGCCTACCAGGGGCAAGGCTCTGCTTGACCTCCTCTTCACCAACAGGGAAGGGCTGGTGGGGATGTGGTGGTCGGAGGGTGCTTAGGGGCCAGTGACCACGAGATAATTGAGTGTTCAATATGCAGCCAAGCCAAGAGGGACAGCAAGAAGACCTCCACTCTGGACTGCCAGAGGGCAGACTTCAGGCTACTCAAGGAACTAATTCAGAGGGTTCCTTGGGATAAAGCCCTTAAAAATAAAGGACTCCAGGAGAGCTGGACCTGCTTCAAGGAAGAACTGTTGAAGGCACAGGGACAGGCTGTGCCAATGTGCCGGAAGATGAGCCGCCAGGGCAGACGGCCAGCCTGGATGGGCAATGAACTCTTAATAGAACTAAGGGAAAAAAAGAGGGTGCATCATCTTTGGAAGAAAGGGGAGGCAACCCATGGAATGTTTAAGGATGTTGCTAGGTCTTGTAGGAAGAAAATTAGGGAGGCAAAAGCACATTTGGAGCTTAGCCTGGCCTCTGCTGTGAAGGACAACAAAAAGTCCTTCTTGCTATTAATATATTTATAGAAGAAGGGCAAGGACAACCTCCACTCCTTGGTGGACACGGAGGGGAACACTGTATCAAAGGATGAGGAAAAGGCAGAGATACTTAACACCTTCTTTGCCTCAATTTTTACTAGCAGGACAGAATGTCTTCCAGACCGCTGGCCTGCAGAGCTGGCAGAAGGAGCCAGGGAGCTGCATAGTTTCCCTCTGATCCAGGAGCAGGTAGTTAGAGATCTCCTCAGCCGCTTGGATCCCCACAAGTCCATGGGACCGGATGGGATCCATTCTAGGGTGCTGAGAGAGCTGGCAGATGAGCTGGCCAAGCCACTCTCCATCATTTTTCATCAGTCCTGGCTCACTGGAGAGGTCCCAGAAGACTGGAAGCTGGCCAGTGTGGTGCCCATCCATAAGCAGGGCCAGTTGGATGAGCCAGGACCTCAGTGCCAGGCAAGATCATGGAACAGGACATCCTGAGTGCAATCACACAGCACTTAGAGGATGGCCAAGGGATCAGGCCCAGCCAGCAGGGATTTAGGAAGGGCAGGTCCTGCCTGACCGACCTGAGCTCCTTCCAAGCCCAGGTGACTGCCTGGTGGATGTGGGGCAGGCTGTGGATGTGGTCTGCCTGGACCTCAGCAAGGCCTTTGACACTGTGCCCCACAGCAAACTGCTGGCCAAGCTGTCAGCCCCTGGCTTGGATGGGAGCACACTGCATTGGGTTAGGAACTGGCTGGAGGCTGAGCCCAGAGAGTGGTGGTGAATGGTGCCACATCCAGCTGGCAGCCAGGCCCCAGTGGTGTGCCCCAAGGATCAGTGCTGGGCCCTGTGCTCTTTAACATCTTCATTGATGATCTGGATGAGGGCATTGAGTCCACCAGCAGTAAATTTGCAGACAACACCAAGCTGGGGGCAGGAGTTGATCTGCTGGAGGGTAGAGAGGCTCTGCAGAGGGACCTGGACAGGCTGGACAGATGGGCAGAGGCCAAGGGCAGGAGATTGAACACATCCAAGTGCCAGGGGCTGCACTTTGGCCACAACAACCCCATGCAGTGCTACAGGCTGGGGGCAGAGTGGCTGAGAGCAGCCAGGCAGAGAGGGACCTGGGGGTGCTGGTTGGCAGCAGCTGAACAGGAGCCAGCAGTGTGCCCAGGGGGCCAAGAAGGCCAAGGGCATCCTGGCCTGCATCAGGAAGAGTGTGGCCAGCAGGAGCAGGGAGGTCATTCTGCCCCTGTACACTGCACTGGTTAGGCCACACCTTGAGTCCTGTGTCCAGTTCTGGGCCCCTCAGTTTAGGAAGGAGGTTGACTTGCTGGAATGAGTCCAGAGAAGGGCAACAAAGCTGGGGAGGGGTCTGGAGCACAGTCCTGTGAGGAGAGGCTGAGGGAGCTGGGGTTGCTTAGCCTGGAGAAGAGGAGGCTCAGGGGAGACTCTCTCCAACTCCCTGAAGGGAGGTTGGAGCCAGGTGGGGGTTGGGCTCTTCTCCCAGGCAACCAGCACTAGAACAAGGGGACACAGGCTCAAGCTGTGCCAGGGGAGGTTTAGGCTGGAGGTTAGGAGGAAATTCTACACAGAGAGAGTGATTGCCCATTGGAATGGGCTGGAATGGGTGGTGGAGTCACCATCCCTGGAGGTGTTCAGGAGGAGACTTAATGGGGTGCTTGGTGCCATGGGTTAGTTGTTTAGGTGGTGTTGGATTGGTTGATGGGTTGGACACGATGATCCTGAAGGTCTCTTCCAACCTGGTCTGTTCCATTCCATTCCATTCCATTCCATTCCATTCCATTCCATTCCATTCCATTCCATTCCATTCCATTCCATTCCATTCCATTCCATTCCATTCCATTCCATTCCATTCCATCTGCTGCAGGGCAGGAGGCTGTGCAGAGGGCCCTGGACAGGCTGCAGCCATGGCTGAGGCCAAGGGGATGAGGTTCAACAAGGCCAAGGGCTGGGTCCAGCCCTTGGGTCACAACAACCCCAGGAAGGCTCCAGGCTGGGGGCAGAGTGGCTGCAAAGTGCCCAGCAGAGAAGGCCCTGGGGGTGCTGGGTGCCAGCAGCTGGAGAGGAGCCAGGGGGTGCCCAGGGGGGCAAGAAGGGCAGCAGCAGCCTGGGCTGGAGCAGCAGTGGGGTGGCAGCAGGAGCAGGGCAGGGATTGTGCCGCTGGGCTGGGCACTGGGGAGGCCACAGCTTGAGTGCTGGGTTCAGCTCTGGGCTCCTCACTGCAGGAAGGAGATTGAGGAGCTGGAGCAGGGCCAGAGAAGGGCAAGAGAGCTGGGGAAGGGTCTGGGGAAGAGGGCTGGGGAGGAGCAGCTGAGGGAGCTGGGGGTGTTGAGCCTGGAGCAGAGGAGGCTGAGGGAGACCTCCTTGCTCTCTGCAGCTCCCTGAGAGGAGGCTGCAGCCAGCTGGGGCTTGGGCTCTGCTCCCTAGGCTCAGGGGAGAGAAGGAGAGGCAATGGCCTGAAACTGTGCCAGGGGAGGGTGAGGTTGGAGAGGAGGCCAAATGTCTTTGCTGCAAGGGTTCTCAGAGCCTGGCAGAGGCTGCCCAGGGAGGTGGTGGAGTCCCCATGCCTAGAAGTGTTCCAGAAAGGTGTGGCCATGGTGTTGCTGGACTGGAGGCTCTGGGAGGCCTTTTCCAGCCCAAACCATTCTCTGCTAGTGCCACTCTGATGCTGCTGTGGCTTTCTCTCTGGTGTAGCTTTGCACATGAACCTGTAGGTCTTCACATCAGCACTCAATCATTTCCCACTGGGAAGAACTTGCCTCGGCTGCTCAGACTCCAGGCCCTTTCTCACCTGCTCTGGGAACCACCTCCCTCTTCAGGGTAAAACCCAACTCAAGGCTTCCCCTGTCCCTTCACTCCCTACCTCTCGGTGCAGAAGCCAGGCTGCTCCCAGCCCTGTCTCCCATCAGCTCCCTTCCTCCCTGATCCCTTGGTGCTGCAAGAGAGGAGCAGAGAGATTTGCCCCCGGCCCTGCAGCTGCCTGCAGCCCCCCAAACCCCTTCCCACTTGCTTTTGGTTTCTTGCAGACGCTCCTCAGCTGCACGGCAAAGGCTCCGGCGCCCAGCAGCGCAAGTTGTGACATCTGCCGGCCAGGGAGGGCAGCAGCAGCGCACAGCAGGCCCGGGAGGGGAGCAGCAGCAGCAGCAGCACACAGCCAGGCCAGGAGGGGAGCAGCAGCAGCAGCACACAGCCGGCCCGGGAGGGGAGCAGCAGCAGCAGCAGCACACAGCCGGGCCAGGAGGGGAGCAGCAGCAGCACACAGCCGGCCCGGGAGGGGAGCAGCAGCAGCAGCAGCACACAGCCGGGCCAGGAGGGGAGCAGCAGCAGCAGCAGCAGCACACAGCCGGGCCAGGAGGGGAGCAGCAGCAGCAGCAGTGCACAGCCGGGCCAGGAGGGGAGCAGCAGCAGCACACAGCCAGGCCAGGAGGGGAGCAGCAGCAGCAGCAGCGCACAGCCGGGCCAGGAGGGGAGCAGCAGCAGCAGCACACAGCCGGCCCGGGAGGGGAGCAGCAGCAGCACACAGCCGGGCCAGGAGGGGAGCAGCAGCAGCAGCACACAGCAGGCCCGGGAGGGGAGCAGCAGCAGCAGCAGCACACAGCCGGACCAGGAGGGGAGCAGCAGCAGCAGCAGCACACAGCCGGGCCAGGAGGGGAGCAGCAGCAGCAGCAGCAGCACACAGCCGGCCCGGGAGGGGAGCAGCAGCAGCAGTAGCACACAGCCGGGCCAGGAGGGGAGCAGCAGCAGCAGCAGTGCACAGCCGGGCCAGGAGGGGAGCAGCAGCAGCAGCAGCACACAGCAGGCCCGGGAGGGGAGCAGCAGCAGCAGCAGCACACAGCCGGCCCGGGAGGGGAGCAGCAGCAGCAGCAGCACACAGCCGGCCCGGGAGGGGAGCAGCAGCAGCAGTAGCACACAGCCGGCCCGGGAGGGGAGCAGCAGCAGCAGTAGCACACAGCCGGGCCAGGAGGGGAGCAGCAGCAGCAGCAGCACACAGCCGGGCCAGGAGGGGAGCAGCAGCAGCAGCAGCACACAGCCGGCCCGGGAGGGGAGCAGCAGCAGCACACAGCCGGCCCGGGAGGGGAGCAGCAGCAGCAGCAGCAGCACACAGCCGGGCCAGGAGGGGAGCAGCAGCAGCACACAGCCGGGCCAGGAGGGGAGCAGCAGCAGCAGCACACAGCCGGGCCAGGAGGGGAGCAGCAGCAGCAGCAGCAGTGCACAGCCGGCCCGGGAGGGGAGCAGCAGCAGCAGCACACAGCCGGCCCGGGAGGGGAGCAGCAGCAGCAGCAGCACACAGCCGGCCCGGGAGGGGAGCAGCAGCAGCAGCAGCACACAGCCGGGCCAGGAGGGGAGCAGCAGCAGCAGCAGCAGTGCACAGCCGGCCCGGGAGGGGAGCAGCAGCAGCAGCAGCACACAGCCGGGCCAGGAGGGGAGCAGCAGCAGCAGCAGCACACAGCCGGGCCAGGAGGGGAGCAGCAGCAGCAGCAGCACACAGCCGGCCCGGGAGGGGAGCAGCAGCAGCAGCAGCACACAGCCGGGCCAGGAGGGGAGCAGCAGCAGCAGCAGCACACAGCCGGCCTGGGAGGGGAGCTGCAGCAGCAGCACACAGCCGGGCCAGGAGGGGAGCAGCAGCAGCAGCACACAGCCGGGCCAGGAGGGGAGCAGCAGCAGCAGCACACAGCCGGGCCAGGAGGGGAGCAGCAGCAGCAGCACACAGCCGGCCCGGGAGGGGAGCAGCAGCAGCAGCAGCGCACAGCCGGCCCGGGAGGGGAGCAGCAGCAGCAGCAGCACACAGCCGGGCCAGGAGGGGAGCAGCAGCAGCAGCAGCACACAGCCGGCCCGGGAGGGGAGCAGCAGCAGCAGCAGCACACAGCCGGCCCGGGAGGGGAGCAGCAGCAGCAGCAGCACACAGCCGGCCCGGGAGGGGAGCAGCAGCAGCAGCAGCACACAGCCGGCCTGGGAGCAGAGCAGCAGCAGCAGCACACAGCCGGCCTGGGAGGGGAGCAGCAGCAGCAGCAGCACACAGCCGGCCTGGGAGGGGAGCAGCAGCAGCAGCAGCACACAGGCGGCCTGGGAGCAGAGCAGCAGCAGCAGCAGCACAGAGCCGGGCCAGGAGGGGAGCAGCAGCAGCAGCGCACAGCCGGGCCAGGAGGGGAGCAGCAGCAGCAGCACAGAGCCGGGCCAGGAGGGGAGCAGCAGCAGCAGTGCACAGCCATGCCGGGAGGGGCACCTGGAGCTGTGCCTAGGCTGAGCCCCACACCAAGAGGCCACCTTGAGCTCTGTCTACGCTGAGCTGTACACCAAGAGGCCACCTTGAGGCGTGTCTGGGCTGAGCTGGATAGCAAGAGGCCACCTTGAGCCGTGTCTGGGCTGAGCTGGATAGCAAGAGGCCACCTTGAGCCGTGTCTGGGCTAAGCTGCACACCAAGAGGCCACCTTGGGCCGTGTCTGGGCTAAGCTGCACACCAAGAGGCACCTTGGGCTGTGTCTGGGCTGAGCTGCACACGAAGAGGCCACCTTGAGCCGTGCCTGGGCTGAGCTGCACACCAAGAGGCACCTTGAACCGTGCCTGGGCTGAGCTGCACACCAAGAGGCCACCTTGGGCTGTGTCTGGGCTGAGCTGCACACCAAGAGGCACCTTGGGCTGTACCTGGGCTGAGCTGCACACCAAGAGGCACCTTGGGCTGTGTCTGGGCTAAGCTGCACACCAAGAGGCCACCTTGTGCTGTGTCTGGGCTGAGCTGCACACCAAGAGGCCACCTTGTGCCGTGTCTGGGCTAAGCTGCACACCAAGAGGCCACCTTGAGGCGTGTCTGGGCTGAGCTGGATAGCAAGAGGCCACCTTGAGCCGTGTCTGGGCTGAGCTGCACACCAAGAGGCCACCTTGTGCCGTGTCTGGGCTAAGCTGCACACCAAGAGGCCACCTTGAGCCGTGTCTGGGCTAAGCTGCACACTAAGAGGCCACCTTGGGCTGTGTCTGGGCTGAGCTGCACACCAAGAGGCACCTTGGGCTGTGTCTGGGCTGAGCTGCACACCAAGAGGCACCTTGAGCCGTGCCTGGGCTGAGCTGCACAGCAAGAGGCACCTTGGGCTGTGTCTGGGCTAAGCTGCACACCAAGAGGCACCTTGGGCTGTGTCTGGGCTGAGCTGCACACCAAGAGGCACCTTGGGCTGTGTCTGGGCTGAGCTGCACGCCAAGAGGCACCTTGGGCCGTGCCTGGGCTGAGCTGCACACCAAGAGGCACCTTGGGCCGTGCCTGGGCTGAGCTGCACACCAAGAGGCACCTTGGGCCGTGTCTGGGCTGAGCTGCACACCAAGAGGCACCTTGGGCTGTGTCTGGGCTGAGCTGCACGCCAAGAGGCACCTTGGGCTGTGTCTGGGCTGAGCTGCACACCAAGAGGCACCTTGGGCTGTGTCTGGGCTGAGCTGCACACCAAGAGGCACCTTGGGCTGTGTCTGGGCTGAGCTGCACGCCAAGAGGCACCTTGGGCTGTGCCTGGGCTGAGCTGCACACCAAGAGGCACCTTGGGCTGTGTCTGGGCTGAGCTGCACAGCAAGAGGCACCTTGGGCCGTGCCTGGGCTGAGCTGCACAGCAAGAGGCATCTTGGGCTGTGTTCTAAGGAGAGAAGCATTCTGTAGCACCCTTGTTCTGCTGCTGCCCCTGGAGCACTGCCTGGCACTGGCAGCCCCTGGAGCAGCCCCTGGAGCACTGCCTGGCACTGGCAGCCCCTGGAGCAGCCCCTGGAGCTCTCCCTGGCACTGGCATCCCCTGGAGCAGCCCCTGGAGCTCTCCCTGGCACTGGCAGCCCCTGGAGCTCTCCCTGGCACTGGCAGCCCCTGGAGCAGCCCCTGGAGCTCTCCCTGGCACTGGCAGCCCCTGGAGCAGCCCCTGGAGCTCTCCCTGGCACTGGCAGCCCCTGCAGCTTGCTGGGAGACTCAGGAGGGCTCTGTCTGCTTGGACTGATCCCATCCCATCCGGATCTGCACCTGCCAAGCCGCTCAGGGCTGAGCACCTGCTTGGTCTCCCGGTGGTGGGGATGGAAGAGGCTTCCTGCTTCTGCTTGGGTCTTACCTGGGGGCTGCCAGCCCTGGCTGTGCTCTCTGAAGGCATTTGGCTCTCTTGTACTCTCTGGCTCTGCTCCCCTTCATTGGAGGACTTCCCATTTCCTGTGTGCTGGCTGGAGGCAGCCCCCTGCTGTTCCCCTCAGGGGGAGAGGAGACGTTTCAGAGTGACCCTTTTCGATGCAGACATTGACTTCTTTTTGGAGAGTTTGACTTCTTTTGGATGATTTTCTTTCTTTCTTTGTTCCCCCTCCCCCCTCCCTGCTCCCTTTTGCCCTCATTGCCATCCAGTGCAGTGGGTTGCAGGGGACACTTCTCAGCATGCCACAGCTAGAGGAAGACAAAATCCCAGTGCCTTTTTTTCCCTGGTGGAGCAAGAATGGACCTGTAGTGAGGACAGCCTTCAGCCCCTCCTTGGTGTGCTCCTCAAGCTGGTGTGGTTTTTAATCCTCCTGTGTTTAAGATGTGTCCTGGGTTATTTAACAGAGCTTTGGATGGTTGCACAGCAAAAAAAAAAACCCAACCCAACCAACAAACCCAGCAGCAGAGCTGCACTTGGCTGCACTTCAAGTGGTGTCTTGGTGGCTGCCAACACAGCACCAAATCCAGCAGGAGCACCAAGTCCTGTCCCAGCTTGTGCAGGTGGGGTCCAGACCCTCCCCTTAAAGCCATTCTTTCCCAGGGCCATCAGTCAGGAGCCCTGTGCTGGGCAGAGGGAATCAGAGAGTCACAGAATGGTCAGGGCTGGAGGGGGCCTTGAGGCTCAGCCATGGGCAGGAACACCTCACACCACAGCAGGTTGCTCACAGCCACCTCCAGCCTGGCTGCAAACACCTCCAGGCAGGAGGCTTCCACCACCTCCCTGGGCAGCCTGTGCCAGGCTCTCACCACCCTCCTGGGCAACAACTTCTTCCTCACAGCCAATCTCAATCTCCCCACTTCTAGTTCTGCTCCATCCCCCCCAGTCCTATCCCTCCCTGACACCCTCAGAGGATGGAAGGATTTAGGTGAAGCAAGGGGAAGGAATTCCAGAGCCCAGGCTCCCTCTCCTGGCTGACCTCTGCAGCAGGGTGCTGTGCTTGTGGCAGCTGAAGGACCAGGGACCACCCAGCCCTGGGGGTGCTCTGTGGCTGTTGAGCCCTTAGGCCTGAAGCACTGCCCCTGAGCACCCCCTGGCCACCACCACCACACTGAGCTGGCTTCCAGCTGACTCTTGTGGGCTTTGATTTGGGTTTTCCAGCTCTTCCCCAGCCCCATCCTGCCTGTCCTCAGAGCCTCCCTTCCTCCAAACCCCATCCCAGCCTGGCAGCTTCAGCCCTGCTCCTCGTGGCCTTTCCTGGTGATCCAAGGGAGGAGCTGCCTGGGGGGGAGGCTGCTGCTGCCCCTGAGCCTCCCAGCAAAGAGCTGCTTTCAGTTCCTCCCCTCCCCCAGCCTGGGAGCTGCCAGATGATCATCTCCCAAGCCCAGTGCATTCTGGTTTGGTTTCTTTTCTGGTGTTTGATCCTTGCTTTTGGCCTCTGAAGGAAGCAGCCCAGCTGCAACCTTCTGTTTACAGAGAAAGAAAGAAGTCAGTCACTAAATGAATCCCTAGGGTGTAGCAAAAGAGCCAAAGACAGAACTTGTGGTACTGAAACCCAGCACAGCAGTTACTGGTGGCCTCTCAGCAGTGGGTGGGGGTCTCCTGGCAGGGAGAGGCTGCTTTGGGGACCTCCAAAGGGTCCTTGGCAACCTTCCTCTTGCCTGTGGTAGTCTCCTGGAAGGGAGAGGCTGCTTTGAAGACCTCCAAAGGGTCCTTGGCAACCTCCCCCTTGCCCGTGGTAGTCTCCTGGAAGGGAGAGGCTGCTTTGGGGACCTCCAAAGGGTCCTTGGCAACCTTCCTCTTGCCTGTGGTAGTCTCCTGGAAGGGAGAGGCTGCTTTGAAGGCCTCCAAAGGGTCCTTGGCAACCTTCCCCTTGCCCGTGGTAGTCTCCTGGCAGGGAGAGGCTGCTTTGAGGACCTCCAGAGGGTCCTTGGCAACCTTCCCCTTGCCCATGGTAGTCTCCTGGGAGGCAGAAGCTGCTTTGAGGACCTCCAAAGGGTCCTTGGCAACCTTCTCCTGGCAGGGAGAGGCTGCTTTGAGGACCTCCAAAGGGTCCTTGGCAACCTTCCCCTTGCCCATGGTAGTCTCCTGGGAGGCAGAGGCTGCTTTGAGGACCTCCAAAGGGTGCTTGGCAACCTTCCCCTTGCCCGTGGTAGTCTTCTGGCAGGGAGAGGCTGCTTTGAGGACCTCCAAAGGGTGCTTGGCAACCTTCCCCTTGCCCATGGTAGTCTCCTGGAAGGGAGAGGCTGCTTTGGGGACCTCCAAAGGGTGCTTGGCAACCTTCCCCTTGCCCATGGTAGTCTCCTGGCAGGGAGAGGCTGCTTTGAGGACCTCCAAAGGGCCCTTGGCAACCTTCCCCTTGCCCATGGTAGTCTCCTGGAAGGGAGAGGCTGCTTTGAGGACCTCCAAAGGGTCCTTGGCAACCTTCTCCTGGAAAGGAGAGGCTGCTTTGAGGACCTCCTAAGGGTCCTTGGCAACCTTCCCCTTGCCCATGGTAGTCTTCTGGAAAGGAGAGGCTGCTTTGAGGACCTCCAGAGGGTCCTTGGCAACCTTCCCCTTGCCTGTGGTAGCTGAGCAAGAGCCTCCCAAGCCCTGGCAGGACAGGGGACTCCCAGTGGGTGACTGGAGGTCGCTGCTTCTCCTCCCTCTCTTTGCTTTCAACTTGAAATGCTGCTGCTGGGCAGCACCCAGAGCAGAATGCCCTCCTCCTAGGAGTTTAGCAAAGCCTCTTGCCTCAGGGAAACGTTTCTTTGGTGGGAATTCTGTGGGATGTTTGTTTGCTTTGGGGTTGTTGTTTCTTTTCCTCTGGTGTCTCTGTGTGCTCTAAGGAGTGAGTGAGTGAGGTGGAGTGGCAGCAAGGCAGGGCCACAGCAGCAGCTTGCTGAGGAGCTGGGAGCTGGCACCTCTGCCCCCCCCCAGGAGCTTGGTGGTGGTGTGGGGAGCAGAGGACATCCCCCTCCCGCCCTGGGCCCAGTCCTTGTGGCTGTCAGAGCTGCCCTGCACTGCTGGGTCCCCGTGGGTTTGGTCTGGTGTGTGGTGGGGCTGCCTTGTGCGGCTGGGGGGGGTGGGATGAGGACTCTTCACCTTGTACAAAGCAACTGAATAAATGGTTTCACAGTTTCCAGAACTGCTTCTCCTCCCTCTCCTTCCCTCTGCTCCCATGGCCTTGGTTGTGGCTTCAGCTGTGGGGGATCATCCCCTGGGGAGGAGGCAATGAGCTCTTGACTGTCTTCACTGGAAGCTCTGGCACGGGGAGCAAACCACAGCTGGTTCCAAGCTGTGGCAGGGAGGCTGAGTCACCATCCCTGCTCGTGTTTAAAAGCCTTGGAGGTGTAGATCCAGCCTGGAGGTGTTCAGGGCCAGGCTGGATGAGGCCTTGAGCCACCTGGGCTGGTGGGAGGTGTCCCTGCCCAGGGCAGGGGCTTGGAACTGGGTGATCTTGAAGGTCCCTTCCAATGTGATGGTTCTGTGAACCTGTGGAGCTTGAGGCTGTGGCTCAGTGGTGGACTTGGTAGAGTGGGGTAGATGGTTGGGCTCCATGAGCTTGAAGATCTTTTCCAACCTGAATGATTCCCTGGCTCTGCTGTGGGGGCAGAATTGCATCTCCTCACTCCCTGTGCCCCTGCTGGAAGGAACAGGCCCTGTGTGCTGCCCTGACCTAGAGCAGAGCTGATCCTGCTCAGGGCTGGCCCTGCCCAGCTCAGGCCCTGCTCACTGAGGCTCCTGCAGCTCAGGGCAGCTTGGCACAGCCAGGGGCTGCTGCTGGCAGGGAGGAGCTGAGGGGCAGAGCTCCTGCCAAGGCCTGGGGGGCAGAAGGGCTCTGCCTGAGACTTGCTCCTGGCACACCAAGGGCACTGCCACAGCTTGTGCCACACCTTGGGGGGCAGGAGGTGGCAGCTGTGGGGAGGAGCAGACAGCACAGGGACCCTCAGCTGCCCACCCAGGGACTGCAGCCTGTGGAGGGCATCCTCAGGAGAGAGCTGAGGGATCCCCAGGGCCAAGCCTCTTCTTCAGAGATCAGTGTCCCAGGAGGGCTCTGAATGCTCTGCCTTTGAGCCCAGCCCAGGAGCTCCTGAGTCTGGTTCCCATCTGGTGCTGGATCCCTTCTGGGACTTGCCCAGTGCCTGCCCCCAGCATCAGTGGTGCCAGTGGTGCCCTCAGGGCTTGGGCTCTGTATGGGTTTGTGTCTCTGTCTCCCTCCCCTGGCATTGTTCTTCTTCCCAGCCCAGCTGGTTCACTTCCCTTCCCACCCCATGAGTCTCTCTGCCCTTCTCTTCCCCCTGGGAAGCAGAGGGCTCCCAGAGGGCATCTGGCACTCATTTAGTGCCCAGCCCTGCCCCTTGGCACCCTGGAGCAATGGTGTGACCCTGTGGGATCCTGCTGCTCACCAGGGTGCAATGCTGGTGCCAGTCCCCAGGGCCAGGATGGGTACCAGGGAGTGCTCAGAGCTGCTGTTGGAGTCAGGATTTCCTGGGATCCAGGCATCAGCCAAAATCTGGGAAGAAGGCACTGAGCATGCTCCAGATATGGCCTCCCCTGGCACCATCCCAGCATGATTTGCTGTTTCCCTGCAGCTGCAGTCACTTCAGTGCAGGTCACTCCCATCCCATGCTGCACATCAGCCCCAGCACTGCTCCAGCCTTTTTCCTCCTGGAAAACAGCAACCAGGCAAAGCCAGGAGGCTCCTTCCTTAGCCTTGGCTCTGAATCCACAGTGCCCAGGCTGGTTTGGGTTGGAAGGGAGCTTCAAGCTCCTCCAGCTCCAACCCCCTGCCATGGGCAGGGACCCCTCCCACCAGCACAGGCTGCTCAGGGAGGCTTGGCTGCCTCCTGCCTGGAGGTGTTCAGGACCAGCCTGTGCTGGTGGGAGGGGTCCCTGCCCATGGCAGGGGCTTGGAGCTGGATGATCCTGAAGCTCCCTTCCAACCCCTTCTGTGAATCAATGAATTCCTCCTTGCAAGAAGCATCCAGGAGCTGCCAACTCTTGAGGCCCTCTGGAGGTTCTCATGAGGCACATCAGGCTGCTGGACCAAGCAACCTGACCACCCTGCATGTGCTGCTGTTAGTCCCTTGCTCTGGAAGTGTGCCTCCACTCAGCCCAGGAGCAGCTCACACACTGCCTGGGAGCTCCAAGGAGGAAGCTTCCTACTCACCTTGGTCACCACATCTCTGCTGACAACTCAAGACACCAAAGTTTGGTGTGGCCCTGGATGCCACCTGAGATCTCTGCCATGGCACAGAGCCCACTGGGGAATGATTTCAGCTCCCAGTGAAGAGCAGGGACAGCTCTCAGCTGGAGTTAGCTGCTCAAGGCCTCATCCAGCCTGGCCTGGAACACCCCCAGGCAGGAGGCAGCCACAGCCTACCTGGGCAGCCTGGGCCAGAGCCTCAGCAGCCTCACACTCAACAACTTCTTCCTCAGCTCCACTCTACCCCTGCTCTGCCTCAGCTCCAAACCCTTCCCCCTGGGCCTGCCTCAGACCCCCTCAGCAAAAGTTTCTCTGCAGCCTTCCTGCAGGATCCCTTCAGCTCCTGGCAGCAGCTCTGAGGAGCCCCTGGAGCCTTCTGCTCTTCATCCATCCTGGCCTTGAACATCTGTGCCAGAGTCTCCCCAGCCTCACTGCAAAGAATTTCTTCCCAATGTCTCATTTCAATTCACCTTCTTCAAGCCTGAAGCCATCACCCCTGTCCTGGCACCCCCAGCCCTTGTCCCAAGTCCCTCCCCAGCTCTCCTGGAGCCCTTCAGGCACTGGGAGGCTGCTCTGAGGTCTCCCTGGAGCCTTCCTTTCTTCAGGCTGCACAGCCCCAACTCTCCCAGCCTGTCCCCACAGAGGAGCTTCTCCAGCCCTCTAGGATCATCTTGGTGGCCTCCTCCTCCTCCAGGCAAGGCTCAGGAGGGTGCTGCAAGCAATAACGAGTCTCCCACCTGCTGCCCGGACCCTCTGTGCCTTTATTGGGTGCTGTAAATGGAATTCCCCTCCACTGCCCACCCCTCGCCCCCTGGAGGCAGCCCTGGAGCTCCACGGAGCTCCCACCAGTGAAAACCCGCAGGGATGGCTTGGAGCCACCAGGTGAGCAAGCTGTGTTTTGAAGGCTCTCTGCTGTGGGTCACAGCTGCCTGCTTCACTCTGCCCTCTTGGACCAATCTCTTCAAGGACTTCCCGCTGCCCTCTGTGCCATGGGGATGCTCCTCCAGCCCAGGTCCAGGGCTGAGGCCATCAAATGCCACCTGCCCCACTCGTCCCCAGCAGCACAGGCAGGGAGGTGGCCTTCAGGCCTCGCTGTGGTGGCCTGGCTGGAGGTGTGTGGCACAGCTTTGGTTCTCCAGAGCCGATCTTCTCCCAGGATGGTGCCCAGCACTGGGGCAGTTGTCCACAGTGGAACTGGCTGCCCTACCAGCATGCAGCTGATGTGACCTGCTCCTGCTGCTCACCTTGGAGGCATCTTCACCTTCAGTCTCTCTAACAGCAGCTGGATACAGCCTTCTGTGTGACTGCTGGAGTACAGAGTGAGGAAACTGCAGGTTCTGCTGAGCCCTTGGGCTTCAAGTTCCGATGAGTCTTTGAGCTTCAGGTCCTGCTGCTGAGTCCTTGGGCTTCAGGTCCTACTGCTGAGTCTTTGAGCTTCAGGTTAAGCTGAGTTTTTGAGCTTCAGGTTCTACTGCTGTCCTTGGGCTTCAGGTTCTGCTGAGTCTTTGAGCTTCAGATCCTACTGCTGACTCCTTGGGCTTCAGGTTAAGCTGAGTCTTTGAGCTTCAGGTCCTACTGCTGAGTCTTTGAGCTTCAGGTTAAGCTGAGTCTTTGAGCTTCAGGTCCTACTGCTGAGTCTTTGAGCTTCAGGTCCTACTGCTGAGTCTTTGAGCTTCAGGTCCTACTGCTGAGTCTTTGAGCTTCAGGTCCTACTGCTGAGTCTTTGAGCTTCAGGTCCTACTGCTGAGTCTTTGAGCTTCAGGTCCTACTGCTGAGTCTTTGAGCTTCAGGTCCTACTGCTGAGTTTTTGAGCTTCACGTCCTACTGCTGAGTCTTTGAGCTTCAGGTTAAGCTGAGTCTTTGAGCTTCAGGTCCTACTGCTGAGTCTTTGAGCTTCAGGTTAAGCTGAGTCTTTGAGCTTCAGGTCCTACTGCTGAGTTTTTGAGCTTCAGGTCCTACTGCTGAGTTTTTGAGCTTCAGGTCCTACTGCTGAGTTTTTGAGCTTCAGGTCCTACTGCTGAGTCTTTGAGCTTCAGGTCCTACTGCTGAGTCTTTGAGCTTCAGGTCCTACTGCTGAGTCTTTGAGCTTCAGGTCCTACTGCTGAGTCTTTGAGCTTCAGGTCCTACTGCTGAGTCTTTGAGCTTCAGGTCCTACTGCTGAGTCTTTGAGCTTCAGGTCCTACTGCTGAGTTTTTGAGCTTCACGTCCTACTGCTGAGTCTTTGAGCTTCACGTCCTACTGCTGAGTCTTTGAGCTTCAGGTCCTACTGCTGAGTCTTTGAGCTTCAGGTCCTACTGCTGATTCCTTGGGCTTCAGGTCCTACTGCTGAGTCTTTGAGCTCCAGGTCTTACTGCTGAGTCTTTGAGCTTCAGGTCCTACTGCTGACTCCTTGGGCTTCAGGTCCTACTGCTGAGTCTCTGAGCTTCAAATCCTACTACTGACTCCTTGGGCTTCAGGTCCTACTGCTGAGTCCTTGGGCTTCAGGTCCTACTGCTGAGTCTTTGAACTTCAGGTCCTACTGCTGAGTCTCTGAGCTTCAGGTTAAGCTGAGTTTTTGAGCTTCAGGTTCTACTGCTGAGTCCTTGGGCTTCAGGTTCTGCTGCTGAGTTTTTGAGCTTCAGGTTCTACTGCTGAGTCCTTGGGCTTCAGGTTCTGCTGAGTCTTTGAGCTTCAGGCTCTACTGCTGAGTCCTTGGGCTTCAGGTCCTACTGCTGAGTCTTTGAGCTTCAGGTCCTACTGCTGAGTTTTTGAGCTTCAGGTCCTACTGCTGACTCCTTGGGCTTCAGGTCCTGCTGCTGAGTCTTTGAGCTTCAGGTTAAGCTGAGTTTTTGAGCTTCACGTCCTACTGCTGAGTCTTTGAGCTTCAGGTCCTACTGCTGACTCCTTGGGCTTCAGGTCCTACTGCTGAGTCTTTGAGCTTCAGGATAAGCTGAGTTTTTGAGCTTCAGGTTCTACTGCTGAGTCTTTGAGCTTCAGGTTAAACTGAGTCTTTGAGCTTCAGGTTAAGCTGAGTTTTTGTGCTTCAGCTTCTACTGAGGTTTTGAGCTTCAGGTTCTATGGAGTCCTTGAACTTCAGCTTCTGCTGAGTCTTTGAGCTTCAGCTTCTGCTGAGTCTTTGAGCTTCAGGTTCTATGGAGTCCTTGGGCTTCAGCTTCTACTGAGTCGTTGAGCTTCAGGTTCTCTAGGATCCTTAGGTCCTACTGAGTCTTTGCACTTCAGTTTCTACTGAGGTTTTGAGCTTCATGTTCTACAGAGTCCTTGGGGTTCAGGTTCTACTGAGTCTTTGAGCTTCAGGTCCTATGGAATCCTTAGGCCCTACAGAGTCCTTGGGCTTCAGGTCCTACTGAGCCACTGAGCTTCAGGCTCTATGGAGACCCTGGGCTTCAGGTTCTACTTCCTAAGGCTTTTTCTCTTGTTTTTTGCTGGCTTGAGTGACCAGGTAGGGATGGAGAGGGCGAGGAGGTGGTGCTGTGGTGCTGATGAAGGTGTGCCCCACTCTGCTGGTGGTGGTGTTCTGCAGTGGGCAGCAGCAAGCAGCAGCGTGGCTTGGTTAGCATGGCTGGGACAGGGGCTGGAGCAGCATGGGAGAGGCAGAGGGGGAGGAGGAGGAGGAAGGGCAGCGATCTGGGAGCCTGAGGAGCGGCGCAGCTCGGAGCAGCTGCTCCTGGCTCCCTAGAGTGGGGGGAGAGCTGTGCAGCTGCTGCCAGACACCAGGACGGCCAGCTCCTGGATGGACATCTCCTTGTTGAGGTAACTGTTGTACTGCGCCGCGCTGAGCCGGCCGCTCTGCAGGGCCTCCTCGATGGAGAACTCGCGCCCCGACTTCCTGTCCAGGATCACCGACGACTCCCCGCTGGGGCCCTTGATGGAGATCTCCTCCCAGTCGCACTCCTGGCTCTTCAGCTTGACGAAGAGGCTCCACTCGATGAGGCCGAAGAGGTGAGCCTCCTCGGGGGACATCTCCTTGCCCGTGTCGGGGTCGATGACCACGATGGAGCGCCGCAGGTGGTTCTCCCTCTGCTCCCTCTTGATGGCCACCGTCTTGAGGCGGTTCTGCAGCTGCTCGATCTCCGCGTCCTTCTCGCGGGACAGCTGCTTCAGGTCCTCCAGCTCCCTCTCCAGAGCCTGGAACCTGGAGTCCAGGTTCACTCCGCTGTCCACGTGGCTCATGCTCCTCAGGTCCCGAGCTTCTGTTGCCGTCAGCTCGATCTCGGACTGCAGCCTCCTGGTTTCCATCAGCAGGCTCTGCTTCTCCAGGTGGAGCTTGTGGTTTTCCTCCCTCAGCAGGTCGAGCTCCTTTGAGGACTTGGAGTTGTTGAACTCCACCTCGGACAGCCTGGTTTCCAGGCGGTTGATGTCTGCATCCAGCTCCCTCTTCCTCCTGCTCTCCTCCTCCAGGTTGCTCTTCAGCTTTTGGATCTCGTACTCGGTGTCCCCTTTGTCCACCTGGACGCTCTCGGAGAACACCACTTTCTCTTTCACCTCCATCTTCTCCAAGGAGAGCAGCTTCTTCCTCAGGGCTTCCAGCTCTGTCTGCAGGACCTGTCTGCGGTGCTTCTCTTCCTCCAGCTCCAGCTTGAGCAGGGAGTGCTCCTTCTCCTGCTGGGGGTCCTGCTGCAGGATCACTTTCTGCTTCACGGTCACTCGTTCCGTCGTCTCCCTCTCTTGCTCCTCCAGCTCGCTGAGCCTGATCCTCAGCCTCTGCACCTCCAGCTCGGCCTCCCTGCGGGCCTGCCTCTCCTTCTCCAGCTCCTCCAGCTGCCGCTCCAGCTCGGACCTCCTCCTCTGCAGCCTGCGCAGCTCCTCGCGCAGCTCGTCGATCTGCTTCAGCTCGCTCTCGATGCTCTGGGAGAAGGAGTTCACCTCGGCCTTCAGGGCAGGGTCTTGCTCGTACTTCACCACCTCCTGCTGCACCACTTTCTCCTTCACCTGGGAAAGTTCTTCCTCCCTCTGCCTCACTTTCTCCTCCTGGAGCAGCCGCTCCCTCTCCAGGTCGATGTGCTTCATCTGTTCGTCCGCCAGCTGCGCCCTCAGAGACTCCACCTCCTCCCTGGTCTTGGGGTCTTCCCGGTACTGCAGGATTTCCTGCACCACTTCCTTCATTTGCACTTGAGGTTTGGTGTCCTTCAGAGCCTGTATCTCCTGCTTCAGCTGGTAGATCTCCAGGTCAGCTCGCTCAATGGCTCCCGTCCTCTCGATGATTTCCTCCCGCAGTCGCTGCAGCTCCTTCTCGGTTTCTGGGTCGTTCTTGTACTTGATGACCTCCTTAATGACTTCCTTGACTTCCACCAGCGGCCCTCTGTTCCTCAGAGCAGCCAGCTCGCTCTGGCAGCTCTTCAGCTGCTCGTCACCCCCCCGGCACCTCCTCTCTTGCTCCACCAGCTCCAGGCGGAGGTTGGCCACCTCGTTCTCGGCCTTGGGGTCGGGGCGCACGATCTCGCGCACCTTCTCCTGCACCACCACCTTGGAGTTCTCCTCCTCCAGCAGCTGGATCTTCCTGAGCAGCTCAGCCTTCTCCCGCTCGTTGGAGCGGCCCTTGGACTTCTCGTCCTCGTACTGGCGCCGCAGCTCGTTCACCTCCCTCTCGATGGCCAGGTCCTTCTCCACCTTCAGCACCTCCTTGACGGTGATCTTGCCCTCGGCGATGGCTCTCTCCTTCTCCAGCCGCTTCAGCTTCTCCTGGAGGAAGCTGAGCTCCTCCTCGTGCTTCTGCCTCAGGGCACTCTCCCTCTGCTTGCTCTCCTGCAGCATCCGGAACTCCATCTCCAGCTGAGGGTCGTTCTGCAGCTTCAGCACCTCCTTCTCGGTGACCTTCTCCTGCTCCTTGCTCTTCTCGCTGGACAGCGCCGCGATCTGTCGGCGCAGGAGGAGCACTTCGCTCTCTCTGGTTCCTTCCTGCCTCCTGAGCTCTTCCAGCTCTTCTTTGAGCCTCAGGATCTCGTCAGCCTGAGCCTTGTCCTGCTCAATCCTCAGCACCTCTTTCACGATGTACTCCTGGCCCCCTTCCCTCTTCTCGTGCTCCAGGACGCGCAGCCTGACCTTGAGAGCCTCCAGCTCCTCCTGGAGGACCTGGTTCTTGCGCTGCTCCTCTGCCAGGTTCTGCTGCAGCTTGTGGAAGCTCTCCTCCAGCTGGGGGTCGGGCACTTTCTTCAGCAGCTCTTTCTTCACCACCATCTCTTGGGGCTTTTGGTTCTGCAGGTGGACAATGTTGTTCTGGATGGCTTGGATCTCCGCCTCCAGCTGCTGCCGGCGCTGAGTCTCATCCTCGAGCTCTTTCTTCAGCTTCCAGACCTCCTCCACAGGCCTCACAGCTGTCCTGCTCTGGGCAAAGTCCTCTGTCAGCTGGAACTCAGGTTGCTGTTGTCAAAGAGAGAACGTGGAGTCAAACCCCTCCCAACAGTGATAATCTGGGGGCTTATTTCTTGTGCCACCTGAGGCAGAAGGAGAGGAGGACATCGGCTTTGGGGTGCTGGGGGCCTTGGCAAACAGGGCTGCCCTTGGACTGCTCTGGGGGTGCCCAGCCTGGGCAGTGGCACCTCTGAGGCCTGTGGCTGGCAGAACAAAGCTCTCAGCCATGAGGGTCAGCAATTCCAGCATGAGCTTGCTGAAAAAAGCCTTAAAAACCACATGGAGCCTCCCAGGGAGAGCAGGAGATGGGGCTGGGGGGCACAGAGTTGTCTGCCTGATGTGATTGACTCCTGATTAATCCTACAATGGGTTGGCTTGGAAGGGAGCTTCAAGATCATCCAGCTCCAGCCCCCTGCCATGGGCAGGGACCCCTCCCACCAGCACACCCTGCTCAGGGCATCAACCAGCCTGGTCCTGAACACCTCCAGGCAGGAGGCAGCCACAGCCTCCCTGGGCAGCCTGTGCCAGAGTCTCCCCAGCCTCACTGCAAAGGATTTCTTCCTCCTCTCCACTCTCAGTCTCCTCTCTCCCAGCTCAAAGCCATTGGCCCTGGGCCTGGCACTCCCAGCCCTTGTCCCAAGTCCCTCCCCAGCTCTCCTGGAGCCCTTCAGCTACTGGGAGGCTGCTCTGAGGTCTGCCTGCAGCCTTCTCTTCTCCAGGCTGCACAGCCCCAACTCTCCCAGCCTGGCCCCACAGGGGAGGTGATTTGGGGGCATGAGCCATTAGCTGGGCTGGTTGCCAGCTCAGGTTGCAGCAGCACAGGCCCAGGAGTGCCCTGGCCAGGACTGTCCCCTCCAGAGCCCCCTGCCCCTCCCTTACCTGCCGCAGGAGGCTCTGAGCAAACTCCAGGTTCTGCAGCCTCTGTCTGTTCACGGCGTTGACTTCGGTGAACTTGGCTGCCAGGATGGCTTCCTAGGGAGCAAAAAGGCCTTGAGAAGAGGTGGGGGAGCCAGGGCTGCTCAGGCAGAGCCCTGAAGAAGTTAACCATGGGTGTTCTAAAAACCTGCAGTGGTGATCTACCAAACAGGAGGGAGGCAGAGAGCCACAGGCACGGTCACACTGTACAGCTGCTCCTCAAGACATGCAGAGATGAAGCTGAGGTAGGCCAAGTTCCCCAAGAGCCAGCAATGAGCCCTCAGAGCCAGTGGTGTCCTGGTGTGCATGGGGAAGAGTGTGGCTGGCAGGGCAAGAGAGGTTCTCCTGCCCCTCTGTCCTAGTGGGGCCACATCTGGAGTCCTGGGGCCAGTCCTGGGCTCCCCAGCTCAGGAGGGACAGAGAACTGCTGGAGAGAGCCCAGGGCAGGCTGCAGAGCTGCTGAGGGGCCTGGAGCAGCTCCGGGAGCAGCAAAGGCTGAGAGCCCTGGGGCTGAGAGCCTGCAGAAGAGCAGCCCTAGAGGGCAGCTGAGCAATGCTCAGCAAGAGCTGAAGGAGCTGTGGGGGGCAAGAGGCTGGGGCCAGGCTCTGCTGAGTGCTGCCCAGGGCCAGCAGAAGGGACAGCAAGGGGCAGAAAGTGTCAGGCAGGAGGTTGGAGCTGAGCAGGAGGAGAAAGTTGTTTGGGGTGAGGCTGCTGGAGGCCTGGAGCAGGCTGCCCAGAGAGGTTGTGGAGTCTGCTGGTGTGGAGAGCTTCCAACCCCCCCTGGGCACTGTGCTGCTGGGCAGGGTGCTGGGGGTACCCTGCTGGAGCAGGGCTTGGGCTGGGGGAGCTCCAGAGCTCCCTTCCAGCCCCTCCCTGCTGGGATCCTGGGATCCTGTGTCTGAGTGCCTCAGAGCTGCTGTGGGTCTGGAGTTCTCTGCAGCCTGTGCTGTGGCAGCCCTTGGGCTGAAAGGACCAGGCTGAGCCTGAATCAATCCCTTACCTGCAGTGCTCCCTGAGTGCTGGCTCTTGCCCTTTCCCCCACAAGCCTCCCTTTGCTGCTCTGAGCAGCAGCACCCATCCAGGTGCTGGGCAGCACCCATCCAGGTGATGAGCAGCACCCATCCAGGTGCTGGGCAGCACCCATCCAGGTGATGAGCAGCACCCATCCAGGTGATGGGCAGCACCCATCCAGGTGGTGGTCAGGTCTCAGTCCATGTGTGGTAGTGAGAGAAGTTCAGTTCTCCCCCCCCACAAACCACAGCTTTCAAAGTCCTGGCAGAGGAAGAATTCCAGGGGCTTGGCTCTTGTCCCCCTCCCCCTCCACAAGGTGCTAGATCCTGGTTTTCCTCTCCCATTAGGGCCAGCCCAGTGCTGACAAGAGGATGAGCTGGGAGGATGACAAATCCCTTCCCCACCCCAGTTCTTTCTCCTTCCCTCCACCCCTCTCTGGCCCCCAGGTTTCCAGCAGCAGCTGGAGCTGTTTGCAGGCTCCCCATTGCTCCCCAGACTGCTCTGCTCGTTGCAGGCCTCCCCTGGCTCACCTCCTCTTTCACTCTGGCAGCAGGGGACTGCAGCCTGGGCTTCTTGCTCGTGTAGCCGTTGCGGCCGTTCTCCAGGTCCAGGATGGACCTCAGCTTCTCTGCTTCCAGCTCATAGTCCTGTGGGAAGAAATTCCCAGGAGGGAGCTGCCACTCCTGCTGCCCTTCATGCACACCTCCCCACCTCCAAGAACTGCTCCCCTTGGGCAGTGTGCTGGGGGAGCTGCCGAGGTTGGTGTGACCCAGAGCACCGCTGGCAGCGCCTCTGGGCAGGGTGAGTTGGATGCTGCACTGTGAGCACAGCAGAGAGCTGCAGAGCTGTGCTGCCCTCTCACCCTGCAGCAGAGCTGTGCTGCCCTCTCACCCTGCTGCAGAGCTGTGCTGCCCTCTCACCCTGCAGCAGAGCTGTGCTGCCCTCTCACCCTGCTGCAGAGCTGTGCTGCCCTCTCACCTGCTGCAGAGCTGTGCTGCCCTCTCACCCTGCAGCAGAGCTGTGCTGCCCTCTCACCCTGCAGCAGAGCTGTGCTGCCCTCTCACCTGCTGCAGAGCTGTGCTGCCCTCTCACCTGCAGCAGAGCTGTGCTGCCCTCTCACCTGCTGCAGAGCTGTGCTGCCCTCTCACCTGCTGCAGAGCTGTGCTGCCCTCTCACTCTGCTGCAGAGCTGTGCTGCCCTCTCACCCTGCTGCAGAGCTGTGCTGCCCTCTCACCTGCAGCAGAGCTGTGCTGCCCTCTCACCTGCTGCAGAGCTGTGCTGCCCTCTCACCTGCTGCAGAGCTGTGCTGCGCTCTCACCTGCAGCAGAGCTGTGCTGCCCTCTCACCTGCAGCAGAGCTGTGCTGCGCTCTCACCCTGCTCAGAGCTGTGCTGCCCTCTCACCTGCAGCAGAGCTGTGCTGCCCTCTCACCTGCAGCAGAGCTGTGCTGCCCTCTCACCCTGCTCAGAGCTGTGCTGCCCTCTCACCTGCAGCAGAGCTGTGCTGCCCTCTCACCTGCTGCAGAGCTGTGCTGCCCTCTCACCTGCAGCAGAGCTGTGCTGCCCTCTCACCTGCAGCAGAGCTGTGCTGCCCTCTCACCTGCTGCAGGGCTGTGCTGCCCTCTCACCTGCTGCAGAGCTGTGCTGCCCTCTCACCCTGCTCAGGGCTGTGCTGCCCTCTCACCTGCAGCAGAGCTGTGCTGCCCTCTCACCTGCTGCAGAGCTGTGCTGCCCTCTCACCTGCTGCAGAGCTGTGCTGCCCTCTCACCCTGCTGCAGAGCTGTGCTGCCCTCTCACCTGCAGCAGGGCTGTGCTGCCCTCTCACCCTGCTCAGAGCTGTGCTGCCCTCTCACCTGCAGCAGGGCTGTGCTGCCCTCTCACCTGCTGCAGAGCTGTGCTGCCCTCTCACCTGCTGCAGAGCTGTGCTGCCCTCTCACCCTGCTGCAGAGCTGTGCTGCCCTCTCACCTGCAGCAGGGCTGTGCTGCCCTCTCACCCTGCTCAGAGCTGTGCTGCCCTCTCACCTGCAGCAGGGCTGTGCTGCCCTCTCACCTGCTGCAGAGCTGTGCTGCCCTCTCACCTGCTGCAGAGCTGTGCTGCCCTCTCACCTGCAGCAGGGCTGTGCTGCCCTCTCACCTGCAGCAGAGCTGTGCTGCCCTCTCACCTGCTGCAGAGCTGTGCTGCCCTCTCACCTGCTGCAGAGCTGTGCTGCCCTCTCACCTGCTGCAGAGCTGTGCTGCCCTCTCACCTGCAGCAGAGCTGTGCTGCCCTCTCACCTGCTGCAGAGCTGTGCTGCCCTCTCACCCTGCTCAGAGCTGTGCTGCCCTCTCACCCTGCAGCAGAGCTGTGCTGCCCTCTCACCTGCTGCAGAGCTGTGCTGCCCTCTCACCTGCAGCAGAGCTGTGCTGCCCTCTCACCTGCAGCAGAGCTGTGCTGCCCTCTCACCCTGCTGCAGAGCTGTGCTGCCCTCTCACCCTGCAGCAGAGCTGTGCTGCCCTCTCACCTGCTGCAGAGCTGTGCTGCCCTCTCACCCTGCTCAGAGCTGTGCTGCCCTCTCACCCTGCTCAGAGCTGTGCTGCCCTCTCACCCTGCTGCAGAGCTGTGCTGCCCTCTCACCTGCTGCAGAGCTGTGCTGCCCTCTCACCCTGCAGCAGAGCTGTGCTGCCCTCTCACCTGCAGCAGGGCTGTGCTGCCCTCTCACCTGCTGCAGAGCTGTGCTGCCCTCTCACCTGCTGCAGAGCTGTGCTGCCCTCTCACCTGCTGCAGAGCTGTGCTGCCCTCTCACCCTGCAGCAGAGCTGTGCTGCCCTCTCACCCTGCAGCAGAGCTGTGCTGCCCTCTCACCTGCTGCAGGGCTGTGCTGCCCTCTCACCCTGCAGCAGAGCTGTGCTGCCCTCTCACCCTGCAGCAGAGCTGTGCTGCCCTCTCACCCTGCAGCAGAGCTGTGCTGCCCTCTCACCTGCTGCAGAGCTGTGCTGCCCTCTCACCTGCTGCAGAGCTGTGCTGCCCTCTCACCTGCTGCAGGGCTGTGCTGCCCTCTCACCCTGCTGCAGAGCTGTGCTGCCCTCTCACCTGCAGCAGAGCTGTGCTGCCCTCTCACCTGCTGCAGAGCTGTGCTGCCCTCTCACCCTGCTCAGGGCTGTGCTGCCCTCTCACCCTGCTGCAGAGCTGTGCTGCCCTCTCACCCTGCTGCAGAGCTGTGCTGCCCTCTCACCCTGCTGCAGGGCTGTGCTGCCCTCTCACCCTGCTGCAGGGCTGTGCTGCCCTCTCACCCTGCTGCAGGGCTGTGCTGCCCTCTCACCCTGCTGCAGAGCTGTGCTGCCCTCTCACCTGCTGCAGAGCTGTGCTGCCCTCTCACCTGCAGCAGAGCTGTGCTGCCCTCTCACCCTGCTGCAGAGCTGTGCTGCCCTCTCACCTGCTGCAGAGCTGTGCTGCCCTCTCACCTGCTGCAGAGCTGTGCTGCCCTCTCACCCTGCTGCAGAGCTGTGCTGCCCTCTCACCCTGCTCAGAGCTGTGCTGCCCTCTCACCCTGCTGCAGAGCTGTGCTGCCCTCTCACCCTGCTGCAGGGCTGTGCTGCCCTCTCACCTGCAGCAGAGCTGTGCTGCCCTCTCACCCTGCAGCAGAGCTGTGCTGCCCTCTCACCTGCAGCAGAGCTGTGCTGCCCTCTCACCTGCTGCAGAGCTGTGCTGCCCTCTCACCTGCTGCAGAGCTGTGCTGCCCTCTCACCCTGCTGCAGAGCTGTGCTGCCCTCTCACCTGCAGCAGAGCTGTGCTGCCCTCTCACCCTGCTGCAGAGCTGTGCTGCCCTCTCACCCTGCTGCAGAGCTGTGCTGCCCTCTCACCCTGCAGCAGAGCTGTGCTGCCCTCTCACCCTGCTGCAGAGCTGTGCTGCCCTCTCACCTGCAGCAGAGCTGTGCTGCCCTCTCACCCTGCAGCAGAGCTGTGTTGCCCTCTCACCCTGCTGCAGAGCTGTGCTGCCCTCTCACCCTGCTGCAGAGCTGTGCTGCCCTCTCACCCTGCTCAGAGCTGTGCTGCCCTCTCACCTGCAGCAGAGCTGTGCTGCCCTCTCACCTGCAGCAGAGCTGTGCTGCCCTCTCACCTGTAGCAGAGCTGTGCTGCCCTCTCACCTGCAGCAGAGCTGTGCTGCCCTCTCACCTTCAGCAGAGCTGTGCTGCCCTCTCACCTGCAGCAGAGCTGTGCTGCCCTCTCACCTTCAGCAGAGCTGTGCTGCCCTCTCACCTGCAGCAGAGCTGTGCTGCCCTCTCACTCTGCTGCAGAGCTGTGCTGCCCTCTCACCTGCTGCAGAGCTGTGCTGCCCTCTCACCCTGCTGTAGAGCTGTGCTGCCCTGTCATGCTACCCATGGGCTGCAGACCCTGCTCTCCCAGACAGGAAGCCTGAGCCAGCTGCTATGGTAGTGGCCACAGGATGTCAGCATCAGAGCAAGTAGGACCTGGGTTTAGCTCTGTAGCTGACTGAGCAAGGACTGCAGGCTGCTGGCTCCTGGTAGGAGGTAGCTGGCCCTGGGGTGCTGGGGGTGCAGAGCTGGCCAGGAGCTGGCACTGAGTGCTGCCAGCCCAGCCCCAGCCTGGCCTGGGCTGCTCCCCAGCAGTGTGGGCAGCAGGGGCAGGGAGGGGATTCTGCCCCTCTGCTGTGCCTGCTGAGACCTCCCTGCAGGGCTGGGGCAGCTCTGGAGCCCTCAGCACAGCACAGGCAGGGAGCTGCTGGAGCAGGGCCAGAGGAGGCCACAGCAGTGCTGGGAGGCTGGAAGCCCTCTGCTGGGAGGCCAGGCTGGGAGGGTTGGGCTTGTGCAGCCTGCAGAGGAGAAGGCTCCAGGGAGACCTCCTGCTGGCCTTGCAGGGCTTCAAGAGGCCAGAAGAGAGCTGGGGACAGAGTGCTGAGCAGGGCCTGTTGGGCCAGGCCAAGGGGGGATGGTTTGAAGTGCAAGAGGGAGGCTGAGAGTGGAGAGAAGGAGAAAGGTTTGGTGCTGAGGGTGGGGAGAGCCTGTGCCAGGCTGCCCAGAGAGGTGGAGCTGCCCCATGGCTGGCAGCAGTGCAGGGCAGGTTGGTTGGGGCTGGGAGCAGCCTGCTGTGGCTGCAGCTGTCCCTGCTGGCTGCAGGGGCTTGGGCTACATGACCCTTAAAGGTCCTTCCAACCCAAAGCAGTCTCTGATTCTACCCCAGTTGCCCCAGCAGCAGCACTGCAGTCCTTACCTTCACTGCCTGCTGGTATTGCTGAGCTGTGGCAGAGACCTTCTGCACCTCCTGTTCCTTGCTTGCAATGTCTCCAAGGAGTGCCTGGCACACACAGACGCATGTCAAAGGGGACACCAAATCCAAAGGCCTTCTGCAGCCTTCTTGAGAGCTCCCAACCCCTAGAGCTCCAACTTTCTGCATGTGGGAAGTGTCAGCAGGGCACAGGTCAGACACTGTGACCTCCCAGCCTCCCAGTCAAGCTCAGTCGAGCTCATAAGGTGCTGCAGCAGCTCTGCTGGGAGCACAGGCTGAGGGAGCTGGGGCTGTGCAGCCTGCAGAGGAGAAGGCTCCAGGGGCTCCTCAGAGCTGCTGCCAGGAGCTGAAGGGATCCTGCAGGAAGGCTGCAGAGGAACTTTTGCTGAGGGGGTCTGAGGCAGGCCCAGGGGGAAGGGTTTGGAGCTGAGGCAGAGCAGGGTTAGAGTGGAGCTGAGGAAGAAGTTCCTCAGTGTGGGGCTGGGGAGGCTCTGGCCCAGGCTGCCCAGGGAGGCTGTGGCTGCCTCCTGCCTGGGGGTGTTCCAGGCCAGGCTGGATGAGGCCCTGAGCAGCCTGTGCTGGTGGGAGGGGTCCCTGCCCAGGGCAGGGCTTGGGGCAGAGGAGCTCTGAGGTCCCTTCCAACCTGAGCCATTCTGTGCCACATTTCCACACTCTCCTCAGGAGCTAAGTTCTCTTCCTGCTCCTGTTCCTTCTCCTCTCCCCGTGGGTGCCCTCAGGGGCTCTTACTGCTTGGCTCTGCAGCTTCCTCTCCACCTGCTGGATGTTGTCTGTCTCCTGGGGCTCGTAGCTGGGGACGCTGCCCAGGAAGTGGCTGAGCCGCTCGTAGTTGCTGCGGTAGTTGGCGTAGGCAGTCCTGGCCTTCTGCAGGGTCTGTGTCCTGGGGGGGAGACCAGCTCAGCTGCACCCCACCCCCCTCCTGTCATCTGCAAGCACCTCTCAGCCCAGCCCTGCGTCCCCTGCCCCCCAGAGACCCAGATCTGAGCCGGAGTGCTTCTCCTGCCAAAGTCTCCATCGCTAGGGGAAGAACATTCAGCCCCCAGAGCTGCCCAGACCTCCCCAGCCAGCAGGGGTAGAACTGTGCCAGGAGCAGCTCCCTCCTCCTCCTCAGCTCTCCCCCAAAGTCCCTCTGCAGCTTCTCCTTCCCATGAAGGTTTTATCACACAATCAGAGAATAATAGGGGTGGGAAGGGATCTGTGGAGGTCACTGAGGGTCACCTAGGGCAGGTTACACAGGACAGCATCCAGGTGAGTCTGGAAGGTCTCCAGAGATGGAGACTCCTCCTCCTCTCTGGGCAGCCTGCTCCAGGCCTCCAGCAGCCTCAAAGGGAAGAAGTTCCTCCTCATGTTCAGGTGGAACAGCTGATGTTCAGTCTGTGCCCATTGTGCCTTGTCCTGCCCCTGGGCACCACTGAACAAAGCCTGGTCCCACCCTCCTGCCACCCACCCTTGAGGTATTGATCAGCATTGATCAGATCCCCCTCAGGCTGCCCTTCTCCAGGCTCAACAGCCCCAAGCCCCTCAGCCTTTCCCCATCACAGAGCTGTTCCCCTGCCCTCGGCATCTTCATAGCCCCCTGCTGGACCCTCTCCAGCAGTTCCTGGTCCTGGAATTGGTGAGCCCAGAGCTGGAGCCAGGACTGCAGGTGAAGCCCTAGCAGGGCAGAGTAGAGTGGGAGAAGAACCTCCCTCACCCTGCTGGCCACACTCTTCTGGATGCCCCCCAGGACATCTTTGGCCTCCTTGGCCACAGGGGCACAGTGCTGGCTCATGGTCATCCTGCTGTCCCCTAACACTCCCAGGCCCTTCTCCAAGGAGCTGTTTCCCAGCAGCTCCCCCCTCAGCTGCCCTGCTGCAGGAGGCTGTTCCTCCCCAGGGGCAGGACCCTGCACCTGCCCTGCTTGAACCTCATGAGGTTCCTCTCTCTCCAGCCTGGGCAGGCCACAGTGCAAGGCAGCACAGCCTGGTGGAGGGGTCCTGGCTCTGCAGGCTGGTGCAGGGCTGGCTGGCCCTGCCCTGGGGCCTCACCTGTGGTCGATCTGCTTGCTGAGGTTGTTGAAGCGTTGGTTGAGTTTGTAGAGCTCAGCCTCCTGCCGCTCGATGTCAGGGCAGTGCTCCTGGAACTTGCTGGCCAGGGTGCTGGAGCAGGACTTGGTCCTCTGCAAGTTCTGCTCTGCTTCACTCAGCAGGAACTTCTTGGACTGGAGCTCAGCACCCATGGCCTGTGGAGAAAGCAGGAGAGGTTGTCCATGGTTGCATTTATCACTGCTCCCCACCAGCTCCAGCATGGAGCTGCAGAGGATCAGAGCAGGGTGAGGGCTGGAAGGGAGCTCTGGAGCTCCCCCACCCAAGCCCTGCTCCAGCAGGGCACCCCCAGCACCCTGCCCAGCAGCACAGTGCCCAGGGGGGGTTGGAAGCTCTCCACACCAGCAGACTCCACAACCTCTCTGGGCAGCCTGCTCCAGGCCTCCAGCAGCCTCACCCCAAACAACTTTCTCCTCCTGCTCAGCTCCAACCTCCTGCCTGACACTTTCTGCCCCTTGCTGCCCCTTCTGCTGGCCCTGGGCAGCACTCAGCAGAGCCTGGCCCCAGCCTCTTGCCCCCCACAGCTCCTTTAGCTCTTGCTGAGCATTGCTCAGCTGCCCTCTGGGGCTGCTCTTCTGCAGGCTCTCAGCCCCAGGGCTCTCAGCCTTTGCTGCTCCCAGAGCTGCTCCAGGCCCCTCAGCAGCTCTGCAGCCTGCCCTGGGCTCTCTCCAGCAGTTCTCTGTCCCTCTGGAACTGGGGAGCCCAGGACTGGCCCCAGGGCTCCAGATGTAGCCCCACTAGGACAGGGTAGAGGGACAGGAGAACCTCTCTTGCCCTGCTGGCCACACTCTTCCCCATGCAGCCCAGGAGACCATTGACCTGCTTGCCCCTGAGGGCTCATTGCTGGCTCCTGGGCAAACTGCAGGAGGTTTCATGTGCAGGAGGAGGCCATCCCTTTACCAGCTGCTTGGAGCCCCTGGGCTGGGCAGCCGTTAGCCCAGCCCTTGGGCAGTGTCTGTGTGTGTGGAGCAGAGCAGCGGCGCGGAGCAGGCTCTCACCAGCAGCTCCTCCCTCTTGCGGTCCATGCCCCGCGGCTCCTCGGGCACTGTGTCGTCCAGCACCAGTTTGTTCTCGTAGGTGGAGAGCAGGTCCCTGCCTTGCTGCAGGCTCCTCTCCAGGCTGGTGGCCACCTCCACCCTGGGTGGGCACAAGAGGAAGGATGTCTGAGCGCCTCTGCCGCTGCCTGCGGCGGGCCCCCCCCCTGCCTCGGCCAGGGCTTACTTCTCCTGGGCGGCGCTGAGCAGCTGCACCAGGCGGTCGTACTTCCTGCTGGTGTGCTCCACCTTGCTCTTCACCAGGCTGGCACTGCCAGTGTTGGGCACCGACTCGATGAAGGCCTCACACTCCTGGATCTTCCTCGCCTTCTCGGGCTCGATGCGGCGAACCTCGTTGGTGATGTTCTGCAGGGGGAGCAGAGAGGACAGCTGCGGGCCTGGGGCTGCAGGGAGCTGGCCCTGGGGGCTGCAGGGAGCTAACCCTGGGGGCTGCAGGGAGCTAACACTGGGGGCTGCAGGGAGCTGGCCCTGGAGGCTGCAGGGAGCTAACCCTGGGGGCTGCAGGGAGCTAACCCTGGGGGCTGCAGGGAGCTGGTCCTGGGGGCTGCAGGGAGCTGGTCCTGGGGGCTGCAGGGAGCTAAGCCTGGGGGCTGCAGGGAGCTGGTCCTGGGGGCTGCAGGGAGCTAACCCTGGGGGCTGCAGGGAGCTAAGCCTGGGGGCTGCAGGGGAGCTAACCCTGGGGGTTGCAGGGAGCCAAGCCTGGGGGCTGCAGGGAGCTAACCCTGGGGGTTGCAGGGAGCCAAGCCTGGGGGCTGCAGGGAGCTAACCCTGGGGGCTGCAGGGAGCTAACCCTGGGGGTTGCAGGGAGCCAAGCCTGGGGGCTGCAGGGAGCTAACCCTGGGGGCTGCAGGGAGCTAACCCTGGGGGCAGCAGGGACCTAAGCCTGGGGACTGCAGGGAGCTAACCCTGGGAGCTGCAGGGGAGCTAACCCTGGAGGCTGCAGGGAGCTAAGCCTGGGGGCTGCAGGGAGCTAAGCCTGGGGGCTGCAGGGAGCTAAGCCTGGGGGCTGCAGGGAGCTAACCCTGGAGGCTGCAGGGGAGCTAACCCTGGAGGCTGCAGGGGAGCTAACCCTGGGGCTGCAGGGAGCTAACCCTGGAGGCTGCAGGGAGCTAACCCTGGGGCTGCAGGGGAGCTAACCCTGGGGCTGCAGGGAGCTGGCCCTGGGCTGTGCAGGGTGAGAAGGGAGGGCAGGGCTGAAGGCCTCTCCTTGATGGCAGGAGGGCTCCCAGCAGCCCTGTATGGGACAAAGGATATTTTGAGTTGACTTTCTGCAGACAACACTAAGCTGGGTGCCAGAGTTGATCTGCTGCAGGGCAGGAGGCTGTGCAGAGGGCCCTGGCCAGGCTGCAGCCATGGCTGAGGCCAAGGGGATGAGGTTCAACAAGGCCAAGGGCTGGGTCCTGCCCTTGGGTCACAACCACCCCAGGAAGGCTCCAGCCTGGGGGCAGAGTGGCTGCAAAGTGCCCAGCAGAGAAGGCCCTGGGGGTGCTGGGGGCCAGCAGCTGGAGAGGAGCCAGGGGGTGCCCAGGGGGGCAAGAAGGGCAGCAGCAGCCTGGGCTGGAGCAGCAGTGGGGTGGCAGCAGGAGCAGGGCAGGGATTGTGCCTCTGGGCTGGGCACTGGGGAGGCCACAGCTTGAGTGCTGGGTTCAGCTCTGGGCTCCTCACTGCAGGAAGGAGATTGAGGAGCTGGAGCAGGGCCAGAGAAGGGCAAGAGAGCTGGGGAAGGGTGTGGGGAAGAGGGCTGGGGAGGAGCAGCTGAGGGAGCTGGGGGTGTTGAGCCTGGAGCAGAGGAGGCTGAGGGAGACCTCATTGCTCTCTGCAGCTCCCTGAGAGGAGGCTGCAGCCAGCTGGGGCTTGGGCTCTGCTCCCTAGGCTCAGGGGAGAGAAGGAGAGGCAATGGCCTGAAACTGTGCCAGGGCAGGCTGAGGTTGGAGAGGAGGCCAAATGTCTTTGGTGGCAGAGTGGTCAGGGCCTGGCAGAGGCTGCCCAGGGAGGTGGTGGAGTCCCCATGGCTGGAGGGGTTGCAGAGCCCTGTGGCCATGGCAGCTGGGGCCAGGATTTGGTGGCCATGGTGGGGCTGGGTTGGTGCTGGACTGGATGAGCTTTTCCACCCCAACCAATTCTGTGCTCCTGTGACTTGTCTCTCTCCTGGGGCAGTGTTGCCCGCCCTGAGCATGGCAGCTCCAGCTGGGGAGTGGTTTCCTGCAGCTCTGTCAGCACAGTGCTGGACTCCTCTGGACCTGTGGGCTCTGCAGCCTGCCAGCTGAACCCTTGCCTGGGCAGCTGCAGGCACTTGCAGCAATTCACTTTCACTTGTGGTGGCACCTGGGGTTTGACACAGCCCTTGGCAGGTGATGCAACCAGGAACAGAACTTCCTCCAAACCCCAGGGAGGTTTGTGGCACAGAGCCTGCCTTAATTAGGGGCTGAAGGAGAGGAAAGGAGCAGCAGGAGGCCAGCGCCAGGGCAGGGCAGAGCAGGGCAGGTCCACCAGGAGGAGTTGTGTGCCCTGCACCTCGTCCTCTCCTGCTCCTTTCTGAGCTGGTCAGGGTGGTGGCAGAGTTAATGTCCCTGCTGCTCTCAGAAGAGGCACAGGATCACAACCTGAGGGCTCCCACCCCTCCCAGAGCCATGGGATGCACTGGGTGGGAAGGGATCCCTAGAGGGGATGCAGTGCGGCCCCAGCAGGCAGCAGGGACAGCTCCAACCAGAGCAGGTTGCTCAGAGCCACATCCAGTCTGATCTTGAATGTCTGCAGGGATGGGACCTCCACCACCTCGCTGGGCAACCTGCTGCAGTGTTCCACCAACCCCACACTGAAGAACTTCTTAATGTCCAACCTAAACCTCCTCTCTCCCAGCTCAAAGCCATTGGCCCTGGGCCTGGCACTCCCAGCCCTTGGCCCAAGTCCCTCCCCAGCTCTCCTGGAGCCCTTCAGGCTGCTCTGAGGTCTGCCTGGAGCCTTCTTATCTCCAGGCTGCACAGCCCCAGCTCTCCCAGCCTGTCCCATAGGTTCTGCAGCCCTCTGAGCATCTTGGTGGCCTCCTCTGGATCCCCTGAGCCCAGCCCATACTCTGCAGCCATCATCTTTCCCCATTCCACCTTTCCATAACCCATCTGGGGGAGGCCAAAGGTTTCTTTGCCTTCTCAAAGGGTTGTTGCCCGTCTGCCTTGGCAGCATCATTCCCTCCCCAGGTGCTGCTGGGCTCAGGAGCGCTCACAGCCGGCAGCAGCTGGGGGCCGCGCCGGGGCAGCGCCGGGAGCTGTCCTGCGGTACCTTCAGGTCCTTGGAGCGCTCGGCGCTGTCCTGCACCGCACGGCTCTGCTCCAGCGGCGGCCGCAGGTTGGCTGTGATGGCTTTCTCCTGCTTCTCCAGGTCGCTGTTCACCTTCTCCAGCCCTGCCAGCAGCTGGCGACCCCGGACCGATGCAGCGTCTGGGGAACGAGGAGGGACCAGGTGAAAGCTGCTCGCAGGCTGCCGCTGGGCTCCAGCCTCCTGCTGAGCCCCAAACCCACATCCCCCTCCGCCACCCCAGCCCTGCCTGGCTGCCCTGCCCCTGCGCCCATCCCAACTCCGTGCTCCCCAGGACCCTCAGGAGGTGGGGAGCCCTCTGTGACCCCTTCCTAAGACAGGCCACCCCCTAAGGTCAGGGCTAGAGCAGCCCTTCTGGGGAGCCCTCCCTTTGCAGGAGCCCTTGCAGAGCTGCACCTCCAATGCTGTCGGCCTTCAGCCCCTCGTAGCGCTGCTGCAGGATGTTCTTGCAGTTGGAGGTCTTCTCCTTCATGGCCACGTATTGGTCAGCAATCCTGCAGGACAGGACAGGGAGGGGTGGGCATGAGGCCAGCCCTCAGCTCCTCCATCACCTCCTTAGCCCATCCCAGTGCTGCTCCAGGGAGGAGGATGCCGCTCTGGAGGGGCTCACAGGAGCTGGTCCCTCAAGGCACCTTCAGCCCGTGCTGGCAGAGGGTGAGGTGTCTGCCCCAGAGGGGGGAGAGCAGGGGAGGGGCAGCAGTGGCAGGTGGCTGCCTGCTGAGGGAGGGGTGGCTGCCCCCACACAGGGGAGGGGGCTCAGGGATGGCTCTGAACTTTGCCAGGGGAGATCTCGTGTGCAAGCAGGAGGTGGGCAGGAGGCCCTCCTGGAGGGAGCTGGAGGCTGTGAGCAGGGGAAGGAGGGCAGGAGGCCCTCAGCAGTGCTGGTGGCACAGCCTGGGGCTGGTGGGGGTGAGGGCAGAGGCTGCTGTGGCAGTGGGAAGCTGCAGCACGGCACCCTGGGGGCACCTACTGGTCTGCCAGCGCTATGGCTTCGGGGTCAGGCGGTGGGATCATGAAGCAGACCCCCGGGGCACTGATCTTCTCTCCTGAGCTGTCTGCCACTTCCCAGATGTCTCCACTGTTCTTCTGCAGGGTGTAGAGGGCTCCTCGGCTTATCTGGCCCTGGGGGAGGGGGGCAAGAACTGGTCACAGCAGCAGGGCAGGAGCCACCACCCAGCCTGCTCCATCCACACCAGCAGCCCCAGGGAGGCAAGACCGGCACCAAGCCCTTCACTCAGTCCCCTCTCCCTGTGCCTGCTCCTTGCCAAAGCTTCCTGTGCCTGCTCCACCTCCCCTCAGCTGCCAGGCACGAAGCCATGGATCCTCCTGCCCCAGCCCCAGCAAGCAGGCTGCCAGCTGGGCAGAGAGGAGAAGGGGTTTGCCAGGCCCTGCCGAGGGCTTTCCCCTTGGAGAGGCAGGCTGGAGTCAGCTGGAGCTGCTTGCTCCTCCCCAGGCCCCGCTGCTGCCCTGCTATCTGCTGGCTTCACTGTCCCAGCAGCTCAGCCAGCCCCAGCCAGCAGCTCTGGTGGTGCTGGGGGATGCAGGAGGGCTGAGCTCTGCTGGCCATCCTCCCAGCCCTGCACAGGGGGCATGGGAACGTGGCAGAGCCAGGATGTCACAACCTGCTGCAGGCTGTGTGACAGCCAGGCTGAGCCTGCTGCCTTCCCCCAGACCCTTCCTGAGCTGTCAAACCTGCTCTGCCACCTCCCACCAGCACAACCTTCACCCTCTCCCCCCTGCAGGGCACAGCACCGCTTGGACACAGCTGAAAGCTGCTCCTTCGTGGCCAGTGCCACCCTCATGAGCTTCAGCAAGGCCAGGGGCAAGGTTTTGGTCCTGGAGCATGGCACCCCCTGGTACCAACCCAGGCTGGGGGTGAAGGGCTGGGAGCAGCCCTGTGGAGAAGGCCTTGGGGGTGCTGGGGGTGCAGAGCTGGCCAGGAGCTGGCACTGAGTGCTGCCAGCCCAGCCCCAGCCTGGCCTGGGCTGCTCCCCAGCAGTGTGGGCAGCAGGGGCAGGGAGGGGATTCTGCCCCTCTGCTGTGCCTGCTGAGACCTCCCTGCAGGGCTGGGGCAGCTCTGGAGGCCTCAGCACAGCACAGGCAGGGAGCTGCTGGAGCAGGGCCAGAGGAGGCCACAGCAGTGCTGGGAGGCTGGAAGCCCTCTGCTGGGAGGCCAGGCTGGGAGGGTTGGGCTTGTGCAGCCTGCAGAGGAGAAGGCTCCAGGGAGATCTCAGAGCAACCTTCCAGTACCTGAAGGGGCTCCAGGAGAGCTGGGAAGGGACTTTGGACAAAGGCATGGGGGGACAGGCCAAGGGGTGATGGCTTCAAGCTGGAAGAAGCTGAACTGAGATGAGACATGAGGAATAAATACTCCCATGAGGGCAGGGAGACTCTGGCACAGGCTGCCCAGGGAGACTCTGGAGGATGCAAGCCTGGAGGTGTTGAAGGCCAGGCTGGATGAGGCCTTGGGCAGCCTGTGCTGGTGGGAGGGGTCCCTGCCTGTGGCAGGGGGGTCAGAACTTGATGCTCTTTGTGCTCCCTTCCAGCCCAAACCATTCTATGATTCCCAGGCTCCTCTCCATCCCCAGTGACCCCCAGAGAGACAGCGCCCTGCAGCTCCTTGGAGTTGCTCATGGGATGAGGAAGACGAGGAGATGAAGGAAATGAGGAGATGAGGGAGACAAGGAGGTGAGCAAGATAAGGAGGATGAGGAAGATGACGTGGATGAGGAAGATGAGGAGATGAGGAAGACGAGGAGATGAGGAAGTGAGGAAGATGAGGAAGTGAGGAAGATGAGGAGGTTAGGAAGATGAGGAAGGTGAGGTGAGGAAGATGAGGAGGTGAGGAAGATGAGGAGGTGAGAAAGATGAGGAGATGAGGAAGATGAAGAGGTGAAGATGGGGAAGATGAGGAGCTGAGGAAGATGAGGAGGTGAGGAAGAGGAGCTGAGGAAGATGAGGAGGTGAGGAAGAGGAGGTGAGGCAGATGAGGAGGTGAGGAAGATGAGGAGGTGAGGAAGATGAGGTGAGGAAGATGAGGAGATGAGGAAGATGAGGAGGTAAGGGAGACAAGGAGGTGAGGGAGGTGAGGAGGTGAGGAAGATGAGGAGGTCTGGCAGATGAGGAGGTGAGGAAGATAAGGAGGTGAGGAAGATGAGGAGGTGAGGGAGGTGAGGAGGTGAGGCAGATGAGGAAGTGAGGAAGATGAGGAGGTGAGGCAGGTGAGGAGGTGTGGCAGATGAGGAGGTGAGGAAGATGAGGAGGTGAGGAAGATGAGGAGGTGAGGAAGATGAAATGAGGAAGATGAGGAGATGAGGAAGATGAGGAGATGAGGAAGATGAGGAGGTGAGGCAGGTGAGGAGGTGAGGCAGATGAGGAGGTGAGGCAGATGAGGAGGTGAGGGGGGTGAGGAGGTGAGGCAGATGAGGGGCTGGTACCTGCTCGCCTTCATACTCGCAGAGGGCCTCGACCGGGATGTGCTGTGCCGGTGCCTGGCGCCGGTAGCGCAGGGGCAGGACCTGCTGGCTGCGCTCCTGCAGGGACTTCACCACCGCCTCGTACTTGTCCAGGGCCTTCTCCTGGTCCTAGCGCAGGGCAAAGACCAACATCAGCCGCGGGGCTCTGCCGGCCGGGGAGGAGCTCCTCCCGGTGCTGCTGGCCCAGGCTTGGGCTCTGCCTTCGCCTGCGCTGCTGGCAGCAGCTCCCGGAGCCTGCCCTGGGATTCTGCACCAGCTGCCCCTGTGCCCTGCTGCCCGCTTCCGAAGCCAGGCTGAGGCTTGGGGCTGTGCCCTCGTTCACAGAGTCAGTGTCAGGGGCTGGAAGGGACCTCGAGAGAGCATCCAGTCCAAGCCCCCCTGGCAGAGCAGGAGAACCCGGGGCAGGTCACACAGGAGCACATCCAGGCAGGTCTTGAATAGCTCCAGAGAGGGAGACTCCACAGCCCCCCTGAGCAGCCTGCTCCAGGGCTCTCTCACCCTCACAGGGGAATCATTCTTCCTCCTGTTTCCATGGCACTTCCTGTGGCTCAGCTTCCACCACTGCCCCTGGTGCTGGCATTGGGCATCCCCCAGCAGAGCCTGGCTGCAGCCTCTGGGCAGCACCCTGCACAGCTTTATCACCAGCAAGGAGGTCACCCTCAGGCTCCTCCTCTCCAGGCTACAGAGCCCTCAGCTCCCTCAGGCTCTCCTCATGAGGAAGATCTTCCACTGCCTTCATCATTTTCATGGCTCTGCACTGGACTCTCTCAAGCAGTTCCCTGAGGTCCTTCTTGACCTGAAGGGCCCAGAACTGGACACAAGATTCCAGCTGTGGCCTCAGCAGGGCAGAGCAGAGGGGGAGGAGAACCTCTCTGATCTACTGACCACAGCCCTTCTATTCCACCCTGGAATGGCATTGGCCTTCCTGGCCCCCAGAGCACATGTTGGCACTGGGGCTGTGCTCCTGCCCATGCCTGGGCAGCAGCCACCAGGCAGTGATGACCATTCCCTAGTCTGGGGTCCACACCTGCCTGGCTGCTCAGAAGCACAGAACTCTGGGTTGGAAAAGCCCTCCCAGAGCATCCAGTCCAACATCAACCCAACCCCACCATGGCCACCAAACCCTGGCCCCAGCTGCCATGGCCCCAGGGTTCTTGAACACCTCCAGGGATGAGGACTCCACCACCTCCCTGGGCAGCCTGTGCCAGGGCCTGAGCTGGGGCATGGTGATGGACAGCCCTGTTCCCAGCTGCAGCTCTAGCTGCAGCCCTCTGCCGGCTCCAGCTGTGCAGGTGGCTGTGCCCTGGTGCTGAGTGGGACAGAGCACCAGCAGGAGAAGGATTTAGATTAGCTGTGAGGAAGCTGTTCACTGTGAGGGTCTGGAACAGGTTGCCCAGAGAGGCTGTGGATGCCCCCTCCAAGCATTCAGGGCCATGCTGGAGGGGCTTTGAGCAACCTGGGCTAGCTGAAGATGTTCCTGTGCGTGCCAGAAGAGGTGGAGCCAGATGTTCTCTAAGGTCCCTTCCAACCCAACCCATTCTGTGATTCTATCTATCAGCTGTTCCAGGACACGTGGAGCAGCTGGGCCTGCTGCAGCATGCCTGGGCTTGGGCTTGGGCTTGGGCTTGGGCTTGGGCTTGGGCTGGGCCAGCAGTTGGGCTCAGCACAGCCCTTCCCAAGTGGGCAGGCTGGCTCCCAGCAGCACAGCAAGTTCCACCACCTCCCCTGGCAGCAGGTCTCATTAGGCTCCCACCCTGCAGGAGCAGCGACTGCAGGAGAGAACAAACACAAACCAGCCCAGGGACAATTACGCTGCCGTGGGAGAGGCCAGCTCTAGCCAGAGGGGAAGGAAGAGGCAGCTGAAGGCCTGGCAGAGGGAGGCTGCAGCCTGGTCCTGCTGCTTGCCCTGGGGAAAGCTGGGCAAGATGCCTACACTGCAGGGATGCCCTTCCACGGGTGCCATGGGGACACTGGCAGGGATGCCCTTCCACGGGTGCCATGGGGACACTGGCAGGGATGCCCTTCCACGGGTGCCATGGGGACACTGGGTGCTGCTGCTGCCAGCCCTGTGCCCCAACACTCACGTCCAGCTCCCGGAGGAGAGACTCCAGCTGGTATCTGTCCTTGAACTCCGGGCTGAACTTTTGGTCCAGGTCTGTATCCACCTTCTTCAGGAGCTCCTGGGCGTCCTTAGCGTCCTTCTGAAACTGCAGAAAGGCAAAGCCTCTGCTGAGAAGGGGTCCTACTGAAAGCCTCAGCACAGCCAGCTCGGCAGCCTGCTCCTCCCGCTGCCCGGAGCAGGGGCAGCCACCAGGAGCTGCCAGCAGGAGCTGCCGGGGGCTTGTGGACGCCTAGGAAGTGAGGAATCGGTTTGCCGTGCTCAGAGCAACAGAGACAGCCCAGGGCAGCTTGTTCCATGGTCTCCTCCTGCAGAGCTCTTATTGCCCACCTCTCCCTGCCCTCAGTTTTGGACAGCGTCACCCTGCTGCGCGGTGTCTCCCTTGGCAGCACAGAGCAGAAGGCTGAGCCAAGCCCTTCCACACACAAACCACCTCCTGGGGCACTTCTGCTCTGGCAGAGCTCCAGGAGAGGCACTGCCCGGGCCGGGCACCCCCGTTCAGCTTTGGCAACAGGCTCAGCACGTCGCCAACACGCCCAGGCTGTGGGAGAGGAATCCAGCCTGACCTGCTCCCAGCAGAGCCTCCCTGCCTGCTGGATCCCCTTTATCCAGCAGACATCTGTCTGCTGAGCTCAGCTGAGCTCTGGGCCCTCACACAGGGCTCCCTCAGGGACAACTCAGCTTTCTGCAGCTGTCACTTCCCCACCTGGACCTGCTCTGCTTCTGGGCAGAGCATGCAAGGTCTTCCCATGCCTTGCTCTGGGGGTGAGGTACCTCTGTGAGATGCCTCTGCTGGGCTGCAGGCAGGGATGCCAACAGCAGGCTGGGGCTCCTGAACCTCAGCACTGGAGCAGGTGCCAGACATAGTATCATAGTATCACAGTATCAGTCAGGGTTGGAAGGGACCACAAGGATCATCTAATTCCAACCCCCCTGCCATGGGCAGGGACACCCCACACTAGATCAGGCTGCCCACAGCCTCATCCAGCCTGAGCTTAAACACCTCCAGGGACAGGGCCCCAACCACCTCCCTGGACAACCCATTCCAGTGCTTCACTGCTTTCATGGGGAAGAACTTCCTCCCCACCTCCAGCTTCATTCCACCCCCCCACCAGTCCTATCACTACCTGAGATCCTGAGCAGTCCCTCCCCAGCCTTCCTGCAGCCCCCTTCAGATCCTGGAAGGCCACAATGAGGTCACCTGGGAGCCTTCTCTTCTCCAGACTGAACAGCCCCAACTCCTTCAGTCTGTCCTCACAGCAGAGCAGCTCCAGCCCTCTGCTCATCCTCCTGGCCCTGCTCTGGACACCTTCCAGCACCTCCAGATCCCTCTTGCAATAGGGGCTCCAGACTGGAGGCAGTACTCCAGTCATGCTTTGGCCAAGCCATTAGTGACCTTTGGGTGCCTGAGCAATCATGGCTTGAGTTCCACCAGCTCAAGGTGGTCCTTCCAGCCTTTAAAGCCCCACAGATCCTCTTCTGCCCTGGGTCCAGAGCAGCAACAGTCTGGATTTGGGAAGCTCCTGCAGCCCAGCAGCAGCACCTGGCTGCCCCCAGACATCTGGTACCTTGTGGAAGTCCTCCATGAACTTCAGGTGGCTCTCCTCACATATCAGCAGGTTGAGGTACTCCTTCCAGTCAGCATGCACTGCCTCGATGTGAGCCTGTAACACAGGGGTGGGAGCTGGGTGCTAGCAGCACAGCCTCTGGTAGAGGTGAGCCCCAGCTGCCCACCAGCAAGTGCCAGCTTCCACCTTGAGCAAACAGCTCCTTGGCTGCCTCTGGAACCACCCAGGTGCTCTGAGGTCCAAGCTAGGATGGGAACAGTGGGGAGCTAGTCCAAAGCCCTGATGGGAACACAGGGCTGGGGGAAGAGAGGTGGCAAATCCTGTGGTCTTGTGTCCATCTCCCTCTCAAAGGTGGAACTTGCCACCATCCTTTGTAGGCAGGCACAAGGTAACCACCACAGGAATGAGGACAATGGGAAGAGCTCCTCAGCTTTATCTCAGCACCTCTGGAGGTGTTTGCACACTTGCAGGTGAAGCAGACCTCTTCCCACTTGGCATTCCGGGAAGTGAAGTGGAGAGGCACATTGGCACCAGGTCCCACCCTGGAGAAGGGCTGAGTAGGTCCTCCAGGGTTGGGGGAAAGGTGGGAGCCATCCCTGGTGCTCACCTCGATGGCATTCTTGCCAGGGTGGTTCTGGGCAAGCAGCTGGTCCCCATCTGCATGCAGCTTGTTGATGGCCTCCTCCTTCTCCTCCAGCTTCCGGTGGATGAAGTTCTGGATGGAGAGAGGGGAGACACTGAGCCCCAGGAAAGCAGAGGTGACTCTGGCTGTGCCCTGGGGCCAAGTTACTCTGCAAAGGCCTGAGCAGCTCCCCAAGACACAAGGGGTGGTGTTCCCCTACTGCAGCTTGCACTGCTCCTTTCCCTTACAGCTGTTGCTAAAGATGTGGCTCTTGCCAAGAGGCAATAAGGCAGAGGAGGATGAGGAAGCTGTGGAGGAAAGGATTAACCAACCTCTCTACCCACGTGCTTTCACATCTCAAAGTGCTTCATGATGGAGCAGGGGAAACTGAGGCACAGGGAAAAGGACCCTTCCTGCCCCCATCTGACCCCCAGTCTGCTCCCCAGCTTCATCCCCACCTTGTCTCAAAGGAAGTGATCCTGCCCCAGTACTGGGCACTGGGGAGGCCACAGCTCAAATCCTGGGTTCAGTTTTGGGGCTCTCACTCTGAGAAGGACATTGAGGAGCTGGAGCAGGGCCAGGGAAAGGCAACGAAGCTGGGGAAGGGTCTGGAGAAGAAGGCTGGGGAGGAGCAGCTGAGGGAGCTGGGGGTGTTGAGCCTGGAGAAGAGGAGGCTGAGGGAGACCTCCTTGCTCTCTGCAGCTCCCTGAGAGGAGGCTGCAGCCAGCTGAGGCTTGGGCTCTGCTCCCTAGGCTCAGGGGAGAGAAGGAGAGGCAATGGCCTGAAACTGTGCCAGGGGAGGCTGAGGTTGGAGAGGAGGCCAAATGTCTTTGGTGCCAGAGTGGTCAGGGCCTGGCAGAGGCTGCCCAGGGAGGTGGTGGAGTCCCCATGGCTGGAGGGGTTGCAGAGCCCTGTGGCCATGGCAGCTGGGGCCAGGGTTTGGTGGCCATGGTGGGGCTGGGCTGCTGGTTGGACTGGATGCTCTGGGAGGGCTTCTCCAACCCAAACCAGTCTGTGTTTGTGGCAGCAGCAGATGCAGGGCCAGGCTGGGGGCACACTGACCTCGTACTGGCGGCGCCGGCTGGGGTAGTCCAGGTTGTGGTCACTCCAGTCGTAGTGGGTCCTGTCCTTGGCCTGCTGATCCAGCCAGTACAGCTTGTTGGTGCAGCGCTGCATGTAGTCCTGCAAGGAGTGCAGGTCCTGCTGCCGCTGCTGGGAGCCAGCCTGCCGAGAGGGGAGAGAGCTCAGCCCAAAGGTCTGCTCCCTGCGTCCTGCGGCCATGGCCTGGCCACCCCGGCAAGGGACTGGTGCCCTGCCCCCCAGCACCCCAGAGGGCTCTTACCAGCAGCTTCTGGTATTTGGCTTGGAAGTCATCCAGGCATTCCTGATAACAGAGGAGAAGCAGAGCAAGAGTTAGGAGCACGGAGAGTGGTGGTCTGGTGGGGGCTTGATGGTGGAGAAGGATGTGGGGGCTGTGGGATTAGCCTCATTGTAAAGCTACCACTTGATGTGGAGTGCTGAGCTCCCCAGCTCAGGAGGGACAGGGATCTGCTGCAGAGAGCCCAAGGGAGGCTCCAAGGATGCTGCAGGGCCTGGAGCACTGCCTGGGGAGGAGAGGCTGAGAGCCCTGGGGGGGCTTAGTCTGGAGAGGAGATGGCTGAGAGGGATCTGATCAATGTCTCTCAAGAGCTGTGGGCTGGGGGTCAGGAGGCAGGGGACAGGGCCAGGCTCTGCTCACTGTGCCCTGGGATAGGCCAAGGGGCAGTAGATGGAAACTGCAGCCCAGGAGGTTCCACCTCAGCAGGAGGAGGAACTTCTGCACTGTGAGGCTGCCAGAGGCCTGGAGCAGGCTGCCCAGAGAGGTTGTGGAGTCTCCTGCTCTGGAGCCTTCCCAGCCCTGTCTGGATGTGTTCTGTGTGCCCTGTGCTGGGTTCTATGCTCCTGTTCTGGCAGGGGCTTGGTCTGGAAGATCTCTGGAGGTCCCTTCCAATGCCCTAACATCCTCTGATCCTGTGAGCTCTGAGGTTCAACCTGGACCTAGCTGCTCCCCCAGCCTGGCCCAGGCTGTAGGACAGTGGCACTGGATGCAGGTAGGATGCTGGAGCGCCCCCAGCTTCAGCAGCAGCTCAGGGCTGGGGCAGCAGGCAGGGGGCAGGGAGCTGACCTTGTTGCCTTCCTTGGTGATGTGTGGGCCGATGGCCATGACCTCGTTGTGGAAGATGTTGTGCTCCTCCACTTGGCTGTTGACCAGCGGCAGGTCGGTGCCGAAGCCCTTGCTGCTCAGTGCGTCCTGTGGGGCACAGGGGTTGGCTTAGCCCTGGGGGAACGCAGTGGGGCACAGGAAACTCCTCTGGGAGCTGGGCTGGTCTCATGAGGGTGCCCAGGAGCATGTGGGTGAAACTGACCACGGGAGAGCCAGTCTGGGGGGGTTTAACCCTTTTCAGGCTGGAAGGGTGTAGGGAGTGGGACAAAATCAAACATGAGGGCCCCAGAGTAGAGCCCAAAGCAGGTGGTGCCTGGCAAGGACCCAAGAACACAAGAGGAGAGGCTGAAGCTTGTTCAGCTTGGGGAGCAGAAGGATTTGGAGGGTCCTAACAGCATCCTTCCAAGGCCAATGAGGAAAGGGAGCTGGGCACTGTGGGCTGGTGTGTGGCAGACACAGGAGAGGTGACCTCTGCAGGGGGAAGCACAGACTGGGGGTCAGGAGAAGTTTCTCCACTCTAGGACAGTGGAGCATTGGAGCATGCTGCCCAGAGAGGGAGTGTGAGCTCTGTCCTCAGCTGGAGAAGGGCAGAGGTTTACCCAAGTTCAACCAGGAGGTCAATGGCCAGGCTGAGCCTAGGAGCCCATCCCCTGAAGGAGCAACTCCCCACGGCCCTCTGATCCTCTGGAGCTTCTCATTTCTCAGCTGGGCTGCTGCCAGTGGTGCCACTCTGAGCACTGATTCTGCAGCAGCTGCCCTTGTCCCATCACCTCTGCACCCTCCTCTGCCACCCAGCCCCCTCCTCCTGCCCATGCTCTCTGCTGCTCTCACTAGAAAGCTGCCAAGAAGGTTGCCAAGAGGTTCTGCATGGGGAGATGAATGAGGTGCTGCCTGGCTGGTGCTACTGGCCAGGCAGTGGTCCTGAGGGACCCCTTGGTACCTGTTTCTCCTCGATCACTGTGGACCAGTTGACCTGGGGCTCAATGTTCTGCTGCAGGGGGAAGTTGTAGATCTGGTTGTGCTTCACACGCAGGTTGGCCACTCGCTCCTTCAGCTGCCGGATGCTGCAGGAGGGGAAGGGTGAGGGGGAGATGGAGAGTGTGCCCCTGGGCCAGCACTACATCAGTGGCTGGAGGTGATCCTCTCCCAGGCCCCCATGGATTGGTGTGGGAAGGGCTGTCCTTGAGGGACCGCAGAGAGGGGAAAGGTGAGGATGGCAACACAGGCTGGCAGCAGCTGCCTTGTGCAATCAGCTGGGGAGGAGAGGGCAAAGGTTTCACATCTGCCAGCTCAGGGCAGACTGGGGCCGGGGTAGAGCATGGTCCTGCAGGGTGGGCAGGCCCCACCTCACCACGCTTCCTGCACAGCTGCCAGCAGCAGGCGTGCAGCTGGGCTTGCTCCACACCTGCCCGGGGTCAGGTGTCCGAGGACTGGGATGCAGAGGAGGCTGCGGTGCCCCCCCGGCAGCTGCAGGCAGGAGCTGAGCAGAGCCCCTGGAGCCGCGTCCGCCCCCGGCCGGTACTCAACTCTTCTGTGATCATGTCCCCCTGGGGGTGCTTCATGTGGCGGGCGACGGCCGCGTCCCCGTCGAGCACATAGAGCAGCTTGTCGGACTCGGAGAGCCTCTGCGCCGTCAGGTCCCGGTACTGCGCCAGCTGGCACGACTTGAGCTTGTGCAGGTCCTGCGCGGGCACAGGGCGGGCAGCGGGCGGCTGCTGAGCTTGGGGACACCTCGCAGGGCATCGGCCGCCCCCCCGCAGCTCCCAACCCCACCGCGGCCACGGAGGAAGGGGGAAACCAACGGGGCCCAAGAGGTCTTCCCAGCGGAGATGGGCAGGACCCCTGCTCTCTCCTGGCCTCCCGGTGATGTGTTTTGCTTCCCCCCCCGACTATCGCAGCCCCGAGGAAGGGCTGTGGCACCTCGGGACATACCGTGTCCTTTGGGAAGAGGAGGATGGCTCAAGCCCCTTCTCCTCCACCCCAGCTTCCTGCCGGGATGCACAGCCCTGCCCTGAGCGGCCCTGGGCAGGGAGGAATTTTGGGGGCCTGATGCACCCTCCCACCTCCTTCCCATGAGCTGGGGGAACCTGAACATGCCTTGTTCCATGGATCATGGAGAGAGAGGGGAAAGGGAAAGGGAAAGGGAAAGGGAAAGGGAAATGGGGAAAGGGGGAAAGAAAAAAAAAAGAAAAATAAAAGAAAAAAAAAGGAAAGGAAAAGAAAAGAAAGGAAAGGAAAAAAAGGAAATAAAAATTAAATTAAAAAAAGGAAACAAGGGAAAGGGAAAAAAGGAAAAGGAAAAAAGGAAAAGGATAAAAGGAGAAGGAAAAAGGGAAATGAAAAAAAGGAAAAGAAAACAAGAGAAAAGGAAAAAAGGAAAAGGGGAAAGGAAATGGAAGGGAAAAGGAAAGGGAGGAAAAGGGAAGGGAATAAAAGGGGAAAGGAAAAAAGGAAAGGGAAAAGAAAAAGGAGGGAAAGGAATGAAAAGGAAAAGGAGGGAAAAGGAAAGGGAAAGGAATAAAAGGAAAGGGAAAAGAAAAAGGAAAATGAAGAAAAGGAAAGGGAAAAGGAAAATGAAGAAAGAGGAGAAGAGACGGAGTGGGAGGAGTGGGGATGGGAGAGGGAAAAGAGAGGGAGGGCAGAGGAGATGGAAGCAGCGGCGGCGTGGGCAGGGCCGTGGCAGGATGCCCCGTGCCGCCCGCAGGGTGCCCTGTGCCGCCCGCAGGGTGCCCTGTGCCGCCCGCAGGATGCCCTGTGCCGCCCGCAGGGTGCCCTGTGCCTCTCGCAGGGTGCCCTGTACCGCCCGCAGGGTGCCCTGTGCCGCCCGCAGGGTGCCCTGTGCCGCCCGCAGGATGCCCTGTGCCGCCCGCAGGGTGCCCTGTGCCTCCCGCAGGGTGCCCTGTGCCGCCCGCAGGATGCCCTGTGCCGCCCGCAGGGTGCCCTGTGCTGCCCGCAGGGTGCCCTGTGCCTCCCGCAGGGTGCCCTGTACCGCCCGCAGGGTGCCCTGTGCCTCCCGCAGGGTGCCCTGTGCCGCCCGCAGGATGCCCTGTGCCGCCCGCAGGGTGCCCTGTGCCTCCCGCAGGGTGCCCTGTGCCGCCCGCAGGATGCCCTGTGCCGCCCGCAGGATGCCCTGTGCCGCCCGCAGGGTGCCCTGTGCCTCCCGCAGGGTGCCCTGTGCCGCCCGCAGGATGCCCTGTGCCTCCCGCAGGGTGCCCTGTGCCGCCCGCAGGGTGCCCTGTGCCTCCCGCAGGGTGCCCTGTGCCTCCCGCAGGGTGCCCTGTGCCGCTCGCAGGATGCCCTGTGCCGCCCGCAGGGTGCCCTGTGCCTCCCGCAGGGTGCCCTGTGCCGCCCGCAGGATGCCCTGTGCCGCCCGCAGGGTGCCCTGTGCCTCCCGCAGGGTGCCCTGTACCGCCCGCAGGGTGCCCTGTGCCGCCCGCAGGATGCCCTGTGCCTCCCGCAGGGTGCCCTGTGCCGCCCGCAGGGTGCCCTGTGCCTCCCGCAGGGTGCCCTGTGCCGCCCGCAGGATGCCCTGTGCCTCCCGCAGGGTGCCCTGTGCCGCCCGCAGGATGCCCGGTGCCGCCCGCAGGGTGCCCTGTGCCCGGCTCACATTCTGCATGCGGGAGTCGGTCTCCACGATGTTCTTCTCCACCTGGTCCGCATTCTTCTGCAGGCGCTCTATGAGCTCGGTCAGCTCCTTGCTGGAGATGCTGGAGAGAAAGAGGGGGAGAAAGAGGGGGAGCCGTCACCCCGCGGGCACAGCCCCGGCCCCGAGCGGCTGCGGGGGCTGCTCTCGGGGGGCCGTGACCCCGCGGGTGGCCGGGGGCCAGCCCAGCCTGCCAGGCCCCGCAGCTGAGCCTGACTCACCGCTGCCTTCCCGACTTTTTCCAAAATATTCGGCCGCGGTGCCAGGAAGGGGGGCGGGGAGGGGGGGGCGGGGGGTAGGACGGAGCGTTTCCCACGCAGGGGAAACGAGAGCCGGGCACTGCGACAGCCTGGCCTCGGAGCAGGGGGGAAAGGAGCTGGTTGGGGGCACAGGGAGAGGGAAGTTGTTTAGGGGGACAGGGAGAGAGGATTTGTTTGGTGGGGATGGGGGGAGAGGAGCTGGCTGGGAGCACAGGGAGGGAGGAGCTGTTTGGGGGCACAGGGAGAGAAGTGGACCCTGCATGGACACAGAGGAGCCTGAGCAGGACCTGAACACCCCCACAACCCACCCACCCCCAAGGCGAAATGGTCCATGCACAGGGCAGCCCCCTGTGCCCCCCCCCACTGGGGCTCAGCCCTGCTTTGTAGCCCCTGCTCTCCCCCTCCGAGCCGTGGCCTGGGCTTCCTGGCACCACTGGGAGCTGTTCCCCCTGCGGAGCAAACCCAGGACCAGCACAGCACTCCTTGCATCCACCTCTCAGTGCTGGGTCTCCTGCTAGGCACTGGGTTTTGCTCTTGGGGTGATGCTGGTCCCAGCCTCCCCCATCACAGCTGGGCTGGCAGGGCACAGGGTCACCCCAAATCCTCAGAGCCCCTCTGGGGGGCTGGCTGAGCTGCAGCAGGGTCAGGGGCACCCCAGATCCTCAGAGCCCCTCTGGGGGGCTGGATGAGCTGCAGCAGGGTCAGGGGCACCCCAGATCCTCAGAGCCCCTCTGGGGGGCTGGATGAGCTGCAGCAGGGTCAGGGGCACCCCAGATCCTCAGAGCCCCTCTGGGGGGCTGGCTGAGCTGCAGCAGGGTCAGGCCATCCCGTGATCAGCTCTTGCACCACCAGGCTCGTTCTAGACATTTTGTCTTCTTGCTGTTGCTTTGGCTGCAAGGGGAGGCTGCAGCCTGCCAGGGCCAGCTCTGGAGGACCACGTGCCAGGCTGTGTGCCAGGCTGTGTGCCAGGCTGCGTGCCAGGCCATGCCTGCAGCTCCCCAGCTCTGCTGACCAGAGGCAGAGAGCAGGATGTGCTCCCCAACAGTTTCTGCTGCTGGCCCAAGCCGGTGGCAAGGCTGGGGCTGGTGTCCTGGCTGTGCTGCTCTGCCATGGGGGCTTAAGCCGAGGGTTGGCTCACTCCATCCCAACCATCCATAGAGCAGGATAATGAGCAGTGATGACCTCGTTATGTGGTGGTAGAGCTCATCTGTGATGGAATCAGGGACTGCTTTGGGCTGGAAGGGACCTTCCAAGCTCGCCCAGTCCAAGCCCCTGTAGCCAGCAGGGACAGCTGCAGCCACAGCAGGCTGCTCCCAGCCCCAACCAACCTGCCCTGCACTGCTGCCAGCCATGGGGCAGCTCCACCTCTCTGGGCAGCCTGGCACAGGCTCTCCCCACCCTCAGCACCAAACATTTCTCCTTCTCTCCACTCTCAGCCTCCCTCTTGCACTTCAAACCATCCCCCCTTGGCCTGGCCCAACAGGCCCTGCTCAGCACTCTGTCCCCAGCTCTCTTCTGGCCTCTTGAAGCCCTGCAAGGCCAGCAGGAGGTCTCCCTGGAGCCTTCTCCTCTGCAGGCTGCACAAGCCCAACCCTCCCAGCCTGGCCTCCCAGCAGAGGGCTTCCAGCCTCCCAGCACTGCTGTGGCCTCCTCTGGCCCTGCTCCTGCAGGTCCAGGTTCACTGCTGACAGGAGGGGGTCTGAGCCTGCCCCATCCTGTCCCATGTCTCTGGAGAGCTTTGCCAGAGAAGACATTGCTGGGGGCAGGCAGTTCCTGCAGGAGACCCCAGTGTGGTCCCCGGGTGGGCAGCCTCACCCAGCAGCTCGCTCAGCCCAGCTCTGGTGGCTCCTGCAGAGCCAAGGTCCTTCCCGGGGCTGGGGGTGTCCCTGCGAGCTCCTCCAGGCCAGCACTGGGCTCATCCTCCTGCCTTCCACAGCACGGGGAGCCAAAGCTTGCTGGCCAAGGAAGTCCTCAGCCAGTGCTTTGCAGTGGCTTCCCTGGCCGTGTGCCAGTGCTCAGCTACCAGCAGGCAGCAGCGAGATGTGGCCTTGCCCCATGGGCACGGCAGGCGGTCTGCAGCGGGGAGCACCTCAGCCTGCTGCCCTCCCAGCACGGGCACTGGGAGACACAGCTTGGCCAGCCCTGGCCTGGCCTCCCGCTGGCACCGCTGCTGAGCTTCAGGACATGCTCCTGCTTGCTGCTGCTTTTCAGAACAACCCAAAGCCCAGCTCTGGCTCTGTTCCTGCCAACCTCAAAGCCTGCCCCGGGCTGCAGGAGCCTGGTAGCCTCTGAGAGCTGCACACCAGCTCAGGTTGGCCTGGGCAGCTGGGGCGTGGGCAGCGTTGCCACAGCATTTCTTGCTTTTTATAGAAGCTGCATCATCAAGATGGTACTTGGCAGGGCTGCTGGTTTGTGTCCACTGCTGCTGCTGCTGCCTGGCACCTCCTGCTGGGGCAGCCTGGGAGAGAGGCCCTCTGACAGCAGCAGAAAGGAAGCAGGGGAGCAGATGAAGAGATCACTGAGTGTCATGTGCAAGGGGGCCCTGGAAGACCACAGACTCACACAAACAGCCAGGTGGGAAGGGAGCCTCAGGAGCACTAAGTGCGACCCAGAGCCCTGCTCTGCAAGGCTCAGCCCTAAACCACAGCCCCAAGCACCACAGCCAAACCACCCTGAAACACAGCCAGGCCTGGGGGCTCCACCACCTCCCTGGGCAGCACAGACAACTCTTGCCCTGAAGAAATGTTTCCTACTGCCCAGTCTAAACCTCCCCAGGGGCAGCTTGAGGCTGCTCCCTCTTGTTCCATCCCTGGGAGCAGAGACCAGCAGCAGCCTCTCCACAGCCTCCTTTCAGGGAGCTGTAGGCAGCCAGGAGGTCTCCCCTCAGCCTCCTCTCTTTCACACTAACCATCCCCAACTCCTTCAGTCTCTCTCCATCAGATTTCTTCTCCAGGCCCTTCCCAGCTTCCTTGCCCTGCTCTGCCCTGGCTCCAGCACCTCTCTGGCATTGAGCTGCCCAGAATTGGACACAAGCCTCCAGGTGTGGCCTCCCCAGAGCTAAGTCCCAGGGCACAATCCCCTCCCTGCTCCTCTGGACACAGCATTGCTGACCCCAGCCAGGAGGCCTTTGGCTTTCTTGGCCCCCTGGGCACACTGCTGCCTCCTGTTCAGCTGCTTGTCCATTAGAGCCCCAGATGGGATGTGGGTGGCTGGATCCTGCTGCCACAGGGAGCAGCTCTTCCACCTTGGGGATTGCTTCTAATCCACTTGGTGGTGGTGGGGACTTGGCAGCACTGGGTTAACAACTGGGCTCAGTGATCTTGAAGGTCTTTTCCAACCTGAAGGACCCCAGGATTCCATGATCCTGTCCCATGCAACCAGGGAAAAGAGCTGCTGAAATCAGTGGAGAGAAAGTGGCTTCAAGCTGGGCAACTCAAATGTGCTGCTCACACTCTTGTGTCCTCAGGCCATGGTTGCTCAGAGCTGGCATCTCCTGGGGGAGCCTGCAGGCCCCAGGAACCCCTCCTCATCTCCCACCAATGAACTGGAGGCTGCTGGAGCTTTGAGGATGGAAGAGGCTGCTTGTCCAGCTGGGAGCTTGGGAGGCTTCACTGCAATAGCCAGGAGTGAAACCAGCGCTAAGTGAGGCTGGGGAAGAGCTGGCAGGGCTTGCTGGCTCATCTCCATGGCCCCTACCTTGCTCTTGGTCTTTCCTAGCAAGCCCAAAGGTGACTCTTCAGTGCAGCTGCAGGACAGATGTGAAAACCATCCCCAAAAAGCAGAGAGCTCTGGGGCTCTTCTAGCTCCACCTGTGACTGAAGCTTCTCCATTGTATGGAGGCAACCAAACGAAGCCAGGGATGCTTTGGGATCCATGGCCATGCTGTGGTCCCACCATGGCTTCCCAGGTTGGTGCTGCTGCTCTCCTCCAGCAGAGCAGAGGTGGAGACCCTGCCCAGCCTATGTGCTCCCCTGGCATCAGCAAAACTCAGCTTGGGTGCTGGGAACCTGGGGTGCAACCTCCTGGCCCTGACCCTCTTACTCAGGTACCAGCTTTGCCAGGGCCATCCTCCATGGCCATGCTGCTGCACAACCAGGGTGATGAGGATGAGGATGTGCCTCTTGTCCCCACAAGCAGGCTGGGTTGGGATGGGGATGGGGATGTGCCTCTTGTCCCCACAAGCAGGCTGGGTTGGGATGGGGATGGGGATGTGCTTCTTGTCCCCACAACCAGGCTGGGTTGGGATGGGCATGAAGATGAGGATGTGCTTCTTGTCCCCACAACCAGGCTGGGTTGGGATGAGGAAGAGGATGTGCCTCTTGACCCCACAAGCAGACTGGGTCAGGATGAAGATGTGCCTCCTGTCCCCTTGTCCCTACCTATCCCCTGGCTCTGAGACAAGAGCTCTAACCACCCCCACAAGCTGGGGCTGCTTGCACCCTGCCAGCTGGATCCCACCCACCCTCCTGGTGACTCTAGAGCCAGGGCACAGCCATCCTCCAGCTCCAGTGGTACCCTGGAGGTGATAACTGTCACCCTGGGGGTGACAACTCCTTTCCTGTCACTGCAGGGGGCAGAAGCAGGGGGAACAGGGCGGGCAGAGGCTGAGTTTCCCTGCCCTGAAGGGGCAGTTTGACCAGTAAGGCAGAAACTCCTGCTCCCATCTGCAGTATCTGGGTGGCCAGGGAGAGGAGGACGCGGAGCAAGCAAGGACATGCTTGGCTGTACCATGGGCATGGCTCTGCTGCTCAGCCTTGGCTTCCCTGACGCATGCCAGAAGAGCTGCTTGCTCTCCCCACCTCTGTGGTTTGGGTGAGAGTCACAGAGCTGTCACCAGCTGAGGTTTGGGTACAGGGAAAGCAGATGAAACCTCCCCACAGGAGCTGGATCTCCAGACAGCCACCACAGCATCACTGGAGCTCCTCTTCCACCCCCCAGCCTCTGCTGAGACTCCTTTCTCTGTCTGCTTCTGTACCCTGTGCCACTCCATCCCACCTTGGACACTGACACTGACCCTAATCCTAACCCTGGCTCTGGCCTGAAGGTGTTGCAGGATGAGGCCTGGAGTGACCTGGGCTGGTGGGAGGTGACCCTGCCCATGGCAGGGGGGTTGGAGCTGGATGATCTCTAAAGTCCCTTCCAACCCAAAGCAGCCTTTAATTCTCTGATTATTGACATGCAAACCCTGTCAAGAAGCTGCCTGTCCCTTCTTCAAGGTTGGGCCAGGTGATGAGCCTTGGGGTCCCTTCCAACCTGGCATTCTATGATTCTCCCCACTGGCTGTGGGTTAGGAGGCCATGAGGACAACGCTGACCCCTGCATCCTCCTGGATGCCAAGCAGAGTGCCAGAGGGATTGGTTGGGAAAACTGAAGTTGGGAGAGGCCAAATATCCATGCCAGAGGATGGAGGAGTGAGTCCATCCAGGAGAGACCCCAGGGAGGAGCTCTGGATGTTGTCTGCATGGATGTGGTGCTGAGGGAGGTGGTGCAGTGGCGCAGCAGCAGTGGTATGGTTGAGAGCTCTGGGTGAGAGGTTGGACTGGATGAGCTCCAAGGGCTCTTCCCACCTCAACAGTGCTGTGGTTCTGTGATCCTCCACAACCTTCATCTGCTGAGAGGAGGAAGATGCAGAAGCACCAGGTGGTGGGCAAAGAACTGAGGAATCCTTGGGCAGCTGGGGGTGGGATTGGTAGAGAAGAGCTGTGGGATGCAACCAGGCTTTGGAAGGAAAGAGCCAAAACGCAGGCAGGAGGGGATGGCTGCAGCACAGAGTGCAGCTGGGGAGGGAGAAGGGCAGGATTTGGCCACAGCCCAGCTGGGGAGGGCAGCACAGGCGAGAGCAGGCAGGGAAGCGAGGAGGGAAGGGAAAGGTCGAACTTCCCTGCTGAAAGAGATCAGGCTTCGTGGGGAGGAGGAGGGGAAACAGGGGAAGAAAAGCCTGGAAAAAGAGTGGCTGTGCCAGCTCTGGGGAACCTGGACACTCTGATAGGAAGGAAAAAATTATATCAGGCAGGGAAAGCTGCCCTGGGCAGAGAAACTGCTGCTCATCCCCGGCCAGAGGAACTGCTGTTCCTCCCTGGGCTGGGCAGAGAAGCTGCTGCTCATCCTCGGGCAGAGGAGCTGCTGCTCATCCCTGGGCAGAGGAGCTGCTGCTCATCCCCGGGCAGAGAAGCTGCTGCTCATCCCTGGGCAGAGGAGCCGCTGCTCATCCCCGGGCAGAGAAGCTGCTGCTCATCCCTGGGCAGAGGAGCCGCTGCTCATCCCCGGGCAGAGGAGCTGCTGCTCATCCCCGGGCAGAGAAGCTGCTGCTCATCCCCGGGCAGAGAAGCTGCTGCTCATCCCCGGGCAGAGAAGCTGCTGCTCATCCCCGGGCAGAGGAGCCGCTGCTCATCCCCGGGCAGAGGAGCTGCTGCTCATCCCCGGGCAGAGAAGCTGCTGCTCATCCCTGGGCAGAGGAGCCGCTGCTCATCCCCGGGCAGAGGAGCCGCTGCTCATCCCCGGGCAGAGGAGCCGCTGCTCATCCCTGGGCAGAGGAGCTGCTGCTCATCCCTGGGCAGAGGAGCCGCTGCTCATCCCCGGGCAGAGGAGCCGCTGCTCATCCCCAGGCAGAGGAGCCGCTGCTCATCCTTGGGCAGAGGAGCCGCTGCTCATCCCTGGGCAGAGGAGCTGCTGCTCATCCCTGGGCAGAGGAGCCGCTGCTCATCCCCGGGCAGAGGAGCCGCTGCTCATCCCTGGGCAGAGGAACTGCTGCTCATCCCTGGGCAGAGGAGCCGCTGCTCATCCCCGGGCAGAGGAGCCGCTGCTCATCCCTGGGCAGAGGAGCTGCTGCTCATCCCTGGGCAGAGGAGCCGCTGCTCATCCCCGGGCAGAGGAGCCGCTGCTCATCCCTGGGCAGAGGAGCTGCTGCTCATCCCCAGGCAGAGGAGCTGCTGCTCATCCCTGGGCAGAGGAGCTGCTGTTCATCCCCGGGCAGAAGAGCTGCTGCTCGCCTCCTGCAGCCAGAGCTGGGCTGAAGGACCTGAGATTCTTCCCATGAGGAATGGGCAGGGAGGGACTCTGAGGGCTCCTTCCAGCTGGGCAGCTGCTCGGGGGCAGAATTCCCTGCATCCATCTACCACAGTCCTGCCCCTGGGTGATGCTTTGTGGCCTGGGGTCGTCTGAGGGCTTGGGGCTTGCACTTAGATTTGGGGCTTCTGTTCTTGGGGGTTTGGAGATTTTTTACTTAAATTTGAGGTGGGTTTTTTTTTTAACTTAGAGTTGGCTTTTTTTCTGAGGATTTGGGGATTTATCTTAGACTTTGGTTGTTGTTTTTTTTCACAGTATCACAGAATCACCAAGGTGGGAAGAGACCTCAAAGATCACCAAGTCCAAGCTGTCACCACAGACCTCATGACTTAGACCATGGCTCCAAGTGCCACATCCAATCCCCTCTGGAACACCTCCAGGGATGGGGACTCCACCACCTCCCTGGGCAGCACATTCCAATGGCTAACAACTCTCTCTGGGAAGAACTTTCTCCTCACCTCCAGCCTGAACCTTCCCTGGCACAGCTTGAGACTGTGTCCTCTTGTTCTGGTGCTGGCTGCCTGGGAGAAGAGCCCAACCCCCACCTGGCTCCAACCTCCCTGCAGGGAGTTGCAGAGAGCAAGAAGGTCTCCCCTGAGCCTCCTCTTCTCCAGGCTAAGCAACCCCAGCTCCCTCAGCCTCTCCTCACAGGGCTGTGCCCCAGACCCCTCCCCAGCTTTCTTGCCCTTCTCTGGACACCTTCAAGTCTCTCAATGTCCTTCTGGACCTGAGGAGCCCAGAGCTGGACACAGGACTCAAGGGGTGGCCTGAGCAGTGCTGAGCACAGGGCACAAGGACTTCCCTGCTCCTGCTGGCCACACTCTCCCTGATGCAGGCCAGGATGCCCTTGGCCTTCTTGGCCACCTGGGCACACTACTGGCTCATGTTCAGGGCAGCTGCCAACCAGCACCCCCAGGTCCCTCTCTGCCTGGCTGCTCTCAGCCACTCTGACCCCAGCCTGTAGCTCTGCCTGGGGTTACTGTGGCCAAAGTGCAGCCCCTGGCACTTGGCCTTGTTGAATGACATCCTGTTGGCCTCTGCCCATCTGTCCAGCCTGTCCAGGTCCCTCTGCAGAGCCCTCCTAGCCTCTAACAGATCAACTCCTGCCCCCAGCTTGCTGTCAGCTGCACATTTACTGCTGATGCACTCATTGCCCTCATCCAGATCATCAATGAAGATGTTAAAGAGCACAGGGCCCAGCACTGCTCCCTGGGGCACACCACTGGTGCCTGGCTGCCAGCTGGCTGTGGCACCATTTACCACCACTCTCTGGGCTCAGCCTCCAGCCAGTTCCTAACCCAGCTCAGAGAGCTGCTGTCCCAGCCAGGGGCTGACAGCTTGGCCTGGGGTTAGCTGTGGGGGACAGTGTCCAAGGCCTTGCTGAGGCCCAGGCAGACCACATCCAGGGTTTGGGTTTTTTTAGCTCAGATTTGGGTGTTTGTTTTTCCCCTTAGGATTTGGTTGTGATTTTTCACTTAGCTGTGGGGGGTTTTTGTTCTTCGGGTTTGGGGATTTTTCCCTTAGATTTGGGTGTATTTTTCTGACATTTTGGGGTGTTTTTTCTCTGAAACTTTGAGGTTTTTTCCCCCTTAGATTTGGGCATTTTAGGGTATTTTTTTCTGGGAGTTTGGGGCTTTTTATTCAGATTTCTTTGGGGGTATTTATTCCATAGAGTTGTTGTTGTTCTTTTGTCTTAGGGTTTGGGGTGGGTGGTTTGGGGTTGGTTTTTCTTTCCACATAGATTTGGGGATATTTTTTACTCAGAGTTGGTTTATTCCCTTTAGATTTCATAGAATCACAGAACTGTTCATCAGAACTGGCTTGGGTTTCTTTCTCCCCAACACAAAAAGAGTTTTGGGGGGTTTGGGGTTGGGCTTGGGGTTGGTTTTTTTGGCTTGAAAAGGAATCTTTCTGAAGCTGAAGGCTGCAGTGGAACTCTGCCACTGCTCTTGGCTCATCCCCAGCCTGGATCACAAAGGGTAGCAGAAGAGATGAGGGACACAAAAGGAAGTCTCAGGGCAGGAGCCTCAGAAGTGCAGCCAGCAGAACACAGCCCAGGTCAGGTGCACTCCCAGGAGATTCTCTGAGAGGGCCTGAAGGGGGAAGTGGGGGAGAGAGAACCTGGGGGCAGCACTGGGGAGAGGCACAGAAGGGCAGTGGGATCTGGACCAGCAGCCCTGCCTGCCCCACTGATGCTCTTCCCCCATCCTGACAAACCTGGTGGCCTTCCATGACAAGGTCACAGCATGAGCAGATGGAAGTGGAGCAGCTGACATCATAGACCTGGACCTGAGCAAAGCCTTCGATGCTGTCCTGCACCACACAGGCTCACAGCACTCTCAGGGCTGGAAGGGAGCTCAAGGCTCAGCCAGCTCCAACCCCCTGCCATGGCCAGGGACACCTCACACCACAGCAGGTTGCTCACAGCCACTTCCAGCCTGGCTGCAAACACCTCCAGACAGGAGGCTTCCACCACTTCCCTGGGCAGCCTGTGCCAGGCTCTCACCACCCTCCTGGGCAACAACTTCTTCCTCACAGCCAATCTGATGTGGGGAATAATCTTAGAGCCTGAGGCTGTTTTATTTTCTTAGGGTTTGGTGGTTTTCTCACTTCGACACGGTGGTGGTTTTCTCTGTGTTAGGGTTTGGGTCTCCTGCTTCGATTTGGGTCTTTTCCCTTAGGTTTTGGGGATTCCTTACTTAGGTTTGGGGGTTTTGTACTTAGAAGAGTATTTTCCTTACATGGGCAGTGACTGGCTGGAAAGCAGCCCTGAGGAGAGAGCCTTGGGGGTGCTGGGGGAGGAGAAGCTCAACAGGAGCTCTCAGTGTGCACTTGCAGCCCACAAAGCCAATCAGATCCTGGGCTGCATCAGGAGAAGTGTGGCCAGCAGGGCAAGGGAGGTGATCCTCCCCCTCTGCTCAGCTCTGGGGAGACCCCACCTGGAGTACTGCCTCCAGTTCTGGAGCCCCTATTACAAGAGGGATGTGGAGGTGCTGGAAGGTGTCCAGAGCAGGGCCAGGAGGATGGTCAGAGGGCTGGAGCACCTCTCCTGTGAGGACAGACTGAAGGAGTTGGGGCTGTTCAGTCTGGAGAAGAGAAGGCTCCCAGGTGACCTCATTGTGGCCTTCCGGTATCTGCAGGGGGCTACAGGAAGGCTGGGGAGGGACTGCTCAGGATCTCAGGCAGTGATAGGACTAGGGGGAATGGAATGAAGCTGGAGGTGGGGAGATTCAGGCTGGAGGTGAGGAGGAAGTTCTTCCCCATGAGAGTGGTGAAGCCCTGGAATGGGTTGTCCAGGGAGGTGGTTGGGGCCCCATCCCTGGAGGTGTTTAAGGCCAGGCTGGATGAGGCTCTGGGCAGCCTGATCTAGTGTGGGGTGTCCCTGCCCATGGCAGGGGGGTTGGAACTAGATGATCCTTGTGGTCCCTTCCAACCCTGAATGATACTGTGATGATGATACTTAGGCTTGGGGGATTTATCTGAGAGTCTGGGGGGTTTGTTCTGAGGGTTTGGGGTTATTTTGTACTCAGATTTGAGGATCTCACGTGAGGGTTTGGGGTTGCTTTTTTACTTTGATTCTTGCTTTACTTTGATTTTTTGGGTTTACTTTGGGGTTTTTTGTTTACTTTGATTCTTTGTCTGCTTTGAGTTTTTGCTTACTTTGTTTTTTCTTTGTTCACTTTGATTTTTTGTTTACTTTGATTTTTTGTTTACTTTGTTTTTTGCTTACTTTGAATTTTTGTTTACTTTTTTGTTTCCTTTGTTTTTTCTTTGTTTACTTTGATTTTGTTTACTTTGATTTTTGTTTACTTTCATTTTTTGTTGACTTTCATTTTTGCCTAAGTTGAATTTTTGTTTACTTTGTTTTTTCTTTGTTTACTTTGATTTTTTGTTTACTTTGATTTTTTGTTTACTTTGAATTTTTGTTTGCTTTGAGTTTTTGCTTACTTTGTTTTTACTTACTTTGATTTTTTGTTTACTTTCATTTTTGCTTACTTTGAATTTTTGTTTACTTTGAATTTTTGTTTACTTTGATTTTTGTTTACTTTGATTTTTTTATTTACTTTGATTTTTGTTTACTTTGATTTTTTGTTTACTTTGATTTTTTATTTACTTTGATTTTTGCTTACTTTGAATTTTTGTTTGCTTTGAGTTTTTGTTTACTTTGATTCTTCTTTGCTTACTTTGACTTTTTGCTTACTTTGATTTTTGCTTAAGTTGATTTTTGCTTAATTTGAATTTTTACTTTGATTTTTTGTTTACTTTGTTTTTTCTTTGTTTACTTTGATTTTTTGTTTACTTTGATTTTTTGTTTACTTTGTTTTTTGCTTACTTTGAATTTTTGTTTACTTTTTTGTTTACATTGATTTTTTGTTTACTTTGATTTTTTATTTACTTTGATGTTTGTTTACTTTGTTTTTTGTTTACTTTGATTTTTGTTCACTTTGATTTTTCATTTACTTTTGATATTTTTTGTTTACTTTGATTTTTGCTTACTTTGATTTTTTGCTTACTTTTGACATTTTTTGTTTACTTTGATTTTTGTTTGCTTTGATTTTTTTGTTTACTTTGGGTTTTGCTTAACTTTGAATTTTTGTTTACTTTGATTTTTTGTTTACTTTGATCTTTGTTTACTTTGACTTTTTGTTCACTTTGATTTTTTTGGTTCACTTTGCTTTTCCTTTGTTTACTTTGATTTTTTTTGTTCACTTTGACTTTTTGTTCGCTCTGCTTTTCCTTTGTTTACTTTGATTTTTTCTTCACTTTGATTTTTTTTGTTCACTCTGCTTTTCCTTTGTTTACTTTGATTTTTACCCCCTTAGGGTTTGGGGATTTACCTTAGGGCTCAGCCTTTTTCTTTTTCCCTTAGGGTTTTGGTGGTTCTGTTCTTAGGGGGTTGGGGTTGAGGTTTCTTTGTTTGGGTTGCTTTGGGTTTTTTTTTCTTAGGGCTCTGCTTATATTTTTAGGGCTCTGGGTTGTTTTTTCTTAAGGTTTTGGGTTTGTTTTTTCTCCTCAGGTTTTTGGTGTTGTTTTTTCTGAGGATTTTTTTTTCGTAGGGTTTTAGGTTTGGGTTTTTTTCCCCTTCATTTTTTTCCTTAGGGTTTTGGGGTTCTTTTCTTAGGATTTTGATGAGTTTATTCTTAGGGTTTGAGTGGTTTTATTCTTAGAGCTTTGGGTTTTTTTTTTTTCCTGAGGGTTTGGGGGTTTTTCCTTAGGGTTTTGGGGTTTCATAGTACCATAGTATCACAGTATCAGTCAGGGTTGGAAGGGACCACAAGGATCATCTAGTTCCAACCCCCCTGCCACGGGCAGGGACACCCCACACTAGATCAGCCTGCCCAGAGCCTCATCCAGCCTGGGCTTAAATACCTCCAGGGACAGGGCCCCAACCACCTCCCTGCACAACCCATTCCAGGGCTTCACCACTCTCCTGGGGAAGAACTTCCTTCTCACCTCCAGCCTGAATCTCCCCACCTCCAGCTTCATTCCATTCCCCCTAGGCCTAGCACTAATAGGGGTTTGGGTTGTTTTTTTTCTTAGGGTTTTGGGTTTATTCTTAAGGTTTAGGGTTTTTTTCTTAGGGTTTTGGGGTATTTTTTTCTGAGGGTGTTGGGGTTTTTTCTTAGGGTTTTGGTTTTATTCTTAGGGGGTTGGGGTTTTATTCTCAGGCTTTTGGTTTTTTTCTTAGGGTTTTGGTTCTTTTCTTAGGGTTTTTGGTTTGTTTTCTTAGGGGCTTGAGTTCATTCTTAGGGTTTTGGGTTTTTTTCTTTGGGTTTGGGTTTTTCTTCTCAGGGTTTTGGGTTTTTTTCTTAGGGTTTTGGGTTATTTTCTTAGGGTTTGGTTTTTTTTTCCTTAGGGTTTGGGGTTTTTTTCCTTGGTTTTTTTCTTTCTTAGGCTTGTGGTTTTTTTCTTAGGGTTTGGTTTTTTTTTTTTCCTAGGGTTTTGATGGTTTTCTTAGGGTTTTGGTTTTATTCTCAGTGTTTTGGGTTTTTTCTCAGTGTTTTGGGGTTTTTCTTAGTGTTTTGGGTTTTTTTTCTGAGGGTTTTCTGTTTATTTCTTAGGTTTTTTTTTTCCTTAGGGTTTTGTTTGTTCTTTTTTTTCTCAGGTTTTTGGGTTTTTTTTTCAGGGTTTTGTTTTTTTTGTTTCTTAGGTTTTTTTTTCCTTAGGGTTTTGGGTTTTTTTTTTTTCAGGCTTTTGGTTTTTTTTTCCAGGGTTTTGGTTTTTTTTTTCTTAGGGCTTCGGTTTTATTCTTAGGGTTTGGTTTTTTTTTTTCCTTAGTTTTTTTTTTTCTTAGGGTTTTCTTTTTTATTCTTAGGGTTTTGTTTTGTTTTATTTTCTTAGGGCTTTGGGTTTATTCTTAGGGGTTTGGGTTTTTTTTCTTAGGGTTTGGGGGTTTTTTTTTCCTTAGGGTTTTGTTTTTTTTCCTTAGGCTTTTGGGTTTTTTTCCCAGGGTTTTGTTCTTTTTCTTAGGGTTTTGGTTTATTTCTTAGGGTTTGGTTTTATTCTTAGGGTTTTGGGGTTTTTTTCTTAGGGTTTTGGTTTTTTTTTCCTTAGGGTTTTGGGGTTTTATTCTTAGGGGTTTGGGTAATTTTTTTCCTAGGGTTTGGGGGTTCTTTTTCTTAGGGTTTTGGTTTTATTCTTAGGGGGTTTTGGGGTTTTTTTTCTTAGGGATTTGGGTTTTTTTACCCTAGAGTTTTGGGTTTATTCTCAGGGTTTGGGTTTTTTTCTTAGTGTTTTGGTTTTATTCTTAGGGATTTGGTTTTTTTTTCCTTAGGATTTTGGTTTTTTGCTTAGAGTTTCGGGTTTTTTCTTAGGGTTTTGTTTTATTCTTAGGGTTTTGTTTTCTTCTTAGGGTTTTGTTTTCTTCTTAGGGTTTTGTTTTCTTCTTAGGGCTTTTGGGTTTATTCTTAGGGATTTGTTCTTTTTTCCTTAGGGTTTTGGTTTTTATTCTCAGGGTTTTGGGGTTTTTCTTAGTGTTTTGGTTTTATTCTTAGGGATTTGGGTTTTTTACTAGGATTTTGGTTTTTTGCTTAGAGTTTTGGGTTTTTTCTTAGGGTTTTTTTTTTTTCTTAGGGCTTTTGGGTTTATTCTTAGGGTTTTGGGTTTTTTTCCTTAGAGTTTTGGGGTTTTTCCTTATGTTTTTAGCTTTTTTTTTCTTAGAGTTTTGTCATTTTTCTTAGTTCTTTTTTTTTCTTAGGGTTTTGTTTTATTTTCTTAGGGTTTTGGTTTTTTCTTAGGGCTTTTGGGTTTATTCTTAGGGTTTTGGGTTTTTTTTTCTTAGGGTTTTGGTTTATTTCTTAGGGTTTGGTTTTATTCTTAGGTTTTTGGGTTTATTTTCTTCAGGGTTTGGATTTTTCTTAGGGTTTTGGGTTCATTATTCTTATGGTTTTTGGTTCTTTTTCTTAGGGTTTTGGGTTTTTTTCTTAGAATTTTGGGTTTTTTTTTCCTAGGGTTTGGTTTTTTTCTTAGGGTTTTGGTTTATTTCTTAGGGTTTTGGTTTTTTTTTTTTCTTAGAGCTTTGGGTTTTTTTCTTAGGGTTTTTGGTTTTTTTTTCTTAGGGTTTTGGTTTTATTCTTAGGGATTTGTTCTTTTTTCCTTAGGGTTTTGGTTTTTATTCTCAGGGTTTTGGGGGTTTTCTTAGCGTTTTGGTTTTATTCTTAGGGATTTAGGGTTTTTTTCTTAGGATTTTGGTTTTTTGCTTAGAGTTTTGGGTTTTTTCTTAGGGTTTTGGTTTTTTCTTAGGGTTTTGTTTTTTTCTTAGGGTTTTGTTTTCTTCTTAGGGCTTTTGGGTTTATTCTTAGGGTTTTGGGTTTTTTTTTTCTTAGAGTTTTGGGTTTTTTCTTAGCTTTTTTTTTCTTAGGGCTTTGGTTTTTTTCTTTGAGTTTTGGTTTTTTTCTTAGGGTTTTGGTTTATTTCTTAGGGTTTGGTTTTATTCTTAGGTTTTTGGGTTTATTTTCTTCGGGGTTTGGATTTTTCTTAGGGTTTTGGGTTCATTATTCTTAGGGTTTTTGGTTCTTTTTCATAGGGTTTTGGGTTTTTTTCTTAGAGTTTTGGGGTTTTTTTTTCCTGGGGTTTGGGTTTTTCCTTAGGGTTTTGTTTTTTTTTCTTAGAGCTTTGGGTTTTTTTCTTAGGGTTTTTGTTTTGTTTTTTTTTTTTTTTTCTGAGGGTTTTGGTTTTTTTCTTAGTGTTTTGGTTTTATTCTTAGGGATTTAGGGTTTTTTTCTTAGGATTTTGGTTTTTTACTTAGAGTTTTGGTTTTTTTCTTAGGGTTTTGTTTTTTTCTTAGGGTTTTGTTTTCTTCTTAGGGCTTTTGGGTTTATTCTTAGGGTTTTGGGGTTTTTTTTCTTAGAGTTTTGGGTTTTTTCCTTATGCTTTTAGCTTTTTTTTCCTCAGAGATTTGGGTTTTTTCTTAGCTTTTTTTTTCTTAGGGCTTTGGTTTTTTCTTTGAGTTTTGGTTTTTTTCTTAAGGTTTTGGTTTATTTCTTAGGGTTTGGTTTTATTCTTAGGTTTTTGGGTTTATTTTCTTTGGGGTTTGGATTTTTCTTAGGGTTTTGGGTTTATTATTCTTAGGGTTTTTGGTTCTTTTTCTTAGGGTTTTGGATTTTTCTTAGGGTTTTGGATTTTTCTTAGGGTTTTGGGGTTTTTTTCTTAGAGTTTTGGGTTTTTTTTTCCTAAGGTTTGGTTTTTTTCTTAGTGTTTTGGTTTTTCCTTAGGGTTTTGGTTTTTCCTTAGGGTTTGGGGTTTTTTTTCCCCATAGGCTTTTGGGTTGTTGGGGGTTTTTTTTAAAGGCTTTGGCTTGTTTATTACATTTCATTTGTTTTTACTGAAGCTTGCTCCTCAGCACACAAACCTGACGACAGTTATTGTGCTGGGGCAACTTTGCTGCTAAAACCTGCACTTTCTTTTTTGCCTCTGTCCCTCTTTTGTCTCTCCCTGCCCATCATGCTGCACCCCCAGGGATATGAAGCACCTTTAGGAGCAGGCTTCCCCAAGGCTGGCACCCCCCTGCTGCCTGTAGCTTCACCCCCTGGCAGGCCACTTGCTGGCAGGTGTTAGGAAACCTCTTTGGCTGCTTGGAATTCTCTGTCTTGTTTTCCCCCCACCCCTCCCCAGAAGGAGGTTAGTTCAGTAATACTCCCAAGGGAGGATGCTCAAATAAATACTCCTGGAGCTCTGACTGGTTCAGCTGAGTGCAGGCCCTGGGAAGGTTTCTGCTGGGAGCTTGTAGCATGAATCAGAGCCTTGCTGGGAGAGTTAATGGGAAGGGCTCTGTCCTGCTCCTTCCCCCAGCTCAGTGCTGGCCAGACCCTGCTCTCCTGCTGGGAAGCCAGGAGCTTCCCCACCTGGGCAGGGACAAGCACAGCAGCTGAGGATGGGATCTGAGCACTGAGCCTCAAGCTGCTTACTGCATCTTGCTGCTGGGATGCACAGACAGGCACTGACCACTCAATCCCAGCAGGGTAGGGTTGGAAGGGAGCTCTGGAGCTCACCCAGCCCAAGCCCTGCTCCAGCAGGGCACCCCCAGCACCCTGCCCAGCAGCACAGTGCCCAGGGGGGGTTGGAAGCTCTCCACACCAGCAGACTCCACAACCTCTCTGGGCAGCCTGCTCCAGGCCTCCAGCAGCCTCACCCCAAACAACTTTCTCCTCCTGCTCAGCTCCAACCTCCTGCCTGACACTTTCTGCCCCTTGCTGTCCCTTCTGCTGGCCCTGGGCAGCACTCAGCAGAGCCTGGCCCCAGCCTCTTGCCCCTCTAACTACTGAGAAGCTGCTCTCAATTCCATCTCCATTTAATTCCCAGTTACACAGATTCCACGTCAAACACACCCTGGTGAGCACTGCTGCTGGGGACTGGACTTTAGCAGGGACTAAACCCAAAAGAGCCCTCTGGAAGGTCACAGCAGAGCCCTTAAATGACCTTAAACGACCTTAAACCCCCCCCAGCTGCAGCTCCCCCATTCCCTTGTGCTGCTTCTTATGCCACAGGAGTGAAACTGTGGCAGAGCAGAGGAGTTAGGGCTGGGCTGGAGGAATTCAGGTTTGGGAGAGATCAAGATCTGGCTGCAAACTGGGGAGCAGCCTCCTGTCAGGCTCCCCATGGCAGGGTGTAGCTGGACAGCAGAGTTGCTGTGCTGAGTCACAGAATCATCAAATGCTTTGGCTTGGAAGGGACCTTCAAGATCATCCAGTTCCAACCCCCCCCACCCCCCCTGCCATGGGCAGGGACACCTCCCACCAGCCCCAGCTTGCTCAAGGCCTCATCCAGCCTGGCCCTGAACACCTCCAGGGAGGAGGCAGCCACAGCCTCTCTGGGCAGTGTCTCCCCACCCTCACTGGAAGATCCAGCTTGTTTCACTTCTCTTCATTGTCCCACATGAAAAGGAGGCTGGTGGGAGCCCTCATTGCTCTCTACAACCCCCTGCAAGGAGGTTGGAGCCAGGCAGGGGTTGGTCTCTTCTCCTGAGTGATAGGACAAGAGGCAATGGCCTCAAGCTGCCCCAAGGGATCTTTAGGTTGGACATGAGGAGGAACTTCTTCCCTGGATGGGCTCTCAAGCCCTGTCCCAGGCTGCCCAGGGGGGTGGCTGAATCCCCATCCCTGGAGGTGTTTCCCAGAGGCAGAGCTGTGGTGCTGAGGGCCAGGGCTCAGCCCCAGCTTCGGCTGAGTTAGAGAAGGGCTGGACTGGAGGAGCTGAAAGGGCTGTGCCAGCTGAAGTGATTCCCTGCTGCACAACTGTGCTGTGCAGGAGGTGGCAGCAGGAGCAGGGCAGGCAATGTGAGGCTTCCTGCACCATAAGTACAGAGCAGCTGCCCTGACTCACCTCTGGCTGCTCCTTCTTGCTGGCTCCAGCCCTACCAAACAGCCTCTAGGAATGTGTCACCCTCCTGGCGCCTGCCCCAGCCGCCTGCACCCCCTCTTAGCTGGGGACCAGGGGCTCCAGGGCTGGGAGGCCTCCTGGACAGATGCTTTCAGGAGGGCTTCTCAAGGAACTTTACCTTTCCTGCTGGCAGGAGGATGTCCTTCAGCAGCCAGTTCTCAAGGCTGAGTTGTTTTCTACCTCCCAAGCCCGGACTGGCTAAAAGAGAAACCAACCTCCTGCTTTCTGAGCCTGGCAAGTGCTTGGTGAAGATAAGAGGAAAGGAGGGTGATGGTTTCCTTCCATGCTGGCCAAGCTGCAGTGGGTGCCCTGCTTCAGCAGGGGGGTTGGACTGGATGGCCTCCAGAGGTCCCTTCCCACCCCGTGCTGGGGTTCAGGGATGTGCTAACAATGCAGCAGTCATGGCCAGCTCCAGCTGAATCCCCACAGACTGCTTTGGGTTGGAAGGAACCTTTACAGATCCTCTAGTTCAACCCCCAGGGCCTTGCACTGCTGGGATGGGGTGAGCAAGAAGAGCAACCAAATGCATGAGGCAAAAGCATTGCCATCATCATCATCATCATCCACACTCCCCTGATGCCCTACACCTGACATGCCTAGAGGCAGATGGTGGTCTGGAGACCACAAGCCCAGGTCAGGACTGCAGCAGATCAGAGAATCATGGAATTGTTTGGGTTGGAAAAAGCCTCCAGGTTCATCCAGTCCAACACCAACCCAACCCCACCATGGACACCAAACCCTGGCCCCAGCTGCCATGGCCACAGGGTTCTGCAACCCCTCCAGCCATGGGGACTCCACCACCTCCCTGGGCAGCCTCTGCCAGGCCCTGGCCACTCTTTTGCCTCCTCTCCAACCTAACCCTCCCCTGGCACAATTTCAGGCCAGATGTTCCTAGGGAAAGACTCAGACCCTGGTCCTGCTCATTTCTGCATCACCAAACCAAGCCCATGGGAGCTGCTGAGGAGCATCCCCTGCACACTCAGGTGAAGAACCTGCTGGTGCTGTGCATGGTGCTGGGAGGTGGATGTGGTCCAGGCTGCTTGGCACAGAGCATTGCCCTGGTTTTCCTCCAGCCAAGCAGTGGCACAGAGCTGGTGCAGCTCAGCATCAGCAGGTCAGAGCACCCAGCACCAAGTCACCTTTGTGGCTTTGCAGGATCTGATGTCACTCCTGCTCTTTCCCTGCCACTGCCCTCAAAGCAGGTGAGCGTGGGGCCAGCCAGCCTCAAGAGCTGGAGGCAGTTGCTCAGATGGCTCCTTCCTAAGTCCCTGGCACAGCAACAGAAATGGAGCAAGGAAACACTTCCCTGCCCACCCTGACTTCTCAGCCCCTGGGCAGGCTGCAAGCAGCTTGGGGAGAGGCAAAGGAGCTGCTCAGAGCCCTGATGCTCCGAGGTGCTGTGAGTGGGAGGCTGAAGGGCCGGCCTGGGGCTGGGGAAGGGTGGCTGTCTGCATCTTGGGGGATAAGGACATCAGCACCTGCCTTGAGCTGCACAGACTCACAGAGATCTTGAGTCTCTGGTGCTGCTCATCAAGATGCCTCCATCACAGAGGGGCTGAGGAAGCCACCAGGGCTCGGCAGCTCCTCACCGTGCTACAAACTGCTGTAGGATGCTGCTTCAGCAGCAAAGCTGGGGAAGGGTCTGGAGAAGAGGGCTGGGGAGGAGCAGCTGAGGGAGCTGGGGGTGTTGAGCCTGGAGAAGAGGAGGCTGAGGGAGACCTCATTGCTCTCTGCAGCTCCCTGAGAGGAGGCTGCAGCCAGCTGGGGCTTGGGCTCTGCTCCCTAGTAGCAAGTGATGAGAGGAAATGGCCTCAAGTTACACCCAGAGAGGTTTAGGTTGGACATGAGAAGAAACTTCTTCACTGAAAGGGTTCTCAAACGCTGCCCAGGGAGGTGGTTGAATCCCCATCCCTGGTGGGGCTTAAAAGAGGCAGAGCTGTGGTGCTGAGGGCCGTGGCTTAGCCCCAGCCTTGGTCGAGTTAGAGGATGGTTGGACTGGAGGAGCTCAGAGATCTTTTCCAACCAAAGCAAAAGTTCGACGATCCCTGGGCAACCCCCACCTGGATCAGCTGAGCTCCTGGCCCCAGCTCCTCTCTGCCTGCAGGAAACGCTCCAGTGCCCTTGCCCAGCTGCCAGGCTGCCCTTGCCCAGCTGCCAGGCTGCCCTTGCCCTGTGCCCACCGCGCTCTGGAGGCTCGGTCGCCAGCAGCGCCTTAGCACCGAGCCCTTCTCTAAGGCGCAGCCCCGGCGGAGGGCAGGATGGGGCCGGGCTGCTCCCAGTGTCGAAACCCCGGTCCCAGTGGGCGGCGGGGGCGGCCGGTTGATGTTCACAGCTGCTTTTGCAGCAGCAGAACTGGGCGGGCGCCGGCTGGGAGCCCGGCAGCGCCCGGAGCCGGGCCGGGGCGGCAGCAGCTCCTTGCCTTCTCGCAACACTCCTCCACCAAGTTGCTCAACCGGTCCGGCACCGGCTTCCCCGTCTCGATGCTGGGGCTGCTTCCCCACGGGTGGGAGTGTTCCCTGGATTCCCAGATGTTTGTAAACTCCAACGCAGGAATTAACAAATTGGGGCTAATGAGCGCAGCCCTCCCCGAGGTGCGCGGCCAGCTGGGCTGCGGGGAGGGAAGGGTGGCCCAAGGCCACAGCCCTGAGCTGCTTCCTCAGCTGCCACCAAGTGAGCCGGAAAAAACCCTCACGATTTCAGCCTTCAGAGGTGCTTTGGCACCTGCCCAGAGCGGGCAGGGCTGGCGGGCAGGGCCCCAGCCCCATTGGCTGTCGGGCGGGGGACGGCAGTGTAGGGTACCCAGCGCGGGGCTCGGGGCCCCCCAGCGCAACACTGCGGACCCCAGGGTGGGGATCCATCACAGAGCAGGTCTGGCTCCTCCTGCCACCCAGCATCCCCGTGCTGCTCAGCATGCCAGGATGTTGCCCCAGCTGTGGTGTTTCTCATCTCCAAGCCTTCCACTGACACCCCCGAAGATCAGAAATGCCACCAGCGGTTCACACGCTGGGGGCATCACTGGGGGCGCGTACTGCTGAGCCTCAGAGGGCTCTGTGCCACCCTGTCTCCTTCCTGCCGGCCCTGCCCAGGGCAGGAGCTAGCAGCAGAGCGTGCCCCAGGCTTTGGGAGCAGGAGCCTGGGCAGCCCTGCTGAGCCAGCTGGGTCTGCCGGAGGTGCCTGTCCCCAGGGCTGCAGCTGGAGCCTCAGCCTGAATGGAAGCAGCTCGGCAAATGCCAAAGCTGAGCACCCACTGTGCCCGGGCAGCACCCTCCCCTCTTGGGAAACACCCCCTCCCCGCACCGCACCGCACCCACGGGCAGCGAGCAGCGAGGGGCTCCCCGCTTCAGGAGGCAGCAGTGCTTTGGGGTAACTGCTCCTTTCCCGGGTGCCCAAAGGCACTGCCGTCCCTGCGCCGGCTCCCCAGCTGCCTTCCCAAGGCTTTGAGAGCGGAGTGGCTGCTCCGAGCCCACCGGCCAAGGTGGCTGTGGAAAGGGATGGAGAGGGACCAGCAAGCCAAGGGCTTGCCTCTGCCCGCCCCCGCCCCCTTCCCCCGCACCCCCCGCATCCCACTCGCCGTGCTCCGGAGCTCCTGCAGCTCCTCCGGGACGTGCTGCGTGGATCTCACCATTACACCCCTTCGGGAAAGCAGGGGCTGGAGGCTACCCACTCTGCAGCCCCCCACCCCCCCTGCAGCAATGCAGCCCAGCCCAGAGCGGAGCCAAGCCTCGCGGGGGGAGGGAGGTGTGGAATTTTCACCTCCATTTCCCTTTTCACGGCGACCTTCACAGGGAGCTCTCAACTTGCTGCTCTCTTTAGCACCACTACGACTGCGAAGTGTCCCCACCCCACCAGAAAGAGCCGAGGAGAAGGAGAGGACTTGCTCCTGCTGGAGCAGGTGGAGGAAGGCTGAGGACAACCAAACTTCTTGTGCCCTTAAAGCCGAAGCCAGCGCAGCCTGGGAAGCGAAGGAACTTGCTCCCCACAGCTGCCACCACTGCCAAGGGGCCGGAGGAAAGCGCTGCCTTTGCCGGGCACCAGAGAGTTGGACCCAGCTTGGGGGGTGCCCACACCTCGGGGGGTGCCCACACCTCGGGAGAGATTCCCACACCTCGGGGGGTGCCCACATCTGGGGGGTACGCACACTTTGGAGGAGCACCCATCCCTCGGGGGAGGTTCCCACACTTCGGGGGGCACCCACGTCTGGGGGATGCCCAGACCTCGGGGGAGATTCTCTACCCGGTGGGGGTACCCACACCTCAGGGGAGGTTGCCACAGCTCAGGATCCCCAAAGCCCGGCTGCGGGCGGGGATGCTGCGCGCTGGGAGCCCCGGGCTGGCGAAGCTGCTTGGCCCGGGCGGAGCGGGGCTGGCCGGAGCCGAGCACTCACCTCTTTTTCTGCACGGAGGGGCTGTATTTCCCTTTGTTGCGTTTCCTGAAGAGCGAGTGCATCGCGTTCCCGGCCCCGGAGCTCGCCGCCCGCAGCCTCCTCCCGCTTTCCCCCGCCGCCGCCCGCAGTTTCTGCTCCGCCACCGGGGCCGGGCAGAGCCGGGAGGGAGGCGGGCATCGGGCAGCACCGCCCCCTGCCTGCCCCCTGCCTGCCTCCTGCCTGCCTCCTGCCTGGCCCAACCCGCCCCACCCCGCAGCATCCTCACCCGGTGCTCCCAAGGGGGCTTTGAAGGAGCCCAGTGCCCCCAGTTCCAACCCTGACTGCAAGAGGCTTAGGGAGGGCTGGGCTCCTCCACCCTCCACCCCTAAAGTGCAAGGTAAAACAGGGCATAGGTGAGGAGCAGCTGGAGTGGTTCTTCAGCCCCCAGTGGGCCAGGAACGGCCAGGAGTGAAGGTTTTAAACTAGACTAGAGAGAAAGGAGAGAGTGTTAATGCCGAGGGTGGTGAGACAGAATCCCAGCAGGGTGGGGTTGCAGGGTTGGAAGGGAGCTCTGGAGCTCACCCAGCCAGGGACAAGGACAGCAACTGAGGATGGGATCTGAGCACTCAGCCTGGTGCTGCTTACTGCACCTTGCTGCTGGGATGCACAGACAGGCACTGACCACTCAATCCCAGCAGGGTGGGGGTGGGAAAGGACCTCTGGAGCTCACCCAGTACAACCCCCTGCCAAAGCAGGGCACCCCCAGCACCCTGCCCAGCAGCACAGTGCCCAGGGGGGGTTGGAAGCTCTCCACACCAGCAGACTCCACAACCTCTCTGGGCAGCCTGCTCCAGGCCTCCAGCAGCCTCACCCCAAACAACTTTCTCCTCCTGCTCAGCTCCAACCTCCTGCCTGACACTTGCTGCCCCTTGCTGGCCCTTCTGCTGGCCCTGGGCAGCACTCAGCAGAGCCTGGCCCCAGCCTCTTGCTCCCCACAGCTCCTTTAGCTCTTGCTGAGCATTGCTCAGCTGCCCTCTGGGGCTGCTCTTCTGCAGGCTCTCAGCCCCAGGGCTCTCAGCCTTTGCTGCTCCCAGAGCTGCTCCAGGCCCCTCAGCAGCTCTGCAGCCTGCCCTGGGCTCTCTCCAGCAGTTCTCTGTCCCTCCTGAACTGGGGAGCTCAGAGCTGGACCCAGGACTCCAGATGTGGTCTGCCTAAGGCAGAGTAGAGGGGAAGGAAAATCTCCCTTGCCCTGGTGGGCCACACTCTGGGCCACACTGGAGACTCTGGCCCAGCTTGGCCAGAGAGGTGGGAGAAGCCCTATCCCTGGGACCATTCCAGGTCAGGTTGTTTGGGGCTGTGAGCAACCTGCTCTAGTTGCAGCTGTCCCTGCTGACTCCAGAGGTGTTGGACTGGGTGAGATCTAAAGGCCCCCTCCAACCCAAACCTGTCCAAGATTCCATGGGCACAGACCTGGAGGTACAGCCAAGGGGGGCAGCTGCCTCCTCCCCTAGTGTCCCTCCACCACCTGCTGTGGTCCAGCATCTCCTGCCTGGTTTCTGTCTTTAGCAGTGCTGCTGTGCTGAGCACCATGGCTCCATCCAGGTGGCTGCAGCCCAGGAGGTTCCACCTCAGCAGGAGGAGGAACTTCTGCCCTGTGAGGCTCCCAGAGGCCTGGGGCAGGCTGCCCAGAGAGGTTGTGGAGTCTCCTGCTCTGGAGCCTTCCCAGCCCTGTCTGGATGTGTTCTGTGTGCCCTGTGCTGGGTTCTCTGCTCCTGCTCTGGCAGGGGGCTTGGACTTGATCTCCAGAGGTCCCTTCCAACCCCTAATCTCCTGTGATGCTGTGACTCTTTCCCTGTGGCCTGAAGCTGGTGCCAGCACTGCCCTCGTGGGCACTGGGGCAGATCCCCTCAGCAAAGTGGAATCCCCTTGTCCCCAGGGGGAGTTTGGTTGTGCAGGCAACAAGAAGGCACCGAGATGCCTCCCCCAGGCCTGCTGCATCTGCAGAGGTTTTGCTCACACCCCCCCATGCACTCAGGACTCAGCAATTAGGACCACCTCTGGCCTTTTTATCCCGGGATTTTGTGCCCATGTGGGATTAAAGGCCTGATTGTAGCTTCCCCTCCAGCCCCAAATCCTCTGCTGATTTTCTTTCTGGGGGCAAGTCAGTGCACGCCGTGACCTATTGATCCTGATCCCCTGCCTGTGTTGCATCTCCTCTGCTCCAGGACTGCTGGTTCCAGGCACAGAGCCCTCTGGATGGTGACACATTCCTGCCTGGATGGAGCTTCCCCCTCCCGGGGTGCTGGGAGGCTGCAGGACCTGGTGGTGACAGCACAAGGCAAGTGTCTGTGTGTGTGCTTGTGGGAGGGCTTCCTCCATCCTCTCTGGTGGGAGTTGGCCTCCTGGCTGCTTTTGAGGGGCTGAGAGGCAGTTTCTTTACTGAGTCTGAGCACACCAGCCTGTGGTGGGGAGGCTCCTGGAGGCTCCATGGCACTGGGGTGGTCTGACCATGCTCCCCAACGTTGCCAGCTGCTTCTTGGTGGTGAATCAGTCAGCAGGCACCGGCCCCGGGGAGCTCTGACCTGCTGCAAGCTGGGCTTCAACCTGCCAAGCAGCAACGCTGCAGGGTTCCATGGCCTGGTCCAGCTGAGCTTCTCCAAGGCTTTGGTGAGCAGAGATGTGTTCAACACACTCACCTGTGCCAGAGCCAGGCTGTGCCAGAGCCTGGTCTGGCCATGCTGTGTCCTGGCAGGGATGGCAGGGTTCTGGCAGGGGTGGCAGGGTCCTGCTGGAATCATGGGAACTGTGCCATGAGGCTGATGCTGCTGGGAGCTGATGAGATGAGGCTGGCAGCAGCAGCTCTCCCTCACCAGCCTGAGCTGGGGCTATTGGCCCTGGCCCTACACTGGCTGGGGCCAAATTTCTGGGGTTCATCAGGTGCCAGCCACGACAACTCCATTCAGCTGGAGCTTACAGCTTTGTGCTCAGGGAGCTCAGCTTCAATTCTGGGGCCAAATGGCTTCAGTTTTGTGAGGCTCTCCTGGGTAAGGACCGTCCATTTGATCCCCCAGTACCAGTTAATGCTGGGGGCTGGCTGGCCTGGCAGTGCCAGGAGGCTGGCACGCTCCCTGCTGCAGCCACACCTCCATGCCAGGGCCAAGGTGCAGACCAGGCTTTCCCTGCATTACAGGGAGAGGAGGGTTTCCCCCTTCCCTGGGTCATTCAGAGGCTGTGAACATCCCCACGGTGCAGAGGCAGCTGTGCCCAGCCAGGCAGCACCCACAGCCCTCAGCCTCCCTCTTCAGGCAGCCTTTGCTGGCTCCCATCCCGAACCCAGGGAGGTGAGGAGGGAGGAACCCAACCCTCCTGCTTTGATTTCCCCACGTGAGGTTCTGCACATCTATCTTTGCTCTAGAAACACTTTCTGGGTGTTATGCTTTTGGATCCACTCCCACTATCTAGCAGCAACACCTTCCTGGTGGCTCAGGGAACCTGGGTGCTCCTCTCCCAGCTTCAGCCCGTGAGCTGTGCCCACCCCCAGGGCTTCCTCGCTCCCAAAGTCGTGCTGAGGGCAAGCAGAGGGCTGGGGTTAGGGGTTTAGGGGTGAGATGTCCACCAGAGGGGTTTTGCATTTCATCTCCTCCTGAGCCAGCTCTCCAGCCTTAATCCTCCTAATCTCCCACATCTCCAGCATGGCTCATTTTTGTGTGGAGTGCCCTTGAGAGCCACAAGCCTGCAGCTGCTGGGTGAAGCACTGGGAGGAGGGAGAGAAACTCTGCTCTAGTGGAAAACTATGTCTTGTGTAAACTGCCCAGGTATTTCACCTCCACGCTGGCACGGGATCAGAGGTGCTGCACCAAGCCACAGCCTGCTTCTGGGGACCTTGGGGGTGCTGGCAGCTCGCTGCTGCCTGCCCAAAGCGCTGTGCTGAGGTTTGCCCCTCAGCTGGGGGCTGCTGGAGCCACAGCTCAGATAAGGGACAGGGGGGAAGGGCTTTTTTGCACCGTTTCTTTCACGAATGAGCTTTGCTGATGCAGTTGGTCTCTGCTCTGTGCCCTCCCCTCTCAGCTCCTGCTCCTGCGATGGTGCACCCCATGCTGGTCCCCAGACCCTGTACCAGCAGCTCCCCTGAAACCTATTGAGCATCCAAAAGCAGGGGTGTCCTGCCAGCCAGGAGCCTGGGTGGGGGACAGGGCTTTGACCCCACTGCGGGGCAGCCAGGAGCCTGGGGGGAGAGCGGGGGTGGGGGTGGGGTGTGTGAGAGGATCTCCAGCAGTGCTGCTTGCAGGGACCCACACTCAGGACTGGAGCCCAGCACATTCCCAGGACTCCTCTCCAGCCTTTAACCCCCCCTAGGAGCTCCTTCCGCGGGGGTGAGCAGCTCGGCAGAGGCAGCGATGTGACAGTATTGACTTAACCTGGGTAAGAAGCTCTCACGCCGCTGCGGCGGGAGGGGAGCACGTTTTACACCACGGGATCGTGTTTTCCTGGCAAGCCCTCCGCTGGCACGGATCCCACACCCTGCCGAGCTCACCCTGCTCCACCCTGCACCATCCCCATCGCCGCCAGCCCAGCCCAGCCCACCCTGCTGCCCGGAGCTTTGGCACCGGCTGCAGGGGTCCTGCTTCAGGAGGGGCTGGGCCACCCCACCCTGTCCCACCCTGTCCCACCCTGTCCCACCTCACCCCAGCCCACCGCCACTCGGGGAGGCGTCAGGGCTCTGTGGGTGCAGGCAGCAGCGTGGCAGCAGCGTCCCCCTCCCTATGCCCCCCACAAAGCACTGAGGGGGGGTTTTGGGGAGCTGCTGCAGCAGAGGAGCTGGGATGGGGCTGCTCAGCCCTGGGCGGGGAGGTGGGGGGGGGGGGTGGAACACTTCTGAGTGATGTTTCCCAGGCAAGAATTTCAGGGTTTAGCTTTGGATGGGGGTGGAGGAGGGGGAGAGGCCCGAAAATTTGGAAGTTTCTTCCAAAAGTTGAGACACTCCGCGGAACACAAACCAGAAGGGGCTGGGCCAAGGAATTTCCTTCGTTTTCCGCGGGGGCTTTTTGACAGGCGCTGGAGGCGGCCAGCCGAGCCTGCGGCTGCCGCGCCGCGGGGCTGGGGGCAGGCAGGAAGGGACAGGAGCTCCTGCCGGCAGCGCGCAGGGAAGCAGGGCACCGAAACACCTCCGCCTGCCGCTTCCTTCTCGCCGGCTCCCACGTGCGCAGGAATGTGGCCCTGCTCGTTCCTAACTGGTCCTGCGCTGGGCGAAACCTCCCTCGGCTCCCTTTAGGGCTGGTTTTGCTCTGAAATCAGCAGCCAGCCCCAGCCTGGCTGCTCCAGCCCCGTCCTGCAGCCCCTGCCAGCCCCGAAAGCTTTACATGGGGCTTGAGGGACTGAGCTCAGTTTGGGCTGGAAGGGACCTTCAAATTCGTCTAGTTCCAAGCCCCCTGCCAGGGGCAGGGACCACCGCCCACAAAACTCACTCTTGCTGCACAGCTCAGTGAGAGCTTCCAGTTACTGTGCAGCAGATGAATTCGAGATGGTTTCGCAGAATCGTGGAATGGGTTGGCTTGGAAGGGACCTTCAAGATCACCCAGTTCTGACCCCCTGCCAAGGGTGAAGGACACTTGCAACTGGACCAGACTGCTCAAGGCTTCGTGCAGCCTGGCCTGGAACACCTCCAGGGAGGAGGCATCCACAGCCTCCCTGGGCAACCTGTTCCAGAGTCTCCCCACCCTCACTGCAAAGAATTTCTTCCTCCCCTCCAGTCTCAATCTCCCCTCTCCCAGCTCAAAGCCTTTGTCCGGTCACTCCCAGACCTTGTCAGAAGTCCCTCCCCAAACAGGACAAGTGCATCACTCCCAAGCTGGGCAAGGTCCTGCCCTGACAGCAGGGGCAGGGAAGTGGTTTTGTTTCTGCTGCAGCTGCTGGTCCCAGCCCAAGTGCCATCAAGGGAGTTAAATGTTGAACCATCACCAAGCGAAAGCCACCGCTGACTGCCAAGCAAAACAAAAGCCGAGTGAGGCCTCTGCTCTGACTCATTTGGCATGGAAATGCAGCACAGAATAAATTAAGCTTGGCTCTTCCTCATCCTCCTGGTGTGGCACGGAGCAGAGGAGCTGTGATGTCACCAGTGGTAGTCACTGGCGTGGTGGCTTTGGGGTGCTGGGAGTCCCAAGTCGGGGGCAGCGAGCGGTGGCACTCACGGTGGGCATCAAGGAGGGGTGAGGGGCATCTGCAGCTGACTCGGGGGGGATGGAAAGATGAGGACACCCCCAGTTTGCCAGCTCCCTCTCCTGTGTCCCCAGCCATGAGGACACTGAGCAGCACACAGCAGGGCTGGGTGGCTTCAGGACTTTATGGCCATGATGCACTTGCTGCAGTTGCAGCTGCTCTTGGTCCTTATTGCCTGTCTCAGGAAGGGATGGAGAGGGTGGAAGGGTTCAGCCCCCCAGAGGGAGCACACAGGTGTGCCCTCTGCCCCTTGTGTGACACCCTTGCTGCAGTCCTGGACACCAGTACAGGAGCATGGGTCTGCTGGGAGCTTGGGGACCAGCCATGCACCCCGGGAACCCCAAGCCCTTGATGCCAAAGGAGCTTCGCTGCCTGCAGAGGAATGTTGCCTGCAGCCAGGAAGTCCCGGGGCAGAGGCTGCCCCAGCACAGGCTCTCCAGAACCCATCGAGAGGGAGAAAAGGGTCAAGGCTGCACGGCAGGGTCTGGCCCATGATGTCAAGGCTGGGAATTTCCGGGGTGTAATGTTTGCATCTCTACAAATATGCGGCTGGAGAGCACCCAGGGGCAGCTGCCTCCGATGGGCGAGGGAGATAATGCTCAGCTTCCGCCAGCGCGGAAACCGGCGGAGGACAGGGCAAGGCAGCACCTTGCTCCCCGTGAGTCACCGCCAGCCTGCCTCAGGGGGACACTGTGCACCCCCGGGGCTGGGGGGAAGGAGGGAAGCATCCACAGAGCATCCTGACGTGCTCCCAGCACCTGGCAAGGAGGGAGGCGGAAGAGATGCTCCAGGGCACTGGGCACCACGGCTGGCACCAGCGCAGGAAGGAGTTGCCCCTGCCGTGCCCCTGGGTGCTGTCCTGCCCCGCAGCGCGGTGACAGCACCTCTGACGATCCCCACTGGTGAGACTGGGAGAGGCCAGCCCAGCCCTGAGCCGGCCGCGGCCCGGCGGCAGCCCAGCGCCCGCCCGCTCCCCGCGGTTTCGGCAAACCCTGCTGCCCGTCCTCAGCCGGCGGCACAAACCCGGCCCGGGGCTCACGCCCGGCCCCGCCCGCGTTGCGACAGCCCTGGCAGCAGGTGGCTCTCCCCGCACCGGCCCGGGCCACCCGCACCCCTCGCCCGGGTCACCAAGCCGGGGACCGCCCTGACCCCAGAATGTGCCCCGGGGTTGGGGGTCCTGGCTGGGGCTGCGCAGCCGAGGGCAGGGTGTAAAGCAGAGCTGCGCCCCTAAAAGTGCGTGGGGACAAAGCCTCGGCGGCGGCTGTCGCCGTCTGTACCTCCTCGGGGGAGCTGTCACCGGCTGGGAGGGGGCAGGTGAAAAGGGGTTTGGCACCAGCACGTCCTGCACAGTCACTCGGAAAGGATGAGGCGCGGAGCAGCCTTCAATCCCCTTCTCCCCGGCAGCTCCGGTACCACCGGGCCGGCACGGCCGGCGGCTGTCACCTCGGGCATGGCACTTCCTCCTGGGCGGCTGCTGGGTGCCGCAGGGCTCTGCACCCACCCGGCCCCGCTCCGCCCAGCAGCCTCCGCCCTCCTCTGTGTCACAGCGTGTCCACCCTGACCTCCAGGTCAGCGCTCCAGGGCACTGCGCACCCCGGCGGAGCTGGATCGCTGGCACCGAGGCAGGATTCACCTCAAGGTCAATGTCATCTCCAGGCAAGATGTCATCTCCCTGGCTGGAGATGTCACTGGCCACCACCACCAAGTCCCTACAGACCCACCGTGCCCTGCACCTGCAGGAGCCCTTGGCTGGGGGCTGGGCAGCAGCAGCCAGCCAGATGCCACCGTAGCAAGCATGCTGTGCTCTCCCTGAGCGTTACCTGGAGCTGGGGGGAGCGGTGGGCACAGGACCTGCCCTGGTGGCTCTCCCAGGCTCTGCAGGAGGGGGACAGGTGAATGCATTTTGTAATCCTTTGGACTCACCCAGCCCCAGGTGCTGGCTGCCCTGGGCTGGTGTGTGACAGGGAGAGGGGGAAGTGAAGCACACACAGTACTCAGCTGCGTTGTCTTTCCCATCACCCCACATCAGGGATCTGTCTGCCTGTCGTGCTGTCTGTCCACCCCTGGATACAGGGAAGCACAAAAGGGCTGGCTCTGAGCCCACAGCTCCAGGATCATTTACATGGGTGAGGCCCCCCTCCTCCAGTTCAAACCATTTCCCTCTGCTCACCAGCACTCAGCCCCAGGGCTGCCCCAACAGGGACATTCTGATGCTGGGGTCTGAACAGACAACCTGGAATGGGGGCAGAGATAAAACCCCCATACAAGGATTATGTCCCAGAGGATGTGACTGGAGCTGCTGGGGCCTGCTGGCAGTGGTGGGCAGGAGGGCAGCAGCATGTGTGACTCCAGCCTGGGCTTGGTGCAGGTTGGTGATGCTGGCAAGTGGCTTTGAATGGCTGCTGCTGGTGGTGGGTTAACAACCCCACAGCATGGTAGGGGGCAGAAAGGACCTCTGGAGAGCATCAGGCCCAACCCCTCAGCCCAGGCATGATCACCAAGGTGAGGTCACCCAGGAACACATCCAGGTGGGTTTGGAATGTCTCCAGAGAAGGAGACTCCACCACCTCCCTGGGCAGCCTGCTCCAGGGTTTCATCACCCTTGAATTAAAGAAGTTCCTCCTCATGCTCAGATGGAACTTCTGGTGTTCTACTTTGTGCTCATTGCCTCTTGCCCTGTCACTGGGCACCACTGAAAGCAGCCTGGTGCCACCCTTCAAGTGCTGATCAGCACTGCTCCCCTCTCAGGCTGCTCTGCTCCAGACCAAACAGCCCCAATGCTCTCAGCCTCTCCCCACCACAGAGCTGCTCCAGCACCCTCAGTGTCTTTGTAGTCCTTTCCTGTGCCCTCTCCAGCACTTCCCTGCCCTTCTTGAGCTGGGGAGCCCAGAACTGGAGCCAGGACCCAGCTGTGGCCTCCCTAGGGCAGACTAGAGGGGGAGGAGAACCTTCCTTGACCTGCTGGCCACACTCTTCCTCATGCACCCCAGGATGCCCTTGGCCTATTTGGCTGCAAGTGCACAGTGCTGGCTCCTGGGCATCCTGTTGTCCATCAGCACTCCCCAGTCCCCTTCCCCAGAGCTGCTCTCCAGCAGGTCAGACCCCAACCTGTGCTGATCCATGAGGTTGTTCCTCCCCAGCTGCAGGACTCTGCCCTTGCTCTTGTTGAACTTCAGCAGATCTCTCCTCACCCAACTCTCCAGCCTGCCCAGGTCACCCTGGGTGCCTGCACTCTAATCATCATTAACAGCCACTGCCAGCCCTTGGGAAGGGGCTGAAGGATTCATCCTGCTAAAGGAACACTCAGTTTATTGGACCAGGTGCCATGCTGAGCAGGGAGAGAGGGGCAAATATAGAAGCAAAACCCAGGCTGGATGAGGAGTGGCTGAGAGCAGCCTGCAGGAGAAGGCCTTGGGGCTGTCAGTTGGTGACAAAGTCCCCAGGAGCCAGCAGTGGTCCCTGGCAGCCCAGAGCCAGCTGAGTGCTGAGCTGCAGCCAGAGCAGGGAGAGCAGCAGCACAGGGAGGGGATTCTGCCCTCTGCTCTGCTCTGCTCAGCCCCCACCTGCAGCACTGCCTCCAGCTCTGAGCCCCCAGCACAGGAAGGACCTGGAGCTGCTGGAGAGGAGCCAGAGGAGGCCACAGAGATGCTCAGAGGCTGCAGAACCTCCCCTGTGGGGCCAGGCTGGGAGAGCTGGGGCTGTGCAGCCTGGAGAAGAGAAGGCTCCAAGGAGCTGGGACAGAAGGATTTGGCTTGAACAAGAGCAGTTTCTCTTGGGTTGCTGCTCTGAAGCTGGACATGGTGCCAGGAGCTGCAAGCAGACAAAAAGTGACTAGGAACAAGTGAGGAGAAACTGACCTTGGGCAGCTGCAGCAGGGACCTGCTTCCTCTGGGGGTGTCACACAGGGGCTGGAGATGGAGCTTCTTGCACAGCACCACAGCTGATTGGGGGTGGCAGATGTTAAAGTGACCACCAGCATCTTACACTGAGACCCCACCTGCAGCCCTGCCTCCAGCTCTGAGCCCCCAGCACAGGAAGGACCTGGAGCTGCTGGAGAGGAGCCAGAGGAGGCCACAGAGATGATCAGAGGCTGCAGAACCTCCTCTGTGGGGCCAGGCTGGGAGAGCTGGGGCTGTGCAGCCTGGAGGGGAGAAGGCTGCAGGCAGACCTCAGAGCAGCCTCCCAGTAGCTGAAGGGCTCCAGGAGAGCTGGGGAGGGACTCTGGCCAAGGGCTGGGAGTGCCAGGCCCAGGGCCAATGGCTTTGAGCTGGGAGAGAGGAGACTGAGAGTGGAGAGGAGGAAGAAATCCTTGGCAGTGAGGCTGGGGAGACTCTGGCACAGGCTGCCCAGGGAGGCTGTGGCTGCCTCCTGCCTGGAGGTGTTCAGGACCAGGCTGGATGAGGCCTTGAGCAGCCTGTGCTGGTGGGAGGTGTCCCTGCCCATGGCAGGGGGGTGGAACTGGATGATCTTGAAGGTCCCTTCCAAGCCACTCTGTGATTCCATGGTTCTCTGCGTGCCCTGCTGCTGGCCACTCACCAGCTGTGGGCTACCTCTGCTGGGCGCTGTGGTGGTCCCGTGGTGGAGGTTCACTGTGCTGTACCCAGCGTGGCGCCAGGGGGCTTGGCGACGCCAGCGGGGAGCAGGCACAGGGCAGCACCGGCAGCAGCCCAGGAGCGGAGCCCTCGGCGGGGCTGCGCCGGGGGGAGCGGGCAGGGGGGCGATCACATGCTTGCCGTCCGGGATTAGATGCTGCCGGCTGCGGCCAGGAGCCGTGCCGGGGAGCCGTGCCAGGGAGCTGTGCCGGCCGCTGGCACTCGGAGCCCATGGCCCCGGGCAGCGGGAGCCGGCGGTGGCAGCCCTAAGGGCTCGCTAGGGACGGGTGGCCTCAGATGATGTCCTACCTCCAGTTCCCTGGCCGAGAGCTGGAGCGCTTCGATGGGCTCTCCCTCATTTACTGGTAAGCGGGGGGGGGGATGCTGGTGTGCAGGGAAGGGGGCTTGGACCCCCCTTTGGGGAGCAGCCTTGCGGGGGGGTGCATCTGGTGACCCCTTGGGTATTAGCAGGCTTTATTTGGGGTTCATTGTGGTGACCCCTTGGGTATTGGCAGGCTTTATTGGGGTTCATTGTGGTGACCCCTCTCTGGTGGGCAGAGTCTCATTGGAGTCCTGCAGCACCCACTCCTGGCTGCACAGGTGAGAGCTGCAGCGGCCTGGGAGGGGGTGGGGGTGGGGAAGGGGGTTGATTCTTGGGGCAGCAGCTGGGGAAGCCCCCCCAAGCCTTGCCCAGCAGCTGGGGGTGCTCCTGCTCCTGGTGCAGCCCCGCGGCTGGGCTCTCCCACCCAGCAAACTCTGCCTCCCTGGAGGGACCACATCCACCCCGTGCCGGCCCTGGGGGGCAGGAGGGCGCGCAGCAGGGACCCCCATGAGGGTGCAGGCCTGGCAGAGGTGAAGGGAGGTGAAGGCTGGCGCTGGCTGGCTGCAGATGTCTATGTAGGGCAGCGGGAGCCGGCGGGAGGATGTCTGCAGCCGGGGCCAGGGTTCAGAGCGCGCAGCTTTAGCCGATTAACTGGGGGTCAGTGGGCCGGATCCAGAGCCGGCGGGGGGCTCTTGGGGCCACCCTGAGCTCTGCCAGAGGCTATCTTGGGCTGGCTGAGCTTGGGTGTCCACCCCAGGGACTGAGAGCCCGGAGCCACCCTGCATTCAGCAGGGAGCATGGACGCTGCTGGGGCACCAACCGTCTCCTGCTGAAGTAGGTCATTGGAGAGAGGGGCTGGGGGCCGGGGGCACCCCAGGGAGGGCAGGGAGGTTGGGGAGGGCAGCACCCCGCGGTCACGGCTGCCTTCACACGAGAGGCTGGTTTGAGTTGCTGTACCGATGCTTCCCTGCTGCTTTTGGGTACAGAAAAGGCAGAATCCGTCGCTGGTCAGAAGGAGGTAGTGCAGGACAGGCTCAGCCTCGTGGGCTGCGGCTCGGGGAGCACCCACGGGCTAGTGTCACTGGTGGGTGCCGTGCGGTGGGGCTGTGGTGTGTGTCCGGGGGGCAGGCAGAGCTGCAGCCCTGCCCTGCAGCCTCGCTGGGCTCCTTTGGCCGTTCCTGGCTCCGTGGAGCTGCCAAGCTCCGCTGCCCTGCGCTTGCAAGGCTGAAGTGTTCAACCCCACCAGGTCCTGCCTCAAAACCTCTGCCCATACACCGGGGGCTGGGGGGGCAAGACCTGCCCCAGCTTTGTCTGCTGGGGTGGCCGAAGAACCTCAGCTGGGGGGTGGCCAGCTTTGTGCAGGGGGCACTGGCATGCGGTGGGTGCCGGCTGCCGCCGGCCAGCGCTTGGCTGCCTGGTGGCTGCACCAGGACACAGCGGAGGGTGGCGAGCAGATGGTGGGGAGATAACACCTCCCTGGGGCTCTGATAAGCACAGCCCTGCTCTGCCGCTGATTAAAAGATTAATTTTAGAGTTTGAAACAGGAATTTAATAAGCACACAGGAGCCGTGGTGGGACCTCACTTGGCACCGCCACTCGCTGCGCCTGGCCCGGGGGCTCGTCCCACGGCACTGCTTTGTCCTGGTGCTGATGCTGGTGTGACCCCCGAGGCTCTCCCTGCTGGCTTCTCTCCTCCAGAGAGCTGCTGGAGGCTGTAAGCAGGTTTTGCTACCGTGGCTTCTGTGCAGGAGCTTTGTCAGACCCAGGGGAAACTAAAAGGGTCCCGAGGTGCCCATCGATGCCCATCGATGCCCATGCCCATGAGGTTTCACAGCTGGGGCACAGTGTGGGAGCAGACTCACTGCCAGCTCCTCGCTGGGCATGGCTGGGGGGCAAGATCCACCCAGCACGGGGGTAAGATCCACCCAGCAAGGGGGCAAGATCCACCCAGCATGGGGGCAAGATCCACCCAGCAAGGGGTCAAGATCCACCCAGCAAGGGGTCAAGATCCACCCAGCATGGGGGCAAGATCCACCCAGCAAGGGGTCAAGATCCACCCAGCATGGGGGTAAGATCCACCCAGCAAGGGGTCAAGATCCACCCAGCATGGGGGCAAGATCCACCCAGCAAGGGGTCAAGATCCACCCAGCATGGGGGTAAGATCCACCCAGCAAGGGGTCAAGATCCACCCAGCAAGGGGTCAAGATCCACCCAGCATGGGGGCAAGATCCACCCAGCAAGGGGTCAAGATCCACCCAGCAAGGGGTCATGATCCACCCAGCATGGGGGCAAGATCCACCCAGCACGGGGGCAAGATCCACCCATCATGCCCCCCACCCCTCTCTGTGTTCTCACTGCTCCACGTACTGGGGCCTGGCCCTGAGCATGGGGAGGTTGGCAGCTCAGGGATGGGTCAGAGCTCTTCCCAAGCCTCTCAGCTCAGCAGCACATCCCAGCAGCTTTCCCCAAAAGCTGTTGCTTTCTCCTCTTTCTGCACCCAGCCCTTTCCCTCCCCTCCTCCTTTCCACCTTCGCTCCCAGGGGCTCTCTTGGGGGGGGTTGCTGCCGAGGTTCTCACGTTTGCCCCAGGTGATGTGTGGAGGACAAAGGGGAGGCCTGGCCAGCAGAGCAGGTTCTGCAGCCCCACCAGTGGCCAGCCCCTGCTAATAAGTTTATTCCCAGTCCAATCCCAGGGCCCAGGGGATTTAGAGAGGCAGGAGGTTCATAATCCTGTTAACCCTTCACTGGGGCTGACACCCAAGCTGGGACCACTGCACCAAGCAGGGCAGCAGATCAGCTACTTCATGGGAGGAGGAGGAGGAGGGAGGAAGGCTTCCCCACATGTGATGTGCCACCACATCTCAGTCCTGCTGGGGTGCAGCTGAAGCTGTCCTGTGTGGCTGTATTTGAGTGGTGTCCACCTGCATCTCAAATGGCTCTGGGCTGGAGGGGGTTGGGGCCACTCCTCTGGGCTGGGTGCAGGGTCTTGGCACAAAGCCTTCCCCCCCCCCAAAACACCTCTGTCAGCCCAAGCTTGGCCTGGCTTCCACCTTGAACAGCTTCTCCTCCTAATTACTGCTGGACAGGTTAATTAAAGAGGTCCTTCTGCTTTTTTTCCCCTCAACCAAAGCCTTTCAGAGCAGCATGGGAATTGTGTTCTGTGGTTGTTCCTCTTCTGTTCAGATCAGGCACTGAATGTCCCTGGCCTTGGGAGCTGATCCAAAGGGACTCCATGGGTGCTGTCCATGGACAGGATGTGGGCTGCACCATGGCTGGATGCTGCAGGGCCTGGAGCACTGCCTGGGGAGGAGAGGCTGAGAGCCCTGGGGGGGCTTAGTCTGGAGAGGAGAAGGCTGAGAGGGATCTGATCAATGTCTCTCAAGAGCTGAGGGCTGGGGGTCAGGAAGGAAGGGCCAGGGCCAGGCTCTGCTCACTGTGCCCTGGCACAGGCCAAGGGGCAGTGGATGGAAACTGCAGCCCAGGAGGTTCCACCTCAGCAGGAGGAGGAACTTCTGCACTGTGAGGCTCCCAGAGGCCTGGAGCAGGCTGCCCAGAGAGGTTGTGGAGTCTCCTGCTCTGGAGCCTTCCCAGCCCTGTCTGGATGTGTTCTGTGTGCCCTGTGCTGGGTTCTCTGCTCCTGCTCTGGCAGGGGGCTTGGGCTGGAAGATCTCCAGAGGTCCCTTCCAAGCCCTGACCTCCTGTGAGCTGTGATCCTGTGACTGGGCAGCTGCCTCCCAGCTCCACAGCCTCCAGCCTGCTCCGCTGGGTTTATCCTCAGGGTGCTGGAGCTGCCCCTGCAGGCAGCACACTTGGGGCTTTCTCTTCTTGGATCAGCAGAAAATACCTCTCCAGCCCACACTGAGCTTGGCTGGCCATGAAACAGCTGTGGGAGCTGTGGGGTCACTGCTGAGCTGGAGGCTGATGCTGCCCTGGGCAGCCCTTGGTTCCCACCACAGCCTGGCTGGGGCGGGGGTGCAGATCGCAACGGGAGAGCTGCAGCCTCCCACCTCGCAGCTCCTTCCTGTGCTCCCCAGAGCTGCAGGCCCTCGGACAGCCCTCGCTGGCGCTGCGGGATGCCTTCCACCTCTAATTCCCACCCACACAAACCTGCTGAGGCCCTGCTCCTCAGCTAAGCTCCTGGCGGGCTCGGGGGTGCTGCTGCACAGCCCAGCTGCCCCGGCAGCAGATAGATCTCTACCCTGCTGTGCTGCAGAGCTCTCTTCAGCTCTGTTTCAGTCAGGGTCTCTCCTGGCAGCAGATAGATCTCTACCCTGGTGTGCTGCAGAGCTCTCTTCAGCTCTGTCTCAGTCAGGGTCTCTCCTGGCAGCAGATAGACCTCTCCCTGCTGTGCTGCAGGGCTCTCTTCAGCTCTGTTTCAGTCAGGGTCTCTCCTAGCAGCAGATAGACCTCTCCCTGCTGTGCTGCAGGGCTCTCTTCAGCTCTGTTTCAGCCAGGGTCTCTCCTGGCAGCAGATAGACCTCTCCCTGCTGTGCTGCAGGGCTCTCTTCAGCTCTGTTTCAGTCAGGGTCTCTCCTAGCAGCAGATAGACCTCTCCCTGCTGTGCTGCAGGGCTCTCTTCAGCTCTGTTTCAGTCAGGGTCTGTCCTGGCAGCAGATAGACCTCTCCCTGCTGTGCTGCAGAGCTCTCTTCAGCTCTGTCTCAGTCAGGGTCTCTCCTGGCAGCAGATAGACCTCTCCCTGCTGTGCTGCAGGGCTCTCTTCAGCTCTCAGTCAGGGTCTGTCCTAGCAGCACATAGACCTCTCCCTGCTGTGCTGCAGAGCTCTCTTCAGCTCTGTCTCAGTCAGGGTCTCTCCTAGCAGCAGATAGACCTCTACCCTGGTGTGCTGCAGAGCTCTCTTCAGCTCTGTCTCAGTCAGGGTCTCTCCTGGCAGCAGATAGACCTCTCCCTGCTGTGCTGCAGGGCTCTCTTCAGCTCTGTTTCAGCCAGGGTCTCTCCTGGCAGCAGATAGACCTCTCCCTGCTGTGCTGCAGGGCTCTCTTCAGCTCTGTTTCAGTTAGGGTCTGTCCTAGCAGCAGATAGACCTCTCCCTGCTATACTGCAAGGCTCTGTTCAGCTCTGTCTCAGTCAGGGTCTCTCCTGGCAGCAGATAGACCTCTCCCTGCTGTGCTGCAGAGCTCTCTTCAGCTCTGTTTCAGACAAGGTGACATTTCCAGCCACCAAAGGAGCTCCACAGTCTGTGGCTTGTGCTGCACAAGCTGCCTCTCCTCATCCTTGTTCTTCCCCCAGCTCAGGGCCTGCCTGGAGCCAACACCTATCTAGGCTGGTTGGGTCCTGGCCACGGTGGTCTTAGGCTGATGGTTGGATTTGATGATCTTAGAGGTCTCTAGCAACAGACACAGTTCCAGGACTCCATGGGACCTGGGCAAGCTGCAGGAGGAGCTTAGGGCCATGGCCTGACAGCTGTGTGCAGGCAGAAGCTGGGTTCTGGTTGGACTCAGCCACCTTAAGGTCTTTTCCAACCAGGTGATTCCATGACACCCCCACGGGGTCTGACCCTATCCAGGCTCAGCTGCTCCTCACCCTGAGGGTGGCCAGCCCTGGATGGCTCAGCTGTGTAGCTGCTGAGGGGCAAAGCACTCCCAGCTCACCAGGTCCTTGTGCCTGGCTCTCTGCCTTGACTCCCTTATCTTGCCCTGGGTTTCTGCCAGGGATCCCCCTCTGTGCTTTGCTTCTCAAGCTCCTGGCCCTGTGGCTGGGTCTCCTCTCCTTCTGCAGTTCTCTTCACCATCAGTCTCACAGTTCCCTGTCCTGCAGCAAGTTTCTTCTGCCTGTGAGGAGCCAGTCCTGCCTTGTGGAGACAGCCACGTGTGGCTCCTCTGGCTGCAAGTGTGATTTGCTGGCCACCATTCACCACCTTTGCTGGTCAGGTTGGTCTTGCCCAAGATGGAAGGCAGGAGGCAGAGACAGGCCAGGGGAGAAATGCAGAGCAGCCTTTTATCCAAGACAGCCTAAAGGCTGCTTTCCAGAAGGTCCTTTGACCAACATGTAGAGGAGAGGGGGATAATAATTCAGCACTGCTGAGGCTGCACCTGAATCTTGGGTTCAGTGCTGGGCTCCTCACTGCAAGAAGGACACTGAGGAGCTGGAGCAGGGCCAGAGAAGGGCAAGAGAGCTGGGGAAGGGTCTGGGGAAGAGGGCTGGGGTGGAGCAGCTGAGGGAGCTGGGGGTGTTGAGCCTGGAGCAGAGGAGGCTGAGGGAGACCTCCTTGCTCTCTGCAGCTCCCTGAGAGGAGGCTGCAGCCAGGGGGATGTTGGGCTCTGCTCCCTAGGAACAGGGGACAGGACAAGAAGAAAGGGCCTCAGGTTGCCCCAGAGGAGATTCAGGTTGGCCATAGGGAACAATTTCTTCCCCTTGAGGGTTGTCCAGGCCTGGCCCAGGCTGCCCAGGGCAGTGGTGGAGTCCCCATCCCTGGTGGGGCATCCAAGCAGCACATCTTGGCTGGAGGCAGGGAGGAAGGTGGAGCTGGCTTGATTTAATCCCCATTTCAAACCTGCTGCTAGGAAAGATTGGAGGGGAGAGAAGCAGGAAGCAGCTTCCTTCCCATGGAGTCTGCAGACCCTCATGAAGAGACTGCAAACTACCATCCTGAAAGGCCAGGAGCTGGTGACTTCGAGGCTTGGAAGCCCAGAGGTGTTGTGTGTCCCCTGCAGATCCTGGGAGGCCACAAGGAGGTCTCCTGGGAGCCTTCTCCTCTCCAGCCTGCACAACCCCAACTCTCTCAGGCTGTGCTCAGAGCAGAGCAGCTCCAGCCCTCTGCTCCTCCTCCTGGCCCTGCTCTGGACACCTTCCAGCCCCTCCAGACCCTTCCTGGCACAGAGGCTCCAGAGCTGGCCCCAGAGCTGCAACTGTGGTCTCAGCAGAGTGGAGCAGAGGGGCAGAATCCCCTCCCTGGCCCTGCTGGCCACACTTCTCTTGCTGCAGCCCAGGCTCTGCTTGGCTCTCTGGGCTGCCAGTGCTCACTGCTGGCTCCTGCTGAGCTTCTCCTCCCCCAGCACCCCCAAGGCCTTTCCTTCAGGGCTGCTCTCCAGCCAGTGCCAGCACAGCCTCTAGCAGTGCCTGGGATTGCCCTGCCCCAGCTGCAGGACCTTGCCCTTGGTCTTGTTGAACCTTCTGAGGTTGTCCTGGGCCCAGCTCTGCAGCCTGTCCAGGTCCCTCTGGATGGATCCTTCCCTCCAGCCTGCCCAGGTCCCTCTGGATGGATCCTTCCCTCCAGCTGTCAGCTGAGCCACACAGCTTGGTGCTGAGGGAGCCTCAGTACCACTGCCCATGGCACCAATGAAGATGATGAACAGGACTGGTCCCAGTGCTGATCCCTGAGGGACTCCACTTGTCCCTGGCCTCCCCTTGGCCATGGAGCATTGACAGCCACTTTCTGGGTGCAGTTCTTTATCCACTGAGTTGTCCATGCAGGGAACCCACTCAGCACCAGTCTGGAGACCAGGGCTGGAGCTGCTCTGCTCTGAGCACAGCCTGAGAGAGTTGGGGTTATGCAGGCTAGAGAGGAGAAGGCCCCCAGGAGACCTCCTTGTGGCCTTCCAGGATCTGCAGGGGGCTGCAGGAAAGCTGGGGAGGGACTTTGGAGGGTGTCAGGGAGGGATAGGACTGGGGGGGATGGAGCAGAACTAGAAGTGGGGAGCTTGAGATTGGCTGTGAGGAAGAAGTTGTTGCCCATGAGGGTGGTGAGAGCCTGGCACAGGTTGCCCAGGGAGGTGGTGGCAGCCTCCTGCCTGGAGGTGTTTGCAGCCAGGCTGGAGGTGGCTGTGAGCAACCTGCTGTGGTGTGAGGTGTCCCTGGCCATGGCAGGGGGTTGGAGCTGGCTGAGCCTTGAGCTCCCTTCCAGCCCTGAGAGTGCTGTGAGCCTGTGTGGTGCAGGACAGCGTCGAAGGCTTTGCTCAGGTCCAGGTCTATGATGTCAGCTGCTCCACTTCCATCTGCTCATGCTGTGACCTTGTCATGGAAGGCCACCAGGTTTGTCAGGATGGGGGAAGAGCATCAGTGGGGCAGGCAGGGCTGCTGGTCCACTGCCCTTCTGTGCCTCTCCCCAGTGCTGCCCCCAGGTTCTCTCTCCCCCACTTCCCCCTTCAGACCCTCTCAGAGAATCTCCTGGGAGTGCACCTGACCTGGGCTGTGTTCTGCTGGCTGCACTTCTGAGGCTCCTGCTCTGAGACTTCCTTTTGTGTCCCTCATCTCTTCTGCTACCCTTTGTGATCCAGGCTGGGGCTGAGCCAAGAGCAGTGGCAGAGTTCCACTGCAGCCTTCAGCTTAAGAAAGATTCCTTTTCAAGCCAAAAAAACCAACCCCAAACCCAACCCCAAACCCCCCAAAACTCTTTTTGTGTTGGGGAGAAAAGCACAACATTTTGTTCCAAGGAATTTTCAAACTCATTTTTCAAGTAGCCAACAAGCAGTGGGCACCCAAGCCAAGCAGTGGGCACCCTAGCAGGACAGGGCTGGAAGGGAGCCCTGGAGCTCACCCAGCCCAAGCCCTGCTCCAGCAGGGCACCCCCAGCACCCTGCCCAGCAGCACAGTGCCCAGGGGGGGTTGGAAGCTCTCCACACCAGCAGACTCCACAACCTCTCTGGGCAGCCTGCTCCAGGCCTCCAGCAGCCTCACCCCAAACAACTTTCTCCTCCTGCTCAGCTCCAACCTCCTGCCTGACACTTTCTGCCCCTTGTGCTGTCCCTTCTGCTGGCCCTGGGCAGCACTCAGCAGAGCCTGGCCCCAGCCTCTTGCCCCCCACAACTCCTTTAGCTCTTGCTGAGCATTGCTCAGCTGCCCTCTGGGGCTGCTCTTCTGCAGGCTCTCAGCCCCAGGGCTCTCAGCCTTTGCTGCTCCCAGAGCTGCTCCAGGCCCCTCAGCAGCTCTGCAGCCTGCCCTGGGCTGTCTCCAGCAGTTCTCTGTCCCTCCTGAACTGGGGAGCCCAGAGCTGGATCCAGGACTCCAGATGTGGTCTGCCTAAGGCAGACAAAAGGGGCAGATAGCCTCCCTTGCCCTGCTGGCCACACTCTTCTTCATGCCCCCCAGGACACCTTTGGCCTTCTTGGCCCCCAGGGCACATTTCTGGCTCCTGGGGAGTCTGTTGTCCCCCAGCACTCTCAAGTCCTTCTCCCTGGAGCTGCTTCCCAGCAGGTCTCTCCTCAGCTGCCCTGCTGCAGGAGGTTGTTCCTCCCCAGGGCCAGGATCCTACACCTGCCCTGGCTGAACTTCACCAAGTCAGGACCTGTGTAGCCAGGGTCAGTCTGTGTTTTGGAGGATGGAGTTGAGGGCTTGGAGGTGAGTTTGGAAGCTGAGCCTTGCTCCTCTTCCCTGAGGGCCTTTTTTACCAGCCAGGTGGGGATTGGTCTCTTCTCCCAGGCACCCAGCCCCAGAACAAGAGGACAGAGTCTCAAGCTGTGCCAGGGGATGTTCAGGCTGGATGTTAGGAAGAAGTTCTTCCCAGAAAGAGAGATTGGCCCTGGGGATGTGCTGCCCAGGGAGGTGGTGGAGTCCCCATCCCTGGAGGTGTTTAGGAAGAGCCTGGATGAGGCCCTTGGTGCCATGGTTGAGTTGATCAGATGGAGCTGGGGGAGAGGTTGGACTTGGTGATCTCAAAGGCCTTTTCCAACCTGGTTTATTCTATTCTATTCTATTCTATTCTATTCTATTCTATTCCATTCCATTCCATTCCATTCCATTCCATTCCATTCCATTCCATTCCATTAGAGCTACTTCAGTACCTTCCAGACCAATGTGTGGTTTGCAGCATCCCCTCTGGCTTCTAGGAAGCACCAAGGGGAGAGAGCAAGCCTCAGAGTGGGTGCAGGTGGCTGTGGTTGGTGGGCCCAGGGCTTCTGGGGGAACCATAGACCTGCTGAGGTTGGAAGGGACCTTGGAGCTCATCCAGTCCAACCTCTCACCCAGAGCTCACAACCCCAGCGCCGCTGTGCCCTGAGCCACTGCACCACCTCCCTCAGCACCACCTCCCTCAGCACCGCCTCCACATGGCTGTGGCTTTGAAGGTGCTGAGCACCCAAGCCCCAGACAGACTCCTGGCTGTGGAGAGCTTGTCCTGAGCTGCAGAAGCAGGGTGGGTGAGTTACAGACCTGCCAGGCAGGGAATTTCCCTTTTGTTTCCTGCCCCTGTGGGGTTGGGCTGGCCTGGCTCCATCCAACGCTCCTGCAGCTGCTCTGCAGCTGGTCAGAGAGGTCAAGCAGTCCCTCCAGCAGGGCTCAGGCTGTCTCTTCCCTTCAGCAGTGCTGCTTTGTTCCAGCCAAGGCTCTGGGCCATGGCTCAAAGGAGTGCTTCTGAGAATTAATCTCTTAGCAGAGCCCCAGCGGAGCTCAGAAGGTCCTCTGCTGACTTTCGGCGTCGGGATGGAAGTTGCCCTTGCTGGGCCCTGGTGTAGTGCATGAGGGGAGCTGGAGTGTGAGCACTGAGGCAGGAGGCTGCTGGAGGAGGGCTGCTCAGAGGTGAGCTGCCCAAAAGGGTCACCCCAAAGAGGAGAAGGTGCCAGGGTGCTCCTGCCTGTGGAGGAGCTGCAGCCTGGCACGGAGCAGCACTCCGTCACAGAGCAGGCTGTGGGCTGGGGGTGCCATGCCCTAGGGCAGGTGGATTTGTGTGCCTCATCTGCACACAACTTCCTGGCCAGCTTGGACCAAGTCACTTACAGCCAAAGCTGGGGGCTTGGACCCTCCTGCCTTAATCATGGAATCCCAGACTGGGTTGGGTTGGGGGTGGGGAGGCCTTGAGAGCTCATCCAGTCCAACCCCTGCAGCCACAGCAGGCTGCTCCCAGCCCCAACCAATCTGCCCTGCACTGCTGCCAGCCATGGGGCAGCTCCCAGCCCCCTGGGCAGCCTGGGCCAGGCTCTCCCCACCCTCAGTGTGAAAAATGTCTCCTTTCTCTCGATCTAATGAAGCAGGATGTTCAGATGGACACTGCAGCATGTCAGAAGAGAGAGCACCTCCCCAGCAGTGGGGCACTGTGAGGGTGAGCAGCTCTGCCAGGCTGCAGCTATGCAGCAGGCTGGGAGATGGCCACAGGTGCAGCCCCTCCTGCTTAGCCTGACTTGGCCAAACCATTTGTGCAGCTGGGGAGAAGGAGTTGGGCAAACTTTGGTCCAGCAGAGGCTACAGAGCTGCTGAGGGGCCTGGAGCAGCTCTGGGAGCAGCAAAGGCTGAGAGCCCTGGGGCTGAGAGCCTGCAGAAGAGCAGCCCCAGAGGGCAGCTGAGCAATGCTCAGCAAGAGCTAAAGGAGCTGTGGGGGGCAAGAGGCTGGGGCCAGGCTCTGCTGAGTGCTGCCCAGGGCCAGCAGAAGGGACAGCAAGGGGCAGCAAGTGTCAGGCAGGAGGTTGGAGCTGAGCAGGAGGAGAAAGTTGTTTGGGGTGAGGCTGCTGGAGGCCTGGAGCAGGCTGCCCAGAGAGGTTGTGGAGTCTGCTGGTGTGGAGAGCTTCCAACCCCCCCTGGGCACTGTGCTGGGGCAGGGTGCTAAGGGTGCCCTGCTGGAGCAGGGGGCTGGGTGGATGAGCTCCAGAGCTCCCTTCCAGCCCTACCCTGCTGGGGTTCTGGGGCTGTGTGAAGCATGGCCAGAGGCAGCTATGTTTGGTATCTTGGCTTCATTTATCCAAGTGCTGACCTTGCCCCTGAGTGGATTCAGTTGTTAGGAGAGTTTTGGCCACCTGAAGGTCCAACCTGCTCCAGACTTTCATCTTTCATCTGAATGCCCTCAAATGGAGGTCACTTTAAAATAACCCACAACCCCAAACCAGTGAAATGCAGCAGGAGAACCTTCCCCCCCCGGCAGTGCTTTAGGTCACCTTGCACTTGCCCAGCAAAGCCCCAGGTGGCCCCTGGGGAGCCTCTTGCTAATCAGATCACACGGGAAAAGGAGCAGCCAGCATCATGGGACCGAGGGAACGACTCAGCAAGCAGTTTGCCATTCCCAGGCAGAGCTTCCCCAGCTGAGCTGGCCTGGTGCAGGCTGCAGCTCAGCCAAGGAGGCTGCTGCCACTAATGGGGGCTGGCCAGGAGCCTGCAGGGAGCTGCTGTGGGAGCAGCACCAGCAGGACACCATCAGTGGGGTCAGGGCCAAGAGCTGTGACCTCAGCTGTCCCCCAGAGCTGGCAGGGATGCAGCACCTGTGTCGTCCCACTGCCTGCAGCTTCAGGGGAGCCTGGCTCCTGGGCATTTCCCTCCCCTTCACTCCATCCTCACCTGGCATACTCTGGTCAGCTTTGTTCCACAGGCTGAGGGGGAGCTGGAGAAGGGACACAAAGATGATCCAAGGGCTGAGAGAAGGGACACAAAGATGATCCAAGGGCTCAGAGAAGGGTCACAAAGATGATCCAAGGGCCAGAGAAGGGTCACAAAGATCCAAGAGCTGGAGAAAGGTCACAAAGATGATCCAAGGGCTCAGAGAAGTGACACAATGATCCAAGGGCCCAGAGAAGGGACACAAAGATGATGTAAGAGCCAGAGAAGGGTCACAAAGATGATCCAAGGGCTCAGAGAAGGGTCAGAATGATCCAAGGGCCAAGAGAAGGGTCACAAAGATGATCCAAGGGCCAAGAGAAGGGTCACAATGATCCAAGGGCTCAGAGAAGGGTCACAATGATCCAAGGGCTCAGAGAAGGGTCACAAAGATGATCCAAGGGCTCAGAAGGGACACAAAGATGATCCAAGGGCTCACAGAAGGGTCACAGAGATGATCCAAGGGCTTAGAGAAGGGACACAAAGATGATCTAAGAGCCAGAGAAGGGTCACAAAGATGATCCAAGGGCTCAGAAGGGACGCAAAGATTATCCAAGGGCCCAGAGAAGGGTCACAAAGATGATCCAAGGGCCAGAGAAGGGTCATAAAGATGATCCAAGGCCTGGGCAACTGCCCTGTGAGGAGGCTGAGAGCTGGGTTGGGTCAGTCTGGCGAAGAGAAGGTTCAGAGCAGATCCTCTGCCCATGTTCCAGTGTTCAAAGGGCGGCTACAGAGAAGATGGAGACTCCCTTCTGACAAGGAGCCACAGGGAGAGGATTGGGGGGATGGGGACCAGGCCCTGCTGGGGAGATTGTGACTGGTGCAAGATTTCCCAGTCAGCACTGGAAGAAGCTCTCCAAGGAAGTGGTGGAGTCCCCAGTGCTGCACACCTGGAGGATTCAGCTGCACAGATGCTTGGCCACGCTACCCAGACAGTGCTCTGGCCAAGAAAGGTTGGACCTGCTGATCCTGGAGGTCCCTTCCAACCTGGTGTTCTGTGATTCCATGCCCACACAAATGACAGCAATGCTTCTGCCAAGCCCCAGGGTGGTTTGCTCCCTCTCTGGCCCTGCTCAGTGGCCAGCCTTGGGTGACCTCACTGCAGCCCTCCAGCCCCACATCCTACAGCGGGAGGGTCCTGCTGCTCCTGCAGCCTGCTGGTGGGCATCAAGCTGAGGACAAAGGCTCTGTTGAAAGGCATCTGACCTGCCCACAGACTGCAGAACAGCAGAAGTGCCTTTGATTCCAGGAGGAAATGCTGTGGGATGAAGAAGGAGGACACTGAGGAGCTGGAGCAGGGCCAGAGAAGGGCAAGAGAACTGGGGAAGGGTCTGGAGAAGAGGGCTGGGGAGGAGCAGCTGAGGGAGCTGGGGGTGTTGAGCCTGGAGAAGAGGAGGCTGAGGGAGACCTCCTTGCTCTCTGCAGCTCCCTGAGAGGAGGCTGCAGCCAGCTGGGGCTTGGGCTCTGCTCACATACAGCAGTGACAGAGCCGGAGGAAACAGCCTCACATTGTGCCAGGGCAGGCTCAGGTTGGACAGGAGGAACAATCTCTCCCCAGCAAGGGTTCTCAGGGTCTGGCCCAGGCTGCCCAGGGAGGTGGTGGAGTCCTCACCCCTGGACGGGTTTAAAGCCTTCTGGCTGTGGTGCTGAGGGAGGTGGTGCTGAGGGAGGTGGTGCTGAGGGAGGTGGTGTGGTGGCAGTGGCTGAGCAGCAGTGCTGGGTTGTGAGCTCTGGGTGTGAAGTTGGGCTGGCTGAGCTCCGAGGGCCCTTCCATCCTCAGCAGTTCCATGACTCTCCCCAGAGGACCTCTCCGGCCCTGCACTCTGCCCCTGCTCCCGGAGCTCCGCTGCCGAGCCGGGGCTGGGCAGCACACACCGCCGGCACCCAGCGCTGCCCTCCTCCACCCCTGTCCCCACAGCAGAGGCTGCCCCCGGGCCGTGCCCCTGCCGTGCTGGTGGTGCCCCTGCCGTGCTGGCAGTGCCCCTGCCGTGCTGGCAGTGCCCCTGCCGTGCTGGTGGTGCCCCTGCCGTGCTGGCAGTGCCCCTGCCGTGCTGACAGTGCCCCTGCCGTGCTGGTGGTGCCCCTGCCGTGCTGGTAGTGCCCCTGCCGTCCGGGCAGTGCCCCTGCCGTGCTGGCAATGCCCCTGCCGTGCTGGTGGTGCCCCTGCCGTGCTGGCAGTGCCCCTGCCGTGCTGGTAGTGCCCCTGCCGTGCTGGCAGTGCCCCTGCCGTGCTGGCAGTGCCCCTGCCGTGCTGGTAGTGCCCCTGCCGTGCTGGCAGTGCCCCTGCCGTGCTGACAGTGCCCCTGCCGTGCTGGTAGTGCCCCTGCCGTGCTGGCAGTGCCCCTGCCGTGCTGGTAGTGCCCCTGCCGTGCTGACAGTGCCCCTGCCGTGCTGGCAGTGCCCCTGCCGTGCTGGTGGTGCCCCTGCCGTGCTGGCAGTGCCCCTGCCGTGCTGGTATTGCCCCTGCCGTGCTGGTGGTGCCCCTGCCGTCCGGGCAGTGCCCCTGCCGTGCTGACAGTGCCCCTGCCGTGCTGGTATTGCCCCTGCCGTGCTGACAGTGCCCCTGCCGTGCTGACAGTGCCCCTGCCGTGCTGGTTGTGCCCCTGCCGTGCTGGCAGTGCCCCTGCCGTGCTGGTAGTGCCCCTGCCGTGCTGGCAGTGCCCCTGCCGTGCTGGTAGTGCCCCTGCCGTGGTGATAGTGCCCCTGCCGTGCTGGTAGTGCCCCTGCCGTGCTGGCAGTGCCCCTGCCGTGCTGGTAGTGCCCCTGCCGTGCTGGCAGTGCCCCTGCCGTGCTGGTTGTGCCCCTGCCGTGCTGGCAGTGCCCCTGCCGTGCTGGTAGTGCCCCTGCCGTGCTGGCAGTGCCTCTGCCGTGCTGGTAGTGCCCCTGCCGTGCTGGCAGTGCCCCTGCCGTGGTGACAGTGCCCCTGCCGTGCTGACAGTGCCCCTGCCGTGCTGGTGGTGCCCCTGCCGTGCTGGTAGTGCCCCTGCCGTGCTGGTAGTGCCCCTGCCATGCTGACAGTGCCCCTGCCGTGCTGGCGGTGCCCCTGCCGTGCTGGTGGTGCCCCTGCCGTGCTGGTGGTGCCCCTGCCGTGCTGGTAGTGCCCCTGCCGTGCTGGTGGTGCCCCTGCCGTGCTGGCAGTGCCCCTGCCGTGCTGGTAGTGCCCCTGCCGTGCTGGCAGTGCCCCTGCCGTGCTGGCAGTGCCCCTGCCGTGCTGGTGGTGCCCCTGCCGTGCTGGTAGTGCCCCTGCCGTGCTGGCAGTGCCCCTGCCGTGCTGGTAGTGCCCCTGCCGTGCTGGTGGTGCCCCTGCCGTGCTGGCGGTGCCCCTGCCGTGCTGGCGGTGCCCCTGCCGTGCTGGCAGTGCCCCTGCCGTGATGACAGTGCCCCTGCCGTGCTGGCAGTGCCCCTGCCGTGATGACAGTGCCCCTGCCGTGCTGGCAGTGCCCCTGCCGTGCTGACAGTGCCCCTGCCGTGCTGACAGTGCCCCTGCCGTGCTGGCAGTGCCCCTGCCGTGATGACAGTGCCCCTGCCGTGCTGGCAGTGCCCCTGCCGTGCTGACAGTGCCCCTGCCGTGATGACAGTGCCCCTGCCGTGCTGGCAGTGCCCCTGCCGTGATGACAGTGCCCCTGCCGTGCTGGCAGTGCCCCTGCCGTGCTGACAGTGCCCCTGCCGTGCTGACAGTGCCCCTGCCGTGCTGGCAGTGCCCCTGCCGTGCGGGTAGTGCCCCTGCCGTGCTGACAGTGCCCCTGCCGTGCTGATAGTGCCCCTGCCGTGCTGGCAGTGCCCCTGCCGTGGTGACAGTGCCCCTGCCGTGCTGGTAGTGCCCCTGCCGTGCTGGTTGTGCCCCTGCCGTGCTGGCAGTGCCCCTGCCGTGCCGGCAGCGCTGGGGGCTGGGCGGGGGGCAGGGCAGAGCTCCCACCCTGCCGGCTGGGGCCAGGGGGTGCCGCCGGCTCCGGCTTGCGTAAGCTTTAATCTGAAGTTGGAGATGTTTGGCGCTGATCTGGGGGGGTGTTGGGTGGAATTAACATGCAGATGGGGGCACCACGTGACCCCTCCCACCTCCCCCGGGCTTTTATTTTTTCCCTGTTTTGTCCCTTTTCCCCTGGGTTGGGTTCGGGTCGGGGCTTTTTTTCCCCCCCATCCTTTTAACGGATTGCTGCCAAAGCCAAGGGGCTGGCGGCCGGCAGGGCTGGGCTGCCGCGGCCAGCGAGATGCCCGCGGTCTCTGTCCTCTACAAAGGAGCCATCATCATCAGCAGGTGAGCAGGGAGCAGGGCTGGAGGGGGAGTAGCGCTGGAGAGCCTGCTGGCCACCTCCACCTTGGAAAGCCAAAGGTGATGTGCTGGGGCTGCTGCAGGGGCGGGCAGCAGGGGCTGGCATGCAGCAGGAAGAGCTGAGGGCATCACACCCAGCTCCTCTCCATGGCTTCCTTGCACTGGAGCAGGCTGCCCAGAGGGGCTGTGGAGGCTCCTTCTCTGCAGGCTTTCAAGCCCCATCTGGATGTGTCCCTGTGTGACCTGCCCTGGGTGACCCTGCTCTGGCAGGGGGCTTGGACTGCACCTCCAGAGGTCCCTCCCAATCCCCACCACTCTGTGATGCTCCAGCAGCAGCAGCAGCAGAGCTCCTGCTGCTCCATCACTGGTGCCTGGGGTTGGGGTAGAAGTTGACTGCATCAAGGAGGTCTCTGCTCCACCATTGGTGCCCAGGGATGGGGCAGAAGTTGATTACATCAAGGAGGTCTCTGCTCCACCATTGGTGCCCAGGGATGGGGCAGAAGTTGCTTGCATCAAGGAGGTCTCTGCTCCACCATTGGTGCCCAGGGTTGGGGCAGAAGTTGATTGCATCAAGGAGGTCTCTGCTCTACCGTTGGTACCCAGGGTTGGGGCAGAAGTTGATTGCATCAAGGAGGTCTCTGCTTCACTGTTGGTGCCCAGGGTTGGGGTAGAAGTTGATTGCATCAAGGAGGTCTCTGCTCCACCATTGGTGCCCAGGGTTGGGGGCAGAAGTTGATTGCATCAAGGAGGTCTCTGCTGCACCATTGGTGCCCGGGGTTGGGGCAGAAGTTGCTTGCATCAAGGAGGTCTCTGCTGCACCATTGGTGCCCGGGGTTGGGGCAGAAGTTGATTGCATCAAGGAGGTCTCTGCTCCACCATTGGTGCCCAGGGTTGGGGGCAGAAGTTGATTGCATCAAGGAGGTCTCTGCTCCACTGTTGGTGCCCAGGGATGGGGCAGAAGTTGCTTGCATCAAGGAGGTCTCTGCTGCACCATTGGTGCCTGGGGTTGGGGCAGAAGTTGATTGCATCAAGGAGGTCTCTGCTCCACCATTGGTGCCCAGGGATGGGGGTGGAAGTTGATTGCATCAAGGAGGTCTCTGCTCCACCATTGGTGCCCAGGGTTGGGGGCAGAAGTTGATTGCATCAAGGAGGTCTCTGCTCCACCATTGGTGCCCAGGGTTGGGGGCAGAAGTTAATTGCATCAAGGAGGTCTCTGCTCCCCCTGCTGTCTCCTTGCAGCCTGGTTGGAGCTGTTCCTGTGTGCTGCTCCTGCTGGAGCTGCCACCCTGGCTGACTCTAAAATGCTCTGCAGACCCTGGATGGGATGTTGGAACCTCAGTCTGTGCCCAAGGGCTCTGCTTCCTGCCAGCCAGATGTGGCCAGTTGTTGGGTCGGGCTCCTGAAAGAGCTGCAGGAGTATGGAGGAGAGCTGCAGGAGTATGGAGGAGGAGGATCTTTAACGAGGAGAAAAAGCTTCCAGTTTGCCTCTCCGAGGGAGCTGTTCCTGGCTTTGCAGGGAGCTCTGGAGAGGTGTTTTGGAGGCCTGAGCAGGGAGCTCTCCATGGTTTGTTCCTCTCCTGCAGCTCAGGGGACTCATAGCCCCATGCTGTGCCCCATGGAGTTGTCCCTCCTCACCTGTGTCCAGATTTGGGCTCTGGTATTGGCTCAGAAACTCCTTTGCTCCTCTGATTAAGTGCTGGAAGTGCCTGGGGAGGGCTCCCAGGTCCTGGGGAAGCAGCTGTGCTCTGCTCCCTCTGCACAAGCACTTCCTCACCTGGCCTGGCTTGGTCCACCCCAGCAGCCCAGCCCTGCTTTCCCTCAGCCATGCCTGCCTCTCTCAGACCAAGCTCCACTCATCCTCCTGCCCACCCATCCTCATGGGCACCACCATGGCCAGCCAGGGAGCAGCAGTGCTGCCGTGCTGCCTGTGGAGCCCAGGGAGCCAGGTGAGAGTGGAGCTGTTGGCACTCTTGGTGTCACAGGCTCACAGGAGCTCAGGGCTTGGAAGGGAACTCTGGAGATCATTGAGTCCACCCCCGCTGCCAGAGCAGGAGCAGAGAACCCAGCACAGGGCACACAGAACACATCCAGACAGGGCTGGGAAGGCTCCAGAGCAGGAGACTCCACAACCTCTCTGGGCAGCCTGCTCCAGGCCTCTGGGAGCCTCCCAGTGCAGAAGTTCCTCCTCCTGCTGAGGTGGAACCTCCTGGGCTGCAGTTTCCATCCACTGCCCCTTGGCCTGTGCCAGGGCACAGTGAGCAGAGCCTGGCCCTGGCCCTTCCTTCCTGACCCCCAGCCCTCAGCTCTTGAGAGACATTGATCAGATCCCTCTCAGTCTTAATGCCCCCCAGGACCCCATTGGTCTCCCTGGGCAATGTCCCAGCCTTGGGACCCCCACCTTGCCAGAGGGTATTTAGGGGAGACTGTGGGGCCCTGGGAGAGCCTCACAGCCCAGGGGGAAGGAAGTTCTTCCACCTGCTTTGGTGTGTGATGAGAAGCTCCCACCCTGACCTGCTGAGACAGGGATTCAGCACCACAGAGTCATTTGGGCTGGAAGAGACCTTTGAGATCACCAAACCCTGCTCTGAAGAGCTTCCAACCCCCCCTGGGCACTGTGCTGCTGGGCAGGGTGCTGGGGGTGCCCTGCTGGAGCAGGGCTTGGGCTGGGGGAGCTCCAGAGCTCCCTTCCAGCCTCACCCTGCTGGGGTGCTGTGATGCTGTCCGTGGAAGCCACCCCCGAGGGGATTGCAGCAGAGAGGAGTTTGCAGACACAACCAAGTGCAGGAAGGGAGGTGCTGGGATGGGGTTTGATCCTCTGAGCACCACTGGCCCTGGAGAGCACCTCGGGAGGTGCAGAGGCAGCAGAGGGCAATGAAACCTCGGCCAAAGGGCAGAGTGCCCCTGGAGAGCCACGGCCCCTGGCTGCTGGTGGGCTGCAGATCCTCCCCGGGGGGCTGCCGGCACTGGAGGGGTCCCAGCATGCTGTCACTCAGAGAATCCTTGGACTGAATGACCTCCAGAGGTCCTCTCCAGCCCCCACCCCCCGGGGGTTCTGGAATTCTGTGGAATCCAACCATTAAAGGATCTTAGCAGACCTTGTGCCCCCCTAGCTGCAAGCCCCCTGCCAGAGGGCTGGAGCCCCCCTGGGTGCCAGAGCCTGGGGAGCAGCTCCTGCCCTGCTGCCTTCATGCAGGGCCTGGGGCACACTGCTTCCTCCCCAGAGCACTGCTCCCAGCTCTGATCTCATTTCCCAGGAGCTGGACAGCTGTCCAGCCCCTCTAATCTGGGGTAATGAATCACAGCCAGGTCCAGCAGATTTGCAGGGTGGGGAGGATGATGCCCAGCCCTGCACATATTCTCTCATTTATCTCTGTAAACTTTGGGGGAGGGGGGCAGGGGAGGGGAGGGGGGATTTTTTTTGTTCCTTTTCCAGGCTTAATCTGCAGGGCTCTGTCCCTCAGGATGTGCACACTGGGATGTCTGCTTGGAGCCTCAAACCACAAACCCAGCAGGGTGAGGCTGGAAGGGAGCTCTGGAGCTCCCCCAGCCCAAGCCCTGCTCCAGCAGGGCACCCCCAGCACCCTGCCCAGCAGCACAGTGCCCGGGGGGGGTTGGAAGCTCTCCAGAGCAGGGCTTGATGATCTCAAAGGTCTCTTCCAGCCCAAATGATTCTGTGGTGCTGAGTCCCTGTCTCAGCAGGTCAGGGTGGGAGCTTCTCATCACACACCAAAGCAGGTGGAAGAACTTCCTTCCCCCTGGGCTGTGAGGCTCTCCCAGGGCCCCACAGTCTCCCCTAAACAGCCTCTGGCAAGGTGGGGGTCCCAAGGCAGGGACATTGCCCAGGAAGGCCAATGGGGTCCTGGGGGGCATTAAGACTGAGAGGGATCTGATCAATGTCTCTCAATAGCTGAGGGCTGGGGGTCAGAAAGGAAGGGCTAGGGCCAGGCTCTGCTCACTGTGCCCTGGGCTAGGCCAAGGGGCAGTGGATGGAAACTGCAGCCCAGGAGGTTCCACCTCAACAGGAGGAGGAACTTCTGCACTGGGAGGCTGCCAGAGGCCTGGAGCAGGCTGCCCAGAGAGGTTGTGGAGTCTCCTGCTCTGGAGCCTTCCCAGCCCTGTCTGGATGTGTTCTGTGTGCCCTGTGCTGGGTTCTGTGCTCCTGCTCTGGCAGGGGGCTTGGGCTGGAAGTTCTCCAGAGTTCCCTTGCAAGCCCTGAGCTCCTGTGAGCCTGTGACACCAAGAGTGCCAACAGCTCCACTCTCACCTGGCTCCCTGGGCTCCACAGGCAGCACAGCAGCACTGCTGCTCCCTGACTGGCCATGGTGGTGCCCATGAGGATGGGTGGGCAGGAGGATGAGTGGAGCTTGGTCTGAGAAAGGCAGAGGCAGGCATGGCTGAAAGCAGGGCTGGGCTGCTGGGGTGGACCAAGCCAGGCCAGGTGAGGAAGTGCTTGTGCAGAGGGAGCAGAGCACAGCTGCTTCCCCAGGACCTGGGACCCCTCCCCAGGCACTTCCCAGATCCACATCACTCCATGGGCAGTGTCTGAGCTGCTGGGAAGGATGTTCTTGTGTGGATGGTGGTGGGACATCTGTGCATGTCTTCAGGTCACCTGCTGAAAGATCTCCTCCTCTCCTCTCCTCTCCTCTCCTCTCCTCTCCTCTCCTCTCCTCTCCTCTCCTCTCCTCTCCTCTCCTCTCCTCTCCTCTCCTCTCCTCTCCTCTCCTCTCCTCTCCTCTCCTCTCCTCTCCTCTCCTCTCCTCTCCTCTCCTCTCCTCTCCTCTCCTCTCCTCTCCTCTCCTCTCCTCTCCTCTCCTCTCCTCTTCCTCTCCTCTCCTCTCCTCTCCTCTCCTCTCCTCTCCTCTCCTCTCCTCTCCTCTCCTCTCCTCTCCCTCTCCTCTCCTCTCCTCTCCTCTCCTCTCCTCTCCTCTCCTCTCCTCTCCTCTCCCCTCCCTCTCCTCTCCTCTCCTCTCCTCTCCTCTCCTCTCCTCTCCTCTCCTCTCCTCTCCTCTCCTCTCCTCTCCTCTCCTCTCCTCTCCTCTCCTCTCCTCTCCTCTCCTCTCCTCTCCTCTCCTCTCCTCTCCTCTCCCCAGGACACTCATGGGACCGTACGGGATGGACCGAACTGTGCACTGCTTTGACTTCCACGACTGTGCAAACGGCCTGGGTGAGTGCTGAACCTCCAGGAGGGGTGGCAGGGTGGGCTGGGCCAGCTCCAACATCCCCCCAGTGCCCAGAGCCTGCTTCATGCTGAGCTGTCACAAGCTGCTTCCCACTCTGATCACCCACTGCTTAGCCAAGGGCTGCCCCGCTGGGGGTCACAGTTTGCCACGCTGGGAGCTGGGGGCAGATGCAGAGCTCTGAAGGACTTCTGGGCAAGCTGGCTTGTGAGCCTCCACAGATCCTCTGCTGGGGGATGTAAGGGTGGTCAGGGACTGGCAGAGGCTGCCCAGGGAGGTGGTGGAGCCCCCAGCCCTGGGGGTGTTCCAGAACCCTGTGGCCATGGCCCTGGGGACAAGGTTTGATGGCCATGGTGGGCTAGGGTTGGTGCTGGACTGGGTGAGCTTAGAGGACTTTGCCAACCTTCCCTTAGTGATGCTGTGATTCCCTCTGTGAAGGCTGATAGCTTGCAGAGGCAGTGGCTGCCCTGCCTGCCTGGGACAGCCATGCAGCAGCACCTATGGGAGCTGGGAGGTTAAAACAAGGTCAGCGTGGCCCAGCAGGTTGAGAGAGAGGATTCTGCCCCTCTGCTCTGCTCTGCTCAGCCCCCACCTGCAGCACTGCCTCCAGCTCTGAGCCCCCAGCACAGGAAGGACCTGGAGCTGCTGGAGAGGGGCCAGAGGAGGCCACAGAGATGATCAGAGGCTGCAGAACCTCCCCTGTGGGGCCAGGCTGGGAGAGCTGGGGCTGTGCAGCCTGGAGGGGAGAAGGCTGCAGGGAGACCTCAGAGCAGCTTCCAGTGCCTGAAGGGCTCCAGGAGAGGTGGGGAGGGACTTGGGCCAAGGGCTGGGAGTGCCAGGCCCAGGGCCAATGGCTTTGAGCTGGGAGAGAGGAGACTGAGAGTGGAGAGGAGGAAGAAATTGTTTGCAGTGAGGCTGGGGAGACTCTGGCCCAGGCTGCCCAGGGAGGTGGTGCAGGCTCCATCCCTGGAGACATTCAAGGTCAGAGTTGCTGTGTCCCTGGGCAGCCTGCTCTGGCTGGAGCTGTCCCTGCTGAGTGAAGGGGTTGGACAGGATGCCCTTGGAGGGTCCCTTCCAGCCTGATGCCTTCAGTGATCTGTGAAAATCCCAACTAATTCCCCGGGGCTGGTGGAGCAGCTGCAGGGCTGGAGCTGTGCAGGAGCCTGGGCTCAGGGAGAGCAGGATGGGGGTGGGGGGAAAGAGGCTTTTAGAGGCTTTTCTGAATTAATTCAAATCAGTTTGAACAATGACAACAATAAAACCCAAATGACAGCCCCAGCAAGTCCCACCCTGCCCTGCTGCAGGCAGCACCCTCAGGAAAGCCACCCCAGGAGGTGACACAAGAGGTTGCAGCTCTCCTGAAGCCCAGGCTTTGAGGGAGTTGGGTTGGGAGAGGTTGGTCCCTGGGTGAGGGAATGAGCACTGAGTGAGTCAGGTGTCCTTCCCTGCTGCCCTCCACATCAAAGCCTGCAAGAGGAGGGGAAAGTGATGCTCAGCTCCATCAGAACGTGAGAAACAGCCAGAGCTCGATGAAACTCAGCTCAGAAGGATCCAGCACAGCCTCTCAGATGACCTCTGTGCCCAGCAGCATGAGTGCTGCTGCTCCTCCATGGGCTTGGAAAAGCACTGGAGCCCTGCATCAGGGCTGCCCAGCTGTAGCCTGCAGAGTGGTCAGCTCTGAGTGCAGCCCAAAACCCTGCAGAGCAGCTCTGGGGCCCTTGGCCAGCTCCCCTGGAGACTCCTCCTGAGAGGTCAAACTCCCCAAAGAGAGAAGGGCCTGGGAGGGGTGACAGACTCCTGAGTGGCTCTGTGCTGCCCTGGGGGGCAGAGGGCTGCTGTGCAGCAATGGCTTCATTGCCTCTCCTCCTGCTCTCCTGCTGATGAGGTTGAAGGAGCTCAGAGGGCTGTCTTGGCTCAGTGGGCAGGATGCAGGAGTCTCCAGGGGTGGCTTTGGCTGAGGCTCTTCTCAGTGCTGCCCAATGCCAGCACAGGGGGCACTGCCTGGGAGCTGAGGCACAGGAAGTTCCATGGGACCACGAGGAGACAATTTGTCCCTGTGAGGCTGACAGAGCCCTGGAGCAGGCTGCCCAGGGGGCCTCTGGAGTCTCCTTCTCTGGAGAGGTTCAAAACCTGCCTGGATGTGCTCCTGTGTGACCTACTCTGGGGGCTCCTGCCCTGGCAGGGGGCTTGGGATGGATGAGCTTTGGAGGTCCCTTCCAGCCCCTAACACTCTGTGGTGCTGTGGTGCTGGGGTGCTGGGGTTCTGGGGTGCTGGAGTGCTGGGGTGCTGTGGTGCTGGGGTGCTGTGGTGCTGGAGTGCTGGGGCTCTGGGGTGCTGTGGTGCTGGGGTGCTGGAGTGCTGGGGTGCTGGGGTGCTGTGGTGCTGGAGTGCTGGGGCTCTGGGGTGCTGTGGTTCTGGGGTGCTGGAGTGCTGGGGTGCTGGGGTGCTGGAGTGCTGTGGTGCTGGGGTGCTGGGGTGCTGGAGTGCTGGGGTGCTGGGGTGCTGGGGTGCTGGAGTGCTGTGGTGCTGGGGTTCTGGAATGCTGTGGTGCTGGGGTTCTGTGGTGCTGGGGTGCTGGAGTGCTGTGGTGCTGGGGTGCTGGGGTTCTGGAGTGCTGGGGTGCTGGGGTGCTGTGGTGTTGGAGTGCTGGGGCTCTGGGGTGCTGTGGTGCTGGAGTGCTGGGGTGCTGTGGTGCTGTGGTGCTGGGGTTCTGTGGTGCTGTGGTGCTGGGTTCTGTGGTGCTGGGGTGCTGGGGTGCTGGGGTGCTGGGTTCTGTGGTGCTGGGGTACTGTGGTGCTGGGGTGCTGGGGTGCTGGGGTGCTGGGGTTCTGGGGTGCTGTGGTGCTGGGTTCTGTGGTGCTGGAGTTCTGTGGTGCTGTGGTGCTGGGTGCTGGGGTGCTGTGGTGCTGGGTTCTGTGGTGCTGTGGTGCTGTGGTGCTGTGGTGCTGTGGTGCTGGGTGCTGTGGTGCTGTGGTGCTGGGGCTCTGGGGTGCTGGGGTGCTGTGGGGTGGTGGTGCTGGGGTGCTGGGGTGCTGTGGTGCTGGGGCTCTGGGGTGCTGGGGTGCTGTGGGGTGGTGGTGCTGGGGTGCTCTTTGGTGCTGGGGCTCTGGGCTGGGATTTTAGCTGTTGGGTTCAATGACTTCATTCCAAGAGCAGACACAGGAAGCTTGCCCAGGCTGCTGCTGACCTCTGGAAGCAGAGCACAGAGGTTGCTTCCCCTCTGCTGGGTCCAGAGGAGGCCATGAGGGAGCAGGGGGTTGGAGCACCTCTGCTACAAAGGGAGGCAGAGGGAGCTGGGGTGGCTTAGCCTGGAGAAGAGAAGGCTCCAGGGAGCCCTCAGAGCAGCCTCCAGTACCTGAAGGGGCTGCAAGCAGGCTGCAGAGGGACTGTGCCCAAAGGCCTGCAGGGACAGCACCAGGGACAATGGTTTGAGATGAGAGCAGAGCAGATTGAGCTTGGATGTGAGGAAGAAGTTCTGCAGCAGGAGGCTGCTGGAACCCTGCAGCAGGCTGCCCAGGGAGGTGGCTGAGGCTCCAGCCCTGGAGATGTTGAAGGTGAGGCTGGAGAGGGCTCTGGGCACCCTGAGCTGGTGGAGGATGTCCCTGCTGGGTGCAGGGGGTTGGGCTGGGTGAGCTCTGGAACTCCCTCCCAACCCATTCTGTGATGCTATGGTTCTAGTCCTCCTTTCCTCCCAGTTTGTGGCCAGAAGGTCTTTGCTGGGTCTTGCAGACCCTCTGCAGGGTCTGGAGGTGTGCTGCAGGGGGGGTAAGGCTATGGATTTCCTAATGCCACTTCACCCTGCCTTGGGAGCCTGCAAACACCCAGGCCAAGTGCTCAGCCTCCAGGAGACACAGAGCTGTTTCAGCTGGGAAAGATCTCTATGATCATCAAGTCCAACCTGCAGCCTGATGGTCCCATCAGGGACTGGGGTGGGTTGGAAGGGACCTTTAAAGCCCACCCAGTCCAACCCCCTGCAGCCAGCAGGGACAGCTGCAGCCACAGCAGGCTGCTCCCAGCCCCAGCCAACCTGCCCTGCACTGCTGCCAGCCATGGGGCAGCTCCCAGCTCTCTGGCTGGCCTGGGAGAGGCTCAGGAGGGACCTTTAGAGCTCATCCAGAGCAACCCCCTGCACTCAGCAGGGACAGCTGCAGCCACAGCAGGCTGCTTATAGCCCAAACCAACCTGCTCTTGAAGTTGTCAGGGATTCAAATCAGAGAATCACAGAACTTCAGGGGTTGGAAGTGACCTTGAAAGCTCATCCAGTCCAACCCCCCTGCCAGGGCAGGAACCCCTGGACATTCAAACCCTTCCTGGATGTCTTCCTGTTTGAATGTCTCCAGAGGAGGAGACTCCACAACTCATCCCTCTCTGCTGAGGACCAAGTAGAGCTTGCAGCAGCCCCATGGTGTAGCTGCTCAGAGTATGGCTTTTGGGTGAATAGAAGATGCCTCCATGAGTTTCTCTTGTTGAGGTGCAGGAGTTCTTTGTTTTCACGTTGAGCTGCAGGAGTTCCTCATTCCTCAGGTCCAGCAGGGCCAGGGAGCTTCTCCTCCCCCTCTGCCCTGCTGAGACCTCCCCTGGAATATTGCATCCAGCTCTGGGCTCCCAAGCTCAGGAGGGACAGGGATCTGCTGCAGAGAGCCCAAGGGAGGCTCCAAGGATGCTGCAGGGCCTGGAGCACTGCCTGGGGAGGAGAGGCTGAGAGCCCTGGGGGGGCTTAGTCTGGAGAGGAGAAGGCTGAGAGGGATCTGATCAATGGCTCTCAAGAGCTGAGGGCTGGGGGTCAGGAAGGAAGGGCCAGGGCCAGGCTCTGCTCACTGTGCCCTGGGCTAGGCCAAGGGGCAGTGGATGGAAACTGCAGCCCAGGAGGTTCCACCTCAGCAGGAGGAGGAACTTCTGCACTGGGAGGCTGCCAGAGGCCTGGAGCAGGCTGCCCAGAGAGGTTGTGGAGTCTCCTGCTCTGGAGCCTTCCCAGCCCTGTCTGGATGTGTTCTGTGTGACCTGTGCTGGGTTCTATGGTGCTGCTCTGGCAGGGGGCTTGGACTGGAAGATCTCCAGAGGTCCCTTCCAAGCCCTGACATCCTCTGTGAGCTGTGATCCTGTGACTGGGCAGCTGCCTCCCAGCTCCACAGCCTCCAGCCTGTTCCACTGGGTTTATTCTCAGGGTGCTGGAGCTGCCCCTGCAGGCAGCACACTTGGGGCTGGACTGGCAGGGGGGTTGGACTCAATGACCTCCAGAGGTCCCTTCTAAGCTCTAGCATCCTCTGAGCCTGTGAGTTCTTCACCTCCCTTGCTGAGGCTCCAGGGGAGCTCCTCCGGAGCAGCCTCTGCCTGCTCGCTGCCGTGTGGCAGGTCAGCGTTTGGCCCCGGGTCTGTTGCTCTGTGGCTTTGAGGTGGAATCCTACCTGTGAACCTCAGCAGAAGTTCAAAGGGGTTACCTTGGCAGCTGCTGGAGCCTGAACTCTGAATTAAAGCAGAAGCCATCAAAGGGAAGCTGCTGCTTAGGGAGCGTTCCACAGAAACACCAAGATCTCATTATCTTGACCTTCATCTTCTTAGGACGGGGCAGAGAGTGATTCACCTCCAATCTGTCCCTTTCCTCCAGACAGAAAAAGCTGGCCAGGGCTGCAAGATCAACAGAGGGATTAAGGGAAATGTAATTGAACATTGGTGGCTTAGGCACAGAGCAGGCAGCCTCTCCCCAGGGGGACCTCCTGCCGCGCCGGGGTGGCCGCTGGGGTCAGGAAGTGCTGGAGATGATTCGCTGTTGGGCTCAACAACCAGCTTAGCCTGGACACCTCTTGACCTTTGGTAGAGGGAGCCAGAAGCAGGTGAGATTACAGCCTGGGGAGTGGAGAACTGTGCCACTGGCAGCGGTGGGAGCAGGGTTAGGTGGGGCCAGAAGCAGCTCAAGGGTCCCGAGGCCATCCCTAGGGGCTGGGCTGCGGCGGGCAGCCGCGGCCACCCTGGGGCTCCTGCAGCAGGGCTGCTCCTGCCAAGGAGGAGAAACAGCTGAGGTCGTGGGCATCAGCTCCAGGAGCTCTGCCAGAAAGGAAAGATTAAATGGAGGGCTCCAAAATAGGCTGGATTATCTGGCCCTAAGCCTGACTTAATGAGCATTAGAGTGGGGCTTGGATGCTGTGATAATTAGAGCGCCGTTATTTACCTCCGCCCGGCCCCGGGGAAAGGCCAGGGGAGGAAGGAAGCCTTCAGGAACCTCCAAGGCCCCCAGGGTGCCTCCACTGCAACCTTTTGGGTGCTCTGGGGTGGTTGCAATCAGCCTCAGACTGTCAAACAGTTTGGGCTTGGCAGGAGAGAGACACACACACACTCCCTCCAACTCCTCCACCTCTATATCCTCATGATCCTCCTCCTCCCCCTTATTCTCCCCCTCCTCCCCCTCCTCCCCCTCCTCCTCCTCCTCCTTCCCCTCCCCTTCCTCCCCCTCCTTCTCCTCCTCCTCCCCCTTCCCTTCCTCCTCCTCCTCCTATATCTTTTCATTCTGTTCTCTCCTGCTGCCTCCCCTTCTCCCTCCCCCTTCCTCCTCACAGTCTCACAGTCTCACAGTCTCACAGTATCGCCAAGGTTGGAAGAGACCTCAAGGATCATCGAGTCCAAGCTGTCACCACAGACCTCATGGCTAGACCATGGCACCAAGTGCCACATCCAATCCCCTCTGGAACACCTCCAGAGATGGGGACTCCACCACCTCCCTGGGCAGCACATCCCAGTGGCTAACAACTCTCTCTGGGAAGAACTTTCTCCTCACCTCCAGCTTAAACCTCCCCTGGCACAGCTTGAGACTGTGTCCTCTTGTTCTGGTGCAGGTTGCCTGGGAGCAGAGCCCAACCCCCACCTGGCTCCAACCTCCCTGCAGGGAGTTGCAGAGAGCAAGAAGGTCTCCCCTGAGCCTCCTCTTCTGCAGGCTAAGCAACCCCAGCTCCCTCAGCCTCTCCTCACAGGGCTGTGCCCCAGACCCCTCCCCAGCTTTGTTGCCCTTCTCTGGACACCTTCAAGTCTCTCAATGTCCTTCTTGAGCTGAGGAGCCCAGAGCTGGACACAGGACTCAAGGTGTGGCCTGAGCAGTGCTGAGCACAGGGCACAAGGACTTCCCTGCTCCTGCTGCCCACACTCTTCCTGATGCAGGCCAGGATGCCCTTGGCCTTCTTGGCCCCCTGGGCACACTGCTGGCTCATGTTCAGCTGCTGTCAATCAGCACCCCCAGGTCCCTCTCTGTTTGGCTGCTCTCAGCCACTCCGACCCCAGCCTGTAGCTCTGCCTGGGGTTGCTGTGGCCAAAGTGCAGCCCCTGGCACTTGGACTTGTTGAATGCCATCCTGTTGGCCTCTGCCCATCTGCCCAGCCTGGCAAGGTCCCTCTGCAGAGCCCTTCTGCCCTCTAACTGACCAACATCTGCTCCCAGCTTGGTGTCATCCTCAAACTTGCTGATGGACTCAATGCCCTCCTCCAGATCATCAATGAAGATGTTAAAGTGGATGGGGCCCAGCACTGATCCCTGGAAATCCTGATCCTCCTCTTCCCCTCCCTTATTCCCCTCCCCCTCCTCCTTTTCCTCTTTCTCCCCTTTCCCCTCCTTTCTTCCCCTTTCTCCTCCTTTCCCCTTCTTTTCCCTTCTCCTCCTCTTCCTCAGCCTCCTCACCCTCCTCTTTTTTGCCATGTTGTTTTCTCCACTGCCAGCCACCCACCCCTCCTCCTCCTCAATCCCCTCCTCCTCTCCCTTCTCATTCTGTTCTCTCCTGCTGCCAGCCTCCTTCTCCTCCCCCTCCTCACCTCAGTGGGACCTTCCTGGTGCATCTCCCAGGGGCAGGGCTGGCATCCCAGTGCCTTGGTGCTGAGGCTGTGGGTGGGAGAGCAGAGTGGGCAGAGCCAGGCAGCACCCAGCTGCTTTGCCAAGCTGGGAGTCAAACCTCTGCTTCCCCCCAGCCCAGGTCTGAGTGTGCCTGGGAGCAAGGCTGTGAGGAATCAGTGATGTTAGTGAGGAGATAGGATGCTGCCCTGCCAGGGCTAGGGGTGAAGGAGGGTTTGGAGATGCCTCAGCTAGATGAAGGCATTGGACACAAAGGGAAAGGAGTCCTTATTGATTTGCTGCCTCAGCAGAGGAGCTGCCACCAGCCAGCCCTGTGGTGCTGCCACTGCAGCTCTGCCTGGCTGCTCCCAGGATGCACAATGGGTTGGGTTGGAAGGGACCTGCAAGCTCCTCCAGCTCCAAGCCCCTGCCATGGGCAGGGACACCTCCCACCAGCACAGGCTGCTCAAGGCCTCATCCAGCCTGGTCCTGAACACCTCCAGGCAGGAGGCAGCCACAGCCTCCCTGGGCAGCCTGGGCCAGAGTCTCCCCAGCCTCCCTGCAAAGGATTTCTTCCTCCTCTCCACTCTCAGTCTCCTCTCTCCCAACTCAAAGCCATTGTCCCTCATCCTGGCACTCCCAGCCCTTGGCCCAAGTCTCTCCCCAGCTCTCCTGGAGCCCTTCAGGTACTGGGAGGCTGCTCTGAGGTCTGCCTGGAGCCTTCTCTTCTCCAGGCTGCACAGCCCCAGCTCTCCCAGCCTGGCCCCACAGGGGAGGTTCTGCAGCCTCTGATCATCTCTGTGGCCTCCTCTGGGCCCAGCCCCAAGGTCTGATGTTCAAACTCAGGCTCTGTCTCCCTGGTTTATCATTTCTGAGTGTCTCTCCTGAGAGGAGACCTTCTGGCTCTCCTCAAGCCCCTGGAGAGAGGTTGGAGCCAGGTGGGGCTTGGCCTCTTCTCACAAGTCAGAACTGGCAGCAGAAGAGGAAATGGCCTCAAGTTGTGCCAGGGGAGGTTTAGGTTGGACATTAGGGAAAACCTCTGTACCAAAAGGGTTCTCAAGCCCTGTCCCAGGCTGCCCAGGCCAGTGGCTGAATCCCCATCCTTGGAGGGGTTTGAAAGCTGCCTGAATGTGGTGCTGAAGGATATGAAGTAGTGGTGGCCCTGGCAGAGTAAGACAGAGGTTGGCCTTGATGATCTTTTCCAAGCACTGTGGTTCTGTGCACACAGACCCTGGGTGGCTTCTGGAGCCATCCCTTGGCTAAACAGTGGCCTCCCACCCTTGCCTGCTCCCTGTCCAGAGCCTTTGCCTCTGTAGGTGCTCCCCATGCCAGGGCTTTCCCAAACCCCTGCCAGGGTGAGGCTGTTTTCCCAGGGGCTCTGTGGCAGTCAGTGGCATTGCCACCAGCTGTCCCCTCAGCCCAGCTGGCAGCCAAGGAGTTTTCCAGCTGAGTATCCTCAGTGAGGAGCAGGATTCACCTCCTGGCAGCCTGCTTGGGGCTGCAGCACCTCAGCATCTGCTAGAAACAAGTCTTGTGAGGAGCAGCTGAGGGCCCTGGGGGTGCTGAGCCTGGAGAAGAGGAGGCTGAGGGAGACCTCCTTGCTCTCTGCAGCTCCCTGAGAGGAGGCTGCAGCCAGCTGGGGCTTGGGCTCTGCTCCCTAGGCTCAGGGGAGAGAAGGAGAGGCAATGGCCTGAAACTGTGCCAGGGGAGGCTGAGGTTGGAGAGGAGGCCAAATGTCTTTGGTGGCAGAGTGGTCAGGGCCTGGCAGAGGCTGCCCAGGGAGGTGGTGGAGTCCCCATGCCTGGAGGGGCTGCAGAACCCTGTGGCCATGGCAGCTGGGGCCAGGGTTTGGTGCCCATGGAGGGGTTGGGTTGGTGTTGGGCTGGATGCCCTGGGAGGGCTTTGCCAACCCAAAGAACTCTCTGATTCTGTCTTTTCCCTGCTCCCCTCACACAGGCTCTCCCCTCACACAGGCTCTCCCCTCACACAGAGTCTCCCCTCACACAGAGTCTCCCCTCACACAGGGTCTCTCCTCACACAGGGTCACTTTGTGCATCCCAGGACCCCACCAAGCTGGTAGCAGCTGCCCACCCTGGGGCAGTGGGCAGAGGGTGAAGCTGGCTCCCTCCTGGCAGTTTCCCTCTCCTGGCTTTGAACACTTCCAGACTTGGAGCCTCCAGAGCTTCTCTGAGGAACCTGTTCCAGTGCCTCACTGCCCTCATGTTGTACTTGACCTCCAAGCAGACCTGGCTGCTCAGAGCCCTGTCCAAGCTGCCCTTGACCCCAGGGCTCGCTGCTCTCCCCTCCTGCTGCCTTCAGAAGGGTGACTGCTTGGGAAGGGATGCCCTGGGGGCAGCTGCTCTTCACACAGGGTCACTTTGTGCATCCCAGGACTGCCCCCAGGCTGGGGGCAGCTCCTCAGGCCGGGGCAGTGGGCAGAGGGTGAAGCTGGCTCCCTGCTGGCAGTGCCCTGCTGGCAGTGCCCTGTCCCCAGCCTGCCCTTCCTCCGGAGCAGCCCAGCGCCCTCCCGGCAGCGCCGGGCAGAGAGTTGTTGGTTCAAGGCTGGGGTTTAATCCTGCACAGCCTGCCTCTGGGCAGCAGGACCTAATGAGCCCTGCACAAATCAGCCTCCTGGGCCCTTTCCTGCCAGGCAGCTTAGAGGCTGCCCAGCACAGGTGCCCTGGCTGCAGCAGTGACCCTGCAGAGCACCGAGCCCTGCCGAGGAGCAGCCACTGCGGCCTGGGCCAAGGGCTGGGGGCTCAGGGCTGCAACCAAAGGATCTCTGCAGCCTGGCTCTGGCCTCGGGGCTGCTCCCCACAAGAGCTGCTCTGGGAGTTGCTGGTGATCACAGAATGGGTTGGGAGGGACCTCCAGAGCTCACCCAGCCCAACCCCCTGCACCCAGCAGGGACAGCCTCCACCAGCTCAGGGTGCCCAGAGCCCTCTCCAGCCTCACCTTCAACATCTCCAGGGCTGGAGCCTCAGCCACCTCCCTGGGCAGCCTGCTGCAGGGTTCCAGCAGCCTCCTGCTGCAGAACTTGTTCCTCACATCCAAGCTCAATCTGCTCTCATCTCAAACCATTGCCCCTGGTGCTGTCCCTGCAGCCCTTTGGGCACAGTCCCTCTGCAGCCTGCTTGCAGCCCCTTCAGGTACTGGAGGCTGCTCTGAGGGCTCCCTGGAGCCTTCTCTTCCCCAGGCTGAGCCACCCCAGCTCCCTCTGCCTCCCTTTGTAGCAGAGGTGCTCCAACCCCCTGCTCCCTCATGGCCTCCTCTGGACCCAGCAGAGGGGAAGCAACCTCTGTGCTCTGCTTCCAGAGGTCAGCAGCAGCCTGGGCAAGTTCCTGTGTCTGCTCTTGGAATGAAGTCATTGAACCCAACAGCTAAAATCCCAGCCCAGAGCCCCAGCACCAAAGAGCACCACAGCACCACAGAGCCCCAAAACCCCAACACCCCAGCACCACAGCACCCCAGCACCACAGCACTCCAGCACCCCAGCACCCCAGAGCCCCAGCACCCCAGCAACCCAGCACCACAGCACCCCAGCACCCCAGCACCCCAGCACCCCAGCACCACAGCACCACAGCACCCCAGCACCACAGCACCACAGCACCACAGCACCCCAGCACCCCAGCACTCCAGCACCCCAGCACCACAGCACCACAGCACCCCAGCACTCCAGCACCCCAGCACCACAGCACCCCAGCACCCCAGCACTCCAGCACCCCAGCACCACAGCACCACAGCACCCCAGCACCACAGCACCACAGCACCACAGCACCCCAGCACCCCAGCAACCCAGCACCCCAGCACCACATCACCCCAGCACCCCAGAGCCCCAGCACCCCAGCACCCCAGCACCACAGCACCACAGCACTCCAGCACCCCAGCACCCCAGCACCCCAGCACCCCAGAGCCCCAGCACCCCAGCACCCCAGCACTCCAGAGCCCCAGCACCCCAGCACCCCAGCACCACAGCACCCCAGCACTCCAGAGCCCCAGCACCCCAGCACCACAGCACCACAGCACCCCAGCACCCCAGCACCCCAGCACTCTAGAGCCCCAGCACCACAGCACCACAGCACCCCAGCACTCCAGCACCCCAGCACCACAGCACCCCAGCACCACAGCACCACAGCACCCCAGCACCCCAGCACCACAGCAGCCCAGAACCCCAGCACCACAGCACCCCAGAGCCCTGTCCAGCCTCACCTGGAGTATCTCCAGGCATGGGGCCCCAACCACCTCCCTGGGCAGCCTGCTGCAGTGTTCCAGCAGCCTCCTGCTGCAGAACTTTTGTGGAGGTTGAGGCTGGATGTTAGGAAGAAGTCCTTAACAGCCAGAGAGATTGGCCCTGGGGATGTGCTGCCCAGGGAGGTGTGGAGTCCCCATCGCTGGAGGTGTTTAGAAAGAGCCTGGATGAGGCCCTTGGTGCCATGGTTGAGTTGATCAGATGGTGCTGAGGGAGAGGTTGGACTTGTGATCTCAAAGGTCCTTTCCAACCTGTTTCATTCTTTTCTATTCTACCTTGTTCCTCACATCCACTCCAAATCTGCTCTGCTCTGCTTGGAAGCCACTGCCCCTCCTCCCCAGGCAGCTCTGCCCCTGGGGACAGCTTAAGGGATGTGCTGAGAGTGCTGCTGGAGCCTGGCAAGAGAAGTTGTTGGCCAGGAGGGTGCTGAGAGCCTGGCCCAGGCTGCCCAGGGAGGTGGTGGCAGCCTCCTGCCTGGAGGTGTTTGCAGCCAGGCTGGAGGTGGCTGTGAGCAACCTGCTGTGGTGTGAGGTGTCCCTGGCCATGGCAGGGGGTTGGAGCTGGCTGAGCCTTGAGCTCCCTTCCAGCCCTGCCAGCTCTGGGGTTCTGTGATTCTCAGCACTGTATGGAGCTGGGCTTGCTCCCCCAGGACACCCATCACAGTGGGGGCTGAATTAGACCCTCAGCTAGATCTGCTTGCTCAGAGCCTTGTCCAGCCTGACCCTGAGCCCAGGCTCCATTCCTCTTCCCTCCTGCCCCCTTCTTGCCTGGGGGCAGAGCCCCTGCTCTGTTCCCATGGAGGGAGCTGCTCCTCCCTTTCCCCCAGACCCCACACTGGGGTCTCCTGCAGGAGCTGCCTGCCCCAGGGATGTCTCCTGTGAGAAAGTTCTCCAGAGACATGGGACAGGATGGGGCAGGCTCAGACCCCCTCCTGTCAGCAGTGAACCTGGACCTGCAGGAGCAGGGCCAGAGGAGGCCACAGCAGTGCTGGGAGGCTGGAAGCCCTCTGCTGGGAGGCCAGGCTGGGAGGGTTGGGGTTGTGCAGCCTGCAGAGGAGAAGGCTCCAGGGAGACCTCCTGGGGGCCTTGCAGGGCTTCAAGAGGCCAGAAGAGAGCTGGGGACAGAGTGCTGAGCAGGGCCTGTTGGGCCAGGCCAAGGGGGGATGGTTTGAAGTGCAAGAGGGAGGCTGAGAGTGGAGAGAAGGAGAAATGTTTGGTGCTGAGGGTGGGGAGAGCCTGTGCCAGGCTGCCCAGAGAGGTGGAGCTGCCCCATGGCTGGCAGCAGTGCAGGGCAGGTTGGTTGGGGCTGGGAGCAGCCTGCTGTGGCTGCAGCTGGCCCTGCTGGCTGCAGGGCTTGCCCTGGGTGAGCCTCCCAGGTCCCTTCCAGCCCTATCCAGGCCATGATTCTGTGAACCTGGTGCTGGTGGAAGTGCTCACTCCTCACCTGTGCCTTCCTCAGCAGCTTTGTTGCTCTGAGCAGCTGCTCTCAGCTGCCTTTAGCCCTTGTGTTGTGTCTCTGCCTGCTCCTGGTGCTCCTGGTGCTGCTTGGGGCATGCAGGGGATCTGGGGGGTGGTGTCAGGGGGTGCTGGGGTGCCCTGGGGGCTCCATCCCTCCGAGCTGGGATGCTCTCCTGCACCTCTGTGTCATGGACCCTTCTTTTCCTCCAGGGATTAAGGTAATTGGTGGCATCAAGGAACTCACTGGAGAAGAATATGGAGTTTATGTCAAGAGGATCATTCCAGGAGGGGTGGCTTATGCAGATGGTGAGTTCAGCATGGGGCTGAAGGCTGAGGAGAGCCCCAGACCCTGTGCCTTGGCTGTATGTCCTTTCCCATGTTGCCTTACTTGACACCTCAGGGGCTTCCTCCTGGACTTCCCAGCAGTGAGGAGCACCTTCTGCCTGTGCCCATCCTGGCAACATTCAACAGCAGCCTGGGCTTGGCTTCTACAGGCTAGTTGTGACAGAGAGGCTGGGGAGAGCCTGGCACAGGCTGCCCAGGGAGGCTGTGGCTGCCTCCTGCCTGGAGGTGTTCAGGACCAGGCTGGATGAGGCCCTGAGCAGCCTGTGCTGGTGGGAGGGGTCCCTGCCCATGGCAGGGGCTTGGAGCTGGATGATCCTGAAGCTCCCTTCCAACCCAACCCATTCTGTGACTCTGTGATTGCTTCATGCCCTCAAAGCAAGACCCACCCCAGTCTCAGGAAGAGTTTCCCTTTGCTGTCTGTCCTTCCCCACATGCCCCCAGCTTGCCTGCAGCCCCACCATGACCTGAGACCTTCAGCAGCATTCAGCCCTGCTCTGGGGCCACTGCTTTCCTTCCAAGCAGCTTCACATCTGCACCTTTCCTCTTGCCTCCCAGTGCCTGAAGGGCTCCAGGAGAGCTGGGGAGGGACTTGGGACAAGGGCTGGGAGAGACAATGGCTTTGAGCTAGGAGAGAGGAGACTGAGAGTGGAGAGGAGGAAGAAATTCTTGGCAGTGAGGCTGGGGAGACTCTGGCCCAGGCTGCCCAGGGAGGCTGTGGCTGCCTCCTGCCTGGAGGTGTTCAGGACCAGGCTGGATGAGGCCTTGAGCAAGCTGTGCTGGTGGGAGGGGTCCCTGCCCATGGCAGGGGCTGGAGCTGGATGATCCTGAAGGTCCCTTCCAAGCCAGCTGATGCTGTGACCTCTCAGGATCCCAGCCAGAGTTACAGCCTCATCCTCCTGGCAAAGAATAATCCACCCAGGGCAGGGGGCAGAGCTACTCCTGGCTTTCTCCCTGACCGCTGGGAGGTCAGTTTAGGAAGGGCCCTCAGTTTAGGCTCCTCAGTTTAGGAAGGAGGTTGAGTTGCTGGAACGAGTCCAGAGAAGGGCAACAGAGATGGGGAGGGGTCTGGGGCACAGCCCTGTGAGGAGAGGCTGAGGGAGCTGGGGTTGCTTAGCCTGGAGAAGAGGAGGCTCAGGGGAGACCTTCTTGCTCTCTGCAGCTCCCTGAAGGGCGGTTGGAGCCAGGTGGGGGTTGGGCTCTGCTCCCAGGCAGCCAGCAGCAGAACAAGAGGACACAGTCTCAAGCTGTGCCAGGGGAGGTTCAGGCTGGAGGTGAGGAGAAAGTTCTTCACTGAGAGAGAGATTGGCCACTGGGATGTGCTGCCCAGGGAAGTGGTGGAGTCCCCATCCCTGGAGATGTTCAGGAGGGGACTTGATAGGGTGCTTGGTGCCATGGGTTAGTTGATTAGGTGGTGTTGGATGATAGGTTGGAGGTGATAATCTTGAAGGTCTCTTCCAACCTGGTCCTGTCCTATCCTATCCTATCCTATCCTATCCTATCCTATCCTATCCTATCCTATCCCATCCTATCCTATCCTATCCTATCCTATCCTATCCTATCCTATCCTATCCTATCCTATCCTATCCTATCCTATCCTATCCCATCCTATCCTATCCTTTCTCTGACCCAGTCTAGGAGGAGCCTGACTGCAAGTTTTGGTCTTCACTTCCATAACTTCCCCCAGCAGAGGCAGTTCTGGGACCTGGGCACAGGGCTGCTGGGGGGAGGTTGGAGGAACTTCACTGATGGCCACCTAGAAAGACAGCTTGGGGGAGCCTCTGGGCCCCCCCTTGGGCACACTTCCTCCTGTCTCTGGGCAGAGGCAGGGCCTGCCCAGCCTCTCCCAGGGCCTCCCAGGTGTGTTTGCTGCAGTTCCTATCCATCAGCTTTTCTTTTCCAGGCCGCCTGCAGCCAGGAGACCAAATCCTGGAGGTCAATGGAGACTCCTTGCTCGGGGTGACAAGTGAGAGGTACCTCCCCCAGGGGCAGTTCTTCCACCCCTCTTGCTCTGGCATCACTCTGGGCAGTGGTTCAAGGTGCAGGCTGCACAGAGGGCAGGGCAGTGCTCTGACCCAGCCAGCACTGCTCCCAGGGGACAGCCTGGCAATGACCCAACCAAAGGCTCCTGTACAGGAGCAGAGCAGTGAGCCCCAGCTGAGCAGACTGGGAGGGGATCTGAGCAATGCTCAGCACTGGGGGGCATGAGGAGGAGTGTGGAGAGCAGGTCCTGCCCCTCCAGCCTGCCTTAGGGAGGCCACAGCTGGAGTCCAGGATCCAGTTCTGGGCTCCCCAGGTCCAGAGGGACAGGGAACTGCTGGAGAGAGCCCAGGGGAGGCTGCAGAGCTGCTGAGGGGCCTGGAGCAGCTCTGGGAGCAGCAAAGGCTGAGAGCCCTGGGGCTGAGAGCCTGCAGAAGAGCAGCCCCAGAGGGCAGCTGAGCAATGCTCAGCAAGAGCTAAAGGAGCTGTGGGGGGCAAGAGGCTGGGGCCAGGCTCTGCTGAGTGCTGCCCAGGACCAGCACAAGGGGCAGCAAGTGTCAGGCAGGAGGTTGGAGCTGAGCAGGAGGAGAAAGTTGTTTGGGGTGAGGCTGCTGGAGGCCTGGAGCAGGCTGCCCAGGGAGGTTGTGGACCCCTTTTCCATCATGCTGGGCCACTGCTGCCTTGCATTCCTGCCTGCTGGGTGCTTGGGAAGCAGCATGAGGAGCTTGTCCTGCTCCCAACCCCCTAGAGCAGCTGGCTTTGGTGAAGGAGATCCCCAAGGACATCTCAGGAGCTTCCTGGAGGCTCTGTGTGGCCCCTGGCCCTGTCTCCCGTGGGGCTAAGTGTCCCCATGGCCAGCCTTGAGACAGAAACTCCCTGGGGGAGGAGGTTTGCTGGGAGGTGTTCACTCACCACCCCCCCACATCTTCTGGGTCTGCTTTTGATCCGGGAGCTCCAAGCCATGGCAGGAGAGGCAAACCCAGGCTGTGAGCTGGCTGCCCTCTGAGCCCGGGGCGGGCAGCCAGGCTGCTCCCCTGCCAGCACAGCTGCCTTGGCTGCAGGCAGGGTTTGCCCAGCTGAGGTGTCTGTGCCCAGCCTGCTGGGAGCTTTGCTGTGTGGCTTGGTGGAGCAGCAGTGTGAGCTGCTGGTGATGTGTGCTGCTCCTTCCCTGGCAGGGCTGTGGACATCCTGAGGACGGCGTCGGCCACCAGCCACATGCGGCTGCTCATAGCCCGCGACGACGACGCCAGGTAAGGAGGGCAGCTCAGCTGGGCAGGGGCACCCTGGCGCTTGCCAGCACCTCAGCTGCCCTGCCTGGCACCTAAAGCAGCCCAATATCCACTTGGCCAAGGGTCTGCACTGGTGGGAACCTGCTGTAGCTGTCACAGGAAGGGAAGCGAAGCTTGGTGGCTCCCAGCCGCAGCCCTGGCTCCAGCCCAGGCTGTGGCAGCTCTGGGGAGCACCCAGGCCAGGAGCAGATTGCTGCTCCCCCAGTGAGGAAGAGAGCAGCTCCAGCCTTGCCTGGAGGGTGGCACTGGCTCCTGCAGCTTCGAGCTGCCTGGGGCTTATCATCAGTCCTGGGGGTGCTGGGTGCCAGCAGCTGGAGAGGAGCCAGGGGGTGCCCAGGGGGGCAAGAAGGGCAGCAGCAGCCTGGGCTGGAGCAGCAGTGGGGTGGCAGCAGGAGCAGGGCAGGGATTGTGCCTATGGGCTGGGCACTGGGGAGGCCACAGCTTGAGTGCTGGGCTCAGCTCTGGGCTCCTCACTGCAGAAAGGAGATTGAGGAGCTGGAGCAGGGCCAGAGAAGGGCAAGAGAGCTGGGGAAGGGTGTGGGGAAGAGGGCTGGGGAGGAGCAGCTGAGGGAGCTGGGGGTGTTGAGCCTGGAGCAGAGGAGGCTGAGGGAGACCTCCTTGCTCTCTGCAGCTCCCTGAGAGGAGGCTGCAGCCAGCTGGGGCTTGGGCTCTGCTCCCTAGGAACAAGGGACAGGACAAGAGGCAATGGCCTCAAGCTGCACCAGGGCAGGTTTGGGTTGGCCATGAGGAACAATTTCTTCCCCTTGAGGGTTGTCCAGGCCTGGCCCAGGCTGCTCAGGGAGATGGTGCAGTCCCCATGCCTGGAGGGGTTGCAGAGCTGTGGTGCTGAGGGCCATGGCTGAGTGGTGCCCTGGCAGTGCAGCTCATGGTTGGATTGATGATCTTAAAGGCCTTTACCAGCCAAAATGATTCCCTGAGTCCATGATTCCATGTCCTACCCAGAGCTGTGGATGGAGCTGTTCAGGACAGCAGGACCTTCCCTGTCCTTCCCAGGGAGCCACATTCAGTTAGGATCTGCCTTGCCCAGAGGATTCCATGCCAGGGAGGACAAGGAGTGCCTGCTGGGAAGCTCTCCCCTCTGCTCCCTGGAACTGCCCAAGCCCTGCTCCAGCAGGGCACCCCCAGCACCCTGCCCTGCAGCACAGTGCCCAGGGGGGGTTGGAAGCTCTCCACACCAGCAGACTCCACAACCTCTCTGGGCAGCCTGCTCCAGGCCTCCAGCAGCCTCACCCCAAACAACTTTCTCCTCCTGCTCAGCTCCAACCTCCTGCCTGACACTTTCTGCCCCTTGCTGTCCCTTCTGCTGGCCCTGGGCAGCACTCAGCAGAGCCTGGCCCCAGCCTCTTGCCCCCCACAGCTCCTTTAGCTCTTGCTGAGCATTGCTCAGCTGCCCTCTGCCTCACAGCTGGGGCAAGGAGACTGCACAGCCTCTCTGGGCAGCCTGCTCCAGGCCTCCAGCAGCCTCCAAGCCGTTCCTGCTGGTGCTGAAGTGCAGAGATGCTCAGCTGGAGGTCATCTCCAGCAGGCTGGAGCCCAGCAGGCGTGCTGGGGAAGGCAGGGCAGTGGCTCAGCCCTTGGAAGCCAACCCAACCTGCCTGCCAATTTTCCCCAGTGACTCAGCTGAGGAGCATCTCCCTCTGGTTGCCCTGGGGTGAATTTGACTCATCAAGTCTATTATTTGTCCCTGGAGTTAATTACAGGCCCCAATTACTTGCTCTCTTGCTGGGACTCAGTCCTGGCTCTAGCAGCTGCCTGCTTGCAGCCCTGCTGCTGAGAGCAGCCATAAGGCTGGGGCTGGAAGCAGCAAGCTCAGAGCTGCAGCTGGCCACTCTGGCTTTGGGGGATGGCTGGCTGGCTGGCTGGGGCTGCTTTTGGCCTCTACTCATCCAGGATGGCTTCATTGCATCCACATAATTACTGTTTATTCATTCTCAACCCCCAGATTTCCTCCTTTCCCTGCCTGCTGCAGATATCAGCCTGGTCTTACAGGTTTGTGCTGCACCTCCTGCTCCTGGCAGGATGACATGCTGCAGGCATCACATCTCCATCTCCACACCAGCTGCACAGTCAGCCCTCTGCAGCCCCCAAAAAGAGGGGCTTAGGCTGCCAGCCTGAGAGAGGTGGGGTTGTTCTGCTGGGAGAAGGCTCCAGGGAGACCTCAGAGCAGCCTTCCAGTACCCTGAAGGGCTCCAGGAGAGCTGGGGAGGGACTTTGGACAAGGGCTGGGAGTGCCAGGATGAGGGACAATGGCTTTGAGCTGAGAGAAAGTGGATTTAGGTGAGACATTAGGAAGAAATTCTTCCCTGTGAGGGTGGTGAGGCACTGGAACAGGTTGCCCAGAGAAGCTGTGGAGGCTCCAAAGCTGGAAGTGTTCAAAGCCAGCTTGGATGAGGCCTTGAACAACTTGGTCTGGTAGGAGGTGTCCCTGCCCATGGCAGGGGGCTTGGAACTGGATGATCCTCAATGTTGGATGGGAAACTTCAACCCACCACACAGTTAGGTTGGACACCAGGAGGGAGCTCTGCAGAGGGAGGCTGGGGAGACTCTGGCACAGGCTGCCCAGGGAGGTGGTGCAGGCTCCATCCCTGGAGCCATTGAAGCTCAGCCTGGCTGTGTCCCTGGGCAGCCTGCTCTGGCTGGAGCTGTCCCTGCTGCCTGCAGGGGGTTGGATGTGTCCCTGGGCAGCCTGCTCTGGCTGGAGCTGTCCCTGCTGCCTGCAGGGGGTGGGACAGGAGGCCCTTGGAGGGTCCCATCCAGCCTGGTGCAAGCTGTGAATCTTTAAGGTCCCTTCCAAGCCAGGCAAAGGTTATATGGTCCTGGTGAGAAGGGGTTGTGGGGTTGAGTGAGGAGAGCAGGCTGCTGTCTGCAAGTGCATGACCCCTGGCACCCAGCACCCAGGAATCTGCAGAGGGCCTCCTGCTGGAGCTTGTGCCCAGCCTGCTGGGAGGGCAGGGCCATCCCTTCTCCCCTGCAGGGCCATCCCCTCTCCCCTGCAGGGCCATCCCCTCTCCCCTGCAGGGCCATCCCCTCTCCCCTGCAGAGCCATCCCTCCCCCCCTGCAGGGCCATCCCCTCTCCCCTGCAGGGCCATCCCCTCTCCCCTGCAGAGCCATCCCTTCTCCCCTGCAGGGCCATCCCCTCTCCCCTGCAGAGCCATCCCCTCTCCCCTGCAGAGCCATCCCTTCTCCCCTGCAGGGCCATCCCCTCTCCCCTGCAGGGCCATCCCTTCTCCCCTGCAGGGCCATCCCCTCTCCCCTGCAGAGCCATCCCTTCTCCCCTGCAGGGCCATCCCCTCTCCCCTGCAGGGCCATCCCTTCTCCCCTGCAGGGCCATCCCCTCTCCCCTGCAGCTGGCAGTGGTGGCTCAGCCCCTGGGTTTGTTCATCTGGACACTTGGTGCTGCACAGGAAGGTGCTGCTGGGGCTGACTTTGCAAGCCTGGAGTGTCCCAGGGCCAGGGGCTGCTCCCTGGGGACAAACACTGAGGCTGAGATGTGCCTCTGCAGGTCACAGCTTGCCAGGCATCCAGGGCAGGCAGAGCCCAGCAGTGCTGGGAGGTGCAGGAGGACTCCCAGCTCAGGGCTGACCCCAGCCTTGAAGCTGGACAGGGGCTGGGCCAGGAAAGGTTGCTCCTTGAGGGACCTCCCAGCCTGGGCTCCTGTGGCTCTGTGCAGCCCTCTCCCCACCAAAACTGGCCCAGGATGGACTTGGCCTGGCCCAGAGCATCATCCCAGCCAGCCAGCAGTGGGACTCATAGAATCATGGCCTGGATAGGGCTGGAAGGGACCTGGGAGGCTCACCCAGAGCAAGCCCTGCAGCCAGCAGGGACAGCTGCAGCCACAGCAGGCTGCTCCCAGCCCCAACCAACCTGCCCTGCACTGCTGCCAGCCATGGGGCAGCTCCACCTCTCTGGGCAGCCTGGCACAGGCTCTCCCCACCCTCAGCACCAAACATTTCTCCTTCTCTCCACTCTCAGCCTCCCTCTTGCCCTTCAAACCATCCCCCCTTGGCCTGGCCCAACAGGCCCTGCTCAGCACTCTGTCCCCAGCTCTCTTCTGGCCTCTTGAAGCCCTGCAAGGCCACCAGGAGGTCTCCCTGGAGCCTTCTCCTCTGCAGGCTGCACAAGCCCAACCCTCCCAGCCTGGCCTCCCAGCAGAGGGCTTTCAGCCTCTGCCCATTTTGGTGGCCCTGCTGCAGCTGCTGAGAGCTGGGCATCAGCCAAGCTGCTCTGGGTGCTGCCTTTGCAGTGCTCTGGGCTCACACTGCAGGCTTTGGTTTCTTTGGGGACAATCTCCTCACTCCTCTGCTGCCCCCAGCTCCTCTCTGCCCCCAGCTCCTCTGCTGCTCCCAGCTCCTTTCTGCTCCCAGTTCCTCTCTCTGCCCCCAGCTCCTCTCTCTGCCCCCAGCTCCTCTCTCTGCCCCCAGATCCTCTGCTGCCCCCAGCTCCTCTCTCTGCCCCCAGATCCTCTGCTGCCCCCAGCTCCTCTCTCTGCCCCCAGCTCCTCTGCTGCCCCCAGCTCCTCTCTCTGCCCCCTGCTCCTTTCTCTGCCCCCAGTTCCTCTTTCTGCCCCCAGTTCCTCTTTCTGCCCCAGTTCCTCTTTCTGCCCCCAGCTCCTTTCTGCCCCCAGCTCCTCTTTCTGCCCCCAGCTCCTCTTTCTGCCCCAGCCCTGTGGCAGAGCTGAGCTCCCAGAGGTTCTGCTCTCCCATCCCCTCTGGTGTAGGCTTCACCCTTTGTTCTCCCAGGAACAAAAGGGCAGCACAAAGAGGAATCAGGAGCCAAAGCAGCAGCAGATTGCCCCTCAGCTGCTTCATCTGGAGCAGAGTCAGGCTGCAGCTGCCTGGCTGCCGGCAAAGCCCACACCGTGGGGCTGCCTGCAGGTTCTGCAGCTCCAGGCTCCCTCCCGGGGATTCTGCTGCCCTTGAATGCCTGCGTGGCAAGGAACAGGCGTAGGGGAAGGCAATATTCAGATCAGCTTTCCACCTAACACCACTCACATTGATTTCTTCCTTTTCTCTTTCTCTGAACAAAGCCGGGCAGCTCGGGCCCGCAGGCACCTGGCAGGGCAGGAGCCTTTAGCCAGGGTCAGATTTTACATATGAAAGCCAGCTTCTGAAGCTGCTCGGTGTCTGAAGGCACAAAGCAAAGCCCTGTTGGCATCCCTTCATTAATGGGCAGCAGTCTGGGCACCGGCTGCCGGCCGGCCGCCTCCTCCGGGGGCAGAGCCCAGCACGGAATTAATTCCGGGGAGGGTGACAGCAGAAAGTGCACTGCTGGCCGCGGGGACGAGCCTGGGTTTCACCTTACTCATCTGTTTGTGTCCTCGGTGGGCCTGGGGCTGGCAGCGGCCGGCGGCAGGGCAGCAGCCGGGGCCGCGGCGCGGAGCCAGAGCCTTTAGTCAGCGCAGCTCGGAGCTGCTCCTGCCGGCTGCGGAGCAAGCGGCGACCGCCAGCCCCTGCCGGCTGCGGAGCAAGCGGCGACCGCCAGCCCCTGCCGGCTGCTGGGCAAGCGGCGACCGCCAGCCCCTGCCGGCTGCTGGGCAAGCGGCGACCGCCAGCCCCTGCCGCAAGCGGCGACCGCCAGCCCCTGCCGGCTGCGGGGCAAGCGGCGACCGCCAGCCCCTGCCGGCTGCTGGGCAAGCGGCGACCGCCAGCCCCTGCCGGCTGCTGGGCAAGCGGCGACCGCCAGCCCCTGCCGCAAGCGGCGACCGCCAGCCCCTGCCGGCTGCGGAGCCAGCGGCGACCGCCAGCCCCTGCAGCAAGCGGCGACCGCCAGCCCCTGCTGCCGCCACACAACCCCCGGCCACAACGAGGGGCACTGCTCCGGCCCTGCCTCCCGTGCTGCCCAGCAAGCCTGGCAGCAGGGACCGCTGCTGGCGGCCGTGGTGGTCGGCAGGGCTCACGGAGCAGCAGGGCTGCCAGGCGTGAGGCGTTCACATGGAGGAAGCAGGGCTTCAGCCCCGGGGTTAAGGTCATCACGGGCAGAGGCTCTGAGAGAGAGCAGCTGGGGAAAGGGCAACAGTGCATGGCCAGCCCCAAGCAACACTCCTGTGACAGCACAAGGGGTGATGGTTTGACCACAGGGACACCCAGCCCCAAACAACACTCCTGTGACAGGACAAGAGGTGATAGTCTGACCACACAGACACTCAGCCCCAAACAACCCTCTTGTGACAGGACAAGGGGTGATGGTTTGACCACAGGGACACCCAGCCCCAAGCAGCCCTCTTGTGACAGGACAAGAGGTGATGGTTTGACCACACAGACACCCAGCCCCAAACAGCCCTCTTGTGACAGGACAAGGGGTGATGGCTCTGACCACACAGACACCCAGCCCCAGACAACCCTCTTGGGACAGGACAAGGAGTGATGGTTTGACCACACAGACACCCAGCCCCAAACAACACTCCTGTGACAGGACAAGAGGTGATGGTCTGACCACACAGACACCCAGCCCCAGACAACCCTCTTGTGACAGGAATAAAGGTGATGGCTCTGACCACAGGGACACCCAGCCCCAAACAACCCTCTTGTGACAGCACAAGTGATGATGGCTCTGACCACAGACACCCAGCCCCAAACAACCCTCTTGGGACAGGACTAAAGGTGATGGTTTGACCACAGGGACACCCAGCCCCAAACAACCCTCTAGAGAGAGCACAAGGGGCGATGGTTTGACCACACAGACACCCAGCCCCAAACAACCCTCTTGTGACAGCACAAGTGGTGATGGCTCTGACCACAGACACCCAGCCCCAAACAACCCTCTTGGGACAGGACTAAAGGTGATGGTTTGACCACAGGGACACCCAGCCCCAAACAACCCTCTTGGGACAGGACAAGAGGTGATGGTTTGACCACACAGACACCCAGCCCCAAGCAGCCCTCTTGGGACAGGACAAGCGGTGATGGTTTAACCATACAGACACCCAGCCCCAAAAATCCCTCTAGAGAGAGCACGGGGGGTGATGGTTTGAACTCAAAGAGGGAGATTCCTACTGGAGGGAAAGAAGTTTTTGATAATGAGGGTGGTGAGGCCATGTCCCAGGGGTCTCCCAGGGAGGTGGGAGCTGCCCCATCCCTAGAAGCAGTGCAGGTCAGGTTGTTTGGGGCTGTGAGAAATCTGCTCTGGTTGCAGCTATCCTTGCTGACTGCAGGGGTTGGACTGGGTGACCTCCAAAGGTCCCTCCTGAGCCTCTCCCAGGCCACCCAGAGAGGTGGAGCTGCCCCATGGCTGGCAGCAGTGCAGGGCAGGTTGGTTGGGGCTGGGAGCAGCCTGCTGTGGCTGCAGGGCTTGCCCTGGGTGAGCCTCCCAGGTCCCTTCCAGCCCAACCCACTTTGTGATTCTGTATAAACCAACCCCCAGCTGCTGGTGGCTTGGTAACCTCTGGCAGTGCCATGGCAGCTGCAGGTCAGCAGGTCAGGGAGGGCCAAGGCCACCAAGTAACCTCTGGCAATGCCATGGCAGCTGCAGGTCAGCAGGTCAGGGAGGGCCAAGGCCACCAAGTAACCTCTGGCAGTGCCATGGCAGCTCCAGGTCAGTAGGTCAGGGAGGGCCAAGGCCACCAAGTAACCTCTGGCAGTGCCATGGCAGCTGCAGGTCAGCAGGTCAAGGTCAGCAGTGTGTCACTTCCAGACACACAGAGGCTTTATGGGCAGTTGGACAAACTCTGCTGAGGTAAGGTCCATCCAAGGCTCAACCTGGGGAGCCACAGAGGACCAAAGCCCTGTCCTGGTGCTGGAGGGTCTGCCATCCTTCCTCCTTCTCACTGCTTTTGCATCCACTCCAGTGTCTAATGGTGTGGAAGCAGCAAGCAGGAGAGTTGAGTGGGAGGTGTGGGGAGCTCTGAGCAGGGTGCTTGGCTGTGGGGGCAGCTGCTAAAGGCAATGGTGTCGATGGCTCCACTGAGCATTGTGTGCCACTGGGGCTCCCAGCTAGCATGGCCCGGGCTGAATGAGGCCTGCACTGGATGGCAAGATCAGATAAGGCAGGCAGTGGCCTTTGAAGTTGGGTAATGAGCTGGTTGGTCGTGGGAAGATGTCTGTTATGGAGAGCACTTCCAGCAGGAACCTGAGGAGGTGATGATTCATTCACTCAGCACTTGCTGCTGCTGGCTCTCATCTACCCAATAAGCAGGTGGCAGCTGTCCTGGTGACACAGCCCTGGTGACACAGAGTCTGCTGCTGCCTGAGAGGAGCCTCCTGGCTCAGGACCCTTTGCTGTGGCTGCTTTCCTAGGGCATGATGACTGGAGCTTGTCTGGCTGGCAGGTGCCAGAGGTAGTCACTCATCTCCAGGCTTCTCCTGTGGCTAGAGTGTCAAGAAGGCAGCTTCCCATGGGGATTCCCTCCTGCCTTCAAAGGAGACACCAAATCTCACTGCCATGCTCTCAGCAATGACTCTGTCAGGATCTCTCCCCAGTACCTGGCTGCTGATTTAATAGCACATGTGAGAATCACTCACCCTGGGGCTGTCCCTGCCCAGGGCAGGGGGTTGGAGCTAGATGATCTCCAAGGTCTCTTTCCACCCAAAAGCATTCTATGAGGCTATGAGTCACAGAATCACAGAGCATCAGAGGTTGGAAGGGGCCTCCAGAGATCACCAGGATCACCCAGGGTGCTCTCTCTGCCAGGTCAGACTGCTCAGGTAGTGTTGGGTTGTGAAAGGAGAGGACCCCCTGGTTGCAGAGGGACAATCTCCTGAGAGCATTGAGGATGGGCAGGGATGGGCACAGGAGGAGCTTGGGCTCTGCTCCCTAGGCTCAGGGGAGAGAAGGAGAGGCAATGGCCTGAAACTGTGCCAGGGGAGGCTGAGGTTGGAGAGGAGGCAAAATGTCTTTGGTGGCAGAGTGGTCAGGGCCTGGCAGAGGCTGCCCAGGGAGGTGGTGGAGTCCCCATGCCTGGAGGGGTTGCAGAACCCTGTGGCCATGGCAGCTGGGGATGTGGTTTGGTGCCCATGGTGGGGTTGGGTTGAAGGTTGGGCTGGATGCTCTGGGAGGGCTTCTGCCGCCCAAACAGTTCCCTGAGTCTATGGAAGGGATGTGGCAGCTCAAAGGAGGGCTGCAGAAGGGAGGCAGGGGGTGGCAAACCTGGTCAGTGGTGGCTCTGGAGGGGTTTGGAGCTCAGCCTGCTCCAGCTGGCCAAAGGAAGGTCACAGAGCGACTCACCTGCTGTGCACAGGTCGTTAGGGGTCATCCAGGAGCCAGCAGGCCTGGGGGGTTAGGTGGTGGTCAAAGGCAGCCTGGAAGGGAAGCTGTAATGAAGGCACTGGGCACAGGCCAGCTTCCCAGGGGAGGTTGCTCTGCAGGCAGCTATTAGAGGCAGCCCTGAGGTTTACCTCCAGACACAGGGGGGAAGCTGAGGGCTCCTGGGCTGCCTTTCCTCCCTGCTCTTGAATTCTCTGCCAAGCCCTTCTGATCTTGGTACCAGGGAGTGTAGCCTATGCCTGCAGGTCCACTTGCTTCAGCCAGGAGCTGCAGGCAGCAGGGCAGGAGCCTGTGCTGCCCCAGAACATTTTATGCACCTAAGGTCCCTGCAGGGCTTCTGCTCCCAGAGTTCAGCCTGTGGTGGTCATGGAGGACATCAGCATGGGGCTGCTCTATGGCATCTTCCCCAGAAGCCATTCCCATCCAGCTTTGCCCCAGCAAGAGCCAGGAGGATCTGCTTTCTGTCCAGGAAAGCAGGGCCAGGAGGAGGAGCAGAGGGCTGGAGCTGCTCTGATCTGGAGACAGCCTGAGAGAGTTGGGGCTGTGCAGGCTGGAGAGGAGAAGGCTCCCAGGAGACCTCTTTGTGGCCTTCCAGGATCTGCAGGGGGCTGCAGGAAAGCTGGGGAGGGACATTTGAGGGTGTCAGGGAGGGATAGGACTGGGGGGGATGGAGCAGAACTAGAAGTGGGGAACTGGAGATTGGCTGTGAGGAAGAAGTTGTTGCCCCTGAGGGTGGTGAGAGCCTGGCCCAGGCTGCCCAGGGAGGTGGTGGCAGCCTCCTGTCTGGAGGTGTTTGCAGCCAGGGTGGAGGTGGCTGTGAGCAAGCTGCTGTGGTGTGAGGTGTCCCTGGCCATGGCAGGGGGTTGGAACTGGCTGAGCCTTGAGCTCCCTTCCAGCCCTGACAGCTCTGTGATTCTACAAAAGCCACAGAGGATAACCTACATGAAATTGTTCTGGAAGGAGTCACAGAGGCCAAGCAGCTCTGGGTGATGTCTGCAGAGCTCCTTCAGACTGTGTGGTGTGTGAGGGTAGTCAGGGGGGGCATTGTCCCAGCTGGGTCCCTGGAGGGGCTACAGGCAGAGCTCCTCTGTTCATCTGCCCTCTCCCGTGGAGGTCAGACCCCAGCACCAGAGCCTGTCCTTAGGCTGCTCCTCAGCTTCTCCTCTCTCTGTGATTCTGCCCCTTGGCTCTGCTGGGAGCACAGGCTGAGGGAGCTGGGGCTGTGCAGCCTGCAGAGGAGAAGGCTCCAGGGGCTCCTCAGAGCTGCTGCCAGGAGCTGAAGGGATCCTGCAGGAAGGCTGCAGAGGAACTTTTGCTGAGGGGGTCTGAGGCAGGCCCAGGGGGAAGGGTTTGGAGCTGAGGCAGAGCAGGGTTAGAGTGGAGCTGAGGAAGAAGTTGTTGAGTGTGAGGCTGCTGAGGCTCTGGCCCAGGCTGCCCAGGGAGGCTGTGGCTGACTCCTGCCTGGGGGTGCTGAAGGCCAGGCTGGATGAGGCCTGGAGCCACCAAGTCTAGCTGAGAGGTTCTCCTTCTGCCTGAGGAAGCTCTGCCTGCTCCCCACGGCTCTGGGGAGCATCCACCCTGCAGACTTGGTGGTCAGCCGCTGCCATCCGAGGCGCTGGCTGGAACTGGCTGCTCTGGAAGATCCCTTCCAGACCAAACCATGCCATGGCAATCAGGTGGGGGAATGGTTGCTGCTGACCCTGTCCTGGCTTTGCTTGCAGGAGGGAGTTCTCTGAGCTCCTGGAGAAGTTTGGCTCGCAGAGCAACACGGGCTCGGCGCGGAGCTCGCCGGTGCTGCACGGCGGCGGTGAGTAGCTCACACCCCTCCGGGGGCAGGCAGGGGGGAGGCAAAAGCCTCTCTCTGCTGAGAGCTTTCTTTCTCCCTGTGGTAGCTGGAAGGAGGCCTGCTTGGCTGTGTGTAGGTGTTGGGGTGCAGAGGCATGGCCAGCACACAGCCAGGAAGCCTCCTCCGGGCAGAGCAGGAATTGGGTTTGGGTTGGAAGCGCTTCCAGAGCCTGCTGAGGCGGCAGAGGGGCTGAGCAGCCCCAGCAGCAACCTCTGCAGCTGCAGCCCTGAGCCTTGCAGCAACGGGTCCTGCAGTGACCCCTCGGGCCATGAGGTGCCAGCACAGCACATCAAATGGCCATGGGGAAAGAAGCTGTGCCCGTGGCTTGGCAGCCCACCAGGAGATGCCAACCGTCCCCCTGCGGCAGGGGTGTGGAGGGCTGGCACAGGGGGGAGAGGTCCATGCTGGACTTGTGCTGAGGAGGCTCAAGGTTTCCTCTCCATGAGCAACACCACAGCGTGGAAGGGCTTGGAAGGGACCTCTGATGGCTTCACCCTGTGGGGTTTGCCCCCCAAAACTAGGCCAAGGTGCTGGCTCTCAGGGGAGGGGCAGGACAGGAGCCTGTCCCCAGGAGAGCCACGAGGCTGGAGAGGGGGTTGGAGGTAGTGGAGGCTGGTGAGGGGTGTGGAGGGGGTGGAGGCTGGGGAGGGGTTGGAGGGGGTGGAGGCTGGTGAGGGGGCTGGAGGGAGTGGAGGCTGGTGAGGGGTTGGAGAGGGTGGAGGCTGGTGAGGGGTTGGAGGGGGTGGAGGCTGATGAGGGGTTGGAGGGGGTGGAGGCTGGTGAGGGGGCTGGAGGGAGTGGAGGCTGGTGAGGGGTCTGGAGGGAGTGGAGGCTGGTGAGGGGTTGGAGGGGGTGGAGGCTGGTAAGGGGGTAGGAGGGGGGGGAGTCAGCATCTCTGGGGGTGTTCAGGAAGCTGTAGATGGGGCACCTCAGGATGTGGTTTAGTGGTCCTGGTGGTTGGCTGCAGTTGGACAAGGGGCAGTGGGGGCAGGCTGGAGCAGAGGAGGTCCCACAGGAACAGCAGGGAAAACTTTGTGCCTGTGAGGGGGCAGAGCCTGGAGCAGGCTGCCCAGAGAGGCTGTGGAGTCTCCTTCCCTGGAGACTCTCCAACCCCCCCTGGATGTGTTTTGTGTGCCCTCCCCTGGTGCCCCTGCTCTGGCATGAGGGTTGGACTGGATGCTCTCTGGAGGTCCCCTCCAAGCCCTGCCATGCTGTGAGCCAATGCTCTCAGAGGCCTTCTCCAGCCTGGCTGAGCTCTGCTGCTGTGCTGCTCCCTGGGCTGACTCTGCCTTTGCTCTTCAGGTCGCTACCTGGAGAGTACCTCCTCAGGCTCCTCCTCACGCTCCCAGAGCCCTCTGCTGCTGAGCCCTGCCAGCTCCCACGGCCCCAGCCTGCCCAGCCTGGCACACCCCCAGCACGCACAGTACGTACCTGGGGCACTCATGGGCATCACACACAGGGCTCACACCCAGCCCCAAAGCCTGAAGAAATCCTTTGTCCATCCATCCACCCATCCATCCATCCAT